>NW_026578013.1:2500000-3750000 GCF_029603195.1 Condylostylus longicornis | reverse complement strand
GAAAGTACACACTTCATCATTTTAATTTACTTTTAATTTAAGTGGAAAAATTAAAAGCCCATTAACTTTGGTTTTTGGGTGTATTCTTAATTATATTCTGAATTGTTTTCTAATTGAAGAATACACGAAAATTAAAAATGTAAACAAAAAAATAATTGTGAATAACATTGATGGGTTTTAAGTTAGTCATTTCTTATACTCAGATATCAGTTAAGAGTTAACCTTCGCTGCCTACAATTGAAAATTACCCATATTACTTGATTTTACTTACAAAAAATATATATTTTACGTTGGACAGAAAAAAAAATCTTTAAAATAAAATTGTATTTAATAATATTTAAAATAATAAAAGCAATACTTTCGTTTTCTTTTTTTTGCCCCAAAAAAAAGCCACCTCTGTAAGGAATTTTAAAACTTTCCTTCCCTGAATTTTTTCGTTTCTTTCTGTTTTTGAAAATTTAAATTGTAAAAATTTAAAAATTATCAAATCGTGACTTCATAATATAGAAATTCACAAAATATTTTCTTCATAAAAAACATACTAAATATATATGCTCCTAATACAAGGTGACTCAAGGTTTTAGGCCATGAATAAAATGAATAAAAATTTTTGTTTGGAACAAGGTGTTAAATCTCAAAAGTTTCTAGTATTCAGAAATTTAAACGAATTTTCAGAAAATTTTTGTTGCCAAAATTTTTTTTGCTTGCAACTTCTGTCTCGAAAATGATAGAAGCTTAACATAAATACTGTTTATTAAAAATTATACTAAATTACTGTTTTCGAAATCAGCCTTTATATAAGACTTATATTATAGAGATTGAGACCTATATATATGAGGGAATCTGATTTCCGAACAAAGCGATGTAAAACAATTGCTTATTTTTAAAACATATTTAACACGTTTTACTGGGAAAACTATGAGAGATACAAGAACATGTTATATGAGTTAACTTTTTGATCACATTCTGGCGCATCGAACAAACCAAAAAAAGAAAGAGTAATAACACAAATTTTGGAGAAACTTCGAGTTTTTAAAAAAAGAAATTAAAAAATGAAAAATAAAAATTCTGATTTTGACGAGCATTATCTGGAAAATTATGTCTCCTATTAAATCGATTGTAAGGCCGAAAGCAAAGAGCAATAAATTTCTTGTAAAGCAAGTCGCAGAGGGTAGCTCTATGTCGCGCGGTTCCAAAGTTATAAGCCTTCATTTAAATGCAGGGAAAATCTGATATCTTTTTTTTTCAACATTCTGCAGCTCGTCACTTATACAATTTTTTGCTAGAAATTGATCAAATTATATGCCACCTTATTCGAAACACTCTGTACACCTACATTAAAATATCGGTTAATTCTATATAGAATATAAAATTATGTTATTCTTATTACAGTGAAAATATAATAATGTAATAATGTTAAAAAAAAGGATAAGAAAAAATAAAAACTTACCAATTTTAGCATTTGCATATCCCATAAATATCGTTATAAAAACGATTTCAAAGTAAATAAGGCGCATTAAATTTAAAATGAACTGATTTGACATTCTTGTAAATTGTAAAAATTTTAAATATGCCATCTTTATTAGTTTATCTTTTATTTTTTTTATATTTTTTTGTTTTTTTTTCTGTTGTAACCGATTATATTGTCTTCTTTTAATGCATATTTTGTAAGTTTATAATTTGCTTTCACATTTTACAAGATTTGCTTGCTTGTTACTGTTATAATAGTATTATTTGTTGTTTGTTTATTCTTTTGCTCTCTCTCTCTCTCTCTTCTTGTGCTTCTGTTTTTTCTTTGTTACTTAAGAGTATTTGGTAACCGTTTTGTATTATAATATTTTTGTTTATATTTTGTTTTTCTTATGTTTTGTCAATTTACTAGTTATGTGTTGTTAGTTTTTCTTATTATATTATTTTTTACATTTTTTTTTATCATCGTTTAAAAAAATTATTTTTTGTTTTGTTCTTGTTTTTTCTTTTTTAACCAGCGATTTGCTTCTTGTCATCATATTATAATCATTGTTCCCTTTTCATTTTTTTTTCTTACTACTATTATTATTATAACTATTATTATATTCTTTATTTTATATCTTCTCTTTTTATTTATCTATACATTTTTTCTTTGTTTTTCTTGTTTTTCTGTTTTCTATTCAATAAAAACGTGTCCTGTTTACCAAAAAAAAAAAATAAAGAAAGAATTTTATTATTTTTGTTTTCTTTTTTTTTTGATATTTTAATCGAACACATAATAGAAATGTTTTCTAAGGAGCAAAACGAATTCATAAAATATCATAAAAAGAAAAATTAAAAAATAACAACAAAACTGTTAAGTATCCGTGAACAGAAAGGATAAAATTTCTATAATATGAAGAGAAAAATGAAAGAAAATGGGTAACGAAAAAAAAAAAAACAAAATATTACTATTATGAAAAGTAACAAAAAAAAAAAAAAATGTTAAACACTTCAATATAAAATTTTACTAAAACAACGTTAGAATTTTTCCAAGATTTTTCGCTTATATGATTTTCGAAAATTAAGTGTTGTTGTATAGAACGAGAATAAGTTTAATGCCTTTTGTAATAATAATTTACATTTTCCATAAAATCTGTTTTTCGTTTTTTCTTTTAATATAGAACGAAAAATTTATTTTGATTTTACTTTTTTTCTGTAATATCAAATTTAAGTTGTGTTCTCTTATCTATATGCGTTCATCAACCATACCGATATTCTATCAAAGTAGGTAAAGTAATAGACAGTGCTTTCGTTTTTTAATATTGCGTTGCAGTGGAGAAGATGTAAAGTACTAGCCAAATCGGTCGTTTTATAATTTGTAGTTGCTGTGGAAAAGATGTTGGAGAAATTTAAAGTGCTGGCCAGTGCTATCGTTTTATAAGTTGAAGTTGCAGTGGAGAAGATGTTGCACTTGCAGTAAATTCGTTTATATTACACGTTATATAAATATATGAATAGTTTTTTAAATTTATGGAAACCGTTTAGTATAACAACAAAATATTTAGTACGAGTATACATAGGTATTGTTTTCCAATCGCTTTTCAATATAATGAAGTTATTATACTTATTAATAGTATATTTATAATAAAAATATTATTATATTGAAGGATTATCTGGGGCAGTCCACACAGAATATTTTTGTAATTAATTTTAACTCTCAATTTTTTTTAAAAAAAAAAGCTGTCTATGATTTTTACTTTATATGGGAGAAATTCAAAGTTTAGTATTTTGTGGACCAGTCCCCTTTGCTAGATACTATCGAATACTTTCTCGATTTCAAGAGCGATACTATAAATTTTTTATTCTTAGAATCTGGTGATTTTTTTCCCAGTAGTGATGTTTAGTAAATTAATTTATTTATTTGCGCTTTTAAGTCCTCAAATAATTTCCCAATTGAACTTCATAAGCTTATTATCCTGTAACATTAAAAATTTTGATTTGAAACATTAAAACAGGAAAATAGAAATTGTATTTTGTTTTTTGGAAACGGAAAAATTGCAGCAAATGGATTGAAATTGCAGTATCGTAGTAAAAGATGCAAAATTGTAGTAGAAATAAGAAATTGCAGCAAAAACGACAATTTTAATGTGATTCCTTTTTAAAAGTATAAAAATCTAAAATGAGTTTTACAAAAAAAATTTTTTTTTAAATGCACTCAATCCTTGCAAACTTGATGAGTTAGAACATAAACTTAGAAGTAATTTTTTTTTTTCGTAAAAATTTTATATACGTCGGTTGAACAATATGCAAATGGGAAGAAAAGAAGAAGAAATATTTAAAATGGGATGGAAACAAAATTATAATGGTGAAACTATTTTTACAACTAGGACGCTATTTTTATTATATAATATTATGTAAGTGTGTAAAACACACCATATATAAGATGAGCAAAATAAAATTTTACTTATATCTACAGCTTGTTTTTATTTTTATGAATGATTATAAAATTTGGGAATTTTAGATTTTCGAAAAAAATTAAAAAATATTGGTTAAACCGAAAACCTTAAAAGAACAATCCCAAAGGCTTCCGGAATAGAAAACACAATACGAAAAAAAAAATTTTTTTTCCTAATTTTTTAAGTCCTATCATAATTTTGTTATCCATACATACACACGTTCATATTATCATTAAATTTTATCTTGGTTTATGATCCTATAAGTTCTCCCTTTACAATGGAATAGAAAATTTTGTTCTTTTCTCTTTTTGTATGCGAATTACATAACATTATATATAGAAATATGGTAAACTTACATATGTTTTTACACACAATAAGGGTGGTTATGTGATGGCAATAAATTTTGAATATCGAATTTTCGGTGGAACATACACTTCTCCATAATATTTAAGTGGAAATAAACTATTTTTAGCAAGATGTCGGTGTGTATATGTAGGGTATGTGTCTTAAGTTCGACTGAACCAATTTTAATGAAATTTTATATGTGATTTTAATTTGGTACGTCACGGATTGATCAACTTTTTGGATTTTTTTTAAGGGCATTTTTATCTACAAAAATTGGGCATACAAAAAGAGATAATTAACTAATGTCCTTAAAATTTAACATTTCAGTTGAAAGCAAGGAACCTATTTTTTTGGAAAAATGAGGGATCGGAAACCGAACTAACAGCCGAATTTACATTTTTTACTAAGGAATTAATTGTTGGAATTTCTTGAAATTTGATATTTGAGTTCTAGTTCTTATCGCAGCTAACAGACAAACCATAAAGCGAAACCCTACTAAGAGCCAAATTTACATTTCTCGGGGAATGTTATCTAAAAGTTTACTAGTATCCTTAAAATTTGAAAGAATTATTTAAAAGGCATTTTCATAATCTTGTGCAACATTTTTAGTAAAGTAGACAATACACATTGTGGACGGTTATGTGCTGACCACATCAGATTTTTTATATTATATTTTTCTAGTTTTTTGTGCTTTCCTAGAATTTCTACTTTAAAAGGAAGAAATAAAGCACGTAAGGATTTCTTAGGATATTTTATTTAAAAGTGGCCTACAAAATAATATTCCTAAAAAAATTTTTTTTTTGTGTGATTTTTTATTTAATATGTTTTTTTATTTGTATTTTAATTCTGTGATTATTATAAACACGTTTTCGTATTATGTGATGGTTTATTGTTCTTTATATTTCTGTTTGTTCTTCTCTTTTTTAAATTTGTAATATTTTGCATTGTTCTCGTTTTTGTATTATTTTTAGTTTTATAATTTTTTGAACGGAGCCGATAATTTTTTTATATTATAGAGTATGAACTCTTGTAGTTTGAAAACCGAAAATATTTTATTAACGGATTTATGACGAATTGGTATAGTAAAATTCTCTTCTATTGTCCTCTTAATATTTTGTTGGGTATATTTTTCTCTTCACTTCATATTCAGTTCCAATATTTGTTTACGACTGAAATGCTAGTGTTTTACTTCGCATATATTATTTATCGTTAATATTATATAACACCTAGTTTTTACAGTGCAACAAGATACTTTTATGCCCTTAGCTTTACTTCATGTTTCGTTTATCAAAATTCTCCTAAAATTTTGTTCTTGCGATGCCAAATTTTTCCGATAACAAGCTCATTTGTGATTGTGTCAGCTATGATAATAATATTATATATTGTGAATGAAGGATATTGAATTCCATAGCGTAACAGTGATATAACAGAAACATTTACTGTTATATTTATGTTACATATTCTAGATGTAAGTAAATGCTGTATGTAGATATGCAAGAATTTTATAATTTTGTTGTGGTTATTATTCTTGCGTTTTGTTTTTATTCCTTGTTATTGCAAATGTTTGTGAGCAGTTTATTCTTTTGAAAAATTAAAATAAAAAAATAAAAAATTAAATTCGACAAGAATTATTCGAAACGTATCCTTCGTATTTTACCCAAGGGTCTTGTCTTCGTTTTTTTTTTTTTGTTTTTTATTCATTCACTTCCTTTTCGGTTTTTTTTCTGATTTATTTTTTGTTGTACTTCTCATTTTTTGTTTTGCTCCTCTCTCTCTGTTTTATGCTACTTTTGTTCTTTCTTGGTGTTGTAGTCAAAGGAAAAATGAGTGCATAAAACATGAAAATTCCTAAAAGAAAGAGAAAATAAAAGAAAACTGTTATGAATAAAAAGTAAGTTTTGAATTGGTTTTTTGTGTTTCATTTGATTTATTTTTATTTTTTGTTTCTTTTTTAGTTAAAGTTTTACATATATTTATAAAAAGACAAAAAAAAATACGATATTTGGGGCACAAAGAAAAAAGGGAAGCAGTTAAAAAGTGTTAAAATTCTTTTGGGTTTTTTTTTTCATATTTTCACAGGTCTTAGATTTTCAGTGATTAAAAGGATCATCGATCTCTTTAAAAAGTTTTTCTATTCTATAGAATGTTACTACCCTTCACACTTTTAAAATCTAAATAGCTCTTTAATTTTTTTTTCTTTTTAAGCCTTTAAAGCCATCTTTAAAGTGTTTAGAATTGTCTTTTGGCTTTCAATTTTAATCTACAAGCTATTCACTTCTTTATTTCGGAAAAAATACTAAAATTACTATTATCCTCGAAATCAAATTACTTACATAGGTTTCTTTTTTTCATTCACAAGCAAGGGAAGCCGGACTTTAGTTTCATAAAGAGATCAAACTTAATTAGGATGCTAACTAGTCTCCCGTAGCTTTTCTTTATTTTAAATATTTAAAATTAGCGATATTTTTTTCCTTTATTTTCAATTGTTAAAACTCAAATATTATGAAAATAAGCAAATTACTTTTGCATTAATATTTTATTTTATGGTATTTATATAACACTAAACATAATGCTTTATTGACCTGAACAGAATTTGATCTCGAGAACCTGCAGTTAATGGACTGGTGCGAATACCACTGCGCTATTGGTGAGATCGATATAGGTTTTCT
This sequence comes from Condylostylus longicornis, assembly GCF_029603195.1. NCBI lineage: Eukaryota > Metazoa > Arthropoda > Insecta > Diptera > Dolichopodidae > Condylostylus > Condylostylus longicornis. The sequence continues at coordinate 3,743,078 of NW_026578013.1, read as the reverse complement.
ATACCCCAATATTTATTTACTATATGAAAATCCAAAGATAAATAAAGTTTGATCAAACCAATGGTTTTCAAAGTGGCACTTTTCTATTATGAATTTTACTAATACAACATCATAGTTGCGAAAATAAGAATGTGCTTATTACACTAATAATTTATCTTAATGCAAATTTCTTCATACTTTTCCCTTCAACGATTGACAGTACTACTTTAAAAACAATCTATGTATCTACTACTATGTATCAAGGATTGCATATATTTAGAATAAACGATTTATGCAGTCCTTGAAATAAAGCAAAAAAAAATTTAAAGGGGTGTAACTATTCTTATTATTCGAATTTAAGGGTTAATTGCTTGAGTTAAGAAAAATAATTATATTTTTTAACGGCATTACCATTACGGCATTTGCAGAAATTAATAGGCACTTTTTCCAAAATTTTTTTTTTCGGAAAAGTGCTAAAAAGTTACTCTTTTTCTGTTACTTTTTTAGGTTCAAATATAAAAGATACTTCCAGGAGCAAAAAAACTCATAGTAATCGAAATTTCATAATAAAAATTCTTAGTATAAGTAAGCAAAAAATGTGCCATCAAAATTTCGGAATGGACTGGAACGTAATCGTTTAAAATGATAATAAATTGCTGTTAGCAAATGAATCACAAACAAAAATATTGTTCAGTAGCGATTTGAAGAGTGACCTCCAATATATTAAGTTTGAGTAAGGTAGTAGTCTCTTAAAAACAAAACTGAGAAAACAAGAAAATCTTTGTTGGCAATCACAGAATTTTCATATTATTAAATACGGAATTATTTTTAGAATTTTTGGAGAAACCGAGTTTTTTTCAAGAAATTTGGCGTTTGAAGTTCTTAGTTATTAAATTTACAAAATTTGTCACATCTTACAACACCCGTTCCAAGTCATTCAAAGTTATTTTTTTAATATTTCCTGTTTCGTTTACCATCACAACAGTAACATTAGTTTATTTAAAATAAAGCAATGCATTTAATATGTTTGTTGACTTGCTTTGAATACCTCTGCATATTATACTTACTCTCTTCATTATTAAAATTATAAAAAAAAAACAATAACCTAGAAATAATTAAAAATTTAAATATCTTTTGTATTAAGATTCGGAATATTTGATACTGGCCGTCACAATTAAAAATTAAAATTAAGAATACATAAAAAGTAGGTATACATTTCACTTATTTTGTCATCATTGTTCTAAAGAGAAACACGGATTATGTTGACCTAAATTTCCCTGGTTTTTACATTATCATTATTATAGTCTTTGTTTCCTTAGCGCTAGCGGTGGACATTCTTTTATGTTGACAACTTTTCATCCTTGGACTTTATTATTATTGTGAATTTTATTCATTTCTCGTTTAATTTGTTCTTTTTTTTTTTCTTCTTTCTTTTAATAAGGAGATAATAAAAATAAATGAATACAAAATTCTGTGTGCAGGGTTACAGTTTAAAAGTTGATAGTATGACATAAGTTTACAAATAATAATTTTTCCTCGGTTAAGTTTAATGGATAAAAAAAATTTTTTTTTTACATTGAAATTAAACTAGAGGCCTTTTACTTTGATCTTTTTTTTTCATTATAATGAAAACTTAAAACTTTTATATGCAAAGTTAAAATATTAAAAAAGAAAAGTAAGAAAAAAATAAAAGAATTTTATAACTTATTCAAATTGCCTTAAGGTCATAAAAAGTGTATATGTGCTCTTGTATAATTTCGAGAAAAAAAACTTTTTTTCTAAGAAAAAATCAAAGAAACTTTTATTATTCTACAAAGCAATTTCCTTTCTTTTTCATAAGACGACAAGGATGATGTTAAGGTCATGTTATTATTATCTATAATTAAGTGATCAGGACATTTTTACATTTTATTTCTAATATTCAAATGCATTTTAATATGTCTTATAGCTGCAAGAATCTAAGGTCTCTTTTCTAAGAAAAAACCTCAATTCACACAAGATTTATTTCGATTATATTTCATTCGAGTTACAACAATAACTCAAAACTATACTTGGCAGCTAGAATTAAAAACAAGAAATGAGAAGTAATACAGGTGACCATGTCAACTCCATAGCACCTGTTAAAAAATATTTGCTTTCAAGATAGACATCTGATAGCGCACAGGAATGCTACTACTAATATTTTTTTTCTTAATGGTGGCGACTAGTATTATATTTTGTATATGATAAAATAATTTACATTTCTGGAGCAGATATTAAAGAGCTAACGTAACTACTATCAAATTTTATTAGAATAGTTAGTAAATTTTATAAATATTGTGTAATTCTTATTGGAGTTGTATGGAAGCTATTCGAATTAGCGATTAGATCAAACCTAAATTTAATAGACTTATACTATAAGCAATTCCATAAGAATATTTTTAAGTGGTTTTTGAGTCAAATCTGCGATGGCCACATTCAGAATTCGACTCTGATCGACTATGTTACACTTATAAGTTACTACAAATTTAAAACCTCCTTTCGTATAGAGGGGTATAATAGTTATCATTATGTTTTAAAACACATATTTATACGGACATGTATATATATATTCTTACTCAGCGTAAAATCCTGCGTTGATTTAAACATGCCCGTCTGTCCGATCGCACAAACAAGATTTATTTGCCTTGATTTAGCATTAGAATTAAAATTTTATTTATGACAATTTTTAATTTCATATACCTCGAAGTATGCCTGGCTGAAGAGAATATGCTTATATATTTTTCTTATGCAGAAATATACAAGTATCTATGTGTTTTTAGTAATCTGAAAGAATTTTAGTAATCTGGGGTATCTAACAAAACTTATAAAAAATCAAGGTATAAAACTGATAACCTTAATGGTTCAAGATCAAATCTAAACAAAAAAGCAAAACAAAAATCTTCATTCTAATTAATATATGGTAGCAACAAATAAGAATGCATTCAGTACAAAATATTATACTCGAAAAAAAATACAGAAAGACTTTCATGAATCATTTACCAAATCTACTCTTGTATAATTTTAAATTTTCCCTCTAGAAAAATAAATCTCTTTTTAATTCTACAGTCCATTGTTTTTTCCTGTTTTTTTTTTGTTGTTTACTGCTTCCCTTTTTGAACATTAATGACTTGTTAAGTTTTTTTAAGGCTCAAACTTAATAAAAAAATTGGAAAAAGGATGGCAACAACTTAACTATTCAATTCGTGTAACAAAAAAAAAAAAATAATGTAAAAAATGTAAACAAAAAAAAATGGAGAATAACGCGGTGTTAAAGAAAAATAAAAATTGTTCCCTCTAAATTTCCTTTTTTGTTGTTGAAGGAAGCTTTTAATTGTATATATAACTAAACTTGGATAAAAAAAGTGTAATGAGAAATTTTTAATAAAGAACGTGGTTCAAGCCTATTCTAGGATTCTTTACAAATTTCTATTTTAGAATTTTCTAAAATTAATCAACAAAAATAAAAATTTATTTTTTTTTAAATTTTTTCAAAAACATTGAAAAATTCTGAAATTTTCTAATATTTTCTGCAAATTGCCATTTTAATAAATCATAGCGTATAGACCAGAATATTAGTATGCAGAAATTTATTGAAATCTTTCAAAAACAATTCTTAATTTTCAAAAACAATAAAATGAAGGAGCCACAATAATTATCCATCCCAATAAAGGATGCATATACTTCACAATCTATGTTGAAATCCCATTACCTTATAATTAATTTTAACTGGAAATTGGTACCTATTTTTTACGAAATGGACGTAGAAGTATCGAAAGTTAATATGTTTGTATACTATACTAACTCCTGTCGAATAAAATTATTTCTAAAACTACATAGCATGACAATATGTCTTGCATACTGCATAAAGTATTTGTGACAAAATTTCAAAAACTCCCCGATATAATTGGGTTTTCAAGCAAAAATTTTAAGAATTTAAATTGTCTACCTATTATCGAAAACGTGATAACTAGTTCATTATTACAAAAATATAATTAATTTCAGGAGTGCATACACACATATATACATACAAAACTATCAGAAAAAATTTTACTCTGTATACAATATTCTTTTATATACGTACCATTTTATATTCGAAATGAATGTTATATGAGGTGAACCAGCTAACCAAATTAAACTTTTATTATTAACACAATAAACTAGCAGTGAACAAGAATTGTGTGTATTATGTAGTACAAATGAAACAATTTGAAATAAATAAAGCGAAATAGGAGGGAAAAAAGTAGAAAATTAAGAAAGTTAAAAATACAAAAAAAAAATTAAATTTTTTTCTTTTAACTTAACACTATTCCTTTTTATTTTTGCATATTATTTGAACTTTTCATTATTTTTTCTGTTTTTAATTTTCCACCATTTCTATACAATGTACATATAAAGACATAATTCGAGTAGCATGAAAACACTGTCGCTTCTTTCAAACAATCCTAAATAGTGTACATACACATACACACAGAAAAAAAAAGACACAAATTAGGAAATAAAAACAGAAGACGAAGAACAACAGAACTCGGTCATTAAGAATTTTGTATTTAGTTCAAAATTTTTATTTCTTCGTGGTCCTCTCATTACTTATGATGTCTGTTTTTCATTAAAAATGTTCGTCCTTTTCTTTTTTCTTTTATTTACTGTTACTCTACATTTTCTTAATTTTCTTTTGCCTGAAAAAAAAAAATTAACACAATCATCTGTGTGTGTGTGTGTTTGTTTTACTTTTGTTTTTTTTACAATGCGGTAGAATTTCCTTATTTGAGAGTACGACACAGAGAAAAAAGAAACACAATATTTAAATTTCACAAAAAAAAATCTTGTTCCTTAATTTTTGTTTTATTTAATTTTTATTGTAACAAAGCAAAAAAAAAGAAACCCAAAGGAAATTGTATACCTTCTGCATAGTATTCGCATTTTACTTAACGTCCTTAAATAATTGTCCTTTAAAAATATTCTAGAGACTAAAAAAAAATATTAAAAAATTTATATTTTCTGATATGTACAGTTTGCTAAATAATATTTTAATGCATATTTTATAAATATTACATCTGTACATCTACAGTACTCGCCATTATATACATAAATATGCACACAAATTTATACATATAGCTCCAACGATGACATTTAAGAGTTTCATATTTTAATTTTGACATTCTTCGTTTTTTGTTTTTTTTTTCATTCTTATTTTTTATTATTAAACTCAAATGTTGTTCTCTTTTCCTAAATAAATGAATATGTATTTTAAAAATTTTACAGTTCGGATATTATATTTCGGATACACAAGGTATTCTTATACATGTACAGAATAAAGATGAGAAAATATAGTGTATTTGTATAGGTGTGTGTATATATTTTCTTTTTCTCTTTCTTTACAAAACTGATGATGCATAATATGCAATCTTCATTATAATGTAATTCAAGTTATTTAATTAAGTTGGCTGGGTGGGCATACATAGCTATTATATTATAGTATACACATTGAACGTATTATGTAGACTATAAAATAGGACAAGGCATATATAGTGTTTTAGTCTGATAACCACTGTGTTTTACATTTTTACATTACAATCATAAGTTTTTAATATTTATATCATATCTTATAATATTATAGACTTATGTAGTTCCTTTTAAAATATTATGAATTCTTATAGTATGAGTAAAGGCTATTCAAATGGAATTGTAACGGAGTTGCCCGGGTTCTATTGAATCGAATTTTCTTAAGGGAGAATCCCAGTAGCTTAAGGGCGGTCAAGTTTTTCTATGTTCCACGTCTCATAGTGCAGACTAACCAGTGACACGTATATTGCGCGAATTTAACTTGTATTTATCTGTTTAACGCTTAATGCCAGACTAAGACGACGCTTAATGCCAGACTGTATAGTAGCATTGACTTTGCTTAATTTATTCCAAATTTATGTGACACTTTCTATTAACTTGCCGTACAGAAGTCTTATAAGTTCGGTTTTAGGTGTTCAAATTTTTTATTTACTTATTAATATTAAATTAATACTACTAATATTGTTTTTTCCTCTCCTTTTCCTTTCTTTTCTATATCCACCTATAAACGATTATGGCTTTATTTATAGTATAGTTATACTTATAGATAGCCACGTTTGTTGCCTAAGTGATATTATAATTATTGTCAGAATTATTAGAGTTATTTATCAAAGGAATTTAAATTTAAGAAAAAATTTCAGAATTTCAGAATTGTACTAAAAACTTCAACTAGTCATTTTCATGTTTCTTAAATGCTTAAAAAATTAATCAAATTTAGTAATGTTGTAGCATATTGCAGTTGAAGAATTTCGACATTGTTCTTAAAATAGTTCTTAAAAATTCACTAATTTTGAGTGATTAAAGGTATTTATACACGCCCTAGAACAAATTGATATTACCATGAACATTTTTATTTTTTGAATTGAATTTGTGTATTGAATGGTTGTAACTAAGAACCTCTCAATTTTGAATTAATTTCCTGTATTTACTTTGGTTTAAAAAAAACACTCCGTTACACTTTTGAATTTTTGTGTAAAAAACCTTTAAATTGGAGTCAACAGTGAAAAATGTTAAAAAGTATTGTAAACCGTTCTTGTTTCATTTTAGTGTCCTATGCTAAATTAGTATATGCAAAAAATGATATTTATTTCGTTTGGTATTCATGTATTGACAATAAAGAATTCTATGGAAAAACTATACGCCGCACTACTATACTTCTTTTTTATTTTAATTTTTCTTATTTGGATTTTTGGTATTTTTTTCGACTTTATATTTTCATGTTTTTTCCGCTTATATTTTCACTATTTTTCCTCTAAGAATTTTCATTTTTTTTTTGCTGTAAATGATTAAATATTCAATGAATGACTTTGCATTTGCTTTGCTGTTACAGCGAGTTTTCTCGCTCAATTTAAGTTTGACTATTTTAACTTTTTTCTTCATAGTTTTATATATAGAAAAAGAAAATAGAGAAAATTTTCCACATTAAGGAAAGCGGAAAATAACAATTTAATTTTATTTATTAGTTCGTTTCTCATAAAACAGATGTCTGTATTTTTGTCTAATTTAAATATCATAAAATTCAGTATAGCATTACTCTTATAATCTCTATATAGATATTTTCTATAAAGTAATGGGAAGTTTTCATATCTTACTTGGAAGGCAAATATGGAAGCAAAAAGTTTTGCATATGTGTAACAAAAATGACATTATAAAATTATGCAACTCGTGAAAAAATTCATTCTTTAATGTTTCAATGAATATAATATGGAAAACTACTGTATTTCTTTTTTTTTCTGTAATGAAAAACAAAAGCTATATAAATAATTTCAATATTGTTACACAAGACTTTATATAACTTATAATACTGTACTAAAAGAGTACAAAATTTAATAAAAAATTTCATAAAGAGAAACCAAATTAAAACATTCTTTATTCATAAATGAAAGCAAAGAGCCACTTTCCCACCTTTTGCCTTCCCTTACACCTAAAATAATACCGTCTAATTTTGATTGCCGCAATTTTTAAATATAATAAATAAAATCGTTTATTTACCCTATTTTCCATGTTATATTTACGAGTATTAACATAAATTTCCGAAAATATCTAATCAATTTACCAATTAGAAAATTATAAATATTCAAGATCAATTTTCAATTTCAATAAATACTCAATATCACCGATGAAGCATAGGTACATATTATTATAATTATAAAAACATGATTAATTAATTAATAAGATCTCTTTATAACTAATTAAGTGTAACACCTTTGAAAAAGAAATATTAATAATAAATCAATAACACAATAACATAATTATGATAAAATTAGATTTTAAATGATCCTTTGTAAAAATAAATAAATAAAAAAAAATCCTTTCAAAAATAGCTAAAATATTTTCTTCCTATAAATTTCTTACAATCATTTGTGTTAATAAGTGATTTTCAATAAAAAGTAAGTTAAATCAAACCGATAGCTTATAAAGTAGCACTTTTCCATAGGAAAAATTAATACATATACTTTTCTGAAATATAAAATTGCTCTAGTAGCTAGCTAATCCCATAAGAATTCTAATATTATGAAGAAAAAAAAATATTGCATACATTTAGGGGAAGATAGTAAAATTAAAAAAAGGGTTACATGAGAGTCCAATTCAACTAATTTGACAAACGGATCTTAAATAAAAGTTAATTTAAATGGGCATTTGTTATGCTAATGCTATTGTGCCGTCAAAGAAGTATGTGGGCAATATTCTCATCAACACGGAATTCAAAAAATTTTTATACAATTCAAAAAAAAATTTCCAAAAATGGTATTTTAACGAATTTTTGGCGTCTTAACTTTTGAAATAGTTTAAATGGGTAAGAATTTTCTTTTAAGGAAATACGAAAGAAATTCGCAAAAATTTACTTGCATTTTGAATTTCAGACTTCCATCACATAGGGAAGTTTTGCAAACAGACGGACAGAGTAAAACTAATAATTATTTACAATTTAGTTGAAAAAGGTCTCACAAGATTCAATTTTTATGGCATTTTTAAAAGCCAAAGAAAATTCTTCATACTTCTTGTAAACACTTAAGGGTATTTTTTTTTTTTATTAAGGCGGGAAGAAATCAAAAACCAATTACGTCAAAATTGAATTCTATCCTTATTTGTATTCCATCCTTAATATATGTACATAACATAAAACATGAAAAACGATTACAAAACATGTTGTATCAATTATGAGTAATTTTACACAAACCATATTGACCTAATTATTATATAAATACTTCTTATTTCTATATCGCATATATATATATATATATAAATTATTTATATACGAATACCCACACACCTACATATTATAATATTTTACCTATATTTTAAGTATTTTATTACTTTTTGCGTACGGAATATTGTACGTACGTTGTAGAACTCTCAAGTTTCAACATTTTGTAAGAGAAGGAGAAGAAAATAAAATTTTTATGTTTTTCTCTTGTTTTATAAACATTTAATGAAAGAAACGTAAAAAAAAGCAACGAACATATTATGACAGGATGAAAAATTTCACTCACCTTCTCTAAAAATCATTTTAAGAACAATCAGAAAAAAAATAAAACATGAATTTTCTCACAATATACTTTATGTATAAAAAATTACAAATTTTAAACGCACCCAAATCTATAATATTATCTGTGTATGTATTTATGGTATTATTGGATGGTGTCTACATAAAAATTGAGAAAGTAATATAATTAAATTACCTTCTTATACTCTCCAAAATGTGCTCTGACAATATGCCCGAAAGAAAAATTTCTCATAAATTATGATCTCCAAATGTATACCATTATTTTTTTTCAAAGTAAATTTAAAAGAAATTAATGTTTTTTTTTGTTCCTTTCCTTTTGTTCTTTATGTAATTTTTGTTTTGCTATTGCACACTGATGGGGGGAGTTGAGTAAGTTGAGGATATAATTTTCAAATTTTGGCAAATATTTTTGACGTAATGTGCGAAAATATAATTTAAATATAGTGGTTGACATGCTCTTTCAGAATTTTTTTAATATTTTGCTGATTTTCCTATAAAACCTTTATTAATGTTAATACAAGTATGAAATTTAATTTTATAATAAAATCTTTAGGTTATATTCAAAATATTTCCAACTACAAAAGAGATAATTTAGATTTTAATAAAGGGCTGAATAGATTTTTATGATCCTGAAATTAGAAAATAGTTGTGCTCTACTTAACAATTTGCATAGTTATAACATGTTGACTGAATACATGCACATATTCCGATATTATTTTATCTAAATATAGAATCAAAAAACAATAATACTCGTATGTTCACCAAATTTTCTATTAATTATCATTTTCGATTTTGTTCTCAATACCAACTATTCTATTTTTAATGAAAAGTCTTTACTCTTCAGAAAATTTTTCCAAAAGAAATCTTTTAGTTGGTTTGATTTAATGTGATATGACTTTTCCAATGACATCTAATAATCATGACCGATATAAATTTTGATTTCTTCTTGTGTAAAATTGCCATATTTTGCTTTAGTATTACGATAACATTGTACTGCATTAAACCGAATATATCGTACGTATATTGTACATAGAAATTACTTACACTCATATATTATTTATGTTTAGGTGATTATAATTTCTTATTTGTTTTTGAAGAAGCAAAAAAAAAATTAACACAAAAAATCTCAAACAATAATACAAAAAATGGTATTTAGCAGCCCACGAGCTAAAAAAATACAAAAATAATAACAAAAAAAACAATAAAACAAGAAGGAAAACCATAAAAAATACTGTTAAATTCGTTGTTGAAATCATTGTATAACAATTTATAAGAATTTTCCAGTTCTTAAAGGTATTTGAAGAGTTTGATACCTTAAAAATGTACAAAAAGATATACTTTTAGAAAAAACACAATGCGGAAAAAAAGAAAAATTTCAAGTGAAAAATGATGTTTTACACACATACCAGCAAATTAAAGAACAGAAAACTTCTGTTCGTTATTCCATCAGTAAAGGAGCGAAACAAATATAATTTTTTTTTTATCACCAACAGAATACAATAAGAGAGGTATTCTGTTCATACCAAATTTCATACATCGCGTTTTTAGCAGAAATGCACTTTTCCGTGTCGAAGACTAAGGATCGTCTATTTTTATAAGGAAGGCTATTATTCTGTTAATATATGCATTGCCGCCTCTCAAATTCTACTCATATATCCGATGTATTTCCGAAAATTTATATTCCAGTGTATTTTTGGAATGTGAATGAATTGATTAGATTTTGGTGCAAGTCACGTCCCAGCAACAATAAGCACTAACTAAGCAAAGTGAACATCCAAGTTTTAAAATTTGAATTAAGAAATAGTTATAGTGCAAAAAATGTAAAATGCCGTTATATGCTGACCATATCCAATTTATTTTTCGGAATTTATTCTTATCTTGGGTGACGGATGAATGCGAATTACAGATGAGAGGTCGCTGATTTCTTTAATTTTTTTATTAATTTTTTTTGTTTTGTTATACTTATTTGCAGTTTATGTGTGAAAAATTATTTATTTTCGATTTATTATATTTAATTAAAATAAAAATTAAAATGAAATCATTATAATTTTGATTTTGACTAAATAGCCAATCTAATTTCAACCTTATAGTAAAAGGTTTAATTAAACAAAATTAAATTAGTCTAGTCAAAAAAAAGACGGATTCTGATAAATTTTTCTTAATCAAATTGGTAAGACAGAAAGAAAATTTATTGAATAAAATTAATGAATAAAGAGAAGATTTTTATACATTACAATAGCAATTACAATAACAATTAAAATTTATTATTCATATTTTCTTAGAAGCAAAAGTAATACGTAAATAAAATATGTGGTTGCAGACGATCCTAGAATCAACCGTCGATGGATAACCAATACATGTAGTTAAACTATAATGCAAAAACTATAAAAATACAATTAGAATAGAACAAATGAAGAAAAATCCAAAATTTGAGAGCCTCACACTTATTCCCCTTTATCACTTTCTTTATGAGTTTACCTACACTTACAATTTTAACAAAATTAGTTACCGGAAAATCTTTAAAATCTCTTTTGTACTAATAATTTTCAATTAGCTTGCACGAAATTACGATTCTTTTCATTCCCACATTTTATTTAGAAGTGTGCCGTTAATTTAGTGTTTACCTAATTTATTACAACACCTCATTTCTCACTCTGATTTTAATATCTTTTACAATAAATTTGTATGTGTGTTTACAATAAAATCGTAAATTTTATAATCCTATTTTTGTAATTTTTTCCTACCTATTCTTATTCATTTTCGGATTCATCGTAAAATTTTACACAAATTCGAAAGTTATAGTCCTTTTATTCAAGGAAAATAATAATAAAAATGATTCACAAATAACAGGCTGTTTTCACTTTTCTTAAACGTTATTGATCCTTTTAAAACAATATTGGACGCAATAAAAAATCATTTTATATAGGGCTTTTTCTTTTATTTTTTTTTATTTTATTTCGATTTGAATAAGTGTTAAATATCGCGGATTTGAGATGTCGCCGATTCAATTTGATACTGTTTTTAGAACATTTAAGATTGTATTTTAATAGCGCATCATATTTTGACATCAAAAGTGCTCAAAATATAAATTTGAAATGAGTAGAACCTGTCTTTTCTCTAAAGCAAGGATTAGTTGAAGATATTAGTTTTCTTCAACTCGCACAAGTCAAAGGGAGTTCAACTCGTTTTCAACAATTTTGCCTCAACTTGAAAATAATTTAAAACATTAAATTAAATTCTTAAACTTTTGTAAAACCATTAAAGTACAAATATGCGAATAATCGCTCTAGATTTTTAGTTTAAAACACCAAAAATTAACATTTCCATGTACTTCCATTTTTGGATTCTAAAAAATAATGAACTGTAAATTAAATAAAACCTTACATAATATAATAATTCATATATTATTCACACATATGTATATATGTATATATATACACATATTTCTCAGATGCTCATGTTTAATACTATGAAGGCAAATCTTAATTAAATTATATTTTGAAACTTAATTAAATTTTGAGTGTATATCGCTGGTGAGCGCCCAAATATGCTAAGTAGCAAATTTAAAATTTTGCAAGGGAGCGTTTTGAAAGTTTGAAAATTTCCGAAAAGAAGCCAGTTAATTAGAACAATACTTAAACTATAGTTTTATTAACGAAACACAATTTATCTGCTTAGCACATTATTGTGTTTCGTTAGCATAATTATTATCAGTTTTTGTAATATAAACATTCTAAGATAGCATTAAGCTTTTTTTTGATACTTCAGCCATGCACTTATTTAATCTATTTGTTTGACGAAACTAATACACGTTCATCACAAAAACCTATACTACAGAAAGAGGGCCCTTCGAAATTAGTATTAGTTTAGAAAAACGCATTTTGAAAATTTGTTACATAGCTGATCTGTGCACTTCACCATCGACATAATGTAAACAAGAGATTTTTTTTTTGTTTACGAAAAGTAAATAGCTAGATCTTTTAAAAACTTTCTTTTGAAACCACAAAACCAAAAACAACAAAAAAAAAAACCAAGAATTTCTAAATTAAAAATAAATTCCATAAAATTAAAATAATCACGTATAAATGCGTAAATAATATCCTGTTTTCTCCTCTTTTCTTACTCTTCGATTGGATTGTGTATTTAAATCAATATTTAATTAATTTCATCATAGTTTTTTCGATTTTCAATATTCCAAAGGCAGAATTTGTAGCGTGGGTTTCCTGACTGGATTTTCTTTATTTATTGCTTTCTTTCTAAATTTTTCATAAACTTTCCTTTCAAGGACATCAAATACTTGAAGGTATATTTTAAATATTATGATGCCTAAAATTTTATATACAAGCAACAATTTGTTTATCTTTTCTAATATTGAATAGCTGCCATTAAAAAATCTTTAAACACAATCTAGTATATAAAAAGTAGCAAATTCACGCAATAAAACAATCAATTTCATTTATAATATTTAACTTATGTACATATACATAGTACTACATATAAAATTCATTCCCACCTATTATTTGATTTTACGAAATTACTCTAGAAATATGTTTTGTATACGTATAGGTATTTTTTTTTTTTTAAGAAATCATCATTACTATCATCAGGTGGCCATGAGAGAGCAAACATAATGACATTGGTTTTGAAAATGAATGTGTAGGCAAACTAGGCAAACTAGTAGAATATAGAACATAGGTATAGAGATAATTGTAGGAAGGGAAAGAGAAAATTTCCTTTTAAAATGATTGTACATTGTATTATTGTTGTTGTTGCTATGATGAAATGTCAAAATAAAATCAAAATATCTCATTTTTATTTTCGGGTAATAGCTATACTTTTTTTTGGTAAAATAAAATTTTATATTGATTTGTAAAAAAAGAAGAGAAAGATTTTACTTTTTTTTGTTGTACCTTGAGACGTAGAGTTTCCAAAGTGTTTTCAATTTAAGGTGGCGGAATAATTTTTTATATTGAGTATTGTATTTGTATTTTATAATTTTGCATTTAATTGAGTATACACGTTATTTATAATGGTGAAATTACCATGTTTGTACCAGGTTTATATCGTCGTCATATAACGAATCATATGGTTTTGTGACTGAAAACCACCTTTCGGAACAAATCTTTTATTGTTTAATCATGATTTTTGTCCAACCATCTTGATAGTTTTGTTCTTGAACTCTTTAGTTTCGTAAAAAAACTTTTTAATGAACAGCAACCGTATATAAAAAAAAATCAAAATTATTATGGCATTATACAAAAAAAAGTTGCATCAAAAATAAGTACTCGCTCTAACTCACATAAATAAATTAAGAATGAATTTAATTTCTAACTACAATTAGTAAATGAGGGTGTTACCGTTTCATAAAATAAATTAAGTCTTGTTAGTATTTCAATGAAATATGTAGAGGAAAACTTTGGTAGTTGAAAATCAGATATACCATCTTAAGAAGTAAATCAATTATAGAGTCTGTGCATATGAAAGCTTTTTTTCCAACAGCAATGAAATAGAAAAAATTGTAAACTCAAAATAACTTCACCTAATCAAAATAATCAATAAAATAATTATTGGGGCTTAGGCAAGCATCGAATTTTTAGTTTTGTAACTATTTGATTGCTTACTTCAATTCCATAAGTTTATAAATTAAAGTCAGCTGTTTGATCGCATGCAATTAAGAAATCAAACAGTTTATAATTTTTTACAAACTGATTGCAATTTTTAGTTAGCAAAATCAATTTGAATTGATGCAAATGACTTTAGTTAATTCAAATATGTAACGATTTTACAATCAAACCCTTATAAGATTACATTGTGACAACAATTTCATTCAAAAATATTATTTTTTATTGGCAATATGGTAACTCTAAATATTATTATTTTGTGTACAATATTATGCGTTCAATAATAGTCAAGTCATCTAAATTTTATTTTATCGAATAATGATTGAAGGATAAAAAGGAAATTGAAAAATAGCTTGTTCTTCCTTTATACGTAAAAATATACTTTACTGTTATATTGCTATTATTAGTAAATAATTTTAAGTAAAAATATATGGAGAACAACAAACAAGGTGTACAAAAAATCAAAATAGAAATGAAAGAATAGTATTATTATAAAGGTAAAAAGGATATTCTAAAGAAATTATATGTGAAGAAGAAATGGCAGAAATAAAATAAAAAAAAAATCAAAAATAAATAAGTAAAATAACTTCATAATGATTTTATGAAAAGTTAGTTGGCTGACTGACTGTTTTATTCTTTTCGGTATTATTCGTCCTCCGCCCCCACCATCTTTTTCTTTTTATTGTTATTTTGTTAAGTTACCGGTGTTTTTTCCCATTTCTTATTCTCTTTTTTAACTTTCTGTTAAAGGAAAAATACAATAAAAGCTCAATTAAAGAAGAAAAAAAACGATTTTTCTTCTTTTTTTTTATTAGAACGGAAAAATAAAAACAAAAACAGAAAAAAATAAAAAAAAAAATATTGAATGATTTGGCAAAAAATCTTCTTTTTTTTGCTTTTCAATTTAAACAGTTACCTTATTTTCTTCATTTTCTTTTTAATTTTTTTTTTACTTTTCTTCTATTTAATTTTATTTTGAGGTTTTTATTATTATTAAGCTTTTTCATATTCACCTACCTGCAAGGGAAATTACAATGAAAATTGTTTAAGAAAATTTTTCTTTCCTTTTTTTTTATTTTTTGTGATGGTCTTTAAAATTGAAAAATAATTTTGTAGTCCTTTTTTAAAGCGAAACATATTTGCTTCCTAAATATTTTTTTATCTTAAAATAGGAAAATTTTTGGAGGTGACAATCAAAATAGGAGAAGAAAATTATATTGTTTATTAAATTGCGATTTTGTACAGAATCTTAAAATATATTAGGAAAGTAGAGTATTCGGTTAAAGTATAATTTTTATTAACAATAAGTTCTGATATCGGGGTTGTTAGTGCTTTTACTTTTTACTGAATGGTTTTAGATATTATTTTTTTAAGAATTTAAAATAAATTTTCTAAAGTAGTAGCTATTTCAGATATAAGAATAAAATATATATGAAATCTTAGGCATAGGTACAGAACTGTAATTAATAACTATAATATTAAGACGAACCTAAAAATCATTAACACAGTGACCTTCATAAGCCTCACAATTCTACTGCAACTGATTGCATACACTCAGTAATAAAATAAATTACTACATCTATTATAGGTAAAAACCGTTAGAAAGTTAGTGCGAAAAAATAATATTTTCTACCATATTTTACTGCAGTTCATTCTTAACATTAGGTGCTATTTTTCTTCACCTTATGCTTAATAATTTGCCATTCCACCCACTTTTTCTAAATTCTTGCGGTAATTATGTTATACATTTTAAAACATGGTCAATAGAAGGTTTTAATAAAACAAACAATTTGTAAATAGAAATTCTGCTTTTCAATAATTCCATCTTCGATAAACAGATTACAATTCAAAAATTATTGATTGAATTTTTTAAAGATTATAAATTGTTTCAAAAATTATTGGATAATTGGGCTAACAAAGCATTACGCCTTAAGAAAGCTATTGTGCCCCCTTTAATTTTGTCAAGAACACTTCTTTGAGATCCATACTTGAAAAGTAGGTACCTTTGCGGAAACATTACGCATAGCTGTACATTTACTTAAGAGCGTCCAGTTGAACAGTACTTCTTTCAAGTATTTAAGTTTGCTTCATTTACAGCGAAGGTGAACGTCAGTTTTAGCTCCCTATAAGCTTACTAGTAGACCATTTCCTATCATTTCCCATGGTCTCTAACGCTTATGGCCATTTTCAATATAAAAATAAAGACCGAAATGTAATATAAAATTTTCGGTTTGTAATAAAAATAAAAATAAAATTTGATAGAAAATAAAGAGAAAAAAAATAAAATTTAACAAAAAAAATAATAAAATATAAAAAAGAAAAACAATAATGTAATTTAATAACAATAATAACGGTTTGTTGGTGGAAATGTATCACGATATGGCGTGGCAATTTTGATTGTGACAAATTTAAAACAAAAAAAAAAAATAAAACCATAATATTTCACATTTTTCATTTTCCTTCTCATTCTTTTCATTATCTGTCCCCTGTCTCTTATTGCTGTATGTTTTCAAAATGTTATTTTGAAATCATTAAAGTTTATAAAGTTTACTTAACAGTTATTACTCATATTACCGTTATTATATATTTTTGGCCTTTCGATTTTACTGTTACTGCTTTCTCGTTTTACTTTACATTTTCTTGAATTAATAATTTTGTTTCATTTCAATGATGACATTTTAAATGTCAATGTCAAAGTCTGTAGAATTTGTAAAGTTTTTCCTTTTGATTTTTTCCTGTTTATTTTTTTTTTAATTAAGGTTAAGAGCGTTATTGAAATTTGTTTTTAATATTTTAGAGTGGCGATAAAGAAAAATTTTCCCGAAAATTAAGTTCGTTAAAAATATGTACTTGTACTGCCGCATAATTTTAAAATAATATTTTTATTTTCTATGTCGTATATATAATATATATATGTATAATGGAAGATATTTAGTTTAGTGAAAGCAATGTTAAAAAATATTTAGTGATGCCTACGTTAAAAAATATTTAGAGTTACATCAGAAATTCTTAATCATAATAATTGAAATTGTGTTAAAAGTTTCATGAAACTAATTTGAAAAGTAATGTAGGTGTGGTTGTTTTTTCCACCGTTAAATGGTAATATGTCAGATCGTACTTCGACAAAGAAGGTATTGAACTTAATATTTTTCTTGAACTATACCTGAATTGTTAAAAATGAACAATTCTATTAGAACTAAAAAATGCAGAATCTTCAAAATATTATTATACTTCCTTTATTATTTGAAATGATATTGGTTGGTTTATTGATTGAGGTGGCAGCGTCATTGAATGTACAAGCACAGGTGGCCTATCTAACCCACCCGGTTCTCTTGAGAAATCTATCTAAATTCTCGATACTCTTATATATTAAATATCACGACCAGCAACGTCACATGTTCTTTGCTCCACGAAACCAGTCTGGCTCCGGCCAGAGAAGACTCTTTTTTAATTGTTCTAATTAATGTAACAAATTTTTAAATTAAAATTTTCAATTATTCTTTTTAAATTGAAAGTTTTTAATTTCAATTTTTCATTGTTCTTAACTTGAATCACAGATTTTTGCTTGGGACGCTATAAAACATTAATTTCTATAAATATTGTAAAATTAAACTTTTTTATCAAATGAAAATTTATATTCGATAAGTTTCTAGCAAAAATTCCTGATTTACATACAAAATTTCATACTACAATCTTAAAGAATGTGGAGATTTTGTAAAGAGCCTAATATTTTGGAATCTATAGGAAAATTTATCGAATTTTTTGTTTGTTTTTCGAAATCTACTCGTATAATGTTTTCAAAAGTGAGAATTCAAAACCGATAAATTATTAAATTACATGTTATATTTATAATAATATTTTGCGCTGAATTTGAACTATATAGTTACAAGTTACAATTTTTAACTACATTTAAGATTATTTAAAATTTTATAATAGTTACCCATTTTATTAAAATTTTACATTGAATTTAATAAAAAAAAAATATTTTTTAATTTTCATTGTAAATTTATTTTCTCTTTATTTTCCTCAAATTACGTTTAAAAAAGCAGAAATGTACCAAAAAAAAAAAAAAACAAAAAGTTACAAAACACAAAAGAAACTAAAATGAAACTGTAATTTATATAAATACAGAGAGAGAGAGAGAGAGAGAATGAAAATGAAAAACAGGATTGATTTAAAATTGCTCAGGGATATTTACAAAATAAAAATAACAAAAAAAAACCAAAAGAATAAAAATTTTCAAATTCTCTTATGCTTATTTTCACAAATTAAATTAAATTTTATATTCGAAAAAATAATAACATTTTTATTTTATTTTTTGGTTGTATGTGTGTGTGTAGTAATAATAAAACTTAAATTTTTTACTTTATAATCAAACAAAAAAAAAAACTCATTACTATTCTTTATAAATTATTATGTAAGGTTTTTAATTTATCCTTTTGTTTTTTTTTTATTTTTTTCTTTCTTGTATTTCAAAAACAATAATGATTTAGGAAAATATAATTTTACTTACAAATACATACATATATATATTTAAAGTAAATAATGTAACAGATTTTTTTTAAAAGTAAAAATAAACTTTATTTATGGAATAAAGCACCATATTGTATACATACAAAAAAAAAATATTTTTTAAATAAAATTATAATTGGTAAACTTAATTTTGCATAATTAAAGATAGAGTGGCCCAAAGGAATATTTCGAAAAAAACAAATTAAGTAAAATGGAGAGTTGCATATTATTACTTTCTCTCCGTCTACCCTATAAAATTTTGCATAATATACAAAGAGATCTTTACTAGAACTTATTTAAACTTATTCCGCTAGAAGAAATTTTTTACCTGCCTGCCCTGTGCCTCTTCTAGAAAATAACAAAATTCTTAAAATGCAACTCTTAATAGATTTTTAAAATTCTTCAAATACAAAAAAGTAGGTACTAGCTTCATCTACCGAGATACATTATGGTCAAACATAATAATAACAAAATTATCGTTGTAATTAACCATTATCTAAAGCTCGCGTATTTTTCATATTTTTGATACGATTTTTCTTCTAGGCGGATGAACTGTAGAAGTGTCAAATTTTAACTGCTATTAGCTGCTTTAAATTATTTATTTTTTTTATAAATTATTTGAGTATTTTCCTTTTCCATCACCTCCTAAGATATCGCTTACCGCAATTTGCAAAATATAAAATTTCCGGCGCCCTATATATTTCTAAAACTGCAAAAATTTAACGGTAATTGTCATATCTCCAAAACTAGATATAATTATTATGCTTATTATGCTTAACGCGTTTTTCAATATTTTTTTCTTTTACCTCCTAAATGTATGCAATGATTTGGTATAATTTGATTTATTGATAAATATTAATCAAACAGCATAGCTAGTCAGTTGTTAATCAATAACACTTTTTTCACTTTTCTGCTACTTAATAAATCATTGTTTTGAACCGAATTTTTAATGTTTGCTATTGCTGCCCGAATATCAATTAAAATTTCATAAAATATTACGTATATTGTATTAATATTAAATTGTATAATGATTTGATTTCAATAGAACATAAATTTATTTTTGGGAATAAAAATATTTTTTATGAAAATTGAAAATAAATTTTATTAATAATAAGTGAGAGTTCGGAAAATTTTCAAATTTTGTATTTATCATTGTTATTGATATAATGTAAGGATATTGAGTGTAAAAATTAAACAAATGTTTTAGACTAAAATCAACTATAGAATTTTCAACACTTTCGAAATTCAAAATGTGCGCAATGATTTGTTTATCTTGAAATTTAATGCCGGAAAATAAAAAAAATATATTTTTATTAAAATAGCGTCTTGTCACTATTGCCAATACAATGTTATTGAAATTTCACTAAAAATATTCTTAAATATTACTATGAAATTATAAACTCTAATTATGATCTTCAAAAAAATATTAATTCTTACAACAATTTTTATTTATAATTGTTATATAATTTTGTAATATGCAAGGAAAGAATGGTATAAACCATACAATGCAACATATTGGAAGCCAATGTAATTATTTTTAGTTAGATACGCCACTATTAATAATAAATCAATTTTTCAATAAAATAAATAAAATTATTCGTACAAAATAAGTACAAAATCGAAACACAGATAATTATGATTAGAAATTTTAATTACTCTGCAAATATTTTAGGCTTCCAGAGTAATTTCAAATAATTCACTCTGAAAATTTTCAACTGATTCACTCTGTTTAATGCAACTAAAAATTTTTACTGTTTATTCGAGTGTGTATAATATTACAAATTATATATATCTGAATAAATAGAAAGCCTGTACCTACCCAAAATACAAAATAATAACTTTGTTTTAAAGGTAAAGTATATCCTTTTTTTGTAAAGTCAAGTATTTATATCAGTTTCATGATATGCAAAAAAAAAAGAATAATATTTTCATATTATTGGAATATGTTTTTTTTTTCTATATTTTCAACTGAAATTCATACAGAGGAAAAATCTAATTAGGAAGTTTTAACTTTATGAATAGCTTATAAAAAACATATGCAATTCTTTTTTTTTAAATAATTATGGTGATTTTAAAATATTCACAATTTTAAGAATCGTTTGTAATGGTAATTTTATAGAAGCTCTAGATATAGTACACTATTTATTCTATAGTAAAAGTGGATGTTAATATTCTTCAAAGCTACCATATAGAATATATTATTATTCTTGACGAAACTATAAGATCTTGAAGAAAAATCTAGTTATATATTTTTTCTTCTTTTCAAAAAAGTGATTTTGAATTCGAACTATTGACGCTACTAGTAATAGTACTTGCTAAAATATTTCAAATAAATAAAATTTTGGTTCTAAAATTTGAAAATTTTAGAACCAAAATTTGATATTTCTAAATTTGAATTTTATGTGAAAAATTTTAATTGAAATAGGTCTTCATATTGTTCCCGTAAAATATTTCCTCTATATAGGTAGAGTATAACAACAGTCTAAATTGAATTGAAAACATTTCGGAACAAGTTATTACAAAAACTGAAAAATGTTTGAAATCTAAAAAATTATGTTACAAGTTTTCATTTTAATTGTTTCAACAATAATTAAAATTGTTTTAATTTTGCTCAAATTTCTTCCCCATACAATAAATAAGCACAAGTTACTAACTTTCAATGACTGCGTGTATTCCACATTCTAATATTAGTATTCAGTCTAATATTATGATTCTTATACTACCAATTATCTATCCAATATTGAATTTTATTATTCGTTGAAAATGTAGTTTCTAAAATTTTAACTAAAAAGAAAAGTAGGCAAAAATCCCATTA
Source organism: Condylostylus longicornis (assembly GCF_029603195.1). Lineage (NCBI taxonomy): Eukaryota > Metazoa > Arthropoda > Insecta > Diptera > Dolichopodidae > Condylostylus > Condylostylus longicornis. Next base: position 3,721,060 of record NW_026578013.1, on the reverse strand, counting down.
AAAAATTCTAAAACTTGCAGAACAGGATATAAAAGTTATTAATTTTTCCCCTTTGAATTTTAAATTAATTAACAATTTTGTTATTTTATTTAATTAACAAAAAAATATATACATATATATTTTTTTTTTTTGTTCATAAAAGAATATATTCGGTCTACATATTCTTTTTGTATAAATCTTACTATTACGTAAATTAAAAGTTATTTCATTACTAGTTACTACCAACTTTTACAATATTACTCTGTGAGTATACTACGTACACAGTAATATTGTATATATAGATTAGGGGCATGAAATTTTGTATTTATTTTAATATTACTAACGCATTTTATACTTGCATTCACAACTGTTAATAAAATAGTATAGAAATAAAAATATAATCTGAATAAATTTGTTTTTCAACTTATAATTACAAGATTATTATAACCATAGAAATAAATTAACCAACTGAAATTAAGTACATATTCAATAAAATTTATGAAATACATTATTGCCAAGAAGTTAATATGGCAAAGAAATAAAATAATTTTCAAATTATCAAAAAGCTCATTAAAACTCAGTTAGAAACAAAAAGAAACACCTGCCGCAGACGCTTATTTTTACTGCACTATTATATTGATATTATTGTAATTTTTTGAAATTAATTTGGCTGGAACATCAATATTTCGGCAAACGCTTAAAAATATCCCTGTAGGGCCCTCAAAAAATTTTAATAAACCATATTTTTTAATTGTTAAAAAAAAATTTTTAAAAGAACTTTACGACTCTTACTCAGTAGCATGTTTAAAAATCGGTTTCATATCGCTTATTTTACGAAACAGGTCTTGAATTGGAGTGATATAAAAATCAACCTTTTATTTGCTTTGGTATATTAAAATCAATAGATATATTGTAATACTACAAGTTCTGTTACTATTATAATAAATTATATTCTGAAAAATTTTGCATATTTTTAGGGGCACGAACAAGAATTTTACTAATACTAAATCCTTCACAATATTATATTTTCGGCCATATTTTTTTTAAATTTTTCCTCTTCATTTGTTTGTTTTTTTTAGTCAAGTTATTGGGCATAGGCATAACAGAATTACCAAAGTAGTAATGGCTAATGGTCTTTAATATTATGGTGTTCTAAGATTCTTGGAAAATTTTTAAAAGTTAATTAGCTAGTATTGCTTGGAAAGTCAATTAGCTTGTATTCAATAACATTACCTAAATCAAGATACTCACAAAATTTTTGAAAAAGAGACTCATTTTATGCGTAAACTATTAGAAAATTTTTTCATTTTTAAATACTGAAATCCCAAAAATTGACTAGATCTGCAACATAATTCTAATGTTTTTTTTTTTTTTAATTTTATGTAAAATTTTCTTTCATACGGTTGTACAATGAAATGTAAAGTTTTCAAAGAAAATTATCTAGAAAAAAGAATTGTATTTTTTACTGAGATCTATACAATTTTAGTATAGATTATGATTTTATGAAATTATACACATATAATTCACAAAGATGCAAATAGGTACATTATACAATTTTATTCTCCAAAAAAATAAATTCGTAATCGGATCAAGAGAAAAAAAACGAAATTTAAAAATTTGCATTACAAAGGATAACCTACATTCAATATTTTATTTTCACTTTGAATTTCTACATTTAGCAAAAATTATGATCTATATGTATATAGATAATGCACACGAAAACATTTAAAATATAAAATTATATAATATCAGGAGAAAAATGTATAAATATATTATATATATATGTAAAAAAAATAATAATAAAACTAATAATAGAAGGCTGGATAAACTAGTTTGTATAAGCTTTGCAGACAAAGAGAAAGAGAGTACCTAAAAAGGGGGTATAAATATAAATTTTATAACCAAAATGGGTTATAAATCTGTTTTTGGGTATGATTGTAAAATTGTTTAAAATCCGTGAGGTAGCAGACCTTATACATTGTTGCAATTTTCTTACATTCTTTTAATTACATTTTTAAGTTACAATTAAAAAGTTATATGATAATAGTATGTACAATGTACATTTAAGACTGAGTTTATTATTAAGTATGTAGTGAGTTAGTAAAGTGAGCATATTATTCGTTAAGAAAATCTAACTTTTTACACTTCTGTTCATACTTTCAATTTAAATTTATCCCGAAATTGTTTGTTATTTAATTTTACTTGAAAATTTTTGCATTGAGAATTACTCCGACATTCCGTATCATTCCAAATTATTACACTCTAAATTTTGTTCAATTTTCACAACTATTATGATCAATATTCATATATTATTTAAGATTATTAACAATTTTTATTTTATAAGACATTTTCAATTTTTGAGTATTAGAAGAATTACAGGATAATTTTCTTTCTCAAGAATAAAAATGGATTAATTTAAGTTTCAACACAAGAAAATGCTTAATAAATTTAGCTTTTCTCAAATCTTAAAACATTTATAGTCTATTAATTTTTCGGGAATGCTTAGAATATAAAGTTCCTTTCTTCAAATTTTATTTTTTATAGTAGATATACAAATAGCAAGCATCTTATAATAATAACAAATAAATTCCTTTGTAAAAGACCAGAAACATAAAAATATTTATTATGCTCTGAATAGTTTCATGTAGCCATTTAGTTAAAACGTGAATAATTTTAATAATTCAAATTTAAATTCTAGCTTTGTATTTCTTTCTACAGTTAAGTATAGCACATTGTTAACAACGATGTATGTTTCCATAACATTGAAGAATTTTTTTTGCACTCCATTTGAAACTACTACCTACCCCAAACCGACATTGTCGAGAAATACAATAATCAAGAGCTTCCAAATTAGGTACGTTCCTCATTTTTATAGTAAAATTTTTTGATTTTTGTAGAATCTAAATTTTAATGTTTCTGATGCTTATTATACTATAACTAATTGATATTAATAAAGACGAAGTAAAATACCTTGTTCTTAAAAATAAATTTAAAATAAGTTTAAAAGACAAAATTCATTTTAAAATTCATTTCATTAAGATTAAAGGTCGCTTAGGTTTAAAATGACGCAAAATGAGTAAAATTTCTCATTGATTTATTTTTCTTATCACTTTGATTCTCTTACTCTCATTTTCTAGTTTTTAACTTTTATTTAATTTCTTATAGCTGAATTTGTACATATTTATTTTAAAATTAAATGAAAAGAACGTGCCAAAGTGAATGATAAAAATTTCAGTAGAATTTTTTTTGAAGATTAAAGGTACTCGTGCGAAAATTGTCAACAGTCAAAGTATTTCTTGCATAAAAAAAGATAAAATAAAAAATTATTAAAAAAGCAACCATTTTGTTTTCTCCTCAGAAATTCTTATTAATTTACGATATTTCATTTACACTTGCTTTTATTAACTAAGTGTTGGACTTGTAATTTATTAAAAAAATAAATTTCAGAATAATTTTTTGAAAAATCAGTGAAAAATTTTTAAATTTAAAAGGAATTTAAGAACATTTAACTATATTATTGAATTTTCCATAGTGGCACCCCAGATTGTTAAATCAGTCAGAAGTAAATTATATTAAATCAAAGATGGATCAAAGTTGGATAAATTTTCTTAAATACCTAGATATGAGTATAAATTATAAAACAATACTGTATACTACCGTAACGATTATAAATTGCACAGCTTATCATTATATTCCCTAAGACCTGTTTTCTCTTAATCGTATAAACGCTAATGTGGAAATGGCTTTCTACTCACATGGAAGTGAGTTTATATACCATAATTTTTCATAACTAACTTCTTATTCTTCGTACTTTTTCCACTTTTAATAAACTAAGTTTTAAGAATTTTTGTTAAGCAGGCTCTAAATATAAGCAATAAGAAACTCATTGAACGCTTCATGTTATATGATTGACATTGCATATAGGAATGAATTTTTAAATATCGTATGGCCTCATTTCATTAGAAATCATAAAATTATGTTGGATTTTCTTTGATTTTAACTGAAAAAAAAAATTTTTGTTCAAGAAATTAAATGTTTCTAAATGTAATTTTGTTTTCTGAAAAATATTATAAAATGTTTAGTTAAGAAAAGCATCGCAATGGGGCGAGGTAGCCTAAGTGTACCCATAGGGGGGCCGCGCAGCCTAACCTACTTAAGAGAGCTAATTAGCAATTATATTAATTTATCAAATTATTAATTATACAAGAAGTACAATTTTATACAAGAAAATAATTTTTTCTTTTAGTACCATAATTGTAAAATTGTACCATTATTATTTTATTAATTAAAACATCATAAATTTTAATTTTGATTAAAAACTTACTACTAAATACCGAAATTTCTCTTATGAGCTACTGCCTTTTTTTCGTAACTGTTTTGTTTTCAACTTAATAAATTTTTTCTGTCAACAATTTAGCATTATTCTTCTAAAAATCACTCTAGCAGTTAATGTTATCATTTCTCCTCTATCGCTTAACCCTTAGTTAATGTTCAAAAGTAGCAAATCAAAATAGATATTATTTTGGGTCTCTATTTATTAGGACCCACATTGAGTTTTAAGTCAAACATTAAATTTTCGAAGACATTAAATTTTCCTTTTTCAATTTATATTCTTTATTACATTGAAAACAAAGTCTAATTAAGGTCTCAGGCAGATATGCAGTTTTTAGTTGTGCAACTATTCAATTGCTTATTTGTATTCTATAAGTTTAAAATGAAGCACGCACACATGCAACTGTATGATCGAATGAAAGCAATCAAACAGTTTGTTAATTAATTAGTAATTTGAAATAGTTCATTTGCTTAAATATGCTTTCAAATAATTTCCAATCAAACTGTAATTGAAAAATTGAAATGTCTGCCTGAGCTTTAACAAAGATATTGAATTGCAGTACATTTTAAGGTGTAGCACAAATTTACCTCATCATATTAGTCATAAAAAAGTGATTATTTCGTTTTTTGCGCAACTTAATATAAGCTTCTGTCGTTTCAAACTTTTTGCGCAGATTTAAGCCAAATTGAACTACTTACATGGGCAACAACATAAACGGGCAGTTTTTGAATATTGTAGTATAGTGTCCCATGAACATTTTCTTAGTAAAAAAACTCATGTTTTCGATTAACTAGATCACATAACGACTCTACATTAGTTTTAACCCAAAAAATAGCCTGGAAAATCACAAAAGAGAAAAAAAAATTAAATGAGTCTCTGGGACCCAGGACAATGATTAAGGGTTAAAGAATAATAATTCAAGAATGGAATTTAAGAGAAAAAAAAAATGTTAAGGAAAGTTTTAAAAAGTTTTTCTTTTATATTTCAAGTATAAGGATTTTTTTTTCATGGCTTTGCTATTTCTTTCATTTTCCTTCTTTTTATGTTTCATTGCAAAATCTAAGAAATTCTTTATTTCTAACTTTTTCACTTCATATTTATAAATTGGAATTTCTGTTTGAGTTTTTAATTTTTTTTTTATTTTTCTTTTCTTAATTTTTATCATGTCTTTTCTTTTTCTTATTAAATCCTTAAAAAACTTTACTGAGAATGAGCACATCTTATGGTTTTATCTTATCCTATAACTGTTGGTGTTGTTACGTTTTTTTTTAATTTTCTTCTCAATCCTATGCTATTATGTGTACATTTTTTGTTGTTTTCTTATATTTCTGGTGTCTATACAATGTGCGGCTGCTTAATGAATTTTTCATTTAAAAAAATTATCCAGGTGAATAGCAAAGTATTTTTAGATTACATAATATTTAAGTTAATAGAAATTATATTTATATATTATGTAGATATATATACAGTTGGTATTATACCCATAATATTGTACTATACAATAATCAAGTGGATATGTTATACACCATTGTATGGTTGTAGATGTGTATGTATATAAAATGCTTATTATAAAATCTTTTCATAAAAGTATTAAAAGTTTAAAATATAAATTAAAACTAATTTCAATTAATTTCAGAATTTTTTATTAAATATGAGATTTAGATTTCTTTAGAAAAGGAGTTTTCTTCTTATTAATTATTATTATAGTAGATTTTTAAGTATAACTTTATCCTTAGGAATTTTCTTCATAAGTAAAATTTTTGATTTTGTCTTAATATTATTTTGCTGATTGTTTAAAGTTTTCCAATACATTCATTGTACATTTATATATTGTATGTTATGTAGATATACGAGTATAAATGGTGTTTATGTAAAGGTAAACTTATTAATTTATTCAAAAGAATATTTTAATAATAATATAAAACATAGTTTTAATGAAAATAATGTTTGTTAATATTAAAAAATAATGTTAAATTTAAATTATTTTCTATAATATCATCAAACTATTAAAAACTTTTGCTCTATATATACAGGGTGTTATACAAGTAAATTCAGGGATGATTCTTTGATCAATTGCTAGCAAAAACTTTTATGGGTATTGTGTAAATTTGAAACGAAATTTGCATCTGTCGCATATTTTTAAAGCACAAACAAAATATTTAACTGGCATTTCTATGAGAGATAAAGGAAAATTTTATATGGTTTAACTTTTGGGTCCCATTGTAGCGCATCGAAAAAAATAATAATGACACAAATTTTTGAAAAATTTCGAGTTTCTTAAAAAAAATTAAAGAAAAAGAAAAAATCTGACTTTACCGAGCTCTATCTAAAAAACTTCGGCACAGATCAAATTGATTGTAAGATCGAAAATAAAGAGCAATTAATTGCCGGTTAAACAAGCTCCCGATGTTTACTCTTTGTCACATGGTTCAGAAGTTATAAGCATTTATTTATATACAGTAAAAATCTGGTACCTTTTCTTTCAATAGGCAGTTATTTGCCATCTTATGCGAAACACCCTATATTTATGAATTATTTTATGTAATGTAAATACATTCAAGAATAATTTTTTTTTCTTATGGTTATATAATAAAATTTGTTTGGGTGTGAGTGTATTTTACAAGTACAATATTTAGAATCAAAGCATATAAAATTCATTAAAATTAATTTTTTTGTTTTGTTGATTTTTTTTTATCAAATTTCTATTTAAAAATTTAATTAATTTTTTTTATTTTACTTTAATTTAACTACCTAGAAGCCCCTAGTTTTCTAAAAGTCTAGACACTAATAATATTAAATGTAATTTATAAATAAATGGTTTTAAAGCGTATGTAATAATACATAATTTATTTATTTATAAATTTTTAAAATAATTAGTAATTAAAGTTTTATTAAATGGTACATTACATTTACAATCAAACATTTTAAATAAATAATTATTACATCATTTAGTAATAAGCAAGTTATTAAAATACAGTTTAACTGGTTATATATGAGAAATTTGTTCTACAAGTAAGACTCAATGAATTTTAGGTGAATAAATATGAAAAAATAAAATCGATTGTGTTAACGTGTTCAAATTATCATCGTAAGGAGCTATTATAGTAAAAGTACTATTATTAATATCTAACGTTTTTGTAGTAAAAGTACTGTTACTAATACCTAATATTCTTAAAAATTTATATGACTTATCGTATTGTTAAGTAGGACTTATATATAAAAATTCTAAAGTAAAGGTTTAGTTTCTTTGAGCTTATATATCCCAAAAGTTGTTATTATCCAGTAAACTCAATAAAACCAAAGTAAAAGTAGATATAAATTTTGGTCAAAAATCGTTTAGTCGAACTTACAATTCAGATATGCTTAGACAAACTAACTTATTTACGCTTTTCGAACATAAAGAGAGACGTTTCCACCAAAAATTCGACATATGAAATTCGGTACTATCACATAATCTTGCTTATTATTTACATTGTTGTAGTCGCCTAAAACAATGCTGAAACTATAATTAGAAATTACAGTGCAAGAATTCTATATAATAACAAGTTCTCATAAATTACTATGTTCCCATAGTTACTAGAGTTGAAATTAATTAAATTTTATCTCACATTAAAAATATTTTTTTTTTCGATTGTAACATTGTGTTATGAATCGGTGTTTTTGTCACTCAACGCAAATAACCCTTAATTTCGAGCATTATTTTTATGGTTTATAGACTCTTTAATTTTTTTTGTGACACATCCTAAATGTATGCAATATTTAAAATTTTTTGATATTATGAATGGAAGTATGTAATTTTAATAATGAAGAAGATTGTTTTTAAAACAGTAGTTTCACTTGCTGAAGGAAAAAGTGGTACTTCACAAACCATTGATTTAACTAGACATTATGTTAAATAAACCTATGTTTGTTTTACATTATTATTTACACATAAAATTATTTTATTAATTTTTTTTTAAAATAGTTCTATGAATAAATAATTTAAGTTTAATATTTTACAATTTCATTATTATTTTTAATTTCTTTAAATCACTTATAATAGTATAACCTCATCTAAATTCTAAGCAATTCTATAATATTTGTAAAGTTAAGCAATACTATAATTAGCAATTTTATAAAACACATGAAGTACAACCTCAGTATACCGTGCACATACCACTCTTTTTCAGCTCTTCACATTTATACAGTCGAAACCCAATCGCCTTTAAATACAATTAAAACAAATCTAAACCACAAAATTTAATTTATTTGACCACTATTTGCTTAAAATTAATAATTTTTTCAACTCAGTAAAATTTTCTATTTAATAAAATTTTTAACTTTATCTACAATTTTACATAAATTTATGTAACAATTTTAATTTAATGTATTAATTCTAAATACACAACTTTTCTCATAAAATTTTTAAAAACTTTCATAAAATTTATAAACTTGTAATAATTTAAAAATTTATTAATATGAAATGAAATTATTGTATATTACATACAAACATACATTTATACTTAAGAATACTTTCAACATTTTTAAAATTTCTGAAACTAAATACGCCGCTATACACAATACTCACACACATATTTAATTTAGTAAATAAGTTTTGTAATAAATTTTATTGTTAATTGAAAAATAATTTAAAATGAAATAATTTTTTTTCTTTTTTTGAACTTTTTATACAAAAAATTCTTTTCAAACTTTACAGACATTGAAATAATATATTATGAAAGTTTAAGTTTAAATTAAAATGTAATTAGGTCACAATGAAAAAGCAAAATTAACTTGTTATACCCGATATACTTGCGTTACAGTAATTTTTCTTGTTTCATTTTTTTCTCGTTTTTAATGAATTAAAAATAGCCCTTTTCTCTCTCATTTTAGAGAAAAAAAAAACTTTACTTAATAGCTTTATAAAGTAAATTCATATAACACGGTTTTTTTATTTTAATTGTGCCTTCTTTTCAGTTTAAAAACGCTATGACTTTTAACAATATTTCAGAATAAAATTGTAATAGAAAGAAAAAACATAAAAGTTTCTTTGAGTTTTAATAAAAGAAAATTTTTACAAATTAATTTTTAAAGTATAATATTAACCATTAAATTAAGCCCTTTAATCGTAGTTATGATAAAAATCAGAAATTAAGATGGTAATTACATTTTAGAATTGTACAATGTGGTACATAAATCTTTATGGATTTTAGACATGCAAGTATAATAATAACTTTAATTATTCAGATGGATCACTAAAAATAGAAGTTTTTTTTTTGTTTTTGCTGTGCTCCTTTTGGGAGCATAGGGCTACCACAAAGCTTCTCCAAACAGGGTACATTTGTTTTTATTTTGGCCATATCATGTTGGCCGTGGCGATTTCTTTCTTTATTGTTCTTTGCCATGCATTCTTGAGTCGTCCAATGCTCTTCTTCCTTGTGGGTTTCACTCCAATAACTGTCTTGCAATTGTTTTAGGTGGTTGTCGCAATGTGTAACCTTATCAATCCCCACTTTTTCTTTCTTATTACACTAGCCATAAACTTTTGGTGTGTTAAAGCCCAGATGTCTGTGCTAGTTATTCGTCTAAGCCAGAATACTCGGCAGATGATTCTTAGGCTTTTATTTTTGAATATTTGTATTTTGTTTGTGTATTCACTTTTTGTTAACCACGTTTTGGAGCCACACAATGTGATACTTGCGTTGAAAATTACAAGCTAGCGCCGTTTTTTTAAGAACATTTTTAATTTGAGAGGGTTTATACTTTAAATTATAATGTACAAAAATTTCATCCCATGGAACACAGGACAGGGTCATTGGTATATTGCAAGCATTTCATTTTGTTTATTTTATAGTTTTTTAATTACGTGCAAAAAACACAATGAGCCTGTTGCGCTAATTTTATTGATTTGCTGATCTTTGAGATTCTTCTAATCACTTCAAAATCCAAAATTCTTCATCAAAACTTGTACTTCGTAACCGCTAAGAAATATCACAAAATGTTTCTAGTTATACTCGTACGAACGTATATTCGAAGGGTACAAATTTAGTTCGTATACTAAATTAGTCTTACGGTTTGTAAAACTAAGAAATAATGGTCTGAGTTATAGACTCAAGTGTATGTTTTCGAGTCGAATTATTGCAATTATGATATAGAAATTTCGCGCAAACAAGTTTATTATTAGGGCTATTATGTGTGATAAAAGTCGTTGGACAAATTCGTGCAGGTATTACAGAGTTGACACGGTGAACTTTATTTTTTCTCGCCTTAACTTGTCATTGACGCCTAGGAAACATAGTGCTTCAACATGGCCTCTTCAATGCCCATAAACTAATAAAACTGGAAAAGTAGTTCTATATGCTACTAGGAAAACTTCTAAAAGATAACAAACGACTAAGAAAACGACAAAGGAAAGCAATTAATTACTTGATTTATAAATTAACAAATTTATTCTTAAAATAAAAAAAAAAAATTAATCAAATTAAAACCATCATTACAACAAAACACGTCATGTAATTATAATTTTTTAAATAATATTAAAAACGTTCATTTGTATGTGTACATAAATGTCATAAATTTGTTGTAACACCATTAGTCTTTCACGAAAGAAGAAATATATCAAATTTCTACTAATTTCTTTCAATCAGAAACCCCACGTTCCATTTGCAAAATAACTTTTTTTTTTATTAAATATAAATTCATTTTTAATGTTCCCCCTTATTCCATTGATAAACTCATCTTTTCATTTTACTATAGGAAAATCTAAAATCTCAGCATTTTAAATTGAAATTTAGGGGAAAACGAATAGCTACAGCTATTCAAAAACGAAAAAAGGAAAATGATTTATTTTTTAATTAAAAAATATTTATAAAGCACACTTATTTACAAAACATTTGATTCCTTAACTTTTTAATTTTAGTTTATTGTTATCAATAAATTATAATAAAAAAAAAAAGAGGAAAATAAATAATAAATAATTGACAGTTTTATTCTCGATCAAAAAATTTAAAATGTCATTAATTAATTGCTCACAAATTTAATTTAATTAAAATTTTTAACTGAAAACGCAAAAAAAGAAAATGTTTTAAAAATTATTGTAACACGCAAACTATAGGATATTCAAAATTGATATATTTCTAATTAATGAAAAAATTTCGGGTAATTTCAAAGTAAACAATCATCATAACGCTGAAGCTAAATTACATATAGAAGATTAATGGGGAATGGGGTAAGTTTATTTCAACTAACTCTGGGTTATTCTACAAAAATTTTGGAAATATTTCTAAAATACTTTTTAGGAATCAATTTTCAATTAAAATTACCAAAAATTAGACGAATATAATTTCACAATTATTGTTATATATACACAGTTCTACTGGTAATAAGTTTGATCTAAAAAATTTCATTGCTTCCTAAGAATTATCAGTTGAAGGCTAACTTTCCTGACTTTTAAAATTACTAAAAAATCATGCCTATTTTGTAAAAAATACCAAAATTTTAAAATAAAAATCAAAGAAATAATATTAAAATTTTAGGCTTACTTCATATGTTGCTCATGTCTTTTCTGCTTCAAGATAATTATAATAATGGCCCTTTAAAAATACGACATGAAATACGACATTTGAGGTATCGGTAGCTGAGAAATTAATAAACAAGAAAAGTCTAATTTTATGAACTGGACAAAAATTTATGCGCAAATTCACATATAATTCAAAAATATTTTATAAATTAATTAAAACAGCCTGTCATTACTAGTAGAGCTCGTAAAAAACATTGGAATCCTAGATATATGCAATTTTGAAATATGTTTATTAACTAATTTGCAACAAGTGTAAATAAATTTTTTTGATTAATCCATGTTATTAATGATAATATAAAATAAAACAAAACTGATTAAATTTATTTTTTTTTTTTTTAATTTGTAAATGTTTGATTAATTGCACATAATTTAATAAAAAATAACTATTAATAAAATTAAATTTTATACAAATTTTTACGAAGATGATTATTTAATTAAAACAAAAATATATTGTTAAATTTTTAATGAATATTAATTATTTTATTGGATTATTTAATAAAAAATTTTTCAGTTTCAGATTAATTTTCATAATACACTCATAATTAATAATATATTTTATATAGAAATTTAATTTATATTTCGAGTATATTTTATTGTTATAGTACCTATAGCATTATAAATCACAATATTAAAAATTATTTGAAATAATAAATTAATTTATTATCTAGCTTGTTTAATTTAAATTAATATTATATCAAAAATGAATATTGAAAAGATAATAAATTTATATATGTAGGTTAAATTTTATTTTTCATTATTATCCTTACAATTTTATATGAAAAGTCTTCAAAAAAATTATGGAATACAATATTCTCTATACTGGGTAGGTGCTTATATGTATATGTATAATATATGTGGGACTGTATTTTCTATATAGAAATTCTATATAATAAATTTATATCGTATAGATTATCAGAAAATTGAAAATTCCAATTAAATTTATTTTCAGTGCCGAAATTAATATTTTTTTTTAATTATTTTATATTATTTCAATTTTGAACGGAGCATGTATGGTAATTTGATACACGTATTCAAAAATATCTCTTTGAAAATTTAGATTTCATTTTTTTTTTTAAATATGATTCGAGTGAAATATAAAGACTCAAGTCTACTTGATTCCAAGAAATGCTTATAATGAATCTCAAAATGAATTTTAATATTACAAATATTTTTAATAAACCATTAATATCATATTTTAATTCTTTGATTTGCATAATTATTTTTAATTCGAAATATTAGTTGTTTGTACTTATGAAATTATTATTTTAAGATTTTTGCAATTACAAAATAAAGTATAAAGATTTTATTTAAGATATTTAATCAGTTATCCAATGAAGAATATTTTTAGGTGCTACCATAGTTACAATTTAATTGAAAAATAAAATAATCGTTTTTAATAAATATGGGTATAACAATTCTAAATTGGATCTCCTATTATTTTCGATGAAATTTTGTGAATTTTAATAGAATGCAATTACAATTAAATTAATTTCATTGTTGAAATTTTGTGCAAATGAGTGCAATATTAATAATTTTATTTAATTTTTTACCGCAGATTAAAATTATATAATCAATGCAGGCTATATAATGAATTAACGATATTATAAGACTAAATGAGCAACATTAAGGCTGTAAAGAAAAAATTGTTAAAAATAGCGACTTGTAAAATGTAACTTACATCGGAAAGGTTTTACTTTTCAATTTCACTTTATGCATAATATCTAATCAAACTTTCTTTTTTTTGTAAACATGTTAGTAACTTCTAATCTAACTTACTTCTTAACACCAATATTACAGCTAATACAGCTATATCTAATTGCAATAGTAGCTGTAACACCGTCTTAGATTAAAAATTTTCATTATTTACACATACTAGAAAACTTCCATGCTTTGAGGTCAGATTTCAATTTGTAAAAATAACTAAGGGCGACATGATTTAAAATTATATTGCAATTTTAATTAATTGTTTCGTTTTCTCTTAAACTTAATAAAGTCTAAATAAATATGAAAATCATTTAGGTAAGTAGTTTTATAAAAAATTGTCACAAAAAATCATCCAAACTACCTTAGTAAAAAACATACAGGATGAAATATTATATTTGCATCAAAAATTCGCCTATGTAATGTGCGAGTATTATAATTTTGTGTATAACACAATAATTATAATGTAAAAATAATCATAATCATTTAATAATTTAAATTTTTATATTAAAATTCCATTTATGTATCTTTTCCTCTCAATAATTTTGAAAAAAAAATATCTTTTTATAATATGTAAATTCCTTAATTATACAAAAAAAATATTGCTATACTGCCCCCCTCTATCACACAGCACAAAAAAATCCAATGTTCCCCTGACAAAATAAATAAATTAAAATGAATCCTTGAAACTTTTCCCCAAAAAAAAAAAAATAAAATTTTAGAAAATTTTGTTTAATTTTTGATTTTTTTCTCTCTTTCTAACACCGAAACTTTCTTTCCTATTTCCCACCTCTTTTGGAATCTAAATCTTCTCGGTTCCGTCTCCTATTCGAAATAGAACTAACCTAAAAAAAAAAACAAAATTATATTTAAAAATTAGAAAAAAGAAAACTTTATATTTGCATTGAGGAGCATAACAAAATAAAAAAAAAATAATACCGAAAAGCAAGTCCTTTTTTATATTTACACAAAAAGTTTGTGAACATTTTATTTAAATAACCTAAACTTTATATAGGAAAATATAGAAAAAAAAATTTTTTTCTGTATTTATTCTAATCATTTAATAAAATATTTTATTTTTGGGTTATTGTCAGTTTTAGAAAAATAAAAAAACAAATTTGTTCTATTTTCTACGTTCTTCTCACCCTATTCTAGATCTCAATTTCACAATAATATTTCCTGTAAGGATCCTAAATGAAAAATTAATAAAAACACAAAAACGCCTACAAAACAGAAGTTTCCAGATTCTTAATATAATAATATTATATAAATGTACATGTGTATATGTTTTTTATAATATAAAATTTAAAAAGCTAATTTAGATAAAAATTTATTGAAATTAAAATAAATATAACAGTAAAAACAATAATAATTAAAGTGAAAAAAAAAATAATAAAAAAGAAAAGGATATTTTAAGGACAATTAATTTCTTAAAAATATTAAACAATTTGAAATAGGTTAACAAAATAATTTGTCATAAAAAAACTATAACATACACTCAAACACACACACATCATTGTATTAAAATTAAATTGTTATATAAATTCGGATTCCGATTTCTTATACAGGATATTTAAAATTTTTTAATAGACTTAATTTTAAATAAAATATACTATACTGTTATATAAAATATTTTTATTTCTGTAGGCAATTTTAAACAATAAAATATTTTTTTTTAAATAATCTTCCATAATTTTGCATATTTTCAGGAGAGTCTTGTAGTTATTTGATTTTTTATTTTGCAAAAGTAAATTCTTGGTAATCAAGCATTAAGGATCTAGCTAATGACTTTTTGCTCTCAAATATTTATCTATATACTCTTAAAGTATTTTATTTTTATTAAGAATTAAAAAGATATAAAGTTGTTATCTTTAATTTCTTATACCCTTGTTTAATATAGTTTAAATTTTTCAAATTCCTTTACAATTTTAAAACGAAACAAAAAAAAAATACAAAATCTTTTAAACTAAAACAATAAATAATCGTTTAAATGGAATTGAATTGCTTAATTTTTTTATATTCAACCCCATAAATTTTATTTTGTTATGGAGTGTTATAAAATTACGACTGTAGATAAAAATTTTAGGAAATTTCTATTTTGTGTTTCTTGAGAAATATAGATTTTTTAATATATTCTCATAAATAAAATTAGTATTGGGGAGTAGTTTAATGTTAATCTTATTTTGAACTGAAATTAATTGAAAATTAAAATAAAATAAATGGAAATTTTATAATATTTCATAAGAAATAGAAATAAAAAAAGACATCATTAATGATTCGCTTGAAAATTTCCCAAGAAACTAAAACGTAATATGGTAAATAGTTTATAAAACTCTAATTTCTTCTATATTTTTTTTTTTCCTTATTCACTCCTAGAAGGAGCATAGGGCTAGTGCATGATTTCTCATGCACTAGTTTCATAGCGTCATAGAGATTAACTAGGTAGGTGACTAGCCTGCCGTAGTTTTTTATTTATATTAATTATTTGAAGTTATTAATATTTACTGTTTATTTTTCTTAGTTTTTTTTTTTAATATCGAATATTACGAATATTTGAAAATTACTTGAATAATATTTATTAGTATTGTATATTAAGTTATAATAATATTGAATATAATTTTTATAGTGACCTGACCGGGGTTTGAACCCGAGACCCTTCGGTTAAAGGACCGGTGCCATAACCACGGCACCAATGGTCAGATAATTTCTTCTATATAGTAGCTACTATAATAGCGCAGGAATATGCATTTTTGGAGTGTTTTATTGTGTAATTATAAAATACTCATTTGAATAATTTGTAATAAGTGAATAGAAAATTTTCATAATAACACCACGGTATTTTAAGTGTATACATTTTGGTTATCATGCCGAAAGTTATTAAATAGACAGTTTTTAACATAAACTTGTAATTCCAAAATAGCCGTTTTCTATATACATTTTATTTTTCTTTAATATTATGTAAATAATGATGAAATATAAACTTCACATATTTTTGAAACATAATTGTATGTGTCAAATATAGAGAGAACTTATAAAAAATTGGAGAGCATGTGAAATTTATTGAAAATTTTGGAAATTTCGATTGTTATTAATATTATTTGTGGAAAAGTAATTTGCAAATATTATGAAAATATGTGCCTTATCTCTAAAATGTATAAATGTCAAAAGTGCTAATTTTCATTGAAGTAGGAGAGCCATCAAAGGTACTATATTTTTTACCAGAGAAAAAGGGGCGAAAAAAAGCCAATACGAATGTATAAAAAAACGAAATTTTATACAAAAGAAAAAAATATCCGAATAATTTTAAATAAAAGAAAAATATTCTAATAATGACATACAATACTAACGAAATGCAAATGAAAGACTGCTATACGACAAGTTTAAATTGTACATTTTTAACAATCAAAGTATCTAACAAAATGTCCAATTTTATTCTATGAATAAATTTTCCCTGCATCATGATTTTAGAGACAGCGCTAAAAGGAAATGTGTTAGAGGAAATTTAAAAGTTATACAATACTGAAATATACAAGATAAGATTATTTTATAAAAAAAATCACAATTAATTTGTCTAAAATCTAAACTTTATACTAACATTGAGAGCCTCACGAGTAAAACTGCGTAACCGTTCAGTAAAATTTTTTACTGAAATAAATGAGATTCAATATTTTATTATTCTTAAAATACTCATAAAATCTTTCATGTTATGATTTTTTTCCTAAGGAAAAGAGCAAGAGTTTTAGTTTTCGTTAATCTTTATGAAGGTGTAATTTTTTTAACCACAGCTTTCAAAAAGTGTGGGTTAGGCCACTTTTGTACTGAAAAAATTAAATTTCGGAACTGATATATAGATTTCTAACAAAAAACATAAAATTTGGAGTGAGGGCTAGACCACTTTGTTTCTGAGCCGCTCAGTTAATCTCTGTTGAAATTTGGGCTACTCACATACACAGAATTTACTATAAATAATGTGAAATATTTGTACTAAAGTACAAATATTTCACATTATTTATAAATTGAAAGCTCATTGTATACACAAACTATTATACCATAAAATTTCTACACACATCAATACTCTCAATATTTTAAAACATTTTCAAAGTTGACCGCACAAAATTATAACAATGTTAATTTTTTTGTCTAACGAATGGTTTTCAGCGTTATCGTTGTTATTACTAAAATTATTATACCATTTTACTATACATATTTTTTCTCTTATAAGCGAGAATTTAAATTAGAAAGTTATTATAACACTGAATATTTTAATAAGTTTAAGAAAACTCAAATACATAAGTAAGTAAGTAAGTAAGTAAAACAGATAGAGTAAAAATTCTCATCTAACTTTTTCAATCAAAATCGCTCAATTG
Source organism: Condylostylus longicornis (assembly GCF_029603195.1). Classification (NCBI taxonomy): domain Eukaryota; kingdom Metazoa; phylum Arthropoda; class Insecta; order Diptera; family Dolichopodidae; genus Condylostylus; species Condylostylus longicornis. The sequence goes on along the minus strand of NW_026578013.1, from coordinate 3,703,122 downwards.
AAACGAAAAAATCAATATTAACACAATAGCTATGAAAACTTTTAAGATTATTTTAGATTTTATAACAAAAACAAAAAATGAAAAAAAAAATATTCGCTTTTCTTAGTTCATAAAACTCTAATCGTACAAAGGAATGAAAATTGTGAGAAAAAAAATTATTTTCCATTTCTATAAAAATTTTCTTCTTAACTTTGTAAATTTAAATTTTTAAAACTTTTTTTTTTTTGGTGTAGGAATTATTACCACTGTATTGACTTTTTATGATTTCTTTGTAATTTCCTGGTTTTTCTTATATTTTGTATAGTTTCAATATTTTTCTTCTTTTTTCACAATTATTTTAAATTTTCTTTCAAATTTTTTTTTAGTAGTTTCACAATTATTTATGTGGGTAAGTGTTAAATTTTAATTTGATAGCTTCTTATTATCACAGATATGCAATAGAAGGCAACTAACAAAAAATTTATTGTCAAAAATCAATAATATCGAAAATTATTATGATATTGTATGGCTACCCTAGCGATTCCTATAGAGAAATATAACTTGATTGGAAACTTTATTTGAAAAAAAAAAATCATTGTGTATGAAATTATGCCTTCTCAGTGAGCTATATTGCTTCAATATTGATTTTTCAAGAGAACAAGTTTATATGGAAAATAATATTTAAAAATTTTTTTTTAATTTTAATAAATAAAAATCGCCAGTATGTTCTTCAAAGGATCTGATAAAGATTTATCAGACAGCAATTTCTCATTCCTGTAAAATACGGCGTTTCATTATACCCGGTACGAACTTATGAGATATAGACATAAGTATATTTTTTGATCAGTGTCGAATTCTGAGTCGATTTAACTATGTCTGTCCGTCTTTCCGTCCGTCCGTTCGTCTGTTCGCGCGTCCGTCCCAGCAATAACTAAAAAACTAATTGAACTAAGATCACAAATGATTTATTGAAATTTCTTGATTCAATACTTGTTTGGTCATATCTTAGAAACTCTTGAAATAACAATACAAAATTTTGGAATAAATTAAATTAATACGAGTACATTAATACGTCAACTTTATAGTCTGTTCCATAGTAAGCTATGGCATATTTGTTCTTCCATTAGGATAAAAAATTTGTACGCTTATCATAGATTTGACATGGTTAATTATCTTTTTTCTCGCTTTAACTCTTTTGTGTATGATTCTAAAAAATTTTTATTTTTATATTAAGTTTTAACACAGGGTTTATAAAAAAAATAATACTATTAATTTAGGAAATGAATTTCCGTGTTTTTTATACAATAATGTTCATTAGTTCAAAGATGCTTCTATTTCTTTTAATTTTGAACAAGTGGACATTAAAGTTGAGTTGTAGGGTATAAAATTATGACTTAATGTCACAAAAACTAAATTTCAAAATTTTTCGACTAAAGTGTGTATAATAAAATAAAGTGTGTAATATAAAATAACTTTGTTGTGTTTTCCGTTCAAACTATTTGAAACAGAATTTTTCAATAAAATTTAACAATAAAAATTTTAAATACCGTTATTTTATGTGAACTATAATGGCAACAATGTTGCGTAGCTGGTGAATATACAATGTATACATCCGGATACATAAAAAGTTTGAGGGCCCTATTACTCAAAAAATAACATGTTTTTGAAAATAATATGAGAATAAAAAAATGTCTAGAATAAGTTTCTACATCAATATTGCCTATAATTGCCGTTTATATGTGACAATCCACAAAAGCGGGTACTAGTACCCGACCCGCTCATAATGTGTTAAGAACGTGCTCACATTTTGAACCCAGTTCAGTCAGCTGGCACACAGAAGAGTAAGAATCCTTTAGAAAATTTGAGTAAATAAAAATTATTTTTACAACCTTTACATTCACCTCTCAGTTGGATTTTATTTTGTTGTTAAATTAATAGAGCTAATGCCAGGAAAAATTTCACTTATATGGAGTCATTTCCAGGATTTAAGAAGACTAAAAATCTTTCAAAGAAAGTGAGAGCTGAATATTACTTAAATATTATTAATAATTATTTATTGTATGTATAATAAAAATTGCAAAACTCTTATATTAAATATTTTACTAAAAAAAAATTTTTTTTTGCTTTCTATCCTTGAATGAAAACTTACTTTTCTAAGTTATTAAAAATAGAAATAAAGTTTTCATAGTTTTGATAATTTTTTTCTTTCAAATTTTAATTGACAACAAGAACATATCAATAACATTGCCTTCAGAACAGAAAGTTTAACTAAAAATGCAAAATCTTTTGAAATCTAATTATTGTTTTTACAATTAAATGAGAATTTTCTGAAGCAAATATAAAAAAACTCAATAATATTTTTAAGAAAGAGTAAAAATTTCCTTTTTTAGAAAAAATAGAAAGTTTTTTCTTTAATGCAGAGCAGAATTTCATAGAACACAAAATGTTCACTTTCTTTTACTGAACTACTCAAGTACAGTTTTGCTGTTTATCTGAATAAAATTTAAAATTAAATTTTAAAATTAAAAAATTTATTTTGTTTTAAATTTTGATTACAATTAAATTATTTATTTCCTTGGTAGATGCTTAATAATTTCTGTTTTCTTATTCTTTTTAAGCACATCCAGTAAATAACACAAAAATTTGCTATCAAAAATAAATTTGTAAAATAAGTTTATTGCATTGTACTTTAGGTTTAGGTTTAGGTTGACGCGGCTATTTTAGAATACACTTAGGCTATATAGGCCCGTTGTGATACCGCTAGATCTCCATATCCCCACCCTCACGTGAACCAGACCGAATGTTTTATAAACTGGTTTACATCCCTGGCATTTACATTCGCCAGGTCCGTAACTAGCAAAAAGAAATCCCACCCAAGGAACCTTCATTTTCTCCGTGCCAAAGCAACGGATGAGTACAGAAAATGAGCCCCCATTCCCTCATCTTCCCCGTCACAACAACTCCTGCAGAGATCCTTAGCTAGATGCACTACACTTCTAGCGTGTTCACCAATCAGACCCAGTTGTATCTCCTTTGTACTCATTGTAATTGGAACAACCAACATTTAATTTACAACATATTTAATATAATTGCTCTTGTTCAATTGTTAATGAGAAAAGCATATTTTAATATTCTGTTTATCACTTAGGTCAATAGGTTTATTAGGTAAATATTTCAAAACTATTCTGTTTTCAGAAACTCTAAACTTCCTGCAAAATGTTAGAGCGCAAATTGTGATTCATTTTTTGAAGGAATGTTCGCCATCCAATAATAATATGTCATGTTTTATGTTTACATACTTATTAACCTTGTAAAAACCTCCCACAAGTTGTTTAACCTTAATATAAACATATAAACAAATATTTTTCTGATGGCAAAAAATAAAAACAATGTTATGAGGACAAAATGAATAATATTCGAAAGACTAGATAGCTATAGGCTTAATTTACAAAACCTATGAACCTATATATATATATATATGTATATATACATATATGTGCATACATATTATTATGTACATTATATGGAAAAAATATATAAAAGCAAACAAATTAATCTTAATTTTTTAATTAATTCCCAGTATAATAGTAACAAATTGCCTATACCATTTATAAAACAAAGAGAAAAATGATATTATTTTTAAAATTTATATACCATGTGTAAGCATTTCTATGTATAGGAGCATCCGAAATATAAAAATTTATTATTAAACGTTTTCATTTTAAAGGAAATTTTAATATTATATGGTGCGTGTAAGTGTGTTTCGATTCATTGACATGAATTTAGTTGTATGTATGTATGCAAAATTGTGTGAGAATTTTGTTGGCGAACTCTAAATTTATATTTGGTATACACTTTAAATGAAGTGACCCAATCAATAAATTTAAAAAAATATTTAAAATTTTGCATATTGTGGGCTCATAATTTTTTTGCCACATTTTGTATAAATTTTAATTTCTTAATTTTTTTATTACATATAGAGTTTTATGATAAAATTTTTTAATTTTAATAAAAGGAACAAAATACTATAATATCATTATAAATTTATAAGGAATAATACCAATTTTATATAAATTGAGCTTCTTATAAGAAAAGTTTCACTCATCATTCTACACAAAATTCGTTTTGCACAATATTTTGACTTTTGGATTTCCTTACTTACTTCCCACATTATTATGATCTCCTACTACAGCTAAAGTAATTGTTTTATATATACTGCTGAAAAATATATTGTAGATTTTATGAAAGCCAACTTTCATATTGAAGAGCTTAGGAATGAAAGAATTGATAACTATTTCAATATATAAGTTGAACTCGACAAATTTTTAGAACCAATTTTAAATGCTCGAAAATAAAACATACAAAATTATTTTGTCAAAGAAGTCAGCATAAATTTTTAAATCGTACACCATAAATACACTTGTGTGAGTTCCAATTTCTCATAAAAATAGTCGAAGAACTACAAGACTTTAGAATTAAACTTCTTATCACCTGTAGGTAAACGATACACAAAATTTAACTGCAATCGGATAAGAGACTGTTTTTCGGACTTAAAGGTTATTTTACGGGTTAATATTGCATAAAGGCTAAAAAAACGGCCCAATTGCACCAAGAATTTTTTACTTTTTTGGAATCAATCAATTAAAAAACTTCACAAAGAGTCTAATGCAGTAATGTCAAATATAAACCTAATAATCTATACTAATAAGAAAAAATTCCTTTTTAATAAGTTAAAAAATGAAAGTGGTTCGGACAAAGATTTAAAATTTAAGTTATACAAGTTGAATTTTCAAATATACTTGCGTATGTAAATTTATTATCAGGAAATATTAAAATCTTCCATTTATTTTAATACATTCGCCAACAAATTACATTTTTTTTACTTTAATAACTAATTAATTAACTTAATATAAATGAACAACACTCATTGAAAAATTAACCTTTGAACTAAATGACCATCCTATTGAATATATTTTGATCTTTTCACCGTATTTTCAATAATATTAATCAATATTATTTTATTTAATCAACAACAAAAAGCATGTATAACACATATAGCAACAGAATATTATAACAAATATCCTAGCAGCAAAATTATTACAATGTTAACTGTAGCCTAAATACCTACTATACTAAACTGCAAAGACCTAATATTATTATTATATTATAGTACTAACAAATTAATATATCCATATATGTGCTTGTACCAACATAAAATAAAATTATAAAAAATTAAAGTTGAAATAATTATTATTATAATTTTATTCAATAATAGAACATGAACCCTTACAAAGGTATAACAAAATATTTTTTAACATGATTACTCATATATAAAAATAAACAATTTAAATAATATTTACTTTATCCTTTTTAACCTAGTATATATTGTTTTTTTATATAAATAATTTTTTGACCTATAATGGATTTTTTTTGCATAACAAATTATTATTATACACAATAGAATTCTAATACAACAATAATATTTTTAAATTTAAATTAAATTTGAAATTATACCCGTATATTCTCGTATTCAGAACGATAATGTAAGAACTGTACTTCAAATTATAATTCGAACTCGTTTTAGTTATACTAAGTAGGTAAAATTAGAAGCAATAAATTTCGAATAAACAACATATGGGTACATAGAATATAATAAAATTGTTTTCAAATTATCTTTCATAATCATTATTAAAATAAAATATTTGGAAATACAACTTAAGTATATTATAACGTATAACATTATAAGTGTATATAAAAGAATAAAATTTACCATGTTTTTCATATTACAGATGTATTCTGTTATAAAAATGTAATGAAGAGTAACAGAAGAGAATTTTATAATTCATTAATATTAGTGAATTTAATTTTTAATAATTATTATTTTTAATTTTAAAATCACATCAAGAAAATATTATTTTGTTAATTAATTTTTTCTTTTTCTTGTTTCATATTTTGAGAAAGACGAAGGAAAAAAGAAATTGAAAAGGACATTATTGTGTCATTAAAAATTATTCTTTCCTTTAAATTTTCTTTTCTTCCTCTTTCTCCTTTACTTTTGAATTTTAAACACTTTTTAAGGACTTTTTAATTTTTTTTCTTTTGAAATTTTATAAATTTTCTTTACGATTGCATACTTATAGGTACTTATATATTATTATGTATATACGAAATTAAATATTCGAAAAATAAAAACTTTATTAAAAAAAAAAGAATATTAAAGTATGAAACAAAATCAAAAATGCATAAATTAAAATATTTTACACTTTTTTTTTTCGTTGGTATTGTGTGGAACGGAGCGGTTTTGAGGTTACTACATTTTTGTTACTCGTTATTTTTAACCCGTTAACAAAAAAATTGTTGCTACTAAATGGTTTTATTTCTCTTTTTTTTTTTTGTTTTTTTGGTTATACAATGTTGTTATAATTGTTATATTTTTTTAGTACACTTAAATCTTGATTAAAAATTTTCATTTTTATTTTAGTAGTTGTTGTTGGGGAAAGAAAATTCGTATCATACCATAAATTAACTAAATTTCTACAATCCTTATTTTTAAAATTTTCTTCTTCTCTTATGTTATTTATTAACAATTTTTTTGTATTGCCTTAATCCTTAAATTATACTTTATTTTGTCCACTTCTTTCCATTTATTCGCCTTAACTTTCAGATTTTTTTTTTTGTTTTTGAATTACAACTGGTTTTTTTTCTTCCTCTGGAAAATTTTTATATTTTTTTTTCATTATTTAATTTTCATTCTTTTTTAATGAAAATTTAACACTGTCACCTTAAAAAGTAATTTTTTATTATTCGCGTATTATTTTTACTTTATCTTTATTAATTATCTTTGCTGATTTTATTTTTTGCTAATTTAACTCTTTTTTTTCCAGTTTTACACCTTTTAATTATAATTTTTTTATTTCTGTATATTATACACATGCATGCTATTTTATTACTTGTATATATATGTATTTTGTATGTACATAGTTTGTGTGTGTGTTTTTTAAAGAATGTTTGAGGAAATGCTCTTATTTCTTTGGTATAATTGTCCTATTTACTTGCGCTCCTCATTACCTTATTTTTTTGCTAAACCATTAAATTAAATAGCTGGGTACATAAATAAATGTTGTGTGTCTAAATCTTTTCATTAATTTTAAAGAAATTTTTAATTTTATTTTTCTATTAGAATTGGGTATTTTTAAAATTTCATATTAAACAGAATTTTATTTATATAATATAAAAGTATGTACATACATTATTTACCTTTTATTTTCATAGAGAAATTTTTAAAAATTTCATGTTTATAACATTATTAATTCTGTAGCAGAGTTTAAAAATTTAAGAGGAATTTAAAATAATAAGCACTTTTTTAAGTTAAAAATAAATATTATAAATTTTTAGAAACTAATTTAATAGGAAAAGAATTTATTTTTAAAAATGAAAAATTTTTTAATAACTAAGAACTGAAATTGTTTTCGTTTTTACATTATTTCTGTTATATACACAAAACTTAATTATTTTTCTAAAAATTTTAATAATTAATTTAAATTTTTTCCCATTTGTTGGCACCCATTTATAAATGAAGTGTGGTAAATGAAAAATAATTACTTTTGAGTTTTTTTGTCTTATAAAAAATTAAAAATATTTTTTTCACTTCTTTATTTATTTGAAAATTTCATTAAAAAAATTTTTATTTGTTTTCATTTTGCATTTTCCTCTAATTTTACAATTTTTCCTATTATTTTTTATTCTTTATTTTTACTAACAATTTTTTTCTGAAATAAACGAATAACGAGCGACGAAAAAATCACGAACCGAGCGCTTCATTTTATCGCGAAAAACTGAACTAAAATTTTATCTTGACCAATGTATTTTATTCCTTAGTGAGAAGGATATACGCAAAAAAAAAAAAATTTTTTTTCTTGTTTTTTCAATTTTTCTTTTTTTATTTTAAAAATTTTCATATAGTCGGAAAATTATTTTGAAATAGCAATAACAAAAAAAATAAAAGAGAATAATTTGAATAGTGAAAATAGAGAGAAAAAAACATAAAAAGCTTTTCCATTTCCATTACAACATATTATTGTTATAGAGAAAATTTTTTCAGAATTCAAGATGAACACAAAAAAAATGTTCATTTTCAGGAATGAATTATGAATTTTTTAGTAAAAGCTGCTATATTGAGAATGGAATTGTAATTTACGTAAGAATACTGGAAATGGAATTTATGATAAAGAAACGTTATTTATATCAGAGAGAGAGAGAGAGAGAAAATGAGAAAATGGAAATGAATGAAATCAGAAAAAGAGAAATTTGATAGGAAAAGAGAAAATAGAAAGGACAATTTAATAAAAATTAATATATCAGAATAATTTTACAAAACAAAATTTCACTTTTATTCATGGGGTTTCTCTCCATCTAAAAATAATAACAAATTTCACTTTTCCTTTTGCATAAAATGTTATTACTGTAATGAACTTTTTGAATTCATTCTGAGTTTAATAATTTTATAAAAACGTATACCTTACCTACTATCTTTCTCAATATTTTTTCTTCCTCTCTGCTCATTTTGCAATTAAATTTATTTTTATACTGCACGTTGCTAGATTCATTTGAACTGATTGACTACTGCTAATACAAATATTTCAAAAATAGAGAAGAATTAAAGGTATTTTGTTTGTAGCGAAGTATACAATATTATTCTACAATAATTAATGAGTATTTAAGCAAAAAAATTTTTGAAATTTATAAGGATAAATACCATACAAGTTTGTTTGACAACACATCCGTTATATTAAAGAATATTTGTTTGGGTTTAATTTTACTCTATTTTTAGAAATTTTACTAAATATTTTGGAAATTTCATTTGTTATACGAAGTTTGTATGTTGGTATACATGTTATTTTGTGAATAAGTTCAGTACAATCTAATATTTACTTCGTTTATGGCATATTTTAAAGTTTAATACTCGTTAATCACATACTTGCCTTTTAAATTTTATAGTTTCTCAATTTTATAGTTTTCAAGTTGTTGCTTAAATTAACAAGGAAATTAAAACGGGGAAAAAATTATCTTTGGATATTAAAATTTAAGTTTAAAGTAAATGGAGTGCTTACACATGGGAAAAATGAATTTGAATTTTAATTTTTAGTAATTTTTATTTTTGAAATTGTACATGAACTTTTAGTAATTAACACGTTCCCGCCGGCTTGTACCATAAATGGTACATTGAGGGCTGTCCCATAGGTCGGCTTGTACCATTTATGGTACATACACAATTGTCCCATCGGGCGGCATGTACCATTAATGGTACAATGAAAGAAATCAATTTTATATCTATTTTTTGCTAATAAAAAGAAAAAAAAGTTTGCAAATGATCTTAGTTAAAACTATTTATTAGTTAGTGTAGTTCATTACATTAAAAAAAATTATTTATTTTCATGAGTCTTATTGAAGCAAGGTAAGCACAAAGGTGGTTTGTCTTCACAAGCACTACAAAATGTCACTCTTTTAGCTTTTTTTGCAGCTATAGAAGAACCCTTTTCCTGAGATAAATTTTTATAACACTCCCTACAACGTTTGCGGGTGTTTACTGCTAGGCCAACAAATTTTTCCATAACATGTTTCTTTTTCGTGATTATTTGTGTTTGCGGAATTTCTTCATCTTCTAATAATTTATTAATAATTGATGATGTAAATTACTATCATTGCATGAAAAATCAACAGGATTAGCTTGTAGTTCTAATGTATCTTCATCTGAAGTGTAAATGATAGGTTGGCTCCATTTCCTTCTATAAAAAATGTCTGAAGATTCATCTGATGAATCATTCATTTCTGTACCCATAGTTGATATTCTAATTGGTTGTAATAAAAATAGCAAATCATAAAAATAAAATTTTGTAATAACTTATATATTACTTTCATAAAAATCTCACAATAAAGAGCACAATAACTATAAGTTCTCGTTATCAGGTTTCATCAGTGACTTTGTTCTGAACGTAATCGCATATCTCTCATTGAGAGAAAGTCACAACAGCGCAGCGCCGTCCGATGAAACAAACTAGGATTTACAGCGCCGTCAGATGGCGAGAACTACAAATTAGGCCGCCGGCGGGAACGTGAGGTGAAAATTCCTAAAATGTTCAAATTAAGTTTTTCCTATATAGGCTTCAAACAAACGATATTGTCCTGGATGCTATAGTTTAAGTTAAGATAATAGACTGATGAACCATTATCAATTAATAAAGAAATTTAAATATGTATATGAACTAATAAAATCACACTTTCATGAAAATTTAAATAATAAGCAACTAGATATTCGAACTTTCTTTTAGTAGGTCCTTCTAGATTCGAAGAAATATGGTTTTGTTAACTTTATTTATTACAATACCCAAATTTTTAATAGAATAAATACACACAATACCTTTTAAATTTTTAAATTTTTATAGAATTATTATGTAAAACTGTATACTTGTCATCCAAATTCAATGTGAATTGAACTCAATTAAAATCAATAAATCGAAAGCTAATTGCTGCGTTTTTTCAAAAATTATCTAGAAACTCTGACTCAAAGCTATTACATAAAACAACTACATATAAAATATTGTTTTTAATATAGTTTGACTGAATACTTTAACTTTCATCTTTCAGCATCCCAAACTACAAAGTTTTTCTTTTCAATATTAAAATTCATTTATTGATATCGGGGGAATTATGTAGCTCTTGACTATATGAATTTATTTCTTTATTTTTTAAACAAATTTATTGTGGAGCTCTTCAAGTGATAAGAAATTTAAATTGAAAAAATATTAATCTACTTAGAATTCAAGATCTGTACACTTCAGTTTAAAGTATCGAAAAATTTTAAATATAAAAAATTCCAAGATTTATGCACTTTTAACAATATTAGGGTGAGCAGTTAAACTGGAAAACAAAATAAAAGGGGTGCATTTAATCAAGAAATTGAATTTATTTTTATATTTATAGGGGTGGGATAAAATTTTTTGTTCTCACAGAATAACAAATATTTTTTTATTAATTGACATTGCAAAAATAAATTTTTTTATAAGTTTTACATGGTTTAAGAACGAAATTAAATTTAAATGAAATTTTTTTTAAAGAGATGAGACAATGTTGAATTTAAAATATTATTCTTCTCTAATTAATAAAGAACACAAGAACTGTTCAAATCATAGAAAATAAAAATCATAATGGATTATAAAGAGTTATTATTATATTAATTAGAGTTCGTAAGTGATCACTATTACAAGTAATATTCCAGGGATACCGAATTGCTTCAAAAGGGCTTCAAATTTTATAAGAATATTTTAAGAATATTTGAAATTTATAGAACAAAAGATTTTTAAGAAAAATATTTTCTTTCTTATATTGTAAAAATTTCTCTTATATACAATTTGTATGTATACAACTTATTTATTTAAGATAAAAATTCATTAGAATTATTTTTTATAATCTCTGGTTTTATTAAAAATCTGATTACTTTTAAAAAATTAAAACTAATTGTATTTTATGCATATACATATCTACACATATATTTTAATATTATTAAGTTATTAAGGGATTTTTAAAATAATCCTGAAAAATCATAATGATTTGTTAATTTTACAATAATAGAAATATGTAGATAATAAAATTTAATTCTTACTTATAACACAACTCTTGTCAGAAAATTTATTTTAAATTATGATTTTATTAATTGTCTTTTACTTTACAAAGTATTATACATATTATTATTATTACAATTAATATTTTTGTTAATTATTTTCAAAATTTTAGAAATCTTTTATTTGTATATACTATTAGAATAGTCCTTAAAATTTTACCATATAGGAGAATCTTTATTTTAATATTTTTTCCCACGAATATTCATTTTAAAGCAGTAAGTTTTCCTAAGTTCGCATTTTAATTATATATTCTATTATATTATTTTTGCAAATATTAATATAAAATATCTTAGATTGAAAATCTTTATTCACAATTATTACTTGCATAATTTTTAATTTAAGATTTTTCTCCATTATAGTATAAGAATTTTTTACAGAGTTAAAATAATGAACAATAAAGTGATAAGAATTTAATCCTTTTAAATACAGGGACTATTTTTCATAAATTCAAAGGAATTGGGTAATATTAATTTTGTATTTTTAGGATATTTCAATTTTAAGTCGTAATAAAATAGATTATTTTATATATTATATACAGGGTGATTTTAAAATTATACAACAACATATACCATTGGTTAGGAGATCGAAATTGGTTAAAACTTTTGTTCCGAACTGGATGCCAAATCTCAAGGGTTTCCGAGTTCCAGGGATTTTAAAGAATTTTCACAAAATTTTTACTTATCCAAGTTTTTTGTATTATAACGTCCATTCTGAAAAAGATAGAAACTCAAGCTTCAAATAGACATGCTGCTTGATTCTGTATTTTATGTACCTTCGGAATTCCAAGCATTCGAACTTTAGCGAAAATCATATTTTTCCCCTGTTTTATTTTTTCATTTTTTTCTTACTAGATAATTTCGTAAGAAATTTTTTAAAACCTTGAACTTTTTTCGTAGAATATTTTCCCCAGCTGCTTAAGCTTTATATTTAAGTCCTCAAACATTAAAAAAATTTTTATGGTACAGAAAATTTACCACAAAAATCATTTCTATGTCAAGATTTATTATTAAAGGCCCCATTTTTCACTATTTTTTATTTTTATTGATTTGATTGCGCTGTAATTATCGTTATTTTCGATGACAAGAGTCACTCGAAAAAACATTCAAGTGAATTTCGATTACAAAAGTCACTCTGACACTTTTAAGAGCCGTTATAATATAATAAAAAACCTAAATTTTTTGTTGTTACAAATAATAACAAAATTGAAATAAAATTTTATAAAATCTTTTAATTTGAAGAAGAAAAATTGATTTTAAAAAATTTCAAATTTTTGAAAAAAAAAACTAGAATTTTGTATTTAAAAAAAAAAATCTAGTAATCGAAAAAATTTTTTTCGAAAATTTTCTTGGTAAAAAAAAATATTGATAGGTTTTTTATTTTTGCCAATTTTTATAAGAAATGGTACCTATATGGTTTGAAATTTTTAAATGCATTTTTCTCACATTGGGTGCAATTTAAAAATTTTAAAAAATTATTTTCGAAATCTAGACACCATTTGGCATCTGAAGTTATTAATATTATTCAGCTGAAGCGAATTTTTAAAGGTATGCCATGTAAATTTTGACATTTATTTTAATAGAAAAAAAATTTTTTTAATAGGAAAATTTAATTTTTTTTTAACAAAATGGAGTATGACAAATAGTAAATGGTATGATATGGATAACATTATGAAGCTAGTAAATAACAAATAAATAATTTGACGGGATTAATAAATTTCAAACATATTTCTATACAAAAGCTGAACTTGGTATACGGTTAATGCAACTAAATCAATCAATTTAAAACATGTGATTGAATGGAAACAGATTTGCAAGAATAAAAACATAAATTTTTTCCGATTTAGGTGAATTTCATAGAACAGTTTAGTGCTTGTTTTGAGAAATTTGTAAATTTTTTAGATGAGGAATTCGTATTTTTCCAAATTTTTTGATAAAGGAATATTAAATTGAATTTAATTTTAGTTTTATTAACACCTGGTTTGATTTTAATTGAATTTGTGGCTCACAATGTTTGTGATTTGTGTACTATATCTTCTGGACCATAAAAACTTTTTTCATGTTTGGGGACTTAAATTAAAGCTAAAACTCTTTAATTAAATAATTAATTAAAACTTTAAAAAATCTTTTAAAATATTTTTTTTTTTAGATAAGAAAAATTTCTTACCAAATTATCTAGTTAGAAAAAACTGAAAAACTAAAACAAAGGAAAAATTTGATTTTCGCTAAAGTTCTTATGCTTGGTATTCCGAAGATTCACAAAATAAGAATTATAACCAGCATGTCTATTTTAAGCTCGATAGTAGATGTTTCTGAAACTGTTAATTGTTTGGAGTTCTTACTCTCTAAACCAAAATCGACTAGAAAACGGGTAGTCATAACTAGATTGAGTCACTAGATTGGAGTCACTAGGACTCTAGTTGTCAATCTAGTTAGAAAAACGTAACTAGATTCTAGTAAAATTTCTTTACTAGAGTTTCTAGTCATATCCTAGTTAGCTTTACTAGATAGTCTAGGTATTATTACTAGGAGAATTTTTTACTAGAATAACTATTGCCGTAGATGTTTATTCTAGTCAAAACAACTTGAAAAAACCAGTTCGTCAAACTAGAAAAAACTAGATTTGAGTACTAGAAATTTATCGTTACAACTAGTTGAAATATTGTGGCATAACTAGAATCTAGCGCGGTTCAACTAGAATTTACAGCTCTTGCAACTGGGATTCGAGTGCAAGACTGCTAGATGTAGTTAGCTAGTACAACTCGATTTTATTTAGGCATGCCTAGTAGTTTTACTTTGAAATGTGGTCATTACAGCTGGAAAGCAGTTCCTGAAAAAAAACTGATTTTTAGAAAAAATTTCTACTATTTTAAAATATTATTTAATACTCAAAAATTTTATTTCTATATTATTTATTTATTTATAAAGATGCAAAATGAGGATATAAATCTGACGTTGTTTTCAAGACCATAAACTGCATTCTTTGATCCCGAGTTCTGTCCGTAACTTCAAAAATCTTTTTTTTATTTATTCATTTAGGTTCAAGTTTTCAAATCTGTATCAAAATATAAAATGGAAAAAACTTGTTAAAATTTTATCATGAAAATTTGGTGTGAACTTACATTAATTCTTTTTCTTTAAAATTCGCTCCCATTGTGTGCTACTAGATTAACGGTTATGAAAAAAGTTTTTCTCGTTGAATTAACTAGGTAAACAGCTAAACTAACTAGAAAAATATTTGCAACAGATGAAAATCTAATAACCAAGACTTGAAACCTAGCTGCTTAGTGTTAATTGTTGTTGTTTTAATATTTAGTTTATTTCACAACTTTCAATAAAACTATAAAAAGTGGCAATAAAATGTTGCTTTCTTTAGAAAATTGGAAAATAAATAGAAGATTAACTGACTTACGTTTGAATAAAGTTTTAGATTCTTTATTTACTCCATTTCTTATAAAAAATTGAAATAATTGATAATGGCATCCATTACATATTTTTTTTCTAAAATTTATTATTTATAACACTATTTATAATATTTTTTTATTAATACACTAGAATAATTTTTTTTTCACAACAAAAGAATTTTTTTCACAAAAAATCCAACTTAAATCAAATGATAATGTTATTACGACTGATCAATTATCAGAAATTTTATTAGAAAAAGAAAACGCGAAATGTTTTCTGTAACTGTAACAAAAAATTCTCTCTTTTTGAGAACTTAGAGAGAACTAAAAGAGAAGACAACTAGAATTCAACAATTTGTATATTTTTATATTAAAAGTTCTACTGGAGTTCTAGTTGAATTCTAGTAAAACTAAATTCTAGTTGAATTCTGGTGAAACTAAATTACCTGGATTTCCAGCTTTTCAACTAGAATCTCAGGTATTATGAATGGATTAAAAAAATTTAACTAGATTTTCAGTTATTTCGTACTCTTTTTTTTCGCAATCTAGGTACAACAAGTGAAATACTAGCTATCGTAAATAAAATTCCTAATAAAAAAAGCTTAACTAGGATTTAACACCGCATTCTAGTCGAATTTGGTTTAGAGAGTACCTTTTTGAGAATGGAAGTTATAATCCAAAAAACTTGGATAAGTAAAAATTTTGTGAAAATTTGTTAAAATCCCTGGAACTCGGAAATACTTGAAATTTGGCACCCAGTTTGAAAGAAAAGTTTTACCCATTTTCGATCTTCTAACTAATGGTATGTGTTGTTGTATAACTTTCTGAATCACCCTGTATATGCTATGCTTTAAAATATTAAATTTTTATTTTTGAAAATTTACTCTCAATCTGTACAAATCATTCTTTTAGAACGAAAAGAAATTAAAACAAAGCCAATGGGCAGTGCTGCCAATCGAAAATCGTCAAATTTCCCGAAAAAACGCCTAAAATTTCCTGATTTGAGCCCTAATTTCTTACAACCTAATATAGTAGAACAAAAATTCTTCTTCTTTGCGAAAAAAGTAAAGTTAAACAAAAAAATTTTTCAAAAATTCATAACTAATATTCACATATTAAATGAAAACATTATTAAATTTGTACCTGTCACACAAACCTGAAATGACATTCAAACGATTTTAAAAGAAATTCTTTATCAATAATAATTATTAGCAATTATGATGCTTAAACTTAGTACTAAATTCAAAAAGATTTTCTTGTCTCATAGAAAATGTACTCAAAAAACGTCAAAAATGTCTAAAGGAACGTTAGATTTAGAGCAAAAAAAAAAATTACTTTTGTGTTTTGAAAGTAAACTACTTACTTTAAAAATCATATTTTATACAATTTCATTTTCAAATAGATGGCACTATGTTAAACTGTAGAAAGCATTGTTTACGTAAATTTTTATGTATCGACGTCATTATCAAAACTTTATTAGCATTGTTAAGCACAACTACAAAATTAATCAAAGTAATTTGACAACTGCTATCGCATGTCTTTATTATAATAATATTTTTTCAGATTTTAATTGCTTTTATAGTAAAAAATTCTCTCTGTTGCATAAAAAATTTGATAAATTAATTGCATTTCCGGAAAATTTACCGTTTTGGTTCCGCAAGGTGACTGCATTTCCCGAAAAATGAGAAATTTCCCACATATTGGCACAGCTGGTTATAAATATAATGTCTAACACTTAGCGGATATTTAACACTCTCATTGCCAACCTCAGCCTATGTATGCTTTCATTCTTGTGTTATAATCTGCAATGGGGTCATAAAATTGTACATAGTGTAATTAAGTAATTTTATAATTTTCACACTTTATTATCCTGTTCTATATAGATATAGGTGATAACAAAATAATATGTACATAATATTATGTTCAAATAATCGTAAGAAATTTATTTGTCTAAATGCATCTAATACATTGCTGCAAAACTCATTTATGGTTTCATTATTAATAATAACAAAAGAAAACAAAATTGTTTTCTAAACAAGATGAAATTTTCATATTTTTGTGAGTTGCAAAGGAATAAAAATCATATAATTTTTTTTATGAGATTTTGGCTAGTAAAAGAAAATTGATAAATCGTTATTATGATTATAAATCAACAGGCCATCATAAGATCCAATATTTAAAAATTTAAGTAACATATTTTTGCCAAAAACCTAAATAAACTTTCATAATAATCCTATAAACTAAATCAACAAAATATTCATATTGTAATAAACGCAACACAAAAAATTATTGTAATTTAAATACTAATATTGCAATCAGCATTGTAGAAAAGAAATTGGCTTTTATTCAAAATTTAACAATATTCTTGGCAGCAGCTAGTTATTTAAAATAAGTTTTACTAAAAAAATAATGCAATTTTCTTTATGAGTGGTGATTCCGTTTTAGTTTGTCAATTTATTATATTTAAAGTTTCTTTTTCAAAATAAAATAATATTTCTCATAAAAGCTCAGGAAATTTTAGTTATTTATAAGTTTGTTTTTCATTTTTGCAACAATTTCCATTAGGAGAAATTTGACTTTACATACTTATGTAATAGCATTGTGTATATAGTTTAAATTGATATACTGAAGACAATTTTTGTAATTAAACAATAAAACTATTTTTGTTTTGAGTGACGCTATTTTAAATTATTAAAACTAAATACTCTTTAGAGCCCCTTAAAAAAAGTAATTCGCTTTGTAACTGCAAACGTTGTCTTCTGTATATCACTGTTAACCAATTAAGTAACTTTAGTTTTAGCTATCTGTAATATGTATTTATTAATTGAATCTAATACTTATGTTTTTAGAGAAACTTAAAGTCGAAAAATTTCGCATTAAGCACTAAATTAAATTTACAATTTAAATCAATTTTCAAAACAAATTTTAATTTCTACTACTATATTTCTCATACTTTCAAGAATTATTTTATGTAAGCTATACGTGTTATTAGTTTCACTCTGTCCTCCCGTCCCTGGACTCGTTTACAAAATTTCTGCACTCACCTGAAAAAGATCAGTTTAAAATAAACACCTGAAATTTTACATATAAATAGATTTTTACCAGAAACTTATTTCCATAGAAAAAAATTTTTACCTTTCTTCTCCTCTCTAAAAGTTATTAACCCTCAAGGTCCTAAATATGCTCTTATTTTATTGTAAGGAAAATATAAACGTTTTTTAAATTTTGCAAATGCAGGGATGTAGTTATGGACTTCTTCTACTGCAGTATAAAATATTTAAACTTTAAGGAAAAAAAACTACTGTTAAAATTAACCGTTATCTCAAATCCCGTTTTTGGTTTTCACATTTTTAATATCGTTTTTCTTCTAGACGGAAACATAAAGAAACCTAAAATTTGAGGAACTTTGAGATAGTAATAAATTATAAACTATTTAGATAGTAAGTTATTTATAAGTATGTAATAAATCAATAGAATTTTTTTTTCACCTGCATCCCTTCTGAAATTATCACACTTCAAAATTTGTAAAATTTATCAACTCATATTTTTGAAACGACAAGTTTTCCATATTTTTATAAGTGCGGTACGACAGCTTTTTAAATAAGATGTCATCGGAAAATATTATAATTATTTGTCTTGATTCAAACAAATAATCTGTAAGTTTAGCATTCTGTCAACGCCATTTAATTTTTTTTGTGTCTCATCCGAAATATATGCAATATTTTCAAATATTTTGGTATATGAATGAAAGTAATTTATGAATAAAGTAATTAAAGTATTAACTTTGATTTCTCAGATTATTATTCAACATATTTAAATTGCTTTAACATTATTAACATAAATTTAAATTACAAATAAAAAATTAAAGGGTTTTACTGCGACTTTATTCAAAATAATGATAAATATTAGGTAATAATATTAGTTAAAGCGATTCTTGCCGTTATTAATAACTTCTAATATAGATACGGCAAAATATGTGTCTCTATAACCTAAGCAGACAGTGTGTATTGAATAGTGGTATGTATGGTCTTGCTATAAATTCTTTTAATCTAATTAATTAAAGTATATTTAAAGGATAAATTAACAAGCTTTATGAATTTTCTTTTATAAAATTACAGAAAAATTTAAATCAGTTCCTTATCAAGCTTAATATACAATTATGACTTTTATGTGTATATTTGTAATAATATCCCATGTTTATATGTGTAAGTTTACATAAAGAAATTATTTATTTAAATATGTACATAAATAATCAGAAATTTGAATATATAAATAATATTAAAAAGTAAGTTTATTTTCCAACTATAATCTTTAATATTACCAATTATTATCCGCTAATAATATACACTATGCGTTATAATAGAATATCTGTTATATAAATTTCTATATTTATTTATTACATTATATACATATTAATTTTTAACAATAATAATTTTATTCTAAAATTTCATTACTTTTCAAATTTAATATTAATTTAACTTTATACAAATACTATTATAACACACTTGTAAGAATTTACCACTCCGTTTATTATACAAAGAGGTAATGGTTGGAGACGAAGACACATAGTATTATGTGCATGCATTCCATCTCAACGGCGAATTTCAAGTATAAGTTCAGAAATGACTGCGGTTTTGTACGTCAATTCACCCCAGTGATAACACAAAAATTCATTTAAGTTTACCAAATTTTCAAAAACGGTTTATTTCATAAAATAATCTATTTTATTACGATATAGGTTCAGACACCTGCCGTGCAACTTTTCCAAGTAGTTTGAGCAAGAAACTTTTAAAATAAATGTAATGCAAAATCGCGCAAACTAATATTAAAATATGCTGCTAATATTTTTGATGAAAGTCATTGAGATCGTTTATAACTTTACCTACAGCCAACTTTACCTATCCTCTTTTTATATTAAATAGTTTATGTACACATAGACGCACTGTTTTTGAATATTAGATATATAGCAGGAAAAATATGAATATTGCATAAATAAATTTTAATAAATCCTCATACTGCTTATTATCAAGGTTTTTAAAACTCACACATAATATTCACATTTTTGAATGAAAAAATATTTATTTTTCATGTGATTTATTTTCAAAAATTTTTCTATAACGTATCATTGTACGATTTTATATTTCCTCCTATCTTAATTAATTTTGAATTAATAAACTTTCATATACATATAATTATATATATGTATATACCTAGACACTATAGCAGTTATATCAGACATAATAATATTTTAATGATAAGTGAGTAATTGAACATATTATAGAATAACACACCTTCATAGTTTAATTTCAATAATATTGCATTATGTTTGGATGGTAAGAAGAAGTAAACAAAAGTATTAGTTTGAAAACTGCGTCGACGACAACGGCCTATATTTTTCTACACAATAGCAACCAGAAAAACAAAAATAACTAATAAAAAACGGAAAGCTTTTTAAAGGTAGGCAATGTGGAAGTTCTTATAATAATTTTAACCTTTTATAAGCTTCAACAAATTTACACTTTCCTCTTTTTTAAATAAATTACATACAATATTATAACGAATGAAGTTTTAACAAGGTAAAGTTAATCATAACTTCTCTTTACACTCGTCACATATTCTCTGAATAAGTTATTATTTTTATTAACCCATATATGTATGCCAATAAACGCTTAATATGAACATTTATTAAATTCTACTTTAAGTTTCACTTTACCTTAAAAACGTAATTCAACCAAAAAAAAATTTAAAAAAATCACACAAAATTGTACAAAATCAAGTGAGAATTAATTATGCACCACTCAAACTTTTACTCTATCATTGTCAACAGCTAACCTATTAATAAATAAAAAAAACACAAATAAAAAAAGGAGAGAAAATCGAGCAAAAAATCAATTCTAGTTTTTACCAAAATTAAATACTCACCTATTTTAAGTTTAAATAAACTATTTTGGAGAGGTTTTCAAGACCTTTGCTGCAACGATAAAAGCAATTATTGACCACATAATTAACCTAATTTTTTTAAAAGTTTGTCTCTGCTCCAAGGTGCAGAGGTATTGATTTTTAAAAATATTGTCAATCAAAAATTGTGGAGATTTTATAAATCTTTTCAACGATATGCCGCTTGAAAATATTTGGTGAATTTTTTAAAGCTTCGACGGAGTTTTTCATAGTTCCTTTCATGCTCATTTATTTCGTAAATCGTTTTAGTTAGAATAACGTTTTCCGTCAAGTTTCAAGTTTGCAATGCTCTCTAAAATAAGCGCTTCAACATAGTAGGGGGCGGTCATTAAATCGAGTTAGAACTTGATTCTGAGAAAAAATATGTGTATAATTGTACATATATCCCTTCTTTATTGGGTTGCAAATGTTTCGTTCTTGGTGTTACATACGATGTGACTAATTGAATATACCCTTATATATAACAGACAGAGGCGGACGTAAAAACGCGACAACAACAAAAAAATTAAAAAAGTGTCAAGGGTGAAATAATAAAAAAAAAATTTTAATATTAATTTTTTTTTTATTTATTTCTTCTGTTGTTTATATCCTTTTGTTTTTTGTTTTTTTGTTCTGCTATTATTTTATTATTTTTTTTTTCCAGTAAGTGAAAATTAATAACTGAAAAATACTAAATTCCAGAAATTCTATCCTTTTAAAGTATAGTTTTGTGTTTTTATTTTTTTTTTGTTTTGCTATTATATTTTATTTACATCCGTTATAATAGTACGGTATTATGACTGGATGATATTAAATGCGTGTGCACATTTACAGTTTATGTCTATTTACATAATTTTGTGTTTTATATACAGAAAATTTTATATACAGTTAATGGTGTGAATTTTTCAAACAAAACCCTGTTCAAATATTATAATAACACGATTGTGCCATGATTACAGTTTTCGTATAAAAAAAGGAGCGTCAATAACAATTATTGAAAGTAGAATAAATCGTAAGAAATTAAAAAGGGGTAACCCGTGATAATATTTGAAGCTTTGAAAAAAACTGATCTTTTGAAATGGTTATGACATTAAATCAAAATTGTGAATAAAGGAGAGAATTCGGAAACTTTTAAAAAACTTGCTAAAGAGGAAGATTCTGTTACAGACCGAATAAAGCAGTAGGGGGTAAGCAATTTTAGATAATTAGCTATATAAAGCTGTTGATTTAAGCAGTTGATGATGATGAGGATGTAAGATGATAGGTAAGCTGTTGATCATTGGTTCCAATATCTTCTCTAAGATTGTCTCGTAGATCTTACTAACTCTTTGTTTTTCATGTGAATTTTAGCAATAATTTTTTCCATTCTTGAATTTGTTGCTTTTTTGTTTTCCCTCACTGTATATATATTCGCTATAGTATACAGAAAGTTTTTATTTCCTTACGTTCATATTATTTGCAAAAGCTGGAAAGGTGTTAAAATAAATTCTCTATATAAATATTATTTTGCTTTCTCTTTTTTTATATATTTCGTTTATGTTCACTTTTACAGTTATGTACTATATTAGATCTTACAAACACACATATACACATAAATATAAGTCATACATATGTATATGTGTATTAAATTTGTCGCTCATCACTTATTTTTACGGTACAGAAAATGACATACCTACTTATGCTTATATAGCAATATACGTGTGTAAATATTGTAATGTTTGTATATTTGTATATGTATGTATGTACATAGATAGTTGTAAAAATAAAATAAGGTATATAGGAACAAAATTTATTCTCTAGCACGTATATTACTTTTTTTTCTGGTATTTATAGTTCTCGCGTTGACAATCAAACCAAGCAAAAGAAACAACAACAAATATAAAACAGAAAATATAAAATGAAAAAAGAAAAATTCAACAATTTTAAGGTTATCGTTTTCACTGAGTCGGGGACATTTTTCTGAATTTTATAGTGCTATCTTTTATGAGGAGTAATTTTTGTTTCCATGTTTTCTTTTGCTCTAATTTTCTCGATCATCACAGATGTGAAGTGTTTTTTAAGTTCAAGCCTAAAATGTTAGTGAATAATTTTTTGGAACTCAATATGAAAATACGAAAATTTATTTAAAAAATTTTATAAGAATGTAATGTTCGATTATAAAACAAATAGATTGTGTATAATCATATTGCTAAGTCATTTTAATTGTATAATATAAAGATTTCAAATTTCTGGTCTAGCATTGCTTAAAAAAAAAAACTGCTCACCGCCCTTTTTCAAAAAAAAGTTTGAAAACTCCTCTTTTTAAAAGAATACTGTCATGGTCTGCAATCAATTAATAGACCAATTTTTCATAGCGTAGCTCAATAGAATTCTTTTTGGAAAATGAAAAAAAATTTTTTCAACGATCCTAATAATTGCTAATGATGGTAGTGTATTTAACCATACTTAGAAGGCTCGAACAAAAATATTTATTCAGTCGTTTATCTGTTCGTCTGCTTCAGTACGTGATGCTTTACCAACTGAGGGTTTTGTGAGTGCCGAATTTACGCTATTAAATATTTTCAAGAAAATAATCATTGAATTTTCTTACCTCCCTGAGTTCAACAATCGACAGCAATTCCGTCTAACTAAAAAGAAGAAATTACTAAAATTCTTTAATATTATTCACTGTGTTTGATTATAATATGCTGGCCACATCTAGTCGTATATGAAACAATCAAAAATGGTAAGACTATAATATTCAAATTTCCTTCCTATACACTATACTTAGAAAATATGAGAAAAT
Organism: Condylostylus longicornis; assembly: GCF_029603195.1. Taxonomy (NCBI): domain Eukaryota; kingdom Metazoa; phylum Arthropoda; class Insecta; order Diptera; family Dolichopodidae; genus Condylostylus; species Condylostylus longicornis. Next base: position 3,679,343 of record NW_026578013.1, on the reverse strand, counting down.
GACGCATCATCGTTATTGTAAAACCAACTTTTGGTATTACCTTTTTCATTTTGATTTTCTTTACGTTTGCTTTTTATATTTTTATTAGCTTACATTAATCTGAAATGATTTGAAATTTGAAAATGTTGTAAAATGTAAAAAAAAAAACAAGAAAAAGAAAAAGGAAAGCAAGAATTTTCTTATATAAAAAGATTTTTGTATTGCGGAGAATAAAATAAACGTTATTATAGTCGTACATGGTTTAAATTGAGTTTCAAGTCTTATACTTTTACATCACATAATAAAATTAATAATCTTTGTCAAATTATACAAAGTAGCGGAACAAATTCGTTCAATTTTGATTTTTATTTTATGAAAGTTTATATTTAAAGTTCATTCTATTGGAAAATATTCTGAAAGTATGTGTACTTTATAAACTTTGGTACATTTTTGTTTTTTTTTGTTTTTTTTTTTTATATTCGGTGAAATAAATTGGGTGTTGTTAATAATCCTCAACTTCATATCTATGATGTCTTATTAAAAATAATGGTAAAAGTTATATATGGATTTAAGGAAATTGCAACACAGTTGTTATATTTGAAAATTAATTGCTTATAAAATTGAGGTTTCATAGTAGTTCAGACCAAAATCAATATTATTCAGGATTGAGCACAAATAATCAATTATTAAGAAATAGGAACGTGAAGAAAACTCATAGAATAATTTTCGCGCTAATAACAAACGGTTTTTTTATTTTGGTTCAATAATTTTCGACTCTAATTTGTATAAACAGTAATGCAAATATGCGAATATAGCGATAATATAAGCTATATACTAGTATGTATGTGTTCAATTACAAATTCTCATGCTTTTATTTGAATAATTTTCTGTTTCTAGTGCAAAAGAACGGCTTAATATTAATTACTTATTGTTGCTTACACCTTAAACATGTAACGCACACCAGTATAACAGTTTAAAGAGGATACGTACGTAATTAACAAGTACATAAATATAATTTCATAATCATAATAAACATTGGGGATTGGAACAAAAATTAAATGCTCTTCAATTTCAACGATTGAAACAAATACAAAACTATTATAATCAAAAAAGTAATTCTTTAGTCTTAATGTAAAAAATTTATTTCCCTTTATATTGAAATTTACTTATATTTGCCTATACAAAATTACGAATAGTATTGAGTAAATTCAACATGCCAACATTGATATTTTAAAAAATCCTTCACACTACTTTGGAAATTACCTATGTAACACAATCACTTAAATCACTTTAGCAAATTACCTAAGGACAGCTTCTTCAGAAATTTTACAAAAATATAAGTAGCGATTTAACGAATTATCGAATTATTTTTGAATTGAAGAAATTATCCATTGTAACTTTGATAAATGAAAGTAGATCAGTAGTACAATAATTCAATGGTTTAAACATTATACAATCGTTTACAGTAATCGAACAAAATGTCGATAAGTATAGTTAGTAATTGAATTTTAAATTCTAGTTCAATGGAAACATACATAATGTATATACATAACATGTATAGTAAAATTGAATATATTCTGTGACATAATAGTATACACCAAACATTCATAGGATGAAATTTAATTCATTGGTATGTGTGTAAGCTATTTGCAACCTGAAATTTAAACCATTCCATATTTAAATTGAATTACATTGCCTATTTTTAACTATATAGCACATACTTTTGTGTATAACTATTTTATTTACATGTAAGTATAACACATTTACTAATAACATAATATGTAAATAACCAATACATTGGAAACATATGCGTTAAACGAAAATAACTTTATTTTTTTAACCTTCTGGGTATATAATTTAAAATTACATACTGAAATTACGTTATGTACACTGTATGTATAATATTATATTCAAAATTAAAGGTATTTATACACAATCAATATCTAATACGTGTGTATTTGTAGCCCAAAGCATAAATAATATTTACATGGAAAACATTTCCAACATCATATTTATTATATTATGTGCACACATAAATGAAAATTAAATTATATAACTACCTTTATGTATGTTTGGTCGACGGAATTGTAAAGTTACCCGTTGGTTAGTTTATTGATTCACAAATAAAATGGAATTTTTTCTTATGTTACAAAAATTGAAATGTTTTGAATTGTATTGTGAGTGAATCAAGGTTAAAAAAAAAATTGTTTTTTAGCATGGGTATATATAGAAAAATAGCTAGCACGCTTGTTTATTCAATCCTTTAGACACATTATTGTTTTCGAGAAAAATTAAAAAAAATTTTATTATACTAGTACCAATACTAAAATTGAGAGAAATTTAATGCTAGTTTTATTATAAAAGTGAAAGTGTTTTTCCGAATCACTGGGAACTCACAGATTCTACCAATATAATGATAATAGGCTGTAGTAAAAATATTTTTGGAGATATTTGGAGATACTTTTTGAAAAATTTTTCTTAAGAACATATTTTCTGGCTAAATTAAAAGAGGTAGAGTAACTCTATGTGTAGGTATTTATTTCCACTACGCCAATAATCGCTGTTCGATTGCAATAATTCAAGAAGAATTAAGCCAAATGCTTAAACTCATACGCTTTAAATGTTAATTAAATTTATCAGTCATGTTGTAAATTTCATTTGTAATGAAATTCCTAAATTACTTACAGTTTTCAAATGAAAATCATAGTTTATAAAACGCTTAACAAGAACTTCTTTCGCATCATTTTGAAATTCAAATTCCCTTGACGATCACATTATAATCTACGGAATTATTGTATATACAAATTTCTTATAACGCTTTTCTAAAGTCAGTTTTAGCTAATTAACAGCATAACATGTGAAAATATTACAAAAAATTAAAAAATCATTTTATATATAAATTAAAATTTCGTTTCAATATATATTATATGTGAGTCACAAACATAAACCGCCTAACTCGACTTAAGACAAAAATGAGATATGTATACCGGAAATTCTCTGTTTTGAGTTTCATATGCTCACAAATTTTGGTAGTTTTACGACCGATGTAGCCAGAGTTATTGTCAAATTCTAATTGGAGATAAACGATTTGTGCAAAATGACAATTATTGTTGGTAATTCAAAATCTACCTCGATTTAGGCGATTATTGAAAATACAATATTATATTCCATGTAGTTTCTTATGATGTGTTATATTTTTATAACGCGTGCAAGTATGAACAAAACTTTGAAATTAAGATTTTAGGTAGAACAGTCTATCTCACATTTTTCAAAATCATCGAGGTCCTGTAATTATTTTACATCAAATTATGAGCTAATTGCTTAATTTTTTAATTATCTTTCGTTAAAAAAAAATCGGATCAAATAACCTTATAACTCATTTATCTCAAAATCAGTTATATAGCCTTAAGTCATTTGTGGTTGTTGCCGCAAATATATTTATTTTGACATGACGTACAGTATACTTGAAAAAATATTAAAATGTAAGTCAATTAAAGATTATAAATTAAAGACTCACTTTTTAGCACTTTTCCAAAAAATTTTTTGAAAAAAGTGCTTATTAGTTTCACTCTGTCCGTCCGTCCGTCCGTCCGTCCGTCCGTCCGTCCGTCCGTCCGTCCGTCCGTCCGTCCGTCCGTACGTCAGTCCGTCCGTCCGTCCGTCCGTGGACACTTTTTTTGTTTACAAAACTTCTACACCTTTGAAGATAGAAAGCTGAAATTTAATACGTACATAGATCTTCACTAGAAACTTATTTCCGTAGAACCAAATTTTTACCTATCTCCCCCCCTCTAGAAGTTATACCCCCCCAAAACCCTAAAAATGGCCCTTTTTAAATATTTGTTGCAATGAAACCATAAGCATTTTTGAAATTTTGCAAACGCAGAAAGACAGTGGCTTGCTTCCCCTTGCGCGGTATACTATAGTTAAACTTTAGAAAAACAAAATGGCCGTTCAAATTTACCGTTATCTAAAGTCCTTTTTTTCCAAATTTTTGATGTCGTTTTTCTTCTAGACCCCAGCCTGTAGAAGCTTGAAATTTTAGGAGCTTTAGACATTAATAAATAGTTCATTTTGTTAGAAGAAAATTTTTTTCATCTCCACCCCCTCTCAAGTTATCACCTCTTGAAATTCGTAAAATTTGAATTTTTGACACCTTATATTTTCGAAACCGCAAGCTTTTCCAAATTTTTATAAACGCAAAAAGCTAACGGTAAATTCCATGAAATTAAAAAATATAATTATTTTTCTTAACTCACACAATTAACCCTTAAAATCGAGCATTATGTTAACCCCTTTTTATATTAATTTTTGCTTTATTTCAAAGACTGCATATATGCGTCATCCTAAATATATGCAATCCTAGAAATAGTTTTGTATATGACTGAAAATAATTTTAATAGTGTGATAGGTATACATAGACTGTATTTAAAAGCAGAATTTTCACTTATTGAAGGGAAAAGTGCTACAATACAAACCATTGGTTTGACCCAACTTTATTTTTTATTTCAGTTCAGAAATTAAAATTTAATCTGCTTGTGTGATTGACAATGTTATGTATATAATGTAACTAGTTGAAATGTGAAAATGATGAATCATGAAATGTAAATTGCTACGAAATCAATTTTATGACATAATTATATTTGTTCGAGTTGTTACTGGTTACAAAATATAATACTCAATTGTATTTTATATTATGGTAAAAAATTAATTTAAAAATAAATTTTATAAAATAAAAATTTATTTTTTAAATACTGTAACTCACTTATTACAATCATGTGAACAGTGCTTTATCGTTAACATTTATTGTAATGATTTCTGAAAGATGACTACTAAATAATCTTAAAAATGTAAAAAAAATTTTAATTAAAATCTTGTTACCTATAGGATATCAAAATTTGGCTAAATTGTTTTTTGATTTACAATGACAGATTTTTCATCACGGTACGTGAAATTTGTTTTCGAATTAAATTCTTCAAATTGGTATTACAATGAATTGCATTCAGGCGTATTGTAGAATACACAAAAAATCTTCAATTTTTGCTTGATTATAATAGCTGTGAGTTTTTATAAATTTGAAATATCTGAAAAACTAAAATTAAGCTCTAGCACATTTCAGTAAAACAATTATAAAAAAAAAATCTAATGTGGTAAAGTCGTTCATTGTCTAAAAGAAAAATCTAAGCATTCTTCACTTCAAACCGACCGTCATTTATTGCCCAGTTTAGTGAAAGTGTTACAGATTTTTAAGTATTTTCAGAAAATGTATAGGTAGTTTTATATACATTTTAAAATTCTAAATTAAAAGCTCTTAAGGAAATAATTGTTGGTCACTGAACTAATAAAATTTGTAACCAAATTTGTTCAAGTAAATCACGAAAAATGAAATTATGCACTTGAAACTGCAGTAAATTTCAATTTATTTCACATATCAGAATTTTGAAATTTTCATATCAGAAGAATTTAGAACCAAAAAAATGCATTGTTAAACTATTAATAAGAAAATATTAAAATAAATATCATTAAATTTGACACTGCAATTGAGTAAACGAAATGAAAACAGGATCACACTTATAAAACAACATCATTTTTGTTGTTTCATCTGAAAAAAAGTCAAAATTTAATTTGATTAATTGAATTTTTTTCAACAATATTTTTTACACTTATAAAACTACTGAAGAATGTTATTCAGCTCAGTTTTATTGTTATATAAATTTTGTATGTCACAAATAATTATCCTTTATATCACATTTGAAATTGACAATGTGAAAATTGATCCCTACTTTTTCGACTGGATATAATAATAAAAAACCACAAAGTATAATTCACAGGATAATAGTTTTATTTTATTAAACAACTTTTTGAATTGTTTTATTTTTTAATTTCAGTAATTAATTAACAAGTTTTTTATATGAGTTTCATTTAATAAAAAAAAAATTTTCATGAATGTATGGGAGCAATAATAAATAAAATTTCGCTACAAATTAGTCAAATTATATTACATTTTTATTTATTATGAATTAATACTGTACAAAATTATTATTATTATCATAATAATAATTATAATGTGTAATAATTATAATCGTCCATTGTAATCAAATGTTTGATAGTATAAAATTATTCTTCATTTCTGTTTTAACCAATTAAGTAATTTATTGCAGCAAATTTATGAAGGATAAAATTTAAAATTTTTTTATTTTATATGAAAAAATTTTAGCAATTATGTAATTTGAATAAAAATCTTAAAACAAACTATATTCTTGAAATATATTGTTTCAAATAGCCCTTTAATATCCCTTGGCTAATGAACATTTTTTCTGGATCTATTTTATATAGAGAAATCTATTTTTTATGGCTCTTTTATATATTTTAAATTGTATATGACTTAAAAAGTCTCAAAATGTGAATCTAAACATTCTTTAATTCAAATATTTTACAATTTTTTTAAATTTTAATTTCAAATAAATGGTGGATTATTTCTGAAAATTACGAAAATTTTCTTTTGTTATTCAGAACCACTGATTTTTTTCTATAAGAAATTACATAAAGTCTAGTCAAACTCGTCTCACTTAACGAGATTAACCTGTACTAGACAAAGCAGGGTAGTCACAGAGCAAATGCAAAGCACCTCGTTATTATCAACAACCCTCGTCAATTGCAACATGACTGGTTTAAAGAGAGTCTGGCTACTGTCCAATAAAAATTGCGTGTAACCGGAGTTTTCCATACTCCGGTATGGCATGTGACATTCGGTAAACAATAACTAATAGTTAAAATTATCTTTTCTGATGGTTGTATTAGGAATAAACACCTTATACGCTTGAATTAGGAATTAGGAATAAACACCGCTATGCTATTCATATATAATCTTAACTTGCTCATAGAAAATTAGATTATTATAATTCGCACAGAAAAATAGCTAACATATAAATAAATAAAATTTATAACTCTAATTACCAGACAGATTCTTTATTCAAATAACAAACACATTGATACATATAAAATAATTATAGCAACTTAATTTATTTCTTATGTTCTTAAAAAATTCAGAATCAAAGTGTCTACAAAGTAATATTAACAGTGTAGATACCTAAAAATAATTTTATATTGAATTGAAATTATTTTTAAAATTAAAAATTTAAAATTACCATGACATTGAAAACTGAATAATGTTTACACAACAATTTTTACCAAACGCTTATTCTGCATATGGTTTTCATATTTATTTTGGCATAAGTACATAAATACCTTATAATCATGCACATAGTTATTTTCATGTACATCTTCATATATGTAAATATAGAAATCATTTTACAGTTTAACTAATTCAATTACAAAACAGAAACTTAAATATTTTATGATTATAATTTATAAATATTTTAAAAATATGAACATTCCTTGTTTTTTTTTTTTTTTGCTTAAAAATTTACATTGCAAATGTAAATTTATTCAATTTTTTGTTCCAAGGACACTTACATAACATTCCTTTTTTATTTTCATTTCATAGAAATTTAAGACCTTGAATTCAAAAAATGAAGTATTTAGCTACTTAGTATCTATACAATATTCTCATACTTACATTTATATATTTTGTATTTTATTTTAGATATTTTGAGAAAATACAAATTACCTACATATACAATATATAGGATTTTTTCTCTTTTTTTTTTGAATAACAGTTAAGTATATATATAAAAAATAAAATTTATATTATATAATTTTCTTTACTATCATTTTTCTGAAAATATTTTTTAGGGTATTGCGTACCTATATACATAGAAATTTATAGTAGAACTATACAATTATTATACTAGTTTATTTTGTTATTGTTTTTGTGTTTTTATTTTTCCCAACATTGAATTTTAATGAATTAAAATATTGAATTAATTATATAATAATATATTAAGCTAACATAAATACTTAAATGCTAAGAAAACAAAATAAGAGTTAAAAAATTCATCATAAACATTATTATAAAGCATTTAAAGTAAAATAATATAAAAAAAACTATAGAATATTAAATTTAACCCAAAAGTATGCAATTTTTAAGTTTTTGTATAATTATATTATTTCATTAACTTGAAAGAGCATAACATGAGCCTCTGAGGCTGTTTTTTTTTCATAGATTTGTATTTTCCATATTTTTGTTTTGCATATAAAAAAAGGGCGTTTATTCAAAAGATTTTTTTTTTTTTTTTTTTTTTTTTTTTTTTCAATAATTATGTTCAAAAACGGTTGGTGGGTTGTTCCCAATAGGGTAGGCGTTGATCGTTTATAGACATGACCATTCATTGCCTATATTCCAACGTTGTAACTATATGGGATCAATCAAGTGTCTAACATACCTCCACGTGGTGCCAACCGGGCAACGATCACAATGATCGGCAAAATGTTAGATGCGAGTCGACGGTTGGCTTAGCTCGTCGCCAGAGACTGAAAATAAAAAGCTCACAGAACCAATAACAAGCCTCGGATAAGAAAAGATAAAAAGGAAATGACCCCGGACCGTCTAATGGATATGAATTTGGAAAATGTTAAAAGGAAAGGAAACAAAAAAAATTGGAAAAAGAACATTTTAAGATGTGCTTGCTGCAATATACGATCTTGGAATGGAAGAGAACAAGAAGTTCTGTTAGAAATGGAAAAACACTATATAGATATATGTACCCTGTCTGAAACAAAGCGGAAAAGTAAGGGCGATCTTACTTACCCTAAATATTGCCTAAAGTATAGCGGAAAAGAACAAGCACAACGAGCTTCAGCAGGAGTAGGTATGCTAGTTAGCACAAAATACATACAAAATATTGAAGAAACGCATTACATAAACGAAAGGATTCTAAGAGTAGTAATAGATGGCGGGAAAGAAAAACTGCATTTTATTAGTGTGTACGCGCCAGATACTAACAAAAGCAACGAAGAGATTAAAGGTTTCTATGATGATCTACAAGCAGAAATAGAAAAAGTACCAAAAGAACACAAAATAGTAATTCTGGGAGACATGAACGCCCGAGTTGGAAATACAGAAATAAATGGAGTAAAGAACCGATTTAACGAATCACATATTAACGAAAACGGACAAAAATTAGTAGATTTTTGCGCACAAAACGAATTGAGAATCAACAACACCTATTTCGATCATAAAATACAACATAAAATAACTTGGTTAAACACAAGAGGAGCTACATCTACAATAGATTATATAATAACAAATAGAGCTGTTCACACAACTCAAATACTAGACGTGCGTTCTTTATCCTCAGCAAACATAGGATCTGATCATCAGCTAGTCCTTGCAAAGATAAGACTTAACGTGCAATCAAAAAAAAGGCCCCCACCCGTGTACGTTGAAAAACTGAACATAGAGTCTTTGAAAACAGAATCTGTAAAAAACCTATACAAAAACAGATTAGCAGAAAAAATAAGATTAAATCAGATACAATTAGAAGAGGATGTTGAAACTGCTTGGAAAAAGGTTAAAGAAAACATAGAAAATGCAGCAAACGAAGCGTTGGGCAAAAGAAAGATAAATAAAAATGCAAACAAAACAAATACGCCATGGTTTACTGCAGAAGTAAAAGAGCTAGCAACAGAAAAACGCGAAAGTTACTTAAAATACCTAAGTATGAGATCGCCCGAAGCATACAGAGAATACAAATCTGTGAGAAACCGCGTAAATTCCAACATACGCAGAATAAAAAAAGAACACTGGGAAGCGTTTACTGCAGACATAGAAAGAGATTTGTATGGTGCCCAAAAAAAAGTGTGGGGAATGCTTCGACGAAGGAAAAAGGAGGTAAATGAATATGTGCAAACAAATACTATATCTATTCAAGACTGGGAAAATCACTTTAGAAAGTTGTATGAAAATAGGGAAGACCGTGAAGCAGAAACACTTTTGCCAGAAGTAATAAGTACTTTTATTAGCATAGAACTTGTAGAGAACGCTGTAAAAAGTTTGAAAAATCGAAAGGCAGCCGGATATGATGAAATACCAAATGAGCTAATAAAATATGGGGGCAAAGGTCTTCATCATCAATTGGCATTATTGTTCCAAAAAACCATTACCAGCGGAACAATTCCAACTGACTGGAGGAAGAGCCTCACAATACCTATTTCAAAAAGGGGGATAAATGGATTCCGGAAAATTATAGAGGGATAACTCTTCTAAGTGCGGTAATGAAGCTCTTCACAAAAATTCTCCAGAATCTCCTATCAGAAAAAATTATTATGTGTGAAGAACAGCAAGGATTTCGAAAAAACAGATCTACGATAGACGCAATTTTTGTGGTGCGACAAGTAGTAGAAAAATCAATAGAATTCGAGAAACCGGCATTCATGTGCTTCGTGGATTTAACTAAAGCTTTCGACCGCGTCCAACTCAATGATATAATCAAGATATTGACAGCGAAAAACATTCCACCCGAAATAATTAAAATTATCGAAACCTTGAACAGAAACACCTCCACATATATATTAACGAACAACATCAAATCAAACGAAATTCAAATATCATCAGGAATAAGGCAAGGCGATTCTTTGAGTCCATTTCTCTTCAACTTAATAAAGGAAAAAATAATATCTGAAGTGAAAAACGCAGGACGTGGCTATAGAACTTCAAAAGGAGAAATAAAAATTATATGCTACGCAGATCATGCCGTGCTAATATCCGAAAATGAAGACGAGCTGCAAAAATTGCTACACCAGTTTTATATTACGAGTACATCTTCAAAATTAAACGTGGAAATTTCGGTAGCAAAAACAAAGTCTCTAGTAATTGCAAAAGAACCTTTAAGATGTAAATTGGCGGTTAACGACAAAATAATAGAGCAAGTAATGTCGTTTAAGTATTTAGGGGTAGAGGTTTCTGCTTGCCAAAACCGAAACAAAGAAAATATGCAACAAATAAACAAAGCAGCAAGAGTCAGTGGTTGTCTAAGCGACATTATATGGAAAAACAAGGGACAAGCAGCGAAGATTAAAATATATAAATCATGCGTACGCCCAATTATGACTTATGCAGCGGAAACTAAGGCGGAGACAAGCAAAACAAAAGCCAACTCGCGTGCAGCAGAAATGAAAACGCTTAGAAAAATAGCAGGACGCACATTGCAAGATAGAGTTCCGAGCGCAGAAATAAGAAACACGTTAGATGTTCAAGATGTGGTAAGATGGGTAAGAGCTAGGAGGCGCGCCTGGAATGAACACGTCTCTAGAATGCAGAGTGACCGCATTGCAAAAATAGCAAGAGATGGCAAGCCAAGCAACACCAGACCGCCAGGCAGACCACCTAAAAGATGGATCGAGTGCTGGACATCAACTTCTCAAGAGGCGAACTAATTGGAAAAGAACAGGCTGAGAGGCCTATAAAGAAGAGGAAGAGAAGAAGATGTTCAAAAACATTTTTACTCCGGCTTTTCAGCATATTAAAAGTGCTCTGTCTCTTCTGGTATAATTCAGTATGATTATAAAAAACGTTTAAAGTTTTTCAAAAAAATTTTGAGTTATCTGCAAAGTTATTATTGGCGAATCCGTAGTTTATTTCCATTCTATGTTCACTGCTTTTATCTACTTTTTTCGGTAAAAAAAAAAAATAATTAACGCGTTTTTTTTTTATATTCAACACAGGTGTTTAAAATGATCGAAAAACAAAGATAGGCAGACCCAAAGTGTCATCAGACCTATCAATAGTAAGGGACTTTAACCGAACTTAAAACGCACCTAGATGGTCATAAAGTTACATGATGGAAGGCGCTACAGTTGTATTACAGCACTTTAGGCTAAATTGATCTCGTTCGATTCAGTCTTTGCATCCAAACCCTCTCCACCATAATTTGAGAGGTCCACTATACGTCGACAGTTACGTGCACCGATGTTTCATAGCACAGTTCCTTGTTTCCTCACTTACATGGTGGACACCCAGATAGCTGTGAATGTCATTATTGTGCACATACCAGGCAGCACTCACCATATAACGATGGACTATATTCTTTGAAGTTTGTGTTTGTTTGATTTGTGTTTGGTTTGTACAACACCATAGCTGCAAGCAATATAGACTTTATCATTTAATTATATATCAACACCTTATGGAATGTGATCAACTTCGTCCTACATGAAGGATAAGTATTTTATTGTTAACCTAAAGTTATTCAAAAGTCAGGTAATTAACATCTCTTTTCGAATAATTTTGCGTTTTCTTTTTGGCAACCCTGTTTACAATATTTATTTTAATTTAATTTTTTTTATTTTTTTGAATTTGTGTATTAAAGTGTTAATTTATTATTAAAAAAAATTTCATACTCTCATTATGTAAAAAATAAAATATAATAAATAATTCAAAATTCTCCATAATTACATAATATTGTATGGAATTTACGTCTGCCACTGTTATGTCGAAAATTTTGACACTAAATGATGTATTTCCGACTTAAACTTCCTCCTAAAGGAAAATCATATTTTCTTAATATTATTTTTTTATTTTGTTCTTGTAATTTTTTCTTTCCACACATACATCCCTATATTTGTGTGAATAGTGATTGGAATAAATAATGTAAAGAAAATGAAGGTTTTGAAATTGAAATACACAAAAATTTTTTAGAAATATTTTATGTACATACCAATATAGCTGCCATATTTTATTTCGTAAGTTATGACTTCATTCAAAACTATTTTTTTGGGTATTGATAAATTGATTAATAGGGAAGGTTTTACAGTGAATTTAGTGAAAGGATTTTTGGTAAATTTTCTTTTTTTTGTTATTTGAATAAAACGATTATACAAATTGATAGTTTTATTTATTATAGGGGCTGAAGTCTACTATTTTTATACTGTTTAAAAGTTAACATTTTGATAGCATTAAATCGTATAGCTAGTGAAGTAAAATTCTCAGAAGGAAATTTACTGAATGCATTGATGAAATGCATGATTTCTTTTCCCAAATAATATTACTTTTGAAATCGAATAGAATTCAATAACTTAATTCAATATGAGTCGAATTATTTCGTCCTTTTTTATTCTAGTTATTCATATATGATAAGCGTATATGTTAAGAAACTTTTATGCATGTCCATTGTCGGTAAGTCTTCTATGGGCATCTTCTATGATATGTTAAAAATTATGTACTATAAAATATGGAAAAGAACTCCTTTTCTTGTGTTTAACATTCACTCTCTTGCCCTATTTGTTTATTTCCCGAATTTATTTTATCGGAAAGCAAAAGAGTATGTACATAAATCACAGTTTAGAAGAGCACTTAATGTAAGAATTGACAATAAATTTGTTTTTTAAAAGACGCAAGAACAAAGCTATTTATGATGTTAATCACTGAATTTCAGTGAAATGTTTTTGATATTGAATTGCACCTCTTATATAAATTATTGCTTTCTATTAAAATTTATGTACACATTCGCTGTTTCCAAATTAATTAAATATGAACACTACATCGATAATAAAATAATGTATATCTAGAACTGGAAGTTTAAGCTAGAAATATTTTAATATTCCCTTAATCTCACTCATTTGAATTCATGTTGACTTTAAATTTAATAGAGTACGGTAAACGGTTTAGAACTTATATTTAAAAAATGTTATAAACGAAGTTTTCAAATGATATTTAATCATTTTTACTGTTACACTGTATTTAATTCCACATGTTTTCAATGAGCATATAAAATCAGGTCGAACACCTTTTCATTATATTTTAAAAATCTTGAAATTACTATGCTTTAAAAATTTTTCATTCAGGGAAATTTCGCATTCTTATAAGTTTACGTACACTATTGAACACTTACATAATTTTAATAGTAAATTACTTATTTCTTATACAATATAACTTCCTCTTTAAGTGGCAGACGTCAAAAAACTTGACAAGTTTTCTCATTCACACAAGAACACTGAAATAATTTTCTTTTCTTTTGCACCCCTTTTAAAAATTTATTATGTTACATGGCATTATGCATTGAAACGTGCTGGAAATAATTAATGAATGCGATTTTTGCGAAAAAATTCTTAAGTTATTAATAAAAATATAGTTGGGGTTTTATGTTTGAAATAGTCTAGCCGTTATAAGCTATATACTGACACAATACAGCAAAAGTGTTTCTGATAAGAAAAAATATGTTTTTTTTTTCTAATTTTGCGTACATGAAAGTGTAAATTTGTTTTATTAATTTATTAATAAGGATATAAGTTTTAACTATTTCAACCCTACAGAAACTTGAAAATAAAATTTGAATTTCGAAATGAACTTAACACTCTTACATCGGAATAGTTGCATTATGCGAAAATTCACAGAAAAGTCTAGAGAACTTCGAATGCAATATAATTTTTATATTAAATTAGTAGCAATAATATAATCCTAAGTATTAACCCCAATACCTTGGATTTATTTATGTACGTGAACCTGTAATAGAAATGATTGCATTGATATACGAGTTTTTTTATTTACAGCCAAGAAAATAAGGTTGGGTCGAACCAATGGCTTGTATCGTAGCACTTTTCCCTTCAAGAAGTGAAGATACTGCTTTTAAAAACAATGTATGTACTATATTATTAAAATCATTCTCATGCAGTATTTAAAAAATTGCATACATTAGGGATGAAACAAAAAAAAAAATTAAAGAGGCGTTCATTTATAGAAATTTAGAAAATCTTGTAGTTTCGGGCCCCCAAAATAAAATTTTACTCATTTATTGAGTCGATAACTTTAGAGGGGATGGAGGTGAAAAAAAATTTTCACTAAACAAACAGCCTAAAATTTCTAACTGCCGCTAAAATTTCAGACTCATATCACGCTTTTGAAGCAAAATATATAAAAATTTGGAAAAAACGAATTTTATATAACAATAAATTTTAATGGCCATTTTGTTTTTTTAATGTTCAAGTATGATATGCCACGGTAGGGGCAGCTTGCCACTACTTTTCTGCGTTTGTAAAATTTGAAAAATGCTTATAGTTTCGCTATAATAAATAGTTACAAAATTACAAAACAGAGTGAAATTAATAAACACCTTTTCTCAAAATTTAGTACTAGAAATCACTATATATCATGAAAAATTATTGATTTCCTTTCATATCACAATTTTCTATTCATTTCTAATTCAGAAGCTTTACTTTTCTATATTACCATTATTTTTATTATTGAATTATAATTGTAAGAGAATATAAGAGTTGCTAATATAAGAGAAAAGTAATCAAATCGGTATAAACTGATAACGTAAAAATCTTGGATATTTTATTGTGTCATCATGAAAATACAAAGAATCGAGCCTTGGCTCTGGCACTATATTACACTTCTATTTTGTATCAAATATAAAAATTATAATAAAATTACAAAACAAAAAAATTTTAAACAATTGAACTTTGTAATCTTTAGAATAACCTGAGCGTCTGATACTGCGAAAGATATTCTGTCAACATACGAGTAAAATTTATTATTTTATCTATCTAGACCTTTTTTTTGAAATATTTTGAATAAGACTTTCTAAATTTTTCTCTTATTTTTTCCTTACATTGAAAATAATTAGATTGTGTGCATCAACATCAAAACCAAGCTATTTCACTTGTTATAGAAAAGTGAAATTACAGCATTTTTGGATTCTTTAGAAAATATCTCATAAGAATCGATATTCAATTTGAATCTTAGGTAACTTATTCCAGCGTTAAATAGGTTTGAATGTGCTTTTTTAAAAATCAAGCAATTCTAAGTATTTATTACAAAAGTATTTGAACTAAATGATATTTTTTGTGTGTATTCCAAGCCAAAATAATAATGCAAAGGTCTTAAAATCTGAAATCCAATTTTCTGCTCATCTTTCATAATATTATATTTAGAACCTTAAATTTGACTTTAATTGAGTTTGTTTATGCAAATAAAAAAACATAATGCTTAAACACATTAAAAGTTTTTTCTTATTTACACAAAACTGTCCAAAACTGAATTGCTTCATATTGATTTTCATCTCCGCATCTTAACTTTATTTATTAACATTTACATACATACAAACGTTTATACTTTATTATATTTCTTATCTAATGGAATATAAATCATTGAATATTTTTGTTTAGGTCAATAAATCTTTTATCTTTTAATTACACATAAAACTTTTATCATTAAAATATATTTTATATTGCATATATTTAGGGGCAATTAAAATTTTCATATTATTGTTTTATAATATTAAATTTCATTATAAACACATACATACATGCATACATAGATGCCTTATTTTTATTTGAACAACAATAACGCCATATTGAAAACTTTTATTAATTAAATGTCAATATTATTATTGTTTGTTTTTTTTTCTTCCTCTTTTTTCGACTATAATAATTTAATACAAAAGCAGAAAACTAAAAATTAATTTTAATGTTTTCTAAATGAGTCTAGACATTAAAAGTTTTCTTTATTTGAATTTTTCTGATCCTCCCATTAGAATTTCTGCACAGAACGTAAATGTTAATTTGTGTGTGTTGTGCCAATTTTATATAAATCTATATATGTATATGTATATTATGTAGGTATCAAAATTTTATCAAAATATGAAAAATTAATTAAATAATAACGAATTTTCATCGGATATTAATTTTATATTAGGTATGTATATATTGTATAAGTTTTTATTTAATTACATTAAAGCTAATTCTATGCAAATACATATTAGTATAGGTATATACCTACATACAATGATATTGCAAACAAAAAGTTATTATCACTGTGATTTTATCCAGTTAATGTCAATATTAATAATATCAAATGTATATAACATAACTGAATAAAAGAATAAGGAATGAACAAATAAAAGAACAAGCCAAATCGTTTACAAAAATGAAAAAATAAAGTAAAAGAGTAAGACCATAGCACCTTTAATTACCCAGAAATGAGAAAAGCCGTAAAAGTTTATACAAACATTTGAAGTTATTTTTTTTTTTTGTTTGTTTATATTTTTGATATTTACATGATATGATATGCATGTGTATCCACAATAATATACAATTTCATCCTAAAATGTACCATATTAATAATATTATTATGTATACATGTATGTATGTTTGTATATGTATTTCACATCATAATATTAACCCTTTTGGGGCCCAATGTTTTTGCCACATATTGTAACTTTATCCTGGAATACTAATGTATACAAATACAATTAGGTAGCATAAATATTTATTTTAACTATATTGTGTGTAATTTTTGCAACGCAAGTCAGGGCCAAACTTCGCCAAATTTTATATATTTCCGCATATTATAATGCCTATCTTGTTCTATTAAATTGCGTTAGAAAACCACAAGAGTATTCAATTACAGTACTGTATCACTAAAAATTATGTGTGATATTCCACAGAGAGTTGGACATGAGCTCTCCAACACAGACCAGAACCGTTACACAGAATATGTACACACAATGAAGTCCGATTTTCCTAGTTTGTGCAAGAGATATTTAACCAGACAAGGCCCAGTGAAAAAATAGGTAATAGCACGAATCCGATTTCGGTCCATCACATTATACCAAGTATTTTATAAATTACTAAATAATTTGAAGTTGATATTAGAATGGTGTTTAAACTTACCCGATGTAGAAATCTATGTGGCTATGTACATAATGTTATGTTATAGCCACATAGATTTTTAATCACTCACAAGAAAGGTTCGTACTCGTTGGGCTGCCAAGATCTTAAGTATGACGATATTGTATCATTCTTCCACAAAGTAAAAAAGTGAATTACAGACTGTAATATTAATAATGTTCTACTCGTAGAAGAAGAAACTCGTGTAAAAATGTACCATGGCGTATCGAGGGGGTTAATAATGCAAAAACGTGATACACAAAATTGTTCGTATATATAGTTAAAAAAAATATATGTACATTTTTTTTTTTTTTGGTTGACTTTTCTAATAAAAAAAAAAAATAAAAAAAAAAAAACAGAAAAACTGTTACTAAAGAGTGAAAAACTTAACTCGTTATATTTCAATAAATTTTCAATAAACAAACAAACTCTGTATAATGTTATAATACTGTGAAATATATACAAAACAAAATATTGAATAAAAGGGTACACAAACAAATAATAACAACAATATGAAGAAAAACAGTGAAAGAAAAACAAAAATTTCATATATTTAATGGGAAACTTTTATCATGGTTGTCCAACTCTGCCCAATAAATTTCATCATCAGATGGTGTGGTTAACAAAATGGTATCAATATAGTGAAAGAAAAATAAAAAAAGCGAACAAAATTCCTCTATATGTAAAATATAAGTTTTAAATACGGATAAAGTGTTTTCCAATAATGGAGAATTCAAATAATTTTTTTTTTTAAATTTTGACTTCGTTTTCCAATTTATACTATTTAATTTAGCTCTAGAGGTAGAATAGCAACTATAAAAGCAAAAGCATTAAAAATTAATTATTAACCGTCTATACTTTCAATTTGACCTGACTAATGGTGCAGTGGTTATTACACTGGTCCTTTAACTGAAGGGTCTCGGCTTCAAAGCCCATTAAAAATAGTATTCAATATTATATAGCTTTACGCACTTTATATATATAAAAATAAAAAAAAAATTAATTGCCATATTTCATTATTAAAAACATCACATTAAAAAAGTACCAGCAAAATAAAATAGTAAATATCAATAACCTCAAATATTTCATATAATAAACTACGGAAGGGTCGTCACCTGCCTAGTCTCAATAATGTATTATTTACAATAACGTTTATTTATGAATTTCTGAAATCGATGAATCCACAATGAGATTTAAGTGTTCGTCACTTGCTCATTTTAATGCATAACTTACATCTATAATGGGTAAATAAAAATTTTTGGTAAGGTGCAAGGGTTTCGTAAATTTTCAGAAATTAAAAAATTTTTATAATCCCTTAAAAGTGTAATTCCTACTGTAGAAATTGAAGGAGTATGTGTCTCTTAATTAGATTTTGATCATTCTCAACCCCACTTTATTCTTAATCAAAAAATTCTAAAATCAGTTGTTTTTTATTTATTGCCGTTATCCGATATGTTGATTAAATGTTTTTCTATATTTTAAGTTGCATCACGACTTCTTAAAACTAAAAGAAAATCTATTATAATACTGATATTGTAGCAATATTAGTAATTACTTTAGGAAATATTAAGAAGATGTTGAATGTGTAAATTATAATTAAAGTTTTAAAAACAAAGCTTCTAATGTTACTCAATCATGAGAATTATAAGTACAATTAAATCTAAAAGGATAATACCGAAACATTATGTTTAATCTTAAAGATAAGATAGTTTCATAATAGCTTATGCCACCAGTACAATAAAATGTAAAAATTTCTGAAAAACCCTGTATTATAATGAAAAAATTTTGTTCATATGGAGATATTTAGAATCGGTATAGCTACCTACATATTATTTTCATAAAAAAAAATTTCCATATTAACATGCAATACTTGTGTTTGTATTTATGTATATTTTGTTAAATAAACGTATTGAAAGTTTATCAGAAAAACTTTTAGCTCG
Organism: Condylostylus longicornis; assembly: GCF_029603195.1. Taxonomy (NCBI): domain Eukaryota; kingdom Metazoa; phylum Arthropoda; class Insecta; order Diptera; family Dolichopodidae; genus Condylostylus; species Condylostylus longicornis. The sequence continues at coordinate 3,659,859 of NW_026578013.1, read as the reverse complement.
ATACTGGCTATCTATGTTTTTCTCTGCCTTTTTCCTTCTTGAATTTTGCTAACTAAAACCTTTCTCTTCTCATATTAAAGTTTTCATAACCAAAATATACGAAACAATTTTTATTTTGTAGTTTTTTCTAATGTAGCAAAAAGGCTGGCACGTATTCATATAACACAAATTATGTAAAAGCATATACACACAATATTCAAATGTACACATACATAATTACTTAAAAAAATTATATTATATTATTAAAGAACCGTAAGAGGAGCTTAATATTTTTTTCTCTTAAATTTTTTTTTGCGTCGAAACAGGTGTTACCATTATATTAAGTAGGGTGATTTTCATATTCTTCTTATTTAAGTTGAAATTTAAAATGTTTTAATTTAATAAAAATTATTTTAAATTAAATTGAGTCCCGCTTTGTTTGAATTTTGCTTTAGCTCATTACAGTCTTTTTGGACACTATTTTGTCTAATCACAATTAGTAATGATCTCATTGCTCATTAAAATTTATGTTAGTACACAATAACTTTTAAATATAAAATTTTCTATGATATTATAAAGTCATCTAATATTTTTGGACTTATTCTGACTTGTTCATAATATTATCCACTATACAGCACCGAATCTACCATCATACTCGAAAAGTAATCATTTGTAATAAGAACCGAAAAACAGGGGCGGTAAAAATTAAATTTATTTAAAAAATAAATTTTCATTTTGTTTTTATTAAAAAAAAAAAAAATTTCTTGTTAAAGGCGAAATTAACTTGATAGAATGTTCACCTATATTTAAACATTGCAAAACAAAAGGCTGAAAGTGTAATTCCAGGTTTCAATTGTATGACTATTCTTGCATTATTCTACAATGCTTATTGTTTTAAAAGGGGGTGGGGGGCGCAACTATTTAAAAACCACGTAGGGCGCCGCCCAAAACAGAACCGGACGTGCTTCTACATACATACGTAAGTGATATTTTGTCTCAATCGAAATAGATTTGTATTTTATAATTCACCTGTATATAAATGTATTAATAATAATTTCTATAAATAATTTCTCAACATATTGGTGACATATTGCAAAATTAAAAATAATAATAACAATTTAAAAAAAAATCAATATTACAAGTTTTAAGGAAAATGTAGAGGATATTCTAAAGTAATATTGTAAACTTCCACTTACATAATATACAAAATAACACACGTCCTTATGATGCATTTAATGCATGTATACACACAACCATATATCGTGTTTTATATTATCTAAATTTAAAATTTATTAAATTACATACTTATAAATTCAAAATTTAATAATTTATCTACACATATAATAAATATATATTATTATATGAACATATTTTAATTATTTTATAGTATACGATAAAATTATTTGTGGTTAGAGGTTTGCTCAAAAGTGGTAAATAGTGGTAAAGAAGAAAAAAGGATAAAATGTAATCATCTGTTTAAGCATTCATTATAGTTAATTATAATAAATAAGAACCAAATTTAACAAAAGACAACAAAAACAACAGTAAATATTATATAATAATTTTGAAAGCATATAGATAATTTAAATAAATCTTCAATTAACAAAATTCAAATACATTAATTGAAAATGAACATTTTAAATCCGTTCAAAATATGAGTGATCAATTTTGTAAAAATTTCAAAAATGACAGGAAATTTTTGTGCCTGTAGCTAGTAAGAATAAAAAATTTTAGTATTTTCATAATTTTTATGAAAATTTTATAGTTTTTACAATTAATTTTAAATTTGAAATGAATGTGTTCAAACGAAAAAAATTGTACAAAATAATAAATTATTCGAATTTAATAATGCTTAGGATTAAGAAAATTGAGGTGAATTTAGCCTACAAATTAACCGAATAAGAAATTTTAGATAATTAACTGCTATATTCGAATTATTCGAACCCATAAACTGAATACCAAAAATAATTAATAAATAAAAATTTCAATTCTTAAATTATAAAATTTTGTTCCATGAAATATAAAATGAAAATCTCATACAGATTTTGTGAAACACCTTGTATTATTATCATGAATACATAATAATATATATATTAGAAAATATTAATTTATAAATTAAATTTTGACAATATGTAATGTACATATACATATATAATGATTAAAGGATACTTAAAGGATAAAATTTATTCAATTTTCTTAAACAAAATCTTTAATTAAGTTGATTTGTTGAAAATTTTGCCTTTAACCAAAATAATAATTTCAATCTAAAAAACACCTTATCAAAGTGTTAGTCAAAATGTATTTTAAATATTATATGTATACACATAAGTACCTATATATAAACATTATTTACTTCTTGTATAATTACATAAATAAACATTAATATGCATAAAATTATTTTTATGTGTATGAAAATGTGCATATAAATTTTTGTAAGGATCATTTTGTGGACTTTTATAAATTATATTAAAATCTTCTTTACACATAGCCATGTAAATTTGAGTTTGAAAATATTCACTATATAACAGGTAAGTACATAGGTATATTATATGTAAGTACTTCTTTATATTCTGGTTATTGTTTTATTTTTTGTGACTTTTACTTACGAATATACTTTGGTTATATGACCAAATGCCTTGGGAACAATTTGGTTAAGACTCGTTATGGTCATAAAAACCACGTTTGCATAATAACGATAATATAGCCAAAAATGGGAAAAAAAAGTACATGATGAGAAAATAAAACAAAAATAAAACAAAGAAAGACTAAATAATTAAATTTAAAATGAAATGAAATTTTTAACACGTGATGCTTTTAAAGAATTTAAAATTCTAGATAATCTTTAAAATAGTATGAAAAAATAATGTTTGGCAAGATTATTATGAACATTTGTACGTAATAAAGTTATTTGTTTGTTTTAACACTCCAGAAGAATAAGGTATAGGAAAAAGTGTTCTACAAGTAGGAAATTATTCAAAATTAATTTTTTTAAACCGAAACTAATTTCGAATTTTCTTTCTGTGGTATAGATTTCAGTGACGTCGTGTATTAGTTTCCGAGATCGGCGTAGCACAAAAAGGCTTGGTGCTTCATATTACAAAAACTGATATATCGACGAAACAAAAATAATCAAATATGCAACACAAATAACAATTTTACCACTATTATCCATCAGCCAAGTTCATGACCTTTTCTGCAAAAAAGGAAACTTTATTAACAAAAATTTTGTTTGCTCCCTAGCAAAATTTTAAAATTTGCTACTTAGCATATGTGCTTGCGCTTCACCATCTATACACAGATTATATGAAAATTTATTTAAAATATTGTTTGCGAACTAAAATAATAAATCAATTTCTTTTTATATTTTGGAAAAGCATAATAAAAAGGACATTCAGAGAAAGTTAATTAAAAAAAAAAAAATTTTTATAAAATTAATTTTAAATCAATTGCTTTTGTTTCTGGTCTAGTATAGAACCGATTAAGTTTAGTAAATAATTCGTTGATTGTACATAATTCAAATAAATTCGAAGTTATAGCGTAATGTAAGGTAATATTGTCACTATATAAAAAAATTTGCCCCAAATATTTAATGTATTTTAAATATTCACCTAAAAAACTTATAATAATGCAATCACTTAAAATAAAATAAGAAAATTTTTTTGGTTCATAACATGAAAAACTATGAAATTTATTTGAAAAATTCGCATTTAATTATGTATATAGAAAAAGTGGGTCTTTAAAATTGAAATATTCTTAATTTATATTGAATTGTTAGTTTTTGGAATTAAATTAAGGATTACAAAAAGGAAAAATAACATTCTCGGCATATTTTTTTATTGGACCTTACACAATATCCAGTACAAAATTCATACAGGTATCCAATTCAAATGTTTTTAGTTTATGTGCCATAATCAATGTTAGCCGCAACTTTTTCATGTATTTTTTTAAATATCCTTTCTTAACTACTACTTTTTGTCTTTGTGTAATATTTTAAAATACTTTAATTTTTGATTATGTTATATACCTTTTTATATAAAATACTTCCTTTTATTGCGAATCGCCATAAATAAATTTGCGACATAAGAAATATGCTATTCATTTCGTACAAAAAACAAAAATTAAAAGGTAATAATACGAGTAACAACTAATATAATGGTAAAACTTGCGGAAAACTATAGAAAACAGCTTTTAACTGTATACATATATTATTTGTGTAACATATTCATATAAGCAGCAATCATATTAAAACTAAACACATGATTTATAGTACAAATTGTGTGTATTTTACTATAAGTAGAACTCGAGATTCTATTTATAAATATAAAAGCATTGTGTGATTTATATATTTGTTTTATATGCGAGTAAAAAATATTTATAAATGGGTAGTTATGTTTCGATTATAAATGAATGTTTCCTTTATAACAAAAAAGACAAAATTCACGCGTTCTCCCTCTTTTTCTTTCTCTCTCTCCTTCTTTTGTATGTTAAAATATCCTTAGAATGCAATGACCATAATATAAATGAAAGAAATTTATATTAGAATTACTTCTGCTTTATAGGCCGTGAAAATTGTAACCCGATATATTCAGGATGTTGTTTTATATTTTCCGTTGTACTTTATTACAAAAACAAATAAAGAAATATTATATGTATGTATGTATCAAGCAAAAACTTGATTCACCTATTCAGAGTCCAGTTTAAAATTTTACAATACCATTTTTATTCCTACAATATTTTTTTACTTTTATAGTTTAGCGTATGCTATTGTCCTTTAAAAAAAATTCGTATATTACGTTTTCTTCGTTTTAGTTTTTTTGCTAATTCCATTGTATGTTGCAGTAGTTTAGGGGGAAAAATAAATGTTTTTTCCCGAACTTTTTGATGATTTATAGAAATGACTTGTCGCTTTCGTTCTTCTTTTTTTTTGGTTTTGTTTTTTTGTCCACGCTAAACAAAAATAATAATATAATGCAATCGCATTTAGAGAAAACAAAAAAAAAATTGAATTAAAGGAACCAAGAATGACATTTCAAAAACACTTTAAAGTTGTTTTATTACAATTAAGCGGAAAGTTAAATTAAATTGGTTGAAATATAAATGTGTCTATGTATATATTTACATGTAATATATAGTTGTGCCCGCCAATATTAATTCAAATAATATCGAATTATGCATTAACTTCATTAAAAATTTTCTATTAGTAACAAACTGCAAAAATAATACCGCATATTGTGAAACACATTTTCTTGGCAGAACGTGCAGTGCTTTATGGTCAAATATAGGACACATTTAGTACCAAGTTAAAACTAAATTATTAAAAACGCTGGAAGTTTAATAATTTGTTGTAGTTGGCATTACTTACTCTAATAATATATTGACATTGATTCAGCAGCATGAATAAAAAGAATTTCCCATCGAATTTGTAAAATGGATGTAGTACATACAATACTAGCCATTACAGTACAGTAAAATAGCTAAATGTATTGAAAATATTACAAACTGAAAATTTATAGTAGAATTTTGAGTTCATATGATAAAATTTCAACTTTTTCTTTTATAAACATAATTGATCGCAATCAGAATATTGAAATTTACTCCATTATTAATGATAATTTTATACATTTAATAGTAGAAATCAATCGCTTTTATTAAATATTTGAATGATTATGGATTTTAATAGAATTAGGACATACCTATACCAAATAGAGTGTACTACCAATAGCGGATATTGTGAACAACTTCATTTTGTTTGAAAATTTGCGATAAGACTTAAAAATCTCTTAATATTTGATGAAATATTTTGATTTTTGAAAATTATTATTCGGTAGGTACCTATAAAATTTTAGGTTACTTCAAAAACGTTATACAACTTTCACAATACTTATTCAAAGTAAAAAAATTGTCAACGTTAAAGTAATCGTAAAATCTAAGTTGATTTATTTCTACGGGTTATTTTATTTATGAAGCTCAAGTTAAAAAACACAAAACAAAAGAAAAACAGGTGAGGCCAGACAAATAAAATGAATTTTAATGAGACAATTGAATAGAACAAAGAAAAAAAAGGACAATTTCATAATAGAATGACCAGGTCACGACAATAAAACATGATAAAGTATTTTAAATATAAAATTTTAAAATTAAACGATTTTTTTTTTTAAATTTTTCTAAAACAAAAAAATTTCTGTATATTTTTTTCAATTATTGTGGTTTTAATTCAATTTAAATTTAGAAAATCAATAAATAAAATAAATTTAAATAATAAAGGATAAAAAATTTATTGCATTTATTTTTAGTCGCGTATACGAATAAATTTAGATATACGAATGCGAATAAATTTTGAATTTTCAAATTAAATTACAAAAAAATTATCTTGTATATTATTAAAGTTAAATAAATCTATTAATACGTTATGCCCTATAACGTATAACACAATGAATTAATATAATTTTCGTTATACTTTTGCTCTAATACGTCATATAGGGTGAACTGTTATATAAAATTTAAATTAACATTTTATATCATAAAATTCATGTAGGGCTCATAATATCAATGGATAATTACTTATATATTCGTAATATCTTCGTAAATATTAAAATTTTTCGCTTACTAATGAAGGCAATCATAATTTCACATTTAGTTTGTCAGTATTTTGAACAGAATTCAATGTTTCAATTGATTAACTACTCGTATAATACTGTTATCATATTTAATTTGAATTTGTATTAATTTGATTGAATATACGATTGAGTGTCATACCTACTTATTAGTTTTACTAAATTATAGATACTACTGCAAATGGATTAAAAGAAAAATTCTATCATCTCAAAGCACCCCAAATTGTGCTAGAATTCACAATCACATTTATGAATTTTGTACTCTATATTATTAAATAGCTATCTTTAATCTTAAATATGAATAATTCATATTTAAAATTTAATTTATATTATATTCGCAGTACTACATATATAACATTAAATTCAACAGTACACTAATTTCTCGAGGACGCCTCCTAATACGATATCTCTAGTTCTAGTTTGTGACTTGCGACACAAATTTCGTAATACGACATTAAAAAAATTTTGAATTCTGATCACAAATTAGATAGTAATGACTAACAAAATTGTTTGGACATGCTTGAATTTTCAAAGTTAGCAAGAACGTTAGAGTTATGTAAGTAAAGGTGAGGAAATTATCGAAAAATTTGTTAAAAAATGAAATTTGTTTGTTAGATCACAAATAACATTTGAAAGCTTTGTAATTTTTGAAAAATAATTTAAAAAATTAAAGAACTATAAAAATTAAAACTTATTGAAGAAGTTTTTTTAATTTTATGTATTTAATTTAATTTAATTCCATATTGGATATGTATTGGATATGTACGAATTAAATTTTTTGTCCTAACAATATCTCGATGACTTACTGTACAGTTATAATTTCATACTTTGATAACTTATTATACTACAAAGTTTGCAACTTTTAATTAATTACATACATACAAAAATAATTATATAATAATATATATACATAGAAAAATAAGTGTTTCAATTTCAAAATTTTAATTATAAATTCATTTAAGTTACAGGACGACCAAAATAAATTAATAATGTAAAAAGATTATAAATACAAGTTGTCTAGTTAAATACAAAATTTTATAATTATAGAATTGTAGATCATGTTATAAATTCTGTCAAACCGAATGCGGATACGACGCAATGAGTTTTTTTAATTAAAATTTTGAAGTATTATACGCTTCGTATAGGTACGTATAAATAGTGTCATATGTCGAAAATTCAATTATTTTTAATCTGATTTTTAATCTCATTCGCCTTATATAGTATAGAACTAGATTTCGATTTCAATATACATGTGTGTAGGTGGAGGTGCTTTAATTAAAAATATGACAATTCCAAAGCTTTCAAAAAAGAATTAAATAAAATTATTGGCATTAAAAAAAATCAATTCCCTAAACATAAAAGTCACATAATTATGTAGTTATTCTCTATCCCTTACACCCTCATATAGGAAAATATTCTATATAATAATATTATGTAGACATATGTACAGTAATAACATGTTAACATGTATTAGGAATAAATTGATTGTACATTACTTAATATGTAACGTCATATGTATATATGTAATAATGTAGTATGAATAACTTTACTGTAGAATTGAATATTATTTTCAAAAATAAATTTATAAATATTATTTTGATATACATACCTCTGGAATTTACCTATAATCTCATATACATTATAAGCATACACGTGTACTTTCAAATACGTTCATTTCATATAGTGTGTTATTGAAATATATGATTTATGAAGATATATATGAATTCGCTGTTTTGTTTTTAATATTCACAATATTGAAGTATCTAAGTATATATTTTCACGCCTAAATCCAATATATCTTCATAAATTTTCGATATGGGTACATATAACACATATACTTTGTTTAAAGTTATATTGTGTAAAGGCAATATAAATGACTTATTTTACAATTTTATTTCCCCTTTTACGCTTCTTCTCCACGATAATACTAAAATCTTATTCGATTTCTTCATTTCTCACTTTAGAAGTTTTGTTATATACGCAAGGCTCCCTAAAATTTTGATTGCCTCTTTTGATTTTACAACGTATATATTATAAATACATATACGTGGATATATATCACTCGCATACACGCATTTTCATTTTCGTTATTTCTGTTTTGTTCTTTATTATTCCAAAAATCATAAATCCTTAATCCCCCCCCTTGAAAACGATGTGAAAATTCATATATCTCATAATTTTTTTCTTTTCGGAAAATTATGTTATATAGCATATGCATATATACATATAGGTACAATAAATTTCCAAATAACTAAAAGCTAGTATTAGAAGAAGAGGAAAAAAAAAAGTTGACAACAAAAAAAAATTGACAGCTTGTTTTGAGTTGAGAGAAAAAAAAATTAACAACAGACCACTTTTCAGAAACAAAAGTAAAATAAAAGAGGGACGATTAAAGGAGGCAATAAAATAGCAACATCTTTTATACCACCACTTCTACGACACTTAGTATGATATTGGTAGGTTTTTCTCTCAACAGAAAGTTTCTCCCTGTTCTTTATCGATGAATATAATATGTTTTGTGAACAATATTTTAAGGAATAAATTTTTGACTTATTTTTTATATTTTCATATTTACAAACTTAAGTAGCTATACGTACGTATATTGTTATTACGTAACATGTTACAAGGATAATAAAAATTAATTTATTGATAGAACAACAAAAAACTGTAAAATACCTACTTACTTTCATTTCGGGATCATATTTTGTACTTTATCATTTATTATGGGCTCAACCGTATATTTTTTATATAGTTGTTTTTTTTTTTTGTTTTTCTCACTTTGCTCAAAGTATTTCTTATTTTTTTTTGTTAGAGTCTTACTTAAATTATGAAATTTTAGGATTTTTCAGTCTTAAAATATTTTTTTTTCCTTCAGGATCGTTTCGCTTTCTTGACATTCTTTCGGTCCTTTTGCATTCAAGTAGTTCAGGAAGAGTGATAGCAATTTTTCTTTTTTCTATGCAAATGCGTACAGATACGAAAGGTTTAAATATTGATTACTAACTGAGTAAAATTTGTAATTGAAGTAATTTTCATTGTTATAACCATACTCGTACCTGTTTGTAACACTGAGAAATAGACGTCTGGAATATAAATATTATGTTTTTAATCAGCGTCTAAGTTCTGAGTTGATTTAGCTTTGTCTGACCGACACAACGACAACTCAAAAACGCATTGTGCTAGGCTTACCAAATTTCTATAAATTTCTAATGCGGAGTACGAGATATTTTTGATCATATTTCGGAATCTATAAAGAGTTCAAGTAATTAAGCCACTATGCTTATAAAATATTTTTCGTAGTTGTACAAGTTCCTACATTTTACTAAAATGTAAAGAGAAACGTGCGGGTATCACGAGGTTGACATGGTTTATTCTTGCTTTCCTTTGATTTTGGTATAAAAAACTTTAGTTCTTTATCTTAAAAGATTTCCTTATGGATTATTCAAATATGTTTCTATATAAACTGTTCTGTATGTCTCTGCACAGCTGTAAAGGTCTTTTCATATTTTAAAATGCATCATGTACAAGGTATTTTATAAAAATCCTTTCTTTCTATTTATAAGTTTTTCCTTTTATTATAGTACGATTGGTTTTCCTCTTTGTGAAAATGTTTCTCTTTTTGCTTTTCTATGTGTGCTTCAGATTTATTTTTTGAAAACTTCTCAGACAAAATTTGACATCCTATGGTATTAAATAAATTTTAAATTAAATAATTTATTTTAAATAATGTTCACATTTTTTTCAGATTAAGGGAGAATATTCCAAAACAATAATAAAGTCACTAATATAGCCACATTGACCATTGAAAAAATTATATATAAATTTTCTAAAATTATTTTAGGAGTTTATTTTTTACAAGTATTGTTCGTTATTACTGTCCGTACCAAATTACTAGAATAACAAGTTAAGGTGAACCTTAAACAAAAACTCTAAATTTAAAAAATAAATTTAAAACACAACTTGGTGAGGTTGCATTATTGCAATCACTGTTTAATTTTTGATTTCCATATAGCTTTCGATTCTTGAACCGTCGATTTTAGTAAGACTGACAAGATAAGAAACAAATAAAAAACATAATATTGCGTATACCTATATATAAATTTCGGGGATCAATACTTTAAAGTGTTTCTCTTAAATTTTTTTTGTAAATAGTTTCCAGACATTGCTTACTAGCTTTAGCATAATTGACTAAGATATATGAACATAATTATCATACACTAATGATTCTAAAAGTGCACTGTTAATTTAAATACAAAACTGGTCAATTTGAAGAATTTTACTGTATGTATATAGAACCGGACCCAAAAATAAATTATTAAAAAAGACATTACTTTTTTGGGGTGAGAAACAAGAAAATATTTTAACCGAAAAGGATTTTAAAGGTTTAAACAAAATGATTTTCACAAAAATATTATTTAGATACTGTTATACGAAACACTCAGAATAGCATAGAAAAATACGTAGTAGAGGACACTGTCAAAGGTTTCCAAGTAATTTTTACTTTTGCTTCTTTTTACACTTTAACTTTGCGTTTTATGCTATCGCGTCTTGTTTTGTTTTGCTTTTGATTTTATAAAAAGAAATTCGTTTTAAGAGTGCAAAAATAAAATATAAGCGCTTCCACTGAGGTCATTATAACACTTTATGGTTATGAAATGGGATTTTGTGTTAAAATTTTTTTATGTTTTCCAGAACCCAACGTAACATTTTTCTCTTTAAGATAGTCCTGAAATGAAATTGTTTACTTGAATTTCTTAAATTATAAATTTAAAAAAAAAAAAACATTTTGTAAACTACGTTGTGTAAATTCTACGTAGGTCTGTTTGTGCTTCATTTAATTAAATATTCTAGTACTGAAAATTTTAAAGGGGCACAGAAGAATTCTATAAATAAATAATAAGATATTATACTTTTATAAATTTTATTTCTATAGCAGTTATGAATAACTCAACATTTTAAAATATATTTTTAGTATACAATTAATATGAAAAATTTAAAGGTCTATGATGCGGTAGAATAGTATTTAATATTGTATATTACTATATGACTATAATACGATTATGTGATATATAATACTTAAAGAATTTAACCGGCGAAGTCTAAACGTATGCTGATAACATTGTTCTAGGGACACGTTTTAAGAAGCCCTCTATGACATAGTGCTAGATTCTCTAGCAGATGATTTAAGATCGATGAATATTACTAGCTGGAAGAGCGCGGCGATGAATCGAAATGTGTGGAAGAGAATTGTAGCGGAAGCTCAAGTCCGTCATGGACTGTAAAACAGTAAAAGAAGAAGAAGAAGATGGCATAGTGCAAATGTTTCTACGAATGGCACAAACTTAACGTGACACTGTGAGACTCAAACTTAATCCGAACAAGAAAACCATGAACTATTAGAACATTTGAGTATGCAGAGATGCGATAGAAAGCAAAAGGGCGATGAAACAAGAAGTTACATCATATCAAGTAAGAGAAACTTTTATTTCATTCCTCATGGATTTTTCGAATCAATAGAAAAGTACCTAACCATGTTTCAGGTGGAAGTGTACGCCTATGAAATATGCGTGAAGTTCAACATTGGGAAAGTTTATCAAGGACAGGAGATTCTGATCATGAAGGGTAGCCAGGCTGCCATCGTAGTCCTTAATTAATTTTCAGTATCGTCCAAGGCAGTGTGGGGTTGTTTTGAGAAGCTCCACGAATCGGATAGGTACAAAATTCAGAGAAATTTTAAAAAAATTTTAATTTTTAAGCTCGTTTTTTTTTCGTTAAAATTGCAAATATTTAAGAAGACTATTGAATTAAAATAATGTTTTCATTTTCCAATTAAATGTAACCCTTTACCATGGATACAATAAAGTAAAATGACACACGAAATGTGCAGAACCTTGCATTTTTCATAATCATATAAAAAATACAATTATATAATATTTTTTTCTTAGAATTTTATTGTTGCCTGGATTTTAATATTATTATTTTCATTTTAATATTTTTCTATTATTTTTCACTTCATATTATAAAGTATAAGCCGTTTTGTTTATTGCCAAAATTTAAAGGTAAAATTTGTGCTTCTAATTATTCGAAAATGATTTAATTTATTTAAAAAAAAGGTTTATAACGATTAAAAATTAAAATATTTTATAATCAATAAGTTGAAACTAATAAAGAAGCTAATCGATTACTATACTTGAATTTGAAAAAACTTCCCACAATTACCCAAATCCCCAACAAACAATTTCAAAAAACTTTAAAATATTATGCTCTCGATAAAATTTCAATTCAATAATAATAATTACTGTATTAAATAGCTACTTATTAATTTTAAAAATTAAATCCTTTTTCCAAAATTTCCAAAAAAAAAAAAAAACCCCAAAAACAAAAATTATTCTCATTTATTGATATTCATTTTGTAATACAAATTAGTTTCAATATAATCCTTAAATTTTCCTTTTTCAAAATTTTAAATTTATGAAGATACCTTCCCACATTCAATCTTTGTTGGTTTCTTGTTTTCCTTTTCTACTTGTAATATATTCTATATTAAAACACAAGCAATACAAAGCTATAACCGTCTGAATATAATTTTTATTTTAAGTAAAACTATTTGAAGTGGAAAATAACTTAAGACGATCAATAAGACTTAGATATGGTATCTATATAAGAAAATATTGTACAATATCCCTTGCATTACACACATAAACCTATGATAATACTCGTATGTCCTTGTACATAATATCTAAAAAAAAAATAAAATTTTGGAAAGATTCTATATAATAAAATTTCAAAAATATTTTTGGAATATTAAAAAAAAAGAAGAGAATGGTTAAAACTATTGGTTTATTTAAATTTTAACAAAACACGACAATACATAGTTATATAATATATTGTATGTAATACATGTGGTACATAATATAGAAAGATATTTTCATATCACATCCTATTATTATTATATACCACTTAAGTCAGTAGTTTCCCTTTGAATATATGCAGAATATTATGTACCAAAAATAATTCTGGTTTGTCCCCTAAAGAAATTATTTTCTTTTTTTATTTTAAGCAATACACTTAAATACATTTGTGTAATATATGTACGTCGAGTATTTTATAAAAGAATAAAGTATAGGGTCTAAGTATGTAAATTATACACGTGTTTGCATATTATATTCTATAGGATACTTAAATAAGAATACCTTAATAGAAGGTTTGTCATTCACATAATGTACCTTAAGGTAAGGGATTTACTCAAAAATGAGTAGGTCAGCCATATATATAGTCCAGAAGTCATTTCAAATTAATAACAAAATCAACTTATATATGGACCTAAAAATTATATCCTACAAGAATTTGTATACGTGTATACACTCAATTTTGTATTTGGGTTTTCATTGTATGTATGCAGATTTTCTAATATAAGAATTCAAATAAAGTAAATAATAATATAAGAAGTGTAAAATTTAAATTTTTATATTATGCTGTGAATAATACAATTACAATACAATAATAGAATTTAGAAGTTATAGAGTGTATATATATTTAGTTATAATTAATTATAGGATTAAATTTAAAGGTTACAAGATCATAATTACAAATTTATTTTAATAATAGCTTTAATAAAATATTTGTTAAAAACAATTAATTTTATTAAAAGGGATAAAATTTAGAAAAAGATTGCATACATTTAGGCTGTTCTAAAAAAAAATAACGATGTAAAAATGTGAATATAAAGAACAAAAGATTTTGCGTCCGCCAGAAAGGCCTCTCAACCCGTGTTGTCACATTGGCCCATATGTCCCAAATGGGACCCATTTTGAACCTACGGCCCATTTTTTAAATCTTGACGAAAATTTAAATTTTTTCTATGCTTCAAATGTTTTTCTCATATCAAATTTGATTATAAAAATGTAACAAGACGTCAAAATTCAGTTATAGATTGTGTATAATGCTCTTAGTATTGGGAATTTTATGTTGCGATTTCCTTATTAGATTCTGTTTTTAGGTTTGGTTAAAAATTTGGTCTATTAATATTTGGATGACTGGCAACCGTGCTCTCAACTGAATAAAATCAAATAAAATATAATTTTTTATACCCGTACGAACGTATGTTCGAAGGGTATACTAAATTTGCCTTACCGTTTGTAACGCTAAGAAATAACGGTGTTAGATATAGACTCAAGTGTATGTTTTTGATCAGCGTCAAATTCTGAGTTGATATAGCTTTGTCTGTCCGTCCGTCCGTCCGTCCGTCCGAACGATAACTCAAAAACTAATTGAGCTAAGCTCACCAAATTTTCACAAATGATTTATTGTAGTAAGTGCCAGAACCCTATTTAAATTGGACATGATCGGGTTACCGGTTCGGGTAGCTGCCATACAACTTCAAAATTTATTTGGCTATATCTCAGAAACTATAAAAGTTATGGTATTGAAATTTCACACAAACGAATATATTAGTAGGGCCAGTATGCCCCATAAAAGTCGTTGAAATTACTTGGCTCCTTCTGGTACCTGCCATACAACTTCAAAAGTTATTTGGCTATATCTCAGAAACTATAAAAGCTGTGATATTGAGATTTGACACATGTGAATATATTAGTAGGGCCAATATGCCACATAAAAGTCGTTGAAATTACTTGGCTCCTTCTGGTACCTGCCATACAACTTCAAAAGTTATTTGACTATATTTCAGAAACTATTAAAGCTATAGTATTGAAATTTCACACAAACGATTATATTAGTAGGGCCAATATGTCCCATAAAAGTCGATGAAATTTCTGGGCTCCTTCTGGTACCTGCCATACAACTTCAAAATTTATTTGGCTATACCTCAGAAACTATAAAAGTTATGGTATTGAAATTTCATACAAACGAATATATTAGTAGGGCCAATGTGTATGATAAAATTCGTTAAAATTTCTTTGCTCTTTCTGGTAGCTGCCGTACAACTTAAATAGTAGCTTGGCACACACAGTATTTTGAAAAACTCACAGTACTGAAATTTTGCATAAATTAATATGGTAATACGGCAACTTAAAGTCATAGTCTGCCCCATAGTTAGTTATGGCACATTAGTTATTCGCACATAGGATAACAAATTCGTACGGGTATCACAGAGTTGACAAGGTCAACTCTATTTTTTTTCTCGTTTTATCATAAGGTTTTTTATTCAAATTATTAAAGGTAAATTTTTACAGTTTACCAATATTGTTAATATTGCATATTAGACTTATGTATATTAGCTCAAATATTTTTAATTTATTTATTCGAAATATCTCTAAAAAATTATATTATTCCTTTAATGTTGTTATCTCACGTTATGTTCTTAAGTCTTCGGTGTTAATCTACGGAGTTTTTCACTACCGATCCAATTACTAATAAAAGATGCCTCTATAAATATCAATATGGGATTGATTGAACTCACTTTTGCCAATTAAATTTTAAATTTTACTAGAAATTGCCTCTTTTTTAATTAATTTCAGAACCGAGCATTAAGAGTAATTTAATTGTTAGATAAAATAATTGCTGATCTAAACGAAATCATTTTTCATCAACATGGAAGTTATGTTGTTAATAAGAATCCAAACAACTTTAATATCCCAATTTTCTGTAGGTGTATAACAGCATATTTAATATAAGCAACTTTGGCAGTAAGTATACAACAATAATATGAAATATATTATGATACACCGGCATTTTTTAATGATTAAACGTCATATTATAAAGATCTTCAACATTTATGTCTCCAAAATTAACCTAAAGGTATCTAAAAACTTATTAAGTATTCCTCCAATTTCACTTATTCATACATTATGAAGTTTCAGTTAAGTGTTTGCGTGTATCGTAAATAACTGCAAACGTATAACAATCATAATATGTAGGTGATTATTTTCTTCAAAATACAAAACTAAAATGGAGGGAAAACCAACAAAAATAATAAGAAAAAGTAAAAAAGAAACCAGAAAAGGTATAGAAGAATTTTAAGTATTTAAATATAGAGAGATTGTTAAATAAAAGAATCTTCATTGTTCATTTCTCAAAATAAATGTATAATTTCTTACGGATATGGTTAATATAAAAGGATAAATACCCCAAAATAAAAGAAAAAAGGACAAAATGAATATTAAAGAAAATAAAAATTTTAAATGTATTTCGTTTTTTTGTTGTTCTCTGTCTTAAAACGTCACTTAACCACGCAAAGTTGAACATTAGATTACCTTGCTTAATTTTTCTTTCTTGTTTTTTTCTACTTTGAATATACCTAAAATTGGTATAACAGGTCGATCACTAGGTATAATATAACTTAGATGTACAAATTTATAAATTTATTTAATGTGTATGTCATTGAAGGTTATATAAGGTTATTCAAAATTTTCTTACGACATTGTAAGCTATTTCAATGAGGAAATGAAAGTTATACAATTGATATTGAGATAGGTTTTTGTATTTACAATTCAGATGTTGATTTAAAAACTGATATTGTATTATAAAATTGAGTGTAAGAAGACTAGCAAATTTTTTCGGCAATTTCTTTATGTGTCTGCACCTGAGATGGTCCGCCTTAGAAAATGGTACGTCACTGGTTCGGGTCCAATTCGAGGAGAAAATTTTTTTAATATTTCTGCCTTTTTAACTCTTTTCTTTGATTGCGTTCTATTTTTGTTCCTTAATGAAGAAATTTCCATTTGTTATTCTAATAAGAAGACTAGCATTAACTAAACAAAATATATATTTTTTAATTCCGTGTTACCATAGTGCAAATAAATTTTTTCAACTACAGTAACTATAGTAACTAAATCAATAAACATAATTTTAATTAATTAGAATATAACCGGGAATATAACCCTATTATATATGCTTTCTCAACAAAATTTTGTTAGATGAATCCAGACACGAATTGTAACTAAAATATTTCAAAACATTCTGTTGTTGTGCTTTTTTTTTGTCAAAAACATCAAACCTGACGAGAAAATATCATATTAAAAATTTTTTATTTTCATTACACATGAATATTTTCCAAAAAATTATTTCATACCTTATAACAAACCTTACATAATTTTGAAAAAGAAAAGGTCATGTTACCTACACAATAATATTGTATATCAGCTGTAGGTATTAAAATCATTATTATTATACATTCACTCATACCTATAGGTACATTAAAGACAAAAATATACAAAAATATACAAAATTGTTAGAACGAGAAAACAAAAAAAAAATTATACTTGTAATGGCCGATTTAGTAGACCAGCTAGTAATTTTATTATTATTTTATATGATTTAATCCTTGAGATTTATGAACTGTGGATAATTCGTGATTAAAATGGTTGAAATTGTATGTTATAATATATATATTACGTTACGTTATGTATAGGTATCCAAAAATTTTATAGAATATCAAAATATTATATGTATAATATGTGTAGATATTTGCTCAAATTTATTGTATAGGTTAACAAGTTTAATATATAATAAAAAAATTTTACGGAAAACACCAAAGTTATAGACGACATTATACAATTCATGGACTCTGACATAATTATACTTGTATATAAATAAATTCATTAAGTATATAATAATATATGAAAACAGTCCCTCATACATACATACATACAATGTCTGTATTTATTATAATTTATAATTATTTTAAATATTTTTTGTTTTCTCTGCGTTTTTGTTTTTGGGGTTAGATATTTTTAACATTTTCAAAAGGGTAAACAATAAACTAGAAAATCATGGAAATAAAATAAAAGCAGTAAACAATAGCAACAACAACAAAATAATAATAGAAACTGTCAATTAACCTAAATGATGCCTATCAACTATATTTTATAGGTTTTTATGTCAACAAGTTATACACAATGACAAAACGAGAAACCCATTGGTTTTTGTATTCTTTTATTTTTATTTTTTGTTTATGTCCTTAATTTTCAAGGTGCTCCTTTATTGGTTACAATATCCTTAATAGGATTTTAATTTATTTCTTTTTTTTTTTTTGACAAAGAAAATAAAGAAAATTATTTCATATTAAATTTTTGAATTTAAATGGGGAAAAAAGAAAAGAAATGTTTTGTATTCTTTAAATTAAAAATTTAAGAAAAATAAATTTTTTGATATTTAATAAAAAATTTTAATTATATTATTTCTTTTTTCTATTTTAAGAGAGAAAATTACATTTGATTGTAAGATTTATGTAAAAGGGAAAGAAGCAAATTTTGCAACATGCAATTTTCCAACACTTTTGAAAAATTGTATTTATATATTTGTTAATTAAATGAAATGAATATAGACTCTTCAAAAATCACAATAAAATTTAAATAAAATTGTTAATTTTTTCAAAAAATAGATTTTTTTTGGAAAAATATGCGGAATAAAATAATAATTCTGACTAAAAAAACTCATAATGATTTGGAAATCTATGGCATATCTATGCGGCGTCGTAGAATTTATAACCTGAAAGAGAATAAAATAAAATGGAACAAATGAGACTATTTTTAGTTTCCTCTTTTATATTTAAACTTATTGTAAATCTAAAAATTATAAAAAAAACAAAATTAAAAGTAAAAAATCACATTAATTAATAAAAATGTACCACACATGTGGCACATTAATAAGAGATTCAAATAATTATTAATGATTTTTTTAATATTTAACACGAAAAAAAAATAATATTAAATTAGTTTTAAAATTCAGTCTTTGAATGTGATACTAATTCTGACGCTTTCCACCAAAAATTTCAAAACCGAGAATAAAATAGCCAATAGTAGATTTTGTAGAACCCAAGTAACTTGTGAAGTCCGGAAGACCGTAACTCGACTGCCGTGAGAGCAGAAAGAAACAAGTCCCAAAAATCAATAGTAACCAACTACACATGAGTTAATTTCCAAATTGCAACACAATACTAAAGAAAAAACATAAATATGTAAATATTCAAAGAGCAATCACAAAACAAAGAGAGGAACAAATTTACTTTCTTTTTGTACGTCTCTGAAACATACCATAGCGATTAATGGGCAAAGTACTTGTTTCGAGGTAAATCGTTAAACTACCGTATTTACTTCATTCAAGTAAAGTATCAGCCAAATTAGATTATATTTTAAATGAATAAATGAGAATTACCTTGTTATTCAGTTCTACTTAGGACGTTTTTAATATTTTGTAAGACTCAAAATAAATTTTTTAGTAAATATGTGTAATATTTTTTAAATAACTTTCTACTTCAGCTGTCTTTTATTTAATAAATTAAATTGTTATATTACAATAAATTTAGCACAAAATTATCCATACTCAATTAGCAACTTTTCGTTAAATAGGCCAGACTTGCTTATTATTCATTTAACACTTTTTTTTTCTACATAAAATCTTAACTGACAAATTACTTAAAGCAAACTAGTTTTAATAAAATAATTTTCTGCTCAACGTGTTTTAAAATATTAGAAAAAAAATTTCATTGGTTTTAAAATCTCAAGCCTTAAAGTTAAAGACTTGATAAGTTAAACAAAGTACAACATGCAATTCAATTTTATACAATTAAGTTACTGTTATATAAAACAAGTATTATAATAGTTTCTAAATGTTTAGCATTTTCATAAGCAAAAAAAACCAACTTAGAAAAAAATTTCAAGAAAAATTCCTCTAGCAAAAATTACTTTATTTTAACATGGTTTTTTACTTCCTTATCACCATAATTAAAAACTAATTTTGCTGTTAATTTCAATAAGGCAACAATATATAATACATATAATATGTATGTAGGTACGTCTTGTTTATTTATAATACAAATTATAAAATTACTTATAATGTCACAAGAATATAGATATCGTGGGCTGTTTTACATTGGTCTTTTTACATCATTTACAACTATTTAACCTAAATACATTACTTGTGACAACAAATATTTTTTTGAATATAATAAGCTGGGGGCAATCTTCGAAAGAAAGCTTACAATATAATACATTTGAGAATATTATAACAAAATAATTAAATTCACCACTACCAAGTTATGCTCAAACAAAAATTAGGTATGCTCAAAGACGTACGATTACAAGTAGCCTGTGTAAGCCACGAGTTCTTTTGAGGAATCTATCCAAATCTCCAATGCTAATATTCGATATTTCCTATCACAGTTGCTCTTCCCCAAGTGACCCCGCCGGACACTCGCAGAAATAGTGAAAAATACCCTCATTCTTGTCCATTTCTCGGCATCCGAGATACGTCGAATTGAAGGGTAATCCTGGGCTAGCCGCATGTTGTTCTAAGGGGCCAGTAACTCGTGTAAACTGCGGTCATAGATATTTTGTATCCATAAAAAATTTTATTTAGGGATTAGAACTCTATCATGAGACAAGGATTGTGAAACTAGGCAATTTAAATAATATAAATTGAATTTACCCTCAGAATATTTCGAATTTTGAGTAAATAATCATTGGGGTACGATAATTTATAAAAACAAAAGATTTTGTATATTATACGCCTAGTTTTGCTTGTTGAAGGTAAACTCTCATAGCTCGAATTTCTTCGAATACGAAACTTTAAATCGATTACCCGAAACAATAAAGAACAGGAAAACTTTCGGAATTTAATTCGCATGACGAACTCTTTAATTCTAGTAGAATGTTTTGTTATACGTATACTTTACTATTTTATTTAACCCTCATCCTCTCTAACCTCTATATTTTATTTAAAATAAATATTATATTTAATTATTTCAATGTTATTTAAAAATAATGTTTATAAGAAAATAAGTACACTTAATATTCTTTTTTTTTTGAATAAAAAAGTAACAAAATTAGTTTTAACAAGCAGAAATCATTCATAATAAAGTTACAAACAAGATCGATAGGTCACTTGTTTTCATTCTAATCTTGTACTTTAACTGATTGAAACCTGCAATTCTTTAATTTTTTTTGTGGTTTTAATTTATTTCTTTTTGTTACTTTTTCCTGTAAATTCAACTGAAGGAAATTATGTCCTTCTTCCCTTTCAATAATGAAAAAAAAAAAAACAATACAAGTAACATGAAACTGTGAAATGTAAAAAAAAAAATTGTAATTACAAAATAACAACACGCATGTTTTACACAACTAAGAAAAAAAAAAATTTTATATAAAAATATATGAAATGGGAAGGTTTTCGTTTTAATAATCATCATCAACATCATTATCATTCAAATAAATACAGTCAGTCAGTCATTGTTTTTATAAAAAAATGTTTTCCTAATAAGCGTAGACATACCAAATAATATAGGTAGCCTAAAATATTGTATACGTTAGAGAAAACCTATTTTATTTTGTTAGTGCTTCTTGAACACAGACTTCTGGATAATTATGTATGTGTGTATAAAATAATTTTGATGACGCATTTTAATAGGCAAATAAAATAATCGGAACAGACTTTGCACGAATATAAATTTAATATTTTTGTTTCTCTATATTTTATATTACTAAAATATTAAAGTTAGTAGTTTCAAGTGTGTGTTATTATTATTAAAAACTTTTACCTTTTATTGAAAAAGGGAAGTTTTTTTTATATTGTACGGGGGTAGATAGAGAAGTTTTGGAACTAATATAATTTTATACATTTATAATAATATAACAAAATATTATATTGTTTTTAGCAAAAATCATTGTGCGTTCCTTTAATACATTATAGTTTTCTAGTTTTCTATACATTACATTATATAACTTAATTTTACTTCTCAGATTTTTCCTATTATCATACTGAGAATGATAATAAATTATTTATTAGATTTCTGTTCCTACTTATACGTGTGCTTAGCATACACTAGTTTTAAAATTATATTTGAAGACGTGAGGAATATAATGTGATAAATTGTTGAAAATATTGTTGGTGTAATAAAACTACATGGTTTCAGATAACAAAAAAAATTTATAATACGAGTAGTAAAAAATATTATTTTTTATGTTTTATCAATATTTTATCTAGTTTTTGCCCGCGACTTGAGTCTCTACATAGACACCACATTTAAAGAAATCTCATTATATTGAAAATTCAATAAAAACTTTTAAATTTCATATTGCAACTAGCTATGCCGTATCTTTTAAAATAATATTAGCAATTTAAAATAACGAAGGCTTATAAAGAAAATTCTCTATACTATTTTAAAAAATTTTGAAATAATTTAGGAAAAAATCGATACTCACAAATCAGAAATATGTATAGTTACAGATTGTATATTAAAATTGAAAGCTACTATAGGAATTGTACTACAATAATATTGTCAAAAATTTACGGTACAATTCATATAGTACAATTGTACACATAGAATACAAATCCTATAGCACAATTGTACAATTCCTATAATACAATATTGTACTGCAATATTTTTTATAGTATACAAATATTTTAAATTTTAGATGAAGTGATGATTTTTTCCCCATAAGCCCTAAATTTTTTGTTCGTAATAAAGATATTTAATCGCTTTTTTTAAAGAACTAAAAAATTAAATTATTTATAATTATTTAAACTGGAATGTAATAGTTAATGAAAATTCTAATAAGAATATAAAAATATGAGAACTGAATTTTTGGTACGCCCTCTGTTATTAACATCCTTTTCTTTTTCGTAAATTTATTTTTTCGAAAATTAATTATTTCTACCTTTTCATCGTATACATAAAATAATATACTCTCATTTTTAATAAAAATTAAATCAAAATAAAATGGCTTAATTAATCATATTTAAAATATTCTACACTTTTCCTTATATACATATACAATACATAAATTATTTTTTATTTGGTAGCCCTATTTTTGGAAAAATATGAGAAATTTTTTCTTTATATACGCACAAGACAAAAATAAATACAATTTTTCATTTTCTAAATATTAAATTTTATATATTTTTAATATTATTTTGAAGAAGAATAAAAAACAAAATAACAGAAAACAAAATTTGTATAACATTAATTTTAAAAATTTGTAATACACATGATATGCAAATAAGACAAAAGTCACATAGGTCATAACCTTTTATTCTTCTGTATTATACGAGTATAACATAAATATAAAAAATCCAGTATAATAAGACGCATAAAAAATATACCATAACATTAATTTCAATTTCGACAGGGTTAATTACTCATATTCTTTAAATGTGTCGTCCTAAATAGTATAAAAAGAAATAAATTTAATTTTTTTTTGTTTTTGGGGTAAAAAATTATCTATAAAGCAAAAAGGTAAACAAAAAAAAGATTAAATTTTCATATCAAAGGAGCAAAAAAAGAAAAACTATAGAATATCAAAATCAAAAAGGAGAATAATTTTCTTACATATACATGGGGTCCTCTATTAAAATATTCAAAAAAATATTAAACATCGACATGCATACATGAACCTTCCTATGTGTTATAATATTAATGTATACATAATAATTTTCAAAAAAAAAAAAACATAGCTATATGAAAAATTATTACCGTTTAAATTTTCTCCTTCAAATATACTTACATACACGTAACATGGTATTGATATAACACAACAAAAAAAATGGAGAAAAAAAAACTGGGGTTATTTATTTTAAGGAAAATTTTTTTTTGCCTTTAAGAACTTATTAACATAAAATACATTTCAAGGTCAAAATTTATTCTCTTGTTGTACAATTTTAATTTTTTCCTATATATTAAAGGATACAAACGTAGAAAATGCCAATCTAATAATTTTATAAGAAATAAACAGGCTAAGGTACTTTTTTTTATAAATCTATAACAAACTCAGCCGAATAGGTTTTAGGGATTTGGAAGGCACCACAAGAAAAAAATATAATATTACGTTAAAGTTCAAAGTGGTGCCTATTATTATAAACGTACACAAGGTTTAATTTTAATGATATACTCGTATATTTAACGAGAAAGAATATTTGACATTAAATTACCTAAAAAAAAATAAATATATTTTTTGGGAAATTTATTCTCTTTTTAATTTTGTTCTATGGGTGAAATGAAAAAGACAGGCATATTAATTTCAAAATGAACTTTAATGGCTTTTGCTCTTTAAGATTTAGGTTGTTTTTGTATTAAAAGGATTTACGTAAGTAAACTGGTTATGTATGATGATTTTAAAAATTTAATACTTAATTTTCTGTTATTTCTTTAGAAAGGTATATAGCATTTTGAAAAATTTTAGATCGCGGTCACTCATCCTTCACCTCAATAATCAGTCTGCCTTTAGTTAACTTTAATATTTAAAAAAGTATGAAAGAGTTGGTATGTACTACGTAACTCGTTATATATATATTTATATATATATATATATATATATATATATATATATATATATATATATATATATATATATATATATATATATATATATATATATATATATATATATATATATATATATGTAAATACCGTTGCTACATAATGAGACACAAAAAACTGAAGGTGAGAAGTACGGTTTTTTTTTTGGAAAACAGATTTTTCCTTGCATAGTGAAATTGTACCTAACTTTTAAATGAAAAAATCCAGTTTGATCTATGTCTTGAAAGATTATCTCAAAATATTATACATACCTAGTATGGAAAAAACACATTAAAGGTAGTGTACTAAAAGCTTCAAATTTTTAATTAACATTCGTGTCTTCTATAAATATACTTCTCCAGAATGAAGAACTTGAAAATTTTTTAAAAGAAATATCAGTTTCAATCAATTGTGAAGGCTAAGCAATTTAAAAGCAGTCATTACTGCTTTTTTAAATTATAAAGTAAATTATGCATAGAAAGCAAAGGCAAAAATTCGCAAATTACGGTAGCTAGCTAAAAGAACTTTGATTCGAAAAAATTTTATTTCTCCCCACCCCTAAAAGTTTGCAATTTTTTAATACACCACTTTTCAATTTCAATTCAATCGAATTATGCTATTTGGCTATTTAATAGCTGCTGTTTTAAAAAAATGATATCACTGTTACGAAAATAATAAATTGATAAAATGTTGAAATAATGGCAAATAACATCTTTGCAGAATGTACAAGGACTTTTTGATTTAAATCACAATTTTTCTAATGCAAATATAAAATCACAATTGTGAATTATTCATGAAAAATTTGTTAAGTGGCTTAATTCTGTTATTTTAATTTAAATACCTAAAGTGAACAGTAAAATTTCTATAATTATCTTATATTGCAAATTAATATTGTAAATTTTGATGTCTAAATTCATAGCAAAACTAGTAATAAAAAATTAAATTTACTATAGTAGATTAGTTAAATTAGTTGTAAGTAATTTTAAGTCAAATGTTTTATGAGAAATGTTGCACTGCCGGGAAAACTAGCGCCATATTTCTAAACTTTCTTACAATATTTTATTTTATCATGTTTCATTTTTATAGTGACTGCAATGCCTGAAATTACTATTAAGCTTGAATCTGAATTAAGATATTCTAAGGTACTTAATATTGTACAAAATATTTTCAAAGAAAAATTTAATTCACATATCCCTAATACATGAAAACATTTTCTTAACTTTTTTTCGTAAAAAATTATTTTACGAGAAAATTTTAAAAAAAATTCAACAAAAAAAAGAAGAAATTTTAAATTCCACAAAAGTGTCCTATTTAAAATTTACTAGTAATCTTCATTTAATAACAAAGCAAAATGCACCAAATAAATAATAAAACGAGTAAAAATAACAGATAGGAAATGTAAGCATACCCAGTCATAGTAGAACTAAAACAATAACCGATTAAAAAAAATAATTAAATATACTCACATAATTATGATGATACAAACGAAAAATAAAATAAAAATTAAAATAAAAGGAAGTGTGATAGAAATCATGACAACAACACGAAAAACACTAGAGTGTTTTTCTTTTCATATCTGTAAACACATAGATAATAATAAATTTATAAAGTGTAGTTACAAAAATATTAACTATTCAAATGAAAATCATGCCGAATATGTACATCATATTATATAGGTTTCAATAAAATTACTATACTAGAATCCTGTACATTTAACATTAATATTTAACATATATTTAAGTGTTATGTATAATAATTCCGAACTACCTATAGAATATAATAATATATTTGTATGTATTTCATGAAAGGCAATAACAAATATATAAAATATATACATTAATTTAACATAACCTGAATTCCAATAAATGAACAAAATATAGAAGAAGAAAAAAATTGAAACAATTTCTTTTTTTTTGATTATTTTTAATTTTCCACGTGATGCATAATTATTTTTAAATATTTTCATTGAAAATTGAAACAAAAGTATAATTCTTTTACATTTCAATTTATTGAATTCAATATTTCAATTCCAAAATATTTTTCAAAAATGTTCATAAGAAAAACATGCGCGAGTAGTGTTTCATCAATTTTACACTGTTCCACTTCATTCAAATGAATTTAATATTGTTATAAATGAATTCAGAACATAAAAAAAATGTTATTATGGAAATTTGAGCAGAGAGGGAGAAAGAGTTTGTTACTAATGAATTTAAAAATAAGTATTATCATGTTTCTTTCCACAAATAAAACTGTTATACAATATCCAGTAAAATATTCCAATTTTTTCGTGCTCTCTCGGTTAATTTCTCTCGGATAATAATGTACATTGAAAAATTCTAAAATTCTCAGAGACTTACATAAGAAAATCACATTGATTCATGAGAAAATAAAATAAAAGCTCTTATAACGCGTTAAAATATTACAAAAATGAAAATATACTGAAAAATATTTTGTCTACTAGCTACTTTTACCCGATTAAATATAAAAATTGTTATTATAAAATTAAAAAGTCGAAATTATTTCAAAAATTTTTTTGCTTTTTTTCTTATTTTTTTTGCTTTTCTGAATTCCTATTCCTGACAATTGTTGTCATATAAATCGAAATTATATGTGAATGCGAAACAATACTTTGAGAAATTAAAAATAGAAGTATGGAAAAAGAAAATGTTACCAATTTAGAATATTCGGAAGCCAAGGTTAAACTTATAAAATTTAGTGAATTTTTTTTTGATTTATTTTTAAAAAAATTCAGATTTGAAAAAAATCACCGAAAATTAATGAAAGTAATGAAAATTTTAAAATTATTTCATTTTCGCATTTAAGTAGAATATGGAAGTAGAAATGAAAAGTGGAACAATAAAATTAGTTGAAGCATTGAAAATAAGAACGTTTATTCAAAAATTTTCTTATTAACATACGAAATTAATGAAGAGAAAATTTCTTTTTGAAGGACTGAAATAAATATTTTTAAATGAAAGTATTAATTATGCAAAGATAATATATAAGATGCGAAGACAAAATATTTTGTCTATTTAAAGCGCAAATGATATTTTAAAAGGATATAAAAAGGATTTTCTGAAATTTGTTAATTGCTACTTTGTATAAGCGAAAAAATATTGTCGGTTAAAGTCCTCTGGGATTCAAAAACGCTATGATCTAGGGCAGAATAAATTTGACGACAATAAAATTAATTTTAATAATGCCAATTATACTAAACATATAAAATTGCAAAATTCTGTTGCAAAATGTACACATTTTAAGCAAAAGTAAAAAATTTTTTACTAAAATTTGAACTTAATATTTGTAAAATTCTTATATGAGACGAAATACTTGCAAAAATTGCGATTTTTAAAAGCAAAATATAGGAGAGTTCTTTAGAAAATTACAGCTCTATTAAACATTTTTGGAAAAATTTTGGATACGCCACTAATACGCTGAGCGCCTCATATTAGATATGCAAATTTAAAAATCTTTGAAATACTGAAAATCACATTTAGAACATTGTAGATAAAATCAATTTATCAATTGATTACCAATAATGATTTTTATTTATTAAAAAAATTAAAATTTAATACTATACACATTTTATAAAGAGAGGACCTTTAAATAGCATTTTAAATGAAAATTACAAATTAAACACAATACAATATTTTAAATTACAGAAAATCATGTAAAAACTTATACGTAACACTAAAAATGCTATTACATATTGCATTCATATTATTATGTACGTATGTATGTATGTGCGTATACATAATGTATACAATAATTTGTACAGTGAAAATTTTTTAGTCATTATTTTGTTAAGTCATGTTAATTAAATTCAAAGTAAATAGAATTAATTAAGGGCGAACAGTTTTTGCTGTTTTCCATGAAAAACAAAAAGAAAAACGGAAACAAAAAAAAATAAAATAAAATTGTGTACCTAAATAAAGGTACATACATTTATAGTCCATACATTGTTTTCAATTCAATTTTTATTTTAATGGTGGAATACACAATATTATAACAGTACAAAGGGTGTTCAGTTTCATAAAAAGTAAGAAAATTAATTTTAATAGTCTTTTGGAATTTTTCATATGTACTTGAACAATATGATTTATTCTGTAAAATATGGCAATATTTTTTGGCTTCCCGAGAAACTATTTTCCTTGTTCTTAAAATTTTGATTTAAATTTAAAAATTTAAAATCATTTTCACTTAATATAAAAAGATATGATCGAAAATAAGTCAAAAAATGTTTATATGTAATTTTATTAACAAGGCTACAATAGGGCAACAGTTCAGGTGACAGTTAATACAATTGACTCATGTCATTGGAATTGTGTTCTATTTAGTAATAGATATGAAAAAAATACTATACCCATTATATACAATTAAAGTATAATGTGTTGCCTTATTATGCACATACTTACATTTACATTTATTATAATAAATCAATTTTCTTTACAGATACTAAAGAGCTTTGGAAATATTTTAATACTCGCACATACACGTAAATATATGTAATTATTTCTTAAGTCTTTCAATAATTTTATATAATATTAATTATTGTAATATTAATAATTACGGTGCACCATCATTTTTTTTAATATTTTACTTATATTATTCATAATATTGCACTACACAATATAAAATCGAACAGATCTAATACTACTTCAATATACCATTCAATCACAAATACCATTTATTGAAAATGAAAATAATATAGATCACACATTAAAAAATTACTAAAATTAAAGATTCGTGAGATGTGTGCATTCCTATAAATTCAATTAAAAAGCATTCAAATGTAAAACTACATATTAACAGACGAGTTACTTACCTCCGCAGATAAAATGTGTTTATGTACTCACAATAAATAATTGTTAGGAATCAAATTAGGAGTGCCTCATAAGTTTTATAACTTATTCCATTACATTCGTAACATATTTATTGCCATGGCTTTATTTAGAAAAATTTCACTTTACAGCCTAATAACTTTATTTGCCATAAGCCAAAATCTATAAAATTCAATACCATTTGAGAGCAATGAATAATCTAATATAGATGAGATCTGATTGTAATACTAACCTACGACTGAACAACTAGTACAAAATAAATAGTAAAGTATGTAGGTATATGAGTACTTATGTAATAACGTAAATGTACCAATGCATATACAAACAAACTTACATACCGTAGTACAAAAATGATTTTTTTTTTGTTTTAATTTCTGTTTTATTTTTTTTTTTTCTCTTTTACCCGAAATGAATGGTAACATTGGTGATAATCTCTTTATGTGTATATTGGGGTAAAAAGGAAATAAATTTTTAAATTGAATTTTTGTTTCAGTATACCTAAAGTTCTTATTTCTTGTTTTTTTTTTATTTTTATTATTGTTACTGCCGTTTCTCTTATTTTCTGTTTCTGTTTTTCTCGTTTTTCTTTTTTGTTAAATTTAAAATTTTTTTTGTGGTATTCAATAGCGAAAATTTAATTTTAAACGAAATATTTTTCTTCTTCTCTTCAAAAGTGATATTTATTCATTAATATACTTATACACATTCACAAAATACATATATTTTATATAACATGTACTGTGTATTGTGTATTTTGAAATTCATTCTTATGTTTGCTTGCACTTTCTCATTTTACTAGCATAGCTCTTTGTTGTGTTTTTCACATGAATCATGGATGCTTTTCATTCATTTTAAAAATTAAATAAATATATTATACATATATACATAGGTACATGATAGATTCGAGTACAAAATTTTAAAATGATGGTGCGAGGGTAGAAGAGAAAATGGGAAATATTAAATGAAAGAACAGTATGTCAAAAACAATTATAAAAAAACAAAAATCGAAGAAAATAAGAAAAAATTTTGAAATAAATTTTATCAAGAAGTTATTGGTATCCTGTGACCTAGTTTTTTTTTATTTTTCGTATATACATTCAATATTATGTAAATTTTTTTTTTTTCGAAAAGAAAAATTCAATTGTATCTGCTTCAATTTTATTAAAGTATACAAAAAATACAAAAGGGAGGTGCGGCGCTGAATTAAATGCTATTAAGTAAAAAAAAAGAAAATAAGAAAAAAAATTTAAAAAACATCAAATTCTTTTATATTTGATTGTAAGGTGCTTACATTTTTTGTGTGTGTTTCTTTTTATTCCCTAAAGCGTATATTATAGTTTTAACAATAAAGGATCATTTTTGTATATGCGAAAATATTTTGTTTTTGCTACTAATGACTTTTCATATAAGTTCAAGTTCATGAGAAATTTGTAATAATATTTTTTTATTTTAACATATTGAATACTGAGTAATAATACTTTGGAAATTGTATGAATTCTGTTATTCTAAATTAAAATTGACTAAGTCAAATTTTGTTGGTTTTTCAGTTTTATACAAAATTCAAATTATTAAATTTTAATTTACATAATGTCAAAATATGATCAATGATATACAGAACATACAATATGAAAATTTGATACAGCACGGTTTTTCGGAGAATTTTTTTTATTGTTTTAACTACCTGCATTGTTTCATAATGAAATCATTATTTGTTTTCTTCAAATCATGTGCATTTTCTTCTAATGCAATCACTTTAGGTAGAATTTTTCTCTTCACCATGACTCTGCTCTTACGTAACGTGGATTTTAGGCTCACAATATCACGTTTTTAGCCTTATGTAACTTTCTTTCAAGCCATATAAAATCTTATTTCAAACTTCTTATATTTTAAAAGTTATAAAAGCCCCTCGCATTTAAATTAGAATTAATGTAATTAGGCTACTAGGATATTATTGAGAAAATTTAATCTATGTAAGTTTTTATACAATGGTAATAAACAATCAAGTTGTTTTTGTTGCAAGTTGTTAAGCAATCAAGTAATTTGATAAACAACTTTGCTAATAGATCGTAATTGCATAAGTATACTAACTATAATATGTAATAAACAACTGCGTTAAAAAAAAAATTTGCTTTTACACAAAAACTTTAAAGGCTACAGCAATGATAGGGCTACAATTTTATGCTGAAGTGTCAATGGAAACCTTAGAAAATATTAATACAATAGAAAACATAGTACGACAGATAATATCATAGAATTGAATATGTCAGCTCTACTTTTACTTTTCATTTTCTATAAATCTAATTGTGAACCGTTTTTTCATAGCTAAATAAGTGGTTTTTACAGTTTTTTAAGAAACGCTTTATAATTTTAGTCAAAAACGAGACAAAATAGAGTTGACCGTGTCAACTCTGTATACCCCTACGAATTTGCTATACTATGTGCGAATAAATATGTCATAGCTGAATATGGAACAGAATATAAGTTTAAGTTACCATATTATTTTATGCAAAATTTCAATACTGTGTTTTCAATATTTTCTGAGATATGGCCAAACTACTATGGAAGTTGTCATAATAAAACTTTATGTCATTCCAAACTTAAAATAAAATAACAAAAAAAAGTTTCCCTTTGAAAATTAGAGACATACGGGTCTAAATGTAACCTGCAAAAATGACCGTCTTTTCAATTACTCAACAAACGTAGTTCGTATATAGTTCTTCACACTGTTCGTTATACTTCTTTCGATGTTCGAAATTGAAAATTCTTTCGATGTTCGAAACTGGAATTTTTAGTATCGTGTATAACAACGATTGTGGCTTTAAATATGTACAGCACTTATTTCAGGCACGTGTTCCTACATTTATACGGAAATTTCAAAATAATTTTTTTTTCATGAAAAATCCCATTCCTCTAGTTTGTTGATTTGCTTCAAAAAGTAATTTTTCTAAATAAAAAGTCTAAGACTTTAATTTACAAAACTGTTGTTAAATAATATTTTACCACACTTTTCAAACTTTTCAATTATATTTGTAATAATTTTCATCTTCAATCTACAAAAATTCTAACTATAGTCTAGCCAAAAAAAAAATGATTTTATTACAAAACCAAATGTAGATAGTCATAATAAAAATACAACTAGAAACATGGAATAGAACCAAAAACCATTTTAACGAGTTCCAAGAAGGAAGAAACTACAAAAAAAGCAAAAGCTTCACTACAAAATTATTATTATTTTTATTATCAATCTGTAAAAGCTGACAGACAAGACAACAATATAAAATGTTACAAAAAAAAAGGAATAATAAAAAACTCTTAAAAAAACTTTTTCAACAAATTTATTAAAAACGCATTAAAACAAAAACTTTTTTTTTAATAGCTAAGTCTTCTTCTTTCAGCCGAAATTCAATAAAAACCAAAAACAAAAAATAAAAGATTTCTAAATTTATTTTTTATGATATTTTGATAAAGTTAAAAAAAAAAACAACCCGGAAAGGATAAACTTTATCTTTTTAAAATGTACAAAAGTGTCAGCAATAAACTTTTCCTTTTTTTCATAATATCCTTGCTTTTATATACGATACGATTCTTTTATACGATTGTAATAAAAATATTATATAGTTTTTGTCGCTATAAATCGTTTAACTATACTCTTGTAGTTAATTGAAATTTATTTAATCACTGATAAAGTTTTAAACGTGTTCAAAAAATCCATCACATTGTCTCTGGTTCTCTTTATTATTTATGACAAGTTAAAGTTATGCAGTTTTATTATACAAGGCAATAAAGGCAGAAAAGTTTCAAAAATTAAGGGAATATTATCATAACTGTAGGAATCTATATACTATCCCTCAAAATGAAGCATTAAGATTAATAGTCTTATATAATTGTTGAAGAACACAAAGGGAAATCCCCCCCCCTAATGAATGATACAACTAACACGATAATTTGTTTTAATAATATGGTAATAAAATTTTTTAATATTGTCTATAAAGTGATTTGATTTAATTTTATTAAAATTGCTTTTAAGAGTTTAATTAAATGTTAACAATAATTAAAATTGCCGTTGTAATCGTGTTATAGTAGTTCTTGAATGAGAGGTGTTTGAAAAAATATTAAAATTATCCAAATATATGAAATGTGAATTGTATGCAAATATTTTTATTACTTGCCTTGACATTGATGACATATTAAACTTATTACAGTCTTATATAATATATACAATGCTCATCATATTGAATATCTTGTAATACGCACTTAAATTAAAAAAAAAACAAAAAACGTAAACCATGTAAACAGACTCCGTACGAGCTTAATGCTCCTTTTGAGTTTAATATGTTAAAATAAAAAAAAAAAAATTTACTAACACCAATTTGGATCACCAATTTTTTATTTTACTCTTATTAATTTTTTTTTTAAGGAGGGACCAAGGACACCGTGACCCCTTTTGTTTTTACCCATATGATTTCTACTTTTGTGAATCGCAATCCAATTATATGAGCACTATTTTTAGATCCCTAATAAATTTCAGTATTACGTCTATTTGGAAATGTGAAATCTCTAAAAGGGTCACAAAGTGCTCGAAGCACTTAGACCTTAATTGGGCCACAGCATCATACTCGCATGTCAGAAGCACTGCCGTCTTATTCTTCTCACCTCGAGACCTAAATTTTTAATCCCATCAAAATTTCTGCTTCAATTCCATCAATTAAAATCTTTGAAATTTTAATTCCATAATGTTATTATTCATATTATTTTCAAGAATTCTTTATTTATATTCAAAATTATTATTATATTCAATATTTATAAATTCTTTAATACTCATTGAAAATTGTACTTTACATCAATTTTTAAATATTAATATCATTATAATTTAAAAATTGAGTACTCAAGGACACGATTAGTCGTACATAACCTTAATAATAATAAATATGAAAAATTCAATTTTATAGGAAGGTGTTCGTTAATAAACGTATAAATGGTTTTTTTCCAGCTTCACGTGTAGTACAAACCATTCGGTGTCGGCAAAACGAAAAAAATCCTTGAAAATCACAAATTTTTTTTTCAATTTTTAAATGATGGATGTGCTTGCTGCTGATTTCTGTTAATTTTTTTTTAATTTTTAAACTTATTTATCGTCTACTTCTCAATACAGAAAGAAATTCTCCATTTTATAGCAAAAATAAAAGAAAATTATATTTAAAAATCAATTTTGACTATTAATAGAGGAAATTTTTGTTTTTTGCCTTTTTATGAATTTTTTATTATGAATAACGCTGCCGAATTTGAATCGTTAAAGAAAATTTACGCTCGTGGCATTTTCCATTAAAAAAACAATCAAAAAATTTTTGATTTTAATAATTTTTATTTTTTCGTTTTATTATTATTTCGATTTTTTGTTCTATTTAAAATAATTCAAATAATATTTTGACCTCAAAATTTGATTTCATTGTCTACTGACCAAATAGCTAGCTAGCATTGAAATAATATAAAAATTAAAATTAAGAAATTCTTTTTTTTTTAAATTATTCTATTAAATTTTAATATAAAAGATAAAAAATTGGTACTCAAATAAATTTAAATTATTAAATGGCTTCCATTCCAGTAAAAAATGCTTAAGAATAAAATTTAATTAAAACTCTATAAATTTTTACATCAAATTCAATCTTCAAATCAAATTATTTGATAACAATATTTGAGTTAGGAGCTAATATCTTTAATCCCATACCTTGAGGAAAAAATTTCGTAAATGTGAGCAGATTGTTCTCTTTGATACTTTATTTTTGCCTTTCTTCAAATTTTTGTCAAATTGTTGAATAAAAATGGAAAATTTTGTACAAAATTTTCAAAATATTCAGTAGACAACATGTCATTCTTATTTTAC
Organism: Condylostylus longicornis; assembly: GCF_029603195.1. Lineage (NCBI taxonomy): Eukaryota > Metazoa > Arthropoda > Insecta > Diptera > Dolichopodidae > Condylostylus > Condylostylus longicornis. The sequence continues at coordinate 3,624,291 of NW_026578013.1, read as the reverse complement.
ACAAATAAACCAATTTGCTTCATCCATAAAAGTAGATTGATTTTTAATAAATTTCAAGATTGCCTTCGAAGATTTTTTTCGGATTTAAATAATTTTTTCAATAGAAATGATCTTCGAAAGTATTTTTTATTATCAAATTATTGGAAGATTGTTATAGACTTGAAATAATAATATTGATAAATTTTATAACTGGTATTCTTTAAATGATTTCATTTTAAATATTGAGAAATGCAAGGTGAATGAGATTCTATAAAAAACAAAAAATTTTATAATACTGTGATTTTTTCTATAAGATGAATATAGGTTTTGTTTTAAATGGTATCACTGAAATCAGAGACTTGGGGGGTTATTCTCAATAGGGGACTTACTTTTTAACCCTTATATAAATCCTGTTTAGTTCAAAAGCGTTTTCTATGTTGGGCTTTATAAAGAGGTACTCTGCACATTTTTTAAATCATGATACAATTAAAAGCTTGTTTATTTCATTGGTTCATCCTCATAAATCGTTCTTGAATATGCTTCTTTTATTTGTATGCCATTGTATGGAAAGCATATATAAAGCGTTTATCTTGATTCGATTCTGAAGAACAGGATTCGATTTTGTTGCGTAAATTTAACTGGGAGTTAAATTTCGCTAGCTGCATTCCTAAATGTAAATTTATTGATATTCAGACTCTTAAATGCAGTCATAAGATTGCTTCAGTTATGTTTTCCTTTATGCCAGTTCCACGCCGTAAAAAATTGTCGTTTTTTATATCTTATTTGACTTGCACAGAACTAACTATGGTTTTTCGGAATTCTGAACGTTTTTTTCAACTAATATTAAGTTCTATAGGTATTTAGTATGTAATAAATTAGTTTGTTCATAAGTTCTTAATAGTTTAATTTCAGATTTAATATTTATATTTTGATAATCTGAAATCTGTAAGGGTTATTTCCCAATGGATTGCAATAAGTAATTAATATAAAAATAAATGGTTTTTAAACAAAATATTTTGTTTTTTAAAATAAAAAAAATTAACAAAATCATTTAAGATCTTTTGTAAAAGACGAAAGTAAAAAGCAAATAAAAATTGATGAATGAAAATTATTATGAAAGCTGTGCTGTTTCAATGTTTCGAGTACAGAAGGACTACAAAAAATAATATACACATAATAAAGGCAACAATTTTATTTTGGGAGAGAATTTTAAAGATGGAAAAAGAAATAAAATTTTCATTTCCTTTTTCTTCTTTTTTTTTTTTTGTATAAAATAAATGAAAAGAAGAAATTGCACGATTCTTAAAGTTGAATTTTAATAAATTGTTTAAAAAAGTTATTTTTCCTACAGGTCAATTCACAGTCAAGGACAAAAATTTCTCTTATAGTATGAGTGTATATACTTCAAAGTCTTTAATATTATTTCGTGTATCCTTGTGTATCCTTGTGTATAATTATTATGAACTCAGAGATATAAAATAATTTTTTGTTGATATATTATGTAAGTAGTTTAATACTAGCGATTTATTTTTGTTTCAGTTATCCTCTTAGCAATTAAAGTTAAGAGCAAAACTGCAAGTTGTTGTGAATTTTTTTCACAAGAGTTAACACAAGGACTTTAGACTTCAATTTAATTTTTTTATTCTTGTTTCGTTGAAAGTCAAAAATTTAAAGTTAGTTTTTGGAAGAACTTCAAGTCCTTAATTTCATCTCATTCCTGTCTCTATCTTGAAGGCTTATCTTCTTTTATAGTAAATTTTTTTTTAAATAAAATGAGCGATATGAGAATCTGTCGAAAGGATATAATAAATATGATTTCGTTTCGTCTTTGTTAATTGTAGTAGAAAAATAACAAAAATGAATTAAATCAAAACGAAATTTTGTCTTGTAGCATTTTTTAAATCGTTTAAAAACATTCTTTTTTCTTAAGTTTTCATATTTTTTTACAAATTTTTTACATTAAATAAAAATGTACCTCTACCTATGTACGTGTACGAGTATAATAAGAAGACGAAAAAAATTTTCTGTTAAAAATATTTTTTGGGTTTTTTTTATTCTGTTTTTCTTTTTCTGTCTCATTCGAATGTTCTTTTCATTTTTAATGTCCTTGTATTTTTTGTTTTTAGTTTTTTTTTTGCTCTTTAGTATTAAGGAAGTTTTTCAATTTATTTTTAGACACGTTATTAAATTGTTAGGGGTCATCATTTGTAAAATTATTATTGTTCTATTAAGATGGTAAAATTTTGAAAACAACTATATTGTACAAATATTGTTGTTGTTTTCATGTGTATACAGAAATTTTAACAAATTTCAAAGAACTTTTAAAAATTATTGTGTAGTTTTGTAGTCATTAAGATTTTTATTAAATTAATATATAGGATTAGAGTATAAGTATTAGAAATAGATTATTATTCAAATTTAAAGAAAGAAAATCTGATGTGGTCAACACATAACCGACTGCAATGTTTATGGTCTAGTTAAGTGAGAGTGTTACAGAATATTATAAAAATGCAATTTAAGCACTTCCTTTCAATTTTAACGAAGTTATAACAAGCTTTAAGTAAACGTACCTAAAAAAGTCTAAATTTGGCTCTTAGTGGAATTTCGCTTTGTGCTATCCGAATTCCTTGAAAAGTTCACCAGATTAATTTCGGTAATAACCAGAACTCAAATATCAAATTTAAACAAATTCTATCAATCCGTTTCGTAAATTCAGAAAAAGACGTAAAATTGGCCTCCAGTTTAATTTCCGAGCCTTGATTTTTCTAAAATATTGGCAGATTTTGTTGTGATATTTATATTGTTTTGACAACCCGAATTTATTAATATTAAATTTCAAGGAAATTGGTTAAAAATTTCCTCTTAAAAATCGGTCAGCAAAAATGTCCAGTTCCAGAGGCTTGACATTATCCCAAAAGTTGATCAACCCGTGCCATAGTCAAAATAAACGCACATATAAAATTTCATCAAAATAGGTTTAGCCGAACTTGAGATACAGGCGTACATACACAGCCATACAGACCGACATCTCTCTAAAAATAGTTTATCCACGCTCCCTATTACATGCAATACCCTCCCTTATTTTGTGCAAAGCGGTTGGTAAAAATTAAATAAAAATGTTTATTTGGGAAATTTTTTTTATAGTTATACTGAAATTACACCCAAAAAATTATTGGGATATTTTAAATTTGCTTTAATACAGCCTAGCTACTAATTCTTAAAAATTGTTTTTTCAAAAGCTTTCTGTGTTTTTAAAAAATGTTTTTCAATTTCGACACTCAAATTTAATTTTTAATCCAAGCTTATTTTAAAAATTCAAAAATTGATATTAAATTGTTAAAAAATGTCAAAAATATTATGAATATAACAAATAAAAAATGTAAATTTTTCAAATTTATTATTAAGATTGGTGCTGCAGTTTGGGAAATTAACAAAATTATGGAAAAATAAACACGTAAATTCAAAGAATTTTGAAATTTTTTAAGAAAGAAGTAAAAATAGATCATAAAGAATTTATATAATTATAAGGAAGCTAATTATGAAATTAGCACGTAAAAACTGTTATAAACATGTAAAGCTTTATAGTGTATATCAGTTTTGTTCACTTTTGGTTGAAAATTGAAAAAAGAATCCCCAAAAATTTTAAGATTTTTATAAATAATATCATATTTCAAATCCGAGTTAATTATAACTTTTATATAACATTCAAAGTGTAGAACAAAATACTCAAATTTAAAAGAAGAATATTATAATAAAATTATGATATGATTTATTATTCATAAAATATACATAATAAATATACATAAACTTAATAAACCTCACTTGTTAGTTGGAAATTTTTTACTTGGTGGAAGTCAGCACTAGGGAAATATTTAAGTTTCTGAAAACACTACATAAAATTACTAAATACCTATATTTGGCTACAAAAATTTTTTATTTAAGAATATTTTTTGCTAATTTTATCAACCACATAAATACTCCCACTACCACAATATAGGATAATGATTTTTATATGTAATTTTATATAACAAAATAATATTATATTCACTAACCGATATCCTGATGTGAATAATTCTGTTATACGTTAAAAATAAAATTAATTATACCAATATAATTTTCTTTTGATTTCATTATTTATTCTTATATAAATAAAATATTGATTGATTAAAAATAGTAGCTCTGCGATCGAATTGAAATTAATTTTTTACCGACCGTATTGTGTAAACAATAGGTAGGTTATGTGATGGCAACAAATTTTGCATATCGAGTTTTCGGTGGGAACGTACTTCTCCATAGTAGGGAAGTGTAAATAAACTATTTTTAGCAACCTGTCGGTCTGTCGGTCTGTCGGTCTGTCGGTCTGTGTGTGCACGCGTGTATCTCGAGTTCGGCTGAACCGATTTTGATGAAATTTTATATGTAAGTTTATTTCCACCATGGCACGGATCGATCAATTTTTTTTATATATCAGGCCTCGGGACCTGCACTTTTTAACAGGCCTGTTTTACATTTTTGAGCATATTGAAGAACATATTCAACCGATTTACTTGAAATTTCAAGCAACTGGTCGTTTACTACGGGCCAAATATACATTTTTGTGTATATAAAGAGAAATAATCAACCGATTTCATTGAAATTTAATAAATAAATTCCTCATATGAAAACTATGAACATATAAATTTTTTGGAAAGATCAGGACTCGAAAACTGATTTGCGGGCCGATTTTACATTTTTCACCAATTATACGGGCCAATTATACACTTTTGTGTATATAAAGAGAAATAATCAACCGATTTCATTGAAATTTAATATTTGAATTCCTTGTATTAAAACAATGAACATGTAAATTTTTTGGAAAGATCAGGGCTCGAAAACTGATCTGCGGGCCGATTTTACATTTTTCACCATATCTACGGAACGAATTGATGGAGTTTCTTGAAATTTGATATTTGAGTTCTGGTTGTTACCGAAACTAACTGGCGAGCATTTCAGGGAATTCGGGTAGTACAAAGAGAAACTCTACTAAGAGCCAAATTTACATTTTTCTAGGTATGTTAACTATAAGCTTACTAATGTCCTAAAAATTGGAAAGAAGTATTTAAAAGAAAGAAGTATTTTTATAATATTCTGTAACCCTTTCACTTAACTAGACAACACACATTGCGGTCGGTTATGTGCTGACCACATCAGATTTTTTTTTTATTTTTTGATCATAAGGGACCACCCAAATGAAAATCGAATTTGAAAGGAAAAAAAAACAATATTCATGTAGGTGTGTTATATTTTTATTTTATTAAACATAATTTTTTTTTCTTTTTATTATAAACATTGAGATTTGATTCTCATTGGACTTAAGCATTTCATTTGAACACGGAATACACGTGTATTAACGAAGTATATAAATTATAAATTTAATTGTATAGCTAGTTAATAATAAATTTGTAAGGTGAAAAAAAAATATTTTTTATAATTTTTTAAAAAGAATTGTAAATAGAAATTCCCCACAATCTCAGTGTACAAAATCGCACATTTGATTTGCAAGAATTCGAGCTTTAAATGAATACGTCCCAAGCAGAAAATTGTGCCGAGACGTTACTAAACACATTTTTTTAAGCAATAACGTTACTACAACGTCTGTGCCTCAACGCAATAACCAACATTTTTTCATTTTTGTTCAAAAATGTTACAAATACTCGTAAGTATGCCTATGCAAAATAGTCAAAATACCTTTTTTGCCACAAATTCTTCAATGCTTTTTGTAACATTGCAGGAATTATTTTCGAAACAATTCCTTTCGTAAGTTTAAATGTGATATCTTCTTATTAGTAAAAGTGCATTGCGTCACATATTGCATATCGTCACATAGAATCGATCGTCACAGATCGTTACATAAAAATATTAAACTATGTCTTTTTTTGACAACATAACGTCGCTGCATCTCGAATACGCACGAAAATTTCTTGTTGGGGCGTATGTACGTATTTTGTGCGGGATAATAATACTGTATTATTAACAATAGAAATCAGCGATGTAAGTACAATCATAATATTATTAGAAACCTTTGAGAGTTTTAATTTTTAAAGGATGAAAATAAAAAAAAGCGAGAATTCAAGTCCTTTTTAGGATTTTTTTTTTTCAATAGTATTAAAATACTCTCATTCATATTGGTGATTTAAAACCGGTGATGTTAAATGATATTGACTAAAAGTTTTCGAGTGACGAGTACGAGCGTCAAAGCAATATGTTGGTATTTATTTCGACGTACATAAAAACTGAACAAAAAATTAGTTATGAATTTTTCCACACCATTTGCAATTATTATAACAAAATTTTTCAAAGTGTGAGTGGCTTAACTTTCAGAAGCAAAGTGGCCTAACCCTCACTCCCAAAATTTTTGCTTATTCGTTAGAAATGTATATGAAATTAGATCTCATATTTAATTTTATCGAAGAAAACGTCAAATATTTCCGCTATTTTTTTTGGCTTAAATCTAAAATTTAACTTTTTCCAGTGCAAAAATAGCCTAACCCATATGTTATGGCAAAAATTTCGGAAGTGAAGGTTAGACCACTTTGCTTCTGGTCCTCTCATTTTGAACAATAATTGCAAATATATATTTAAAATCAATGTCTAAGGACATAATAACTATTACATACCCATGTATAAAAGAATATTCATGAAATTATAAGTTGAAGAGATAATATTTTATAAGACTGCTCTCAGAAATTAGCAGATAATAAATTTTTTCAGTAATATTAGGACTCGGAAGAAAAAACTATCTCTAGAATTTCACTTTTTTTGTCATAATTATTACATTCTAGGCGTATAACAATTAGGTGTCATAATAATATTAGTTGATCTTTAGGCCTGTTGAATTAAATGAAATTTGAATTTTTTGTTGAAAATAATTTTATACAGACGCTTCCGAACTTTAATTCACATTTTAATTGAATTCACTATTAAGTCACTGCTAAATCTTATTTAATAAGAAACTGTTTTGAATTTTTAAGAGTACACCACTGATATTTTATAAAGCAATACGAAATTCACAAAAATGGTATTCAAATTTTTCCTGTCTGTTTTTCTCATTTTTATTATTTATTTTTTTTCGGTTTCTTGGTGTGGTAAGGATTCCTAAAAATATTTATATACTTACAAAATATACATACAATATTGAATATACAAACAAATATGTATATGTAAACGTTGGTACAAAAGATATTGATAATAACTGAAAACCTAAAAACCTGAAATGATTATTCCTTACCACAAATTTATTTATTACATATTTTGATTTCGAAATAATCTATATTATACATACATATTATACATATATAATATATACAAATTAATTTTGTTACATACAAAGATAAACGTTAACATATCTACTGTAGAATATCTACCATTCTACAGTAGAAAAATAAAGTTATTTTATAAAAGTTTTGCAGACTATTCTGGGTTAAACAAATTTCGTGAATCAATTTTTTGATCTGACATTTCGTGAGTCCAAAAATTTACAAGTAAAATGTGTAGTTTTACAAAAATAATATAAAAGATTTCAAAACATTTGGAATTAGTTAAAGAGCTTATCACTCTTAGAAACAGTTTTGATAACTTCTGTAATATAGTTAAAGACACAATAAATAGATTAGAATAGAATAAAATTTCGAAAATTATACCTTCCACATACACATTTTTTACTATTCAAATCAAGATATTGATATTGAATATCGATTGGATAGTGCAAGCTACAATGAATAATATTTTAATAAATTATGGAATGGTGGACACAAGGTAGCAAAATCTTAGTAAAAATAAGAAGGAAAATCACTTAGACAAAGCTTCAAGGTAATTGTGTGAATATTTAATCAAATCTTTTTAGGAAGAACTAAATTGAATATAAAATAGGGCAGGAAAAATCGTCTGAAAAAGAACTGGAAAAATCTATGGGAAAAGCTAGAGCTGATACAGAAGTATGAAAATTGTTTGAATAATGATAAAATGAATCAGAGAAATTTTGAGACACATTATTTTTATATATTTACGATATCATACTCTGCAGTTACTACTTTCAGAGAAAAGAACATTTAAACCTCAACAAGACATTGGAGAAAAGAATACTGGTTTGGAGCTGTACGATTTTTACTCGGTATATTCCATAAAGACACCTGAATACAATTCCAAGAGTTCATTTAAAATTATTTTATTTACAGAGATTTCCTTCTTATTCAACTTTCTATTATTTATAGATTCTACTGTACAATAAGTGGTTGAAGACTACGATAATATATTATATAAGAAAGGAATAACAATAAAAAAATGAATAATAAAATCGATAATCTCAGGTTGTTCACTTGAAGGTGAACCATTACAATATTTTTTTGGCATACAAAAAATATAACACAAAAAAAAATTCGTATATATTTATATACATATACATATACACATACACACGCAGTATAGGTACGTTAGTAGCTTTTTGTGTATGTAAATACTATCATACCTTCTCTTTCGTAAATTAGCCAGTATATTATATTATATCCTTTCAATATATCCTTGTAGAATGGATATTATATTGATATTATATTATATAAAAATATTTAACAATGGTAATGGTTTCATTCGATTTTTCTCTCCTTTTATTTCTTACTCTCCTTTTCTTTCGTTTGTTATCCATATGTATGTCTCTCTTTTTCCCTTTTACACAAGCCCTTTGAGAATTTTGTGTTTTTCAATATGAAACTTTTGATTTTTTTTTAAATATATTTGGTTACACGTTTTTGTTATAAGGTACTTTTTTAGCTTGAATGTTTTGTTTTCATGGTTTTCAATCGCAAGGACTCATTTCATACAAGAACATCTTTACTATGTATATCATGATTGTGAGATATGCAAATATATATTATACATTATTTATACCTATGCATACTGGAGTATAGATTATATAAACGTATATTTATATAGGTATTTGGAATAGAAAGAAAAATAAAGAAAATAAACACCAGCCCAGCCGGAAAAGGCTTTTATAATAAATTATTTTAGTTTAATTTAATTTGACACGATTTTTTTTCTTTCAAGTGGATAAAATGCATACCATATTTATTATTTGAAAGAATTAATAAATGAAAAATCAAGATATCTTTGTAATATTCATGTATGGATTTTTTGTATATAGAATATAAAAATAAAAATGTATTAAAAATTAGAAACCTTTTGAGGGGATCTTTCAGTGTTGACTTAATACATTTATTTTTTCAGAAATAAATGTTAAAATAAAGAAGAAATCAAGTGAATTGTTTGTACTTTTTCTATATTCCTTGAATTAATCAAAAAACGAGTGAGAAAAACGACAAGACAAAACTGATTTTCTTTTCTCATTTAACAGGACACAACACATTTTCAGTTATTCTGAAAATTGTTGACTTAAAAACTATGAATATGTAAAAATTGCATAAACTCCATATTGAAAGACGTGAAATACACCTAATCTATGTAGGTCAGAAATATTGTATTTTATTTAATTTTAATAATATTATGCAAATATATATCCATTGTTTGATCGTTTCGGTATATTTACATTCCAAGATATTTTCACCATATATGAATAAAGATTTTTTGCAAATTCATTATTTTTTCTAACTATGTTTTAACTTTAAATTAACTTATTTACCTTTTATAAATATGATTTTGTAAGATTTAGTCTTTAAATCTATAATATGTTTAACGTTTATAATAAAAACATTTTGCAGTCACCGCAATATTACTAATGTGTCGAACAGTGCAAATAGCAAGAGTTAATAATTATAATATTATATGTTTTTGTATATCATCAGTCATGTTTAACACTTTCATTAAAAAAAGTTCGTAAAAATATGGTTAGTTTTGCTATGTTCGTTCGTCTATTCACCTGAGTTTAGTTTACAAAATTTCTAAATGATTCCAAATTGAAATTCTAGAATAAAATTTCTAGAACAAAAATTTGAAAAATTTTTGAAACAAGTTCTTAATAGTTTCACTATGTCCACCCACAACAAGCTTTTTTTACTGCAGTATAGCATACATAAATAAAGATTCCAAGACGAGAAGATGTAGAAGCCTGAATTTTATAAAATAAACTATTTTAACAAATAGTTTATTTCGTAAAAAAAATTTTTTTTTTTCAGTTTGAATTTTCTGTAACTTATATTTTCGAAATCGCAATCTTTTCTAAATTTGTATAAATGCAGAAATTCGACGATAAATGAAATGTCATCAAACATATAATTATTTATCTTAACTCATGCAATTAACCTTTGAATTCGACCACTATATTAACACCTCCTTAAAATTTTTTCCCACTCCCTAAACGTATGCAATTTTTTAAATACTTTAAAATATGAATGAATGGAAGTACAATAAAATAAAACATTGTTTTTGAACAGCAGTTTGTTGGAGAGAATAGTGCTACTTTACAAACTATTGCTTTAAACCGACTTTATTATAATTATTTATTCTAAACTGTCATATTCTACCACTCTCATCCTAAATATATACAATAATTTAATTTATTAATTTGGCATTGGTGATGAAAATAAATTGAACTCTGTAATTCTGACATCTGACAAAAAAAATCCTTGCTTGTGAGAGAGATAATTTCGAATCAAAAGAGTTAATTCAAGAAATGTAAACGAAATAAGAAGAGAATTCTATTTAGATAAATCAATTTACGATTATTTCTTCTAATTTAGCCAGAGAACGCGTTTCAAATTTTTCCAATTGTTACCCAATAGTTTAATGGATCAACTCAAAAATTTCCTCTTTTCTAAAATTTAATGAACAATATTATAGTATTTAAATAATATATATAGTACATAAATGTGTATGTATTGATTTAAGAAAAATGAAATATTTACCGGTATTATGGTTGAATTATCCTCTAGGATATAAGCTAATTCTTATTTATATTTATTTAATTTTAAAATTTATTTTGAATTTATTTTTCTTTTTCTTCTGCTTTTCCTTTTGTTTTCCTCCGAAATGATGTCCTTGAGTTTTTTTTATTTTTTTCTTTTCTGTTTTTCTTTAAATTTCATTATAAATAAGTATGAAAAACTTTTTAAATTATATTAAAAGTATAAATACGGAAATAATAAGATTGAAATTCGATATAAATTTAATGATGAAACGGATATAAAAGTTGATTTGTTGGAATTTGGGGTTTATCGTATAAAATGAGATAAAAGTTTTAAAAATGAAAAGAGTTTAAAATAAATCGTTTAATATTTTAAAATGGTAGCTAATATTCGATTTGAAATTATGCTTTTTCATATAATATAAAAGTTTTCAATTTAATAGAAATTCTATAATGAAAATAATTTATAAAATTTCAAAAAAGAATGCTAATGTACGTAATTTTTCTAAATGTTGAATATCGTTTTAAAAATTTTCTTAACAATATTAAAACCAAATTGAAAATGAGCTTTAATTTTTGGTTATTCAATTTCATTTATTATTATTCTTAATACATTTGCAAAACATTTTTTATTTAACAATAATTGGAACAATTACGCTGATTTTTTTGCATAAAAATTACAAAACATTTTTGTTAACAATAAATTTTATGATTAGTGTAATTATAACTATAACATACAGCCTGCTCCGGAACTGATGTTAAAATTCTCAATTCACCTTCCAAACAGTAAGTATGAAATTATGACCAACTGGTAACACATTGAAAAAGCACACATTGAATACTTTTTAAAGATATTCTACTTTTTCTCTAAATTTCATGTTTAAGAAATTCAGTTATTACTCAAAAATTGTAAGTGTGACATCAACCATATTATACATTACAATTTTGTTGATCAATTGGAGCTGATGTAAATTTTTGTCAAACAGAATTTTTTTAATTATGATTTTCTTTAACCTTCGAAAACTATACTTAAATGTCTGAGTTCCGCCCTCCACTTGAAAAATTTTTTTCCCAAAACAAAAATTCAAAGAATCAACAACTGAGAGCTTCAATACTAATTCCGGACCATCCTGTATAAATATAATCATAATTTTAATAAAACTTTATCCTATGTAATTTTGAAATTTTGTAGAACAATAAACTTTAAATTAGAAAACAATTGAAAATGCATGTTATTAGAAAATCTTATATTAATATAATATTTTATAGTTTCTTTACAATTTTTAAGGAAAAATTTCTAAGAATAATATATCTATACACATGTACATATGTATATTTTAATTGGGAGAAAAATTATTCAACAAATAAGTAGAATTAATATTTAACTATGAAAGCTAAACTCCATTCTATATACCTAATATAACACTCTTGTGTTAATATTTAGGAATATTATACACATACATACATAATAATATTATATTATTAATAATTATTTTGTAAAATTATGTCAACAAATTTACAATTAAATGCATATTTAATGAACATTTTGAAATTTTCTTCGCATTTCAATTAAAATGTGTACGTAGCTCCATTGTGATTCTATACACATTAATATTTTTGTTATGAACATGCCTTCTACGATATTGTTTTTGTTATACCTTTAAAAAATTATCCTTTCATTCTACGTTAACTTAAATATACAAAATTATAATAAAAGTGTATACGATTGTAGAATTTAAATTAATAATAAAAAAAAATATCTACATGCGATTTTTGTGTATTATTCGGATATAATAATATATGCAAAATTTATATAGGTATGTATATATGCAAATATACCATTTGAAATTTTCAATTCCATACATGGTAATTAGACAAAATATCATATTCATGACATTTTATTGTCACGCAATTTATTATTAGATGTTACACATGTAGATGGGAACACGCTTGCAATGTAACACGTGAAATATATGTATAATAATATATACTAAATTGTTATACATTTAAAATCAGTTACGGTTATGGTTTAGTTAAATAAACATATTATAGTGGTGTATGTGGAAAATATAAGTAGCAATATAACGTGTTATAATTCCTTATAAAGGATTTACAGAAAACTTAGTTTAAAAAGCAAATTTTCAACAATAATTCATTACAATCTTATAATGATGGCTTGGAAATTTAATTGAAATACATAAAATGTTTAAGTGAAATATTTTAGAAGATGTAAAATAAAAGATAATTTGAAATTTATTTTATTTGTTGTATAGAAACAATAAAGACACAATAATTAACAACAATAACAGTTTTAATTTCAAAAATATTATTTTAAATATGAGTTCGTAGATAAACGCAATATAATAATAACTTTCGCTAAGTTTTTATTCTGTTATACTGTTTCGCTAAGTTTTTTTTTGTAACTGTATTGAATTGGTACAAAAAACACTCAATTTCTTCATGCCTCTGTAGCTCAGTTGGTAGAGCGTCCGCCTAGAAAGCGATAGGTCACTGGTTCGAGTCCAGTTCGAGGAGAAAAAATTTTTTTAATGAATAATTTTTCTGCCTTTAACTCGTTCCTTTGATTACGTCATCCATCTGTTCTGCAGTTGCATGAAGAAATTTCCATTAAGATAAATTAGTAGTGTAATAGGCACATTCTTATTGATTCCGCAACTATAATGTTGTATTAGTAAAATTCATAATACTCTCAAGCAAATTTCAAAACGATTTGGAAAGGATGAGTTGATGATGCCGTACGAAGTATTAATTCTTTGGGTTATATGAAAGTTTCCTATTATAAATTTATACAATATAAACTAGAGTTTTTTCAAATAATGAGCTTATTTATAAAATTTATTTATAAAATATATTTATAAGTCTTTCATTCTTTAGTTATCTCGTTTTCGCTTTATTATTACAATATTTTTCTTAAACCAAATAATGATTTTCTAGATTTTCAAAGACCAATAAAAAAAAGTTTGACTATCAATAGGATTTTCCATTTTTAAAATCTATTTTATAATAGAAACTTACGAATACTTTATTTTAGATTAGAATACGTTTTTAAAATTATACTTGGTGTATAAGTGTTTGAAATGTTTGAATAAAAACAATGAATAATATTGTTAAACATGATCAATAAATCTCAATTGTTTTAAGTAAAATTTATTTCCAGAAAAAAAAAAGTTGGATAAGAAATGCTACAATAAAATTATCATAGCTGGCATACAATACTTTTCTAATAAAATCAAAAATTTTCAATTTTTCTTTTTCTTGAGCAAAATGTAGAAAAACCCCTTTTGGAAAATGCTTTAAAACATAAAAAATATTAGAGTTGTTTTCTTTTTAAAAATTTTATTTTACTGCATTAGAATGATTGCATACGAGTATAAAATATTGTGTAAACTTATACATTTTACTCCCAGAGTGTGTTACTGTCGTTTATTTAAGAGTGTACGACCGCTTTTATTTAAACTTTTAATGTAAGTGTAAGCATATACTAATATAATGTACCCTTATATTTATATTGTATACGTATATCATGTACTTGGCAACAGTAAACTTTTGAATTATTCTGAGATTTTAAATTTTTCATCTATATGTACGTTATGTGTATGTGGAGGACGCAATGAAAATTTATACTTTTATGCTATTTTTTTTTTTCTTAACCCACTTTATAATATTTTTCTTTCAATATTGGTAGAATAAGAATTGATGATCTTATTTTTCTTTTTATGCATTATATTTTAATACAGGGTATTCCAAATTCGATATTGTAAAAGCCATGTCTAGAATATAGTTTCTTTGATTAGAGTACCAGGGTTTTTTTATTCAAATATAAATTGCTTAAACCTGTTTATAAAAAAATCTTCTGAAGACTTTAAATTTTTGAGTAATTACTCATTTTTCCGGACAAAGTATTAATTTGTTCAAATAATTTCCTTACTATGAGAAACTGTCTAAAAATGCCTAGTAAACAAAGTTGTTTTTAACGGTAGCAATTTTCTATATATTTAAAACAAATAATTACTAAGAGTAATGCAAATTTCTAGGATGCAAATTTGCAGAATTACTTATAGCAAAGTTGTTTTGATTATGGTGGTAATTTTAAGTTCAAACGCTAATTTCAATATCAGTGGAACTAATGTGGAACTGAAAACTACAAACATAATTTTATTTATTCTTCAAACAAAATATGCTTTTATGTTATCGATTCATAATGTCTATCACATATTAGACTTGAAACACTTGGAAGATTTTTGTAAAATTCTTCGTTTATATTTTTTTTTGCGAATTGATACCATATTGAAATGTAATATCAATGAATTTATTCATCATTTTTTATAAAAAAATATCTTTTATGAAATATTGAATATGAAATCAGAATAAAATTGATATATAGAATCAGAGGGGATTCTAAATAAATATTAAAATTTTATTATTCTTTAAATTTAATTCAATAGTTACAGAAAAAAATATTGTATGATTTTATTAAATAAAATCAAATAAGAGTTCCATTATATTTGATAAGTATAGTTTTAGAAGTTCCATGTCTATTACTATGTAAAAACTTTTTATAACAGATTTATATACAAATACTCTCAGCGTTACTCGTATTATACCCACATTTTAAACTAGATGTTTATGAATATTGCTACTATATATTCATTATTTACTTAAACTTATTCCGAATTTAATATAAATTAAATTTATTATGCTATAAGAAATGTTGATTTCGAAAATGAAATTTTTATATTAGCTGCTGACAATATTATAATTATTCAAAAATTTCTTGAGCGTGTGCACTATATATCATGAAAAACTGATAGATTGCAATACACAACGAATCAGCGTGTTGTGAATTTTAACAAGAAGCCTATATTTTGATTCAAAACCATTATAACTTACCTTAAAATTAGTTTTTCATGATAAAATTTTAGATTTAAAAATTACTGGTTTAAGTTTCTTGGATGTTTTCTAGAATTTTGTTTTAACAACTTTAATAATTACCCACACACCTTTCATTTATTTTGCAAACATATTGAAAACATATGATATATTTTTTTTTAATAAACGCGTTAAAAATCATCGAAAGACAAGAACAAGGGAATCCAAACTGTCATCAGGCCTATTAATAGTGGAAGACTTTAACTCAATCTGAAGCGCACCTGGATGGTCATAAACTCCCAAAGCTAGTCAAACTGACTAACTGTTACTTGTTTTCCATTTATGTTTTTGTGTCTACATTCCGTTACAGAAAGTATGGGGGTACTGCCATAGTACTTAAGGCTAAATAGAGAAGTCTCGTTCGCTTCAATATTTTCGTCCAAACCTTCTCCCAGGCTCCTATGTATGTCACCTAGACTCTTTTGAATGTCATTATTGCGCACATACGCAGGAGCACCCACCATATCACGAAGGATCTTTTTCTTGAAAGTTTGTATTTGTTTGATATGTCTTTGCTTGACACAACCCCATAGCTCCAAGCCATACGCCCATATAGACTTCATCTTTTGGCTATATCAACATCGTATTTTATGTTGCCAATTAAAACCTACGACCTAGAATCCAATAGTTTTCTTAATTTTTATTTTCTCAATATAGCTATAAAAGTAAAATAAAATTTAATTTGTTACCCTATAAAATTAAATAATTAAATTAACTTTCTTAAAATTTTTAATGCAATTTAAGTAGAATAATAAAACTGTATCAAGCGTCAATAATCTTCTTATATGCGTTACCAATATTCTTAATACACTTTTTATATCTTATTGATTTATTTAAATCCAATTAAACTTCTTATAATATTATAAGAATTAAAAAAGTAAAGAAATATTTGACTTTGCCATTAATTCTGTAAAGAACTAAAAATTGAGAACTTGCATTGATGACAGCTTTCTATTTCCTATTATTTTGCATCTTGTTATGTACTAATTTCGTATAGATTCAGTCAAAAGTCTTGTTACTAAAACATTTTTTAATATTCTTGTTTTATTTCTGTGTTAAAAGAATTCTGTAACATTCGCAAATTAAGCAATTTATTTAAAATTCTACCCATACGAACGTATTTTCGGAGGATTTTCCAAAATTTACCATACCGTTTGTAACGCTAAGCAATAATGGTATGAGGTATAGATATAAGTGTATGTTTTTAAGCAGTGTTGAATTTTGAGTCGATTTAATTATGCTTGTCCGTCTATCCGTCCCAGTGATAATTCAAAAAGTAATTGAGACAAATTTTCACAAATGATTTATAACAGTAAATTCCAGAACCCTATTTTAATTGGACGTGATCTGCCCTACGACTTCAAAATTTATTTGGCTATATATCAGAAATTATAGAACCTACGGTATTGAAATTTTGCTCAAGCAAATATTTTAATAAAACTCTTATATTTGATAAAACTAGTTAAAATTATTTTGCTTTTTGTTGCGACTGCCATATACCATACAACTTTGAAATGTATTTAATCGTGTGATATGTAAAATTTAAATTCGCAAATACCTCAATGCAAGGTCTATATTCAATATTCGATTATAAAGAAATTCTTTTGACTCGTTTACTAGTAAAATAATGCTAAAACAGTTTTAAATTTAAAAATTTTTTAAATCGAAAGGCAACTAATCAGAGAACTTCGGAATTCTATCATTATTTTTTGTACTTACATTAACTATAATTATTTTATATTCTATAATCTAGGAAAACGTTTAATGATTATTAAAAGAGTAAATGCCCATTCAAATTTTTCTCCCTCAAAAATTTTATTTGAATTTCAAGATTTCAAAATTAAACTGATAGGGTTAATATATTAGAATAATTTTATTTTATATTTACATAATTTTATTTTTGCTTTCATTTTATTTTTGTATTTTTAATTCTTTTATTTTATTATCAATTTAGCATAAATGATTACAAATGAAATCGAGGATGCGTAAAAAAAGGACTCTTTTTTGTTTATTTACATTTTGTTATACGAATTGGTACCTGAATGAAATTCTAATTAACATTTTTTAAGATGAAAATTATGTCATTTTGAAATAAATTAAGCTGAAAAAGAAGGGTAGGTATTTTACAGTTTTATTTTAAATAAAAATTGTAGTGTTTCTTTATTGTATTTTGTGTTGGTGTTTTTTTCTTATTGTAAAATGCAAATTTATTTAACAAAATTTAGATAAAATTAAAATTTTCTCATCAATTTCATGCATTTATAATTTGACAGAAATTAATGAATTTATTTTTGTTTAATTAAGTCTTTTATTCGAATTTTAAAATGTTGCCTGGGGTTATTATAAATTAATTTTATTTAATAATTAAAGATTAAACGGATGATGTTTTAAACAAATATTCAATTCAAATGCTTTAAAACCATTTCCAGTTCTTAATAATTATTAAATACTTAAAGGAATTCACAAATTTTCCGCGATACATTACAAAGTTGAAAGCAATTCTTATTTTAAGTTGTTATCAAATTAAATTTTTACTTTTAATTGAACTGGTCAATTTAAAATGTAACAAAAATTGGGCTTATCCCATATTATGATATTTTTGAAATTATTATTTTCGAATTAAAGTTATAATGCATTTGTCTTACAGTAAAAATATTGTGTAATTCTTAAAATGCCACAGATTTTTATGTTGTAACTCAATAAGCTATTCATAGCTTACAATTAATTAGAAAATTAGGGTTATAAAAAGAAAGTTGGGTCAAATCAAGTGCTTTGTAAGCAATCACATTTTTTTCCTTAACAATTCAAAATACTGCTTTTTAAAACAAAATATTACCGTTATTTACCTTAATTTCATCCAAATACCGAAATATTTCAAAAAATTGCATACATTTAGGATGAAACAAAAAAAAAATTTAAGTTGTTAACATAATGTTCGATTTTAAGCGTTAATTGCATAAGTTAAGAAGAGTAACAATATTTTTTTATTGTACGAAATTTACCGTTAGCTTTCTGAAATTGGAAATTTGGAAAAAGACTACAGTTTCGAAAATTCAAATTTTACGAATTTCAACTCATATTTTTACAAATTTCGTGAGATGATAACTTGAAAGGTGGTGGAGGTGGAAAAAAAATTTCTTCTAACGAAAGAAACTATTTATTAATATCTAAAAACTGCTAAAATGCTTCCAAAACTTACGGTAAAGAAGAAAAACGATATCAAAATTTTGAGATTAATAAATTTCAGATGACGATTAATTTTAAGAGCCATTTTGATTTTTTAAAAATCGACTATGACATGCCAAGATAGAATGAATTAGCAAACTCAAATATTAAAGATGCTCTGTAATGAAGTTCGAAACATCATCAATGTTTTTATACAAAGGCAAGCGGCTTGACTAAAATTTAATATTGTTTTCGATTCCAATAACTAAAAATGAAATTAATTTTTTGATTCCTGCACATAATTTTCTTCTTATCGCCAAATTTATTCAATTGTAAATTTTCTTTGACCAACAAAAACGATTTGTATTTAATGAATACGTTATGATTATATTATCCTCTGAAGTCCCTATATAAATACTATCAGGATACCAATATTAAATATGATGAAAAGAAAACTAAGACAAAATCAAAAAAACATAATTAGAAAATAAAAAACCACTATATAGTTTTGAATTAAAAGAAAAAGAATATTTATTTTTAAACAAAGGTGTGTACACATTAGGGCGATAATTAATTTACATGGAAGTGTTGATGCCTTCAAGTAACACTTGTACTCTTAAAAAAAAACTTCGCTTGCAGTCATAAACTTCATTTATCCACACGTAAATACTAAAAATTTCAATAGATGATGTTCTTTTCTTTCTCTTTAGATAGAAACGCTAAAGCAAAAATTTTATTTTTTGTTCTTTTCATTATTTTCAAAATTTTGTTCTGTTTTTTTTACGTTATTTTGCAATCTAAAAACCATAACCATTTAAATTTAAAGAAAATGTTAAGCTCTTTTTACTTTTATATCAAAAAAAAAAAAGAAAGAAAACAGAAAATTTTTGAATAATTACGTACACAAGACTTCAATTGAAATTCATTACGACGATGAAAACTGAAAAGTTCAAAACAAAAAGAGCCATAGAAAAACTTTTCATTTGCTCAAAGGCAATCATATATACATACAAAGCGAAAAATGAATCTTCATATATGTAGGTATATAGAGAAAACAAAATATAAAAAGAAATAACGGAAAAATACGTTGCATAAACCGTTATGTATTTATTTTGCATATGAATTACATATATTATTGTGAACTGAATCCATTAATATTATTATCGCTTAACACTTTAAATCTAGAAGATATTGTGTTTATAGAAGGCTTTATAACATGGAGAAAGATACACTCATTTCTTTATAGTTTAAGCTTATAGTGTAAGCTTTACAAAACTGCTTGGAAAATACATAAAGTAATAAGGTATAACAGAAACCTCGACAATTTATAAGATGGGCGCAGCTAAATCTCGAATTTTGTAATTTTAGCTTGGATTGTTTCTGTCATAAAATTTTTCTGAATCAAATTATTAATGCAATCAATTAATCTTGGAACGGGCGTACATGCAACAATAAATTTTTGGAAAATTTAAAACTTTTACAAATCAAATTCTTTAGAGAAATTTATACATTTTGATTACACACATAATACAATCCAAAATGGGGTCAGGACATGAAAACTTCCTATAATGAAATGATAATGAAATTTTTCACTGAACTGAAAACTTAGTGCTGTAAAATAACCAAATATAAGTGAGAAAAATATTGGAAGACGCTGCAATTTCTTGAATTATTCCGCATTATTTCAACTAATTTAATAATGACGATAGCATTTAGCTAAAATAAAAATAATCGAGATTTCAAGGCCTATACAAAAGATCTATTCAAAAGTTTTTAAATTTGTCAATGCGACTTTTACATACCACAAAATAATTTTTAAAATTTTTAAAATTCCATTTGATGCAAAATAAGCAATAGTTGAAACAAAATACATAGTATTTAAAGTCTCAAATTAAAATTTAAAAATTCTAAAAAATTCAAAGTTTTCACAAAAAAAAATTAAGATTTTGAAGCGATGATAAAAATTTTTAATGATTCTTTTAGTTTTCTTTATAGATTTTTTTTTGGTTGGTATAAGTAGAAACCATATAGAAATAATTTAAAAGTCGTCTAAAGATAAATATAATTATTGTATACCATATAGAGGTTCACATAAATCAAAATAGAAAAACTCCCGCATTTAATAAAAAAAAAAACCATGAATAAATTTTTTATTTTGCGGTGCTAAAAAAGTTTTCGAAAAAGAAAAAAAAATATTTTTTTTTTTTTTTTTTTTGGTTTAGAAAATTTACTTAGAATGAGAATAGAACTTATTCTAAATGCACTTCTAAATCTAATTTCCCGTATATGAAACCGATGAACGTAAGTAACTGAAGAAGCGCTTATGAAAATTAATCCTAATATCCAGAGCCAGAAAGCCCCAGAAAAATATTTAAAAAAATCTATGATAACGGAATCGTGGAATACAAGTATATTAAGAAAAAATATGCATTTTTCATGGTGAAAGAAAAACATTTTAAAAATTGTTTCGTAATACTTCAGAAATTCAAAAGACAAGAAGTATTAATTTAACTGGTTTAATAAATAATAATATGTACGTATGGCATATTAAAAAGACATTTATTTGTACTGTTTTTAATATATGACAAATTATTCTATAGATATTTCTAGATCTTAATTCATTACTTATACTCATTTTCCCCGTTACCATAGAATATTATTATTTATACAATTACGGGACGTTCAATAAATTAAATTTTTCACATTTCATTGTTGAACTATTTTTCTTATTTATCTTACTTTGAAAAATAACTTTCCTTAGATTGCTTACAAAATCATCACATTTGAATCTAAAATTAATTGAGAAATTGACGCAACCACATTTAATTAACATGCTTAAAAAACTTTATGTGATTCGATTAGAACTAATACCTACCTGTTGATATAAGTAAAATTTTGTTGCGCTCGTACCGACATTACTCCACATAGGGCAATGTCGGTACGATACTCCACTCTTTTTATTTTTATATTCGAGCTACAATACTATTTTCTTCGTAAAATACGTAATATTAGTTGAAAATCTAATAGATAGTTAAATCTGATAGTCTAGTTAGTATCTGAATATCAAATTGAAAATGTGAATTTTATCTATACATTGACTCTTAATACTATCAAGTTAAGTACTACTAATCAACAGAATCGATTGCTTATACATAATACGTAGGTCTAATTTATTTCCTGGAAACGAATAACTGAATATAGTAGAACAGTCTGAATATACATACATAAGGAAATTAAACACAATGAATTTTCTATGCTTCGAATCACGCTGTCCTGACAGTTAACTTTCCTGACAGGGAATTCCAATTTCTTCTCATTAAAATTTCTTAAAAATTACATTTATAATTTATTAAGCCGTATTCTTGTAAGCTATGCAAGATTCGAATATATAAAAAGTAATTTGTGTCCCTATATTTGCGGTATTCATTAAATTTAATTTAGAATTTCAAAAAAACAGTAAGTTGACAAAAATTAAATGCAATTCAGTCTATTAAATTTAAACTTAAAGTTTTGTATACGACAAATTTATCATTTTATATGCATACACAACTAAACATTTTTAAGATTCCGCTCCATTATAAATTGAGACATATTATTTTAATATAAGAATTCATTAAACAAAATATATCTATAGAATATTATAAGTAATATGTTAGCTACGCAGAGTAAAAACAAAAAGGAAAAAAGGCATATAAAAAATAGATTTAATCATAAAAAGTAATTTTTCATTTGGTAAGCCATATCAAGGACTAAAAAAAAACACATAATAACAATAATAAAAAAAATGAAATACAAGAAAAAACGAGAATAGGTATAAAATTAACCCTGTAGTTTCTAAGATATGACCAAATAACTATTGAACTTGTATGGCAGCTACTACAAGCAGTCAAGGTATTTTAACAATTTTTATTTCATATAAATGTTCTTAAAATATATTTGCTTTTGCGAAATTTCGATATTATAGATTCAGTAAATTCTTAGATATAGCCATATAACTTTTAAAGCTGTAGGGTAATTACCCGAACCACTGTCGCGATTATATCTAATTTAAATAAGGTGTCAGCATTTACTTTTAAATTATTTGAAAAATTGTGATGAGCTTAGCTCAATTAGTTTTTGAGTTATCTGTGTGACGGATGAAAGGACAGACATGGTTAAATCGACTCAGATTTCAGCTCTGATCATCTCAGACCATTATTTCTTAGCGTTACAAATGGTAAGGAAAATTTATAATGCCTTTCGAACATGTGTACTTTCGTATGCGTATAAAAAACAAACAAAGGAAATATGTAGTGTAGTAACAGTATATATATAGAAGGAGTAGTATAAGGGAAGATACTAGAGAAGGAAATGTAGAAAAAAAAAACAAGGAATAAAATATAGAAAAGAAAAATCACGTCATTTTATTGAATTCACGTTGGATTTCTTGTCGGACTTAGAAATAGAATAGATAAATAAAATAATTTTCTTTTTCCTATATTTTATTTTATTCTTTTTTAAGACAATCTAAGATTGATTACGTTTTAATTACTACTTTTGGCTAAAATAAAAAAGGTATACATAATATAATCAGAATTAACTTAATATTAACTAATAATATGTATGTGTGTTTATGTTAATGCACGGTTATATAATGTAAAAAGTAAATATATACCTATTATACTAATGAATAATAATGTATATAGAAAATTGTGGAATTATGTTTAATTTTCAGTAAATGAATTCAGGCGGTAAATCAAAGTTAAAACAAATATAATTAATATATAACACATACATACTAAATAGAATACACCGTTATATCTTGGAAATAAACATATTTACTTTTATTAAGAATTTATACAAGGATAATAATTTCAAAAAGTAAAAGGAATCCTCCAAGTATTCCTACAATCAAAAATTACTTTTAATTTAATCAACTTCCTGTTAACAGCAAAATGCGTGGAAATTGAAGCTATAAAAGTTTTTCTTAAATATACAACTTACCTGTTTTTCTAGAAAACGTTCGTCTTAATTGTAGCTATGAAAATTAATTTTCATTATATAATCTTTCAGTTTAATATATTTGAATGATTTCTCAGAAATTTCAAATTAAATCTAATATTAATGAAAGATAACTCGGCAAAAATTAACGTAAATTATAAGCTTAATACAGCATTCCTATAGCATAAGCAAAAATTAGAATTTAATTTGAAGTTACTTTATATAAGATCTTCTTTATAAGATTAAAATAAAAATTTAAAGATATCGTATAAGAGCTCATATTCTTCTTCAAAATAAAAAGCAAAATAGAATCTAATTTAGCTCGCTCTTACGCTACGAATAATATTTATAGATCAATCACTTGTTTTGTTTTAACAATTGATTGATTTGCAATTCGATACGAAATAAGATAAAACCTGTAAAAATAATAAGCATAATGAAAGTATTACATAAAAATTCAGAGGTAGCATTACTTTTTCAGAAAAAACAAAGACCCCAATGAAAAATGCTACAGAAGTTGGTTTTCGAATAAATGCAAACAAAACACAAGAGTGGATGATGAAGTTTCATATGATTTAATAAAAGTAACATTGCTGCGTTAAAGATAACCAATATCTGCATAGTGGTTGCTTTCGATTTCCGCTACCTGTGAGGTGAAACTGAAAACAAAATCAAATTGCTTCGAATTTCGTAGATTGGATACGAAATTTAGATATTTAAATTTAGCAGACAAAGAGGTGCAAAAATTAGAACCTTCGAACTTGTATTCCTATATCTATATAGAATGTGTATTCCTATTTAGACCTTCAACAATTGATGCCTGTAAGTAATATGATTAATATTGTTTATCAGCAAAGGTGGGTTATCGACATGCCCAATAACAGAGGAGGAACCCTTATACGCATGCAGAAGAAAAAGAAAATATAGCTAAATAGTTCTCACTCTTGATAGACCGGTAAATAGTATTTTACGAAAAGCCTTTTGGGCGAAATCCGAATTTCCAAGGCAAAAAAAGAATTTTCTAACTCAAAGGAGCGTGGTGCAGCTCAGTATACCGCAAAAAGATTCAAATGGCGAAGCTTTATAGATGATCCATGCTCCCAAGCGAGTAGAAATATTAGCAGATTTTCACACAAAAATCGGTTTGAGTGAGTTACAAAATTTCGAATGAAAGAATAACTAAAGATTAATAATACCTCTTCTCATGGTGGAGGGGATTTGTGTTAAGCAAGACACGAAAAAATAGCTTAATAGTTCTCTATAATTTTGAAAATTTATTCCATAAGGATAACAAGTAATTTTTTACCACAAAGTTCAAAAATTAACCACTGAATCGAAAAATTAAATTTTTAATAATACTTTTAAATTTTTTTTATTTTCTTTTCTTTTCGCTTCTCGATTCTCGCCATTTTGTACACTAGTACAAAACATTAAATTTTTATTAAGTTTTCTATAACTATTTTAATTAATTGCATTCCTTGAATCCTTCACATGATATTCATTTTGTAAAATTTAACGGTGATTGCATTGCATATACATAATATGGGCGGGCATCTGCTCCCTAACAAATGCAAAAAGTTTTATTGTTCTTTCTGTTTTTAATTTTCCTTGTATTTTTCTTTCTATTTTTCTTTTCTTTTTTTACTCTCTATCATGTCTGGTTTTTTGTTTTTCTTTTTTTTTTTTTACTATATAGTGAAATGATAATGCCTATTAAAGCAATTAATTTTGTTTGAAAATGTCAAGTGTCTAATTAAAAGAATGAACTGTAACCATATTGGAAATTCCAATTTCTCAATATAAAATATCGATGCATCTTTAGCTTTCTGTATACATTCATACAAAAACTTTGATAACCTATACTTCATATGTCTATATATGTTTGTATTAAAAAAGAATAATATTTTTTTCTTTAAATTTTAAGGACCCTATGCATAGCTATTTTAAGTTATAGTTATTCAAAATTCATACGAGATATTAGTAGTGAGTACATTTTAAGTACATTGTCTTTGGTAAAAACTATCGAAATTACACCATAGCGCAATTTCTATAATATGGATACAATATGGGTATTGGGTGGCTACAAATTTCAGCTTAAATAACATAATAGCTATAGTGGGAGTGTAAAAAAATGATTTTATCTTTATACACAAAACAAAGTTATAATTATGTACGTATATAGATTCAAATTTCAAGTTATCAATAAATTGGAAATATTATATGCACTTATTGTGAATAGCATGAAATGAATGTGCAATCTAGTAAAAAACATAGCAATTTTTGGTATATAGATTTTCGTTCTAGGATCAACTCCGACAATTAATTAATACCAATATTCTTTTCTTTTGTTTTTTGCTCCCTTTTTTCACTCCTTTTAGCATACATGTACGTTAAATATAAAAAAAAAGTAAAATTTATTTTCTGACATGTCCAATTTCAATTTCCCTAGTTTAATTTCCAATATTTCGATATCAAGTGTGGTTTATCAATTTCATTTAAAGTTTTTCTTCTGTTTTTCGAATCTGTCTACGTTTTTTTTATCCTTTTGTGAAATAGCTGTATAAAGCAAATTGTGTTTAAAAACAATTTTAATAAAATGGAAAAGAAAATGAAGGTAATTTAAAATTATGGTTGACCTAGTATAAAAAAGATAACTATTAAGTCTTTGTCCGACTGGTTTGGAAAAAAAATTTTTATTTCATAAAACTACAAACAAATACTATGTAACACGCGTTATTAGATAGTACGCAGATGGGTCAAAGACCAGTATTGGGACGGGTGCGGGGGTATTTAATCCAGGAACCAAATTCTCCGAACCTATGGGAACTTCTTCGAGTGTGTTTCGGACTGAGTTGCACGCCGTTGAAATGTGCGTACGTTCACCCTGGAAATTGGGTATCGGGGACAGGAAATAATGATTATGTTGGATAGCCGGGCTGCGATCGGAGCGCTGAACTCGTTTTTAGTATCCTCCGCGGCAGTATGGAGCTATCTTGAGAAGCTCAGTGAGTTAGGCAGATGCAACCGGGTCACATTGTGTTGGGTGCCGGGCCATGTGGCACTTGCAAGGAAGGGGGCAAACACACCTCTTCTTGGGCCGGAGCCCTTCTGTGGAATCGGACCACATACTATTTGTTGGGAATGAAGGAAGGAATCAGAAAGCTCCTGGGAGATTATGACCAGAAGCGATTTAAGAAAATTATAGGGATGGGCAAGAACCAGGTGAGAGTCCTCACCGGCATTTTGGCGGGTCACTGCAGACTTAGAGGACACCTCAGTCGGCTGGGCCTGGAAAATGAGGATACTTGCAGATTCTGTGGGAAGTATGGAGAGACCTCGGTGCACCTCCTGGGGGAGTGTGATGTACTTGCTCGTAGTAGGGAGGAGGTGCTGGGAGGCTTTGTTCTAACGGTGGCGGAGTTACGGTCTAATGGCCCTCACAAGTTGCTTGAGTTCATCAGGATGGTGGGTCTCGAGCCTGTGTTGTAAGGCATGCCGCGCACTCGGATGAGGGCGCACAATAGATCCTTATACGTGTTCGCGGTGCACTGTTGCCCCCCGTTATACAAATCTACAAATCTACAAAAATACTATGTATTTTGATAAAATTGTACACTCAGATTTTTTTTTAAATAAATTTCGCGAATTTATTTTGGAATTAGGGGGAGTGGATTAATACTGCACCCTTACGGGGAGTGTAATTGAATGAAGAATTGAAATGTATTATGATAAATAAACTATTGAATACCATTACCGAATAAAATTCGCTTTTTCATTCTTGTCGTTATTCTATATTACTTGTAATTTTAACCTTTACAAAACTAATACTCGATTAATAAGACTTTGATAAAGCTCTAGAGTCTAGATCATATTAGTTTAAAGCTTTATTAAAATATTTGGATTTTACCCGACATTTTTAAGATGCCTAGAATTATGTAAATTTGGCTCTTAGAACAGGCTTTACGCCATGTCAGACTTTGTGCTTTTTACATCTTTTGTATCACGACCAAAAACTGACCAAAAATTAATAATAAAATTAATCAAAGCAAAAAATAAACAAATATGATGAGGAATTTTGTACAGACGAAATTTGAATCAATAATCTTGTCCTTTTCCTCCTGTGATTTTCTC
Organism: Condylostylus longicornis; assembly: GCF_029603195.1. Classification (NCBI taxonomy): domain Eukaryota; kingdom Metazoa; phylum Arthropoda; class Insecta; order Diptera; family Dolichopodidae; genus Condylostylus; species Condylostylus longicornis. The sequence goes on along the minus strand of NW_026578013.1, from coordinate 3,596,195 downwards.
CACGAACCGTAAAAAAGGAAAGATTGCACATTTTATTTATTTATGTTCCTTTGCTCTTCCAGTAAATACCAACTTTCAGGTTTTATTTCATTCAAATTTTAAGTTAATATCTTAATTTAGAAGAAAGTCTCAATTTATAATAAAATTTCGTCAGAAGTGTGTCAGGTATCTTTTAAATTGTCTAAATATATTCTTAAAAAATTTGGCAAAAAAAAAATTAATTTTTATAATTTCATAAATTTTCTTAAGTGAAATCATTTTCTATTTTCCTATAAATATTTTTAAATTTGCAATAAATTTTTAACAATTTTTAAAAAAAATTTTAAATTACAATTTTTTTTTTGTGTTTTTTTGAAAAGAAAAGCAAAATACCCTTATATTTTTATTTATATATCATTATACCCATATATCTACCACTTTACTTCCTAGAATACAAATTTTATAATGTAATAGGTACATATATTTTAAACTATATACCCATATACTTTTCAAATAACCCATATCCACCCAGCACAAACAACAAATAAAAAGGACAAAAGATAAAAAAATCGCAGTAACATTAAAAATCACAAACATCAAAAATAAAGCATGTAAATTAGGTAGAATTTAATGTAAACGATATGTAAAATATTCATTTTTACATTAAAGAGCAACAAAAAAAAAACAACTGAAAAAAAATAAAAATGAAAACATCAAGAAAATAGGATTTTATGTCCTTTTATAATACAGTTAATAAAAAGTTTTTCTTCTTTTTTTTTCCTATTCATAACTGCTGCTGCTCCTGCTGAAAACGACATACAAAATAAAATGTGCCATCAATTCTTAGAATACCTGACAGAGGTTTCAAAAAAAAAATAAAAAAAGAAATAATCATGAAGAAGAAGCAGAAGAAAAAACAAAAAATTAAAAATTCGAAAAGGATTTTCTTCATTTTCCATTTCTTGTTATTTTGCGCTTTCATGTTTTACAAGGGTCCAAACTAAAGAATAACAACAACTAAAAAAATTGTTTCATATTAGTTTAAAAAATATTGTTACAATATTTTTTTGCGGCTATATTTCGTATATAGACCCACTTACATACAAGCCACTTAACTATATAGAAAATACATTTTATTATACATGTTGTTTTGTTTACTGTTATACTTTTTCTATGAAACACTTGGTTGGCCCACATACATATTACGTACATGCTACACAAAAAAAAAATAAGAGAAATTCTCAAAAAATATTCTTGACAAAACCATAATATATAAAAAATATCAATGGAATTCTTTAAACCCGTGTCATAAAGAAGGGTGTTGTTGTGACGACTACAATGATTACGACAACTATAACAGTAATAATGATAATATCTATTGATAATGATTATATAATGATAATAGTGATGATAATGCCCGACATCGTCTAAATTATTTTTATTTTGCTTGTATTTTTTTCTCAAAAAAAAAGGATCAAGGCAAACTCAAAACAAAAAAAACAAAATAAAAATAAAATGGTACAAACAACATGAATTAATTTCTTCTTCTTGTTCTTTTTGTTTTTTTTTATTTTTCTGGAAAAATATAGAAAAAAAAGACGGGGAATTTTAAAAACATAAAATATTTTTTCGAAAAAAAAAAATGGGTAAAAACTAACAATAAAGAGTAGAAAAACAAAAATAAATAAAAAAACGAAAATAAACAGGAAATCTATTTCATAGGCAAATAAACAGGATAGCTGAATACAATTTATAGGATAATGTTTTTATGTCAAGAAAATAGGTTTTGACAAGGATTCTTTTTCTTGTTCATTTTTTTTTTCTTTTTGATTTTCTATTTTAATCATTTTGTTTTTCGTTACTTTTAATTCGGCCCCTTTTTTTTGTATTGGTGATACCATATATTATAGTATAACAGTTTAGTTTAACATTTTATATCAGATATTTAATTTTATCTTTTCTATTAGAACGCCATATTATAAAAATTGTTGAGATTTCATTTTTTTTTCTTTAAAGAGAGAAAAAAATTTTTACTTTTATAATGGTGAAAAATAAAAGAGTAGAGAATATGAGTTTGATGGGTATAATTGACTATTAGAACACTTCATACATTTTATTAAGTATGAAAATTTCGAACATCAGTTTAGATATATTAACATTGTTCCACTTAAATACTACTTTGAGTAAACTACATTGTATTAAATAAATTAGGTAGATTCGTAAATTCATTTTCTCATTATATCGCTACCCACAAGACAGAAAATCTTAAGTCGACTTAAAGATGTTTTGCCTTATGAGACGTTTTTCAACTCCTGAATACTAGATCTACATTTTTTGCTCTGACTCAGGTGTCAAACTAATTTAAAATCCTGATATAATTATTCACGCAGCACTGAAATGCGCCTTATCTTAGTTATACTGAAAACTTATGAAAAACGACTTAAGATTTTTTGTCTTGTGGGTGTAGCGATATTATGCTGACAAAATATCGTTACCCACAAATTTTTAAAAACCCTTTATATGAAACGCTTTTTGAAAATTTGTTCCTAAGTTACGAGTATTTCCATTTAGCTACTCATATAAAAATATTAATTTTTATATATTTATAGAAATAAAAATTTCTAGTTCTATAGTGATAGAACTAGAAATTCGAAATTTTGCACAAATGTATATTTTGTACTGCGCGGCAAATAGGTCTTGAAAATGAGTAAAAGCTCCAATAGGAATTTTGAAAACTTCCCAAATGTAGAGTGTTATGCCAAATTCATTATTCAGAAGGTCATGAAACTCACCAAATGTATCGTTCCGATAGTCATGCAATATTCTAGAGAAATGGTCTTTTTAACTTAAAATGTTCGGGTATTCAGTTGTGGCAAAGACTAAAATTAACTTTTTTATTACGTTTAATTTTTACTGTGCTAAGTTTTGTGTTAAATAAAAAAAATAACTGACTACCAAATATAGCTACTTGAGAATAAAAGGACGGAAATTCTGCCATGTGCAAAACTAAATTACAAGTTTACATTAAATGAACATTTGTTATATTAGTTTTAACTATTTTAAATTTATTTTCCACATATTGATAATAACACGATAAATGAGCGTAATTACTCCTTCCAACCCCTTGTTCGTCCGAGCTGATGTTCTCAAGAGTAAGTTAAGATAGTTGTACACCCAATACAAAAATTACCAAGCATCATATTTCTTTTTTTTTTAATATTATAATGTACACAACGAATTCTTACAACTCTTATTCAAAATTCTATACATATTATACTGTAGCTAGTAGCCAAAGATAAAGAAAAATAATTTAATTTCACAAAACATTTGTTTATAACTAATATTACTTGCCCAGATTACATTTTAAAAAGAGGAGGTAAAAAATTTTACAAGGATCAAAACAAATCAAAAAAAAAATTCAAGAACAAACACAAGTAAAAAGAAGGATATAAAATGGTAGAGAAAATTCGAAAAAAAATAAAAACAAAAAATAAGGAAAAATAAGTACGAAATACCCAAAATCATTGTCAATTATTTGATTTATAGAAATATAAAAGAAAGGATATTTCAAGAGCATTAAGCGTTTCTGTATACCTAAAGCACTGATAAGTTAATAGACAAGTTGTGGATAATTTAAAGTAGCAAACAGTTTCTATTTCAGTTTTTTTTTTATCCTATGCCTAAAATCGATAAATTTTCCTTGTTTTTTTTGTTTTTGCTTAACATGCACTGCTTTTCTAATTTCTGATCTCCATCAATATATTATATGAAAATATTTTCATATCATCATTTTTTATTCTTATTTTTAAAAAAAAAATTTCAAAGAAAAATCTTTTAGAAACAAAAAACTGAAACAAGAGAAAAGAATAAAAAAAATTCTCTTCATTGATTTTTGATTTACCAAAAAAATCCTTAGAAATATTTTTTCCGTTTTTCCTTACTATTTTGTTTCTTTTTTTGTGTTTTGTTATTGTTAATTCCATTTTGGATATTTTGGATATATAGAAAATCATAAATAATGAAGTGTTTAAAAGGATGATCTCCTAGTTTTAGTTAAGTTATTTGTTATTTTATTGAGGATATTTTTTCCCCTACATATCCTTATAAATTATTTATAGGCTGGTAAAAACAATAGAGAGAAAAATATGTGAAGAAGAAGAAGTTTTTCATTTTTTGTAAAAAAATTTTCATATAGGTACGTATAGGCTTGTATGAATAATTAATGAATTTTTTAAGAACAAAAAAATACGTTCATTTTGTTAATTTTGATAATTCATTTCAATTAAAAGATGAGGATTAAGGTGTTCTACAGGATGAAGTTGAGAAAATCTATGCTGTCAATACTGCAGGTATTGATTAAATTAAATAAAAAAAATAATTTTAAAATTGAAAAAAATCAATTGAATTTATGTATTCAGTTGATTATGTTGTGGTTTGTTAGCTTTGAAGCCTGTTGCTGAGTTATGACTTCAAATTAAGCTTATGTCGTTAATAATGTACATGAATTAAACAAAAGAATAATGTTAGTGGTGCAACATTAATAATAATTTGAAAATATACCATAAATTTTATAACAAATCATATTTAATACTTCGAAATAGATTCACACCTCCGTGTAAGCATTGAAAGAAAAAGAAAAGAATTTCAATGAAAACATTCTGTAGCCAAGCCAAAATTAATAATAAAAACTACATTAAATAATTAAAAACATTTTCAGAAGAAGCTAAGGGAAACACAATTTTTATAATAAAGTTAAATAAAGTTGGATTAAACGAATGACTTGTCTTTACAAGCACTATTCATTTGAACAAATGATAATTTTTTTTTTTTTGCTATCCTACTTCACTCCTAGGATGGTGGCGAGCTTAATGACTTGAACGGGCGTTGAAGCCGAGACCCATCAATTAAAGGACCAGTTCAATAACCATTGCCAACCATTGGTCAGATTCTTTTATTGATTCATGTGCTGACATATTATATCAATTTATTGCATACATTTAGGATGAGCAAAAGATAAAATTTAAAGTGTTAATATAGTAAGCTAATGGGATCTTTAAGTTAGTTAGCAAAGAGAAATAATTATACTTTTAATGGCATGGCATATACTATTACCTTTTCGCTTTTATAGAATTTTGGAAAAGCTTGCAGTTTCGGAAATAATATTACAAAATTACATGTTTCAGATTTTGAGAAACTAAAGACCTATTTGTGTATAATCTCAAATTTCTATTTCAAACGGTGTAGAAGTTTTGTAAACAGACACGTAGACAGACGTACAGAATAAAACTGACAAGCATTTTTTTTTAATTTTTTTAATTTTCTGGAAAAGTCTAAAAAGGAATTTTAATCGTTCCGTGAATATTATTTCAAATATTGGCAAAAAAATATTTATATTAGATTGTCTTTGTATAAAGCAATGCTATTATTTTACACTTAAGTCTAATCTAGCATATAGATAGCGTGCAATATAGTATAGACAAAAATATTTCTAATATTTTTTTTCAAACTATAGTAAGGCGCTTCTACTTTTAAATAATAAAAATGGTTTTCGTTTGTTCGTATTTTTCATGTTACTGCAGTACTTTGAACTCTGAAAGTAATGAAAAAGATATCAAAACTGAAACAGTATAAATATTACAAAACCATTCAACATTCTCATAGGATTAGCCTTTCTTTATTAGAAGTATTTCAGTAACATACACGATGTGGACATTTATAGCTCTATAAATGAATGATTATTGAAACAAGAATCTCAAATATCGCAGAATAATTTTAATTAAATATTTCCATATTAGAATTCTATTCAACAATAAACAAAATAATTATTTTGTACATTCTATTAGTTATTGCAGAACCAACATGTTTAAGGAACAAAAGATAATTCCCAAAACCTATTATGCAATATGCACATTAGTTTCGAATTTACTCAATTATGGCGTATGTTTTAAAAATATTTGAATATGGAAAATAATAATATGGAAAAACATTTGATTATTATTGAAATTGCAGATCATAAAATTAATAAAGGCACAAAAACATATACAAAGTGTTCATTTTTAGAAGTTTTACCATTTTTTTAAATTCTCCATATTAAAATGGTGGAAACTTCTCTAGTAAACTACGAAAGTGTTTGGCACTGATGACACGTTGCTGGAAAGCAATTGTATAATTTTTAAATTAGGTCACTAGTTGAAAGCTGAATCTTATATTTTCTAACTTATATTGGAAAAAATCAAAAAATTAAATTTAGAGAGACCAATTTCGAGCCCAACTATTCGAAAGGAAGAATGAAAAAAAGAAAATCTTATTATTTTTAGATTGTCTAATTGTGACCAATTCCGGTGCCGGATCTCCTATAAATGCAAAGTAATCAATTGCAACCAGAGCGAAAGCAGGGGAACCTTAGAACTTAAAAAAAATAAATTTTAGAAAATAAAACTAATTTTTTTTCTATTACGTGTTTTCCAAAAATCGGGATGGAGGCGCGCTCAATTCAGAACAATTCAGAACAATTCGGCTCGGATCCGAACAATTCAGAACCGAGCCTAAGCCTTTCTATATTATTCTAGTTCTACAATATTCTAGTCTCTCATACCCCGTGTAGTAAACCAATTTTGCTGACTAGTTTAAATTTTATATCGAATTTTATAATATTTGGAATAAATGAAAAATAAAGAAGTAAAAAAGTTTGTTAGCTAGAATTTTATAATTTTATTAATAATATCCTAATTCAATACTGGGATTACTTTAAGAAATACTTTGGGTGGCACACTTGGTATTAGGCCAAATATAATTTAGCATAAATGTATACGTATTTAAATTTAGTTTATATGAATTCTCTTTATTTTTTGTGTTATAGTAAATTTTATTTGTATTCTAATAAGTTTCATTGAAAATTTAAAATCAGGATTAAAGGATTTTGCTTTCTATTTTTCTTATTTTTAAATGCGCGAAGAAGATATCGTTTTTATTTTAAATTAAATTAAATTTTTGGAGAAAATCCACAATAAAGCAAAACACAAGCAACTCTAATAAAAAGGCAGAAAATTAAGAGGAGAAAATAAAAAAAAAATTTTTTTTTTTGACTAAAATTATGTTATGAAAATATTTGAAATAATCGCGAATATTTTTTTTTAAATAAAAGTTCATCAAATACAGTTATTTTTAATAAATTTATAATATATGTATGTTTTTAAAAAATAAGTTTGATTTTGAAATTTTCCATTTTATTCGAAAAAATATTAATCTGCAAGACTGAACTTAGGTGAGTGATAATAGTTGTCAATAAATGTTTTTATTAAGCATAATATCATTGTTAGTAAATTGAATTCGAATTGCTTAGAAATTTCTCATACATTCTTGTTAGCTGTACTGACGCTATAAATGATTTAGAAGAACTTAGAAATTTTTCATAAGATTATATCCCCAATATTTCATCTTCATATTTCTTTCATATAATTATTTAATTCTTATGATTAATAATCTAAACAAAAATATAACATAATTTAGTTTCTGAGCTAAATATTTTGAGGAAAACGTATAGATGCACCACACATAATGTGAAAATATAAGACACCAAAAAAAATTTTTCTCTTAAAATTTAAAATAATTTTTCTGATTTCCTCGTCCAATTTCGCGTAAAGATGAACGCGTAAACTAAATAAATGTCTAGCTAAATAATCCTTAAAATTTGCTTTAGAAATAATTCCAAAATATTTGATTTGTTATTAACGAAAAATAAAATACCATTGTCGATTTGATAATTAAAGCAATTCAAATTCCCAAAATAAAATCACAATTATAAATTATTATACTATTATTCAATTTAAATTAACAAACACTCAATAAGAACATTATCGGATATCTGTATCGTAATAGACCTAAGTTGGAATTCTTGTATTAATCTGTAAGATATCAAATGATTTTCTCCCAAAAAATCTTGTTAAGAAAATCTGCTTACATATTTATTTGCATTAATCAAATTCCGTTAAAGATATTAAAGAAAAATATTAAAACTTTATGGAAGTTCATATGAGGATTTCAATAATAATTAAAAGCAACATAGGAACTATATGAGAGCTATAAAATTCGTACAATATTTTAAGAACAAAAGCCCTGTTTGCAAGGTACACTTACAAAAGTTTAGGAACACATTACAGAAAAATTTAAATTTGGCAAATTTGGAAAGTATAGACCTAGCTCAATATTCTTTGGTAATAAAATAATAATACAGTTTATATTAAAATTCAGTTAGCAGTCGCTTAAAAATAAATCTTTATGAAATTTGCTCTTTAAATACCAATGCTAAAATTTCAATATGAAACAGAAAATTCACAATTTTGTATTTCATATTTAAATCTCTGGAATTAATTTCAGATTTTTCCACAATTTTTTTTTCATTTGAACTTTAAACTTTTCATTTTACAAAAGAAATTTACATTAAAATTTAATTATTGGAATCATTTTCATTTCTATAAAACTAAAGATTGATTCTAAGAAATATTTTTAAATTAAATAAGAAATTTACAATTTGTTTGAAGTTTATTGACGTTTCCTAAGATTTAATTCTAATGATGTTTTTAAGTATTTGAACAGTATACCCATATCCATCATAACATTATTGAGAAAATCATTTTTATTGTCACTCAATGATTTTCTACAGAAATTATGATTTCAATGCATCATCACTAACTTATTCACCACCCACTTATAATAATGAAATATAGGTACCTACGTTATTTAAAATGAAATTAAAAAAGTAAAAGAACCCTATAATGGGATAAAACTCATAGACTCTATATATGGTTTCTACATTTATAAGGCTGGAATATCTGGAATAAAAATGATTTAGGTACTAGGTGAGCATAAGGACGTCAAAAACGAGTCAATAATCTTATGTAGTCTAGACATTAACCTAATTTTGTTTTGCCTTACTGATTTCTTATTCTTGTTATGTTTTCCCTTTAAATCCTAAAGTGGAAGCGTCGTTTTTTTTTTTTAAGAAAATTTTAACCGCAGAAAAATTATAGAACATGAGAAATAAAATAAAAAATATTTTACCTTCAAATGTCGGTATAAAGGTATTCCATGAAAGAAAATATTATTTTCTCAATAAATCCTTTTCTTTATTTTCAAATGAAAATTTTTTGATTATCCATAAGTATACCCATGTTATCGAAAATATGATAGATAATAATTTTCAAGAGAATAATTTCTTTTCATATATACGAATTGATTTTTAAATATATGCAAAATGGTTGACTAGCTGACGAGTTGACAAACCTTAGAATCATTTTTTCAATAGAAATTTTAAATTCAAGGTTTAATAAAATTGAATTCAACATTATGGCAAAAATTCAATAAAATTACCTTATTTTGCGAAATTGGGAAAATTGCATACAAATTTATGATTATAAATAAAATTTAATCAATTTTGACTGGTCTGCGGAATTTGATTAAACTTTTTGAATCAAATTGAAATTATTTGAAAAATTATAATTTTATATTAAAAATTTTTTCAATATTTCAATATTCAATAATCAGGGTGATGTCTATATAGAGCAGAATCCGAAAAACAACAATCTCAAATCCCGTTTATTGTCATATGAGGCGCTCAGTACATTAGGAGCCTATACTTGCAAAAATGACATTTGGAGTAAATTGCGATTGAAATATTTAAATATTCAATTTGTATGAAAATTTTTAAAAAGTCAAAAACTAACTTATGTCAAAATAGAGTGAAAAGAGGAGTAAACAAAGTATTTTGAAAATATAGAACAATTCTTTAGGCCATTACAGCTCTATTGAACATAATAACTCATTTTTGCAAAAATGCTAGATAGGCCACTAATATGCTGGGCGCTTCATATTGGCTTTAAACATAATAATAATAGTAATAATTTTGAATATTCTTCACTCAAATTTGAAATATAAAAATAAAACAAAAGAACATGGTCAGTACTAATTTATATTTTGATTTTTATATTGTTATGTAACGTATGAATATGATGTCCTTTAAGAGATATAAGAATATCAATATAATACTATAGTAAAGAAGAATAGTGTTGAAATAAGAGTTGAATACCAACTGAAGATTGTTTCTGACCTGTCAGTAAAAATTATTTTGTATTTTAACTTAATATAAAATGAAGCTAGCTTCATTCGAATCGGATAGTATGGACACTATTACAAATGCAAAAGAATTAAACAAAATTTCTCATAATAAAGCAGAGTTTTGTAAGCGAACGTTCTTGTATAGTTAAACTACATAAAAGTATTAAAAAATCATCTGCATACAATGCACCAACGCCAGTCATAATAACAAAAACTCATCAATTCCACAATTTATTATTCAAGGCTTCTTGAAATTTTCTTGAAATAGGGATACTCGCAAGACTGATTTTCGTAAAATCAAATAGTAGGTATTTGGCACAACTTTCGAAAAATTCGAAATGTATTTGATGCCTCAGACTGTTGGCTGTTATTCCAGACTCAAGAAAATTTCAATGTCAAGATAACGATCTCCCATCAGTGTTCTTCATTTCCTAACTTATCAAAAATTAAACGCTAACTGATCAAAATGTAATATAAATTCTTTAAAATACGGCAATTATATTCGGAGAAAAAAAAAGGAGGAAACAAGAATAAAATAGGTCCATATTTTGTTTAAAACTTGTTTAAAACTTTATTTAATAACAAAATTTTATTGTGCCGAACCGTAAAATTTTTATGTTCACCTTAGACTTACAATACAATATCGAGTACAAAATACCAATCTCCTACATTTTCATTGATTCATTCACTTTCTATTTATTATTTTTATAATTAGCTATCTAGTATTTATTTTTGGTATTAAAAAAACACTATTTCCATGTTTTTAGTCACGAATATAAAAACAATATTTCAAAGCTTAAAATAGTTCATTAACAATATTTTTTATAGAACACCAATACCATAATTTTCAATTAACTCCAACCATTAATGAATCGAACAGTGTTCTTCAACAGTTAATTTCAGTTTTCTTTCATACTTTAATTGTTTTTCCACCCATTTTTTTTTATTCATTTTTATTTTATAAACGCTATAGTTTTAGTTTTCTGTTTTTTTTAATAATAAATTTTTATTGATTACATTTTAATTGCTATAATTTAGTTTAAAATGTTCTTCGATTGTCACACTCATTAGACGTATGTATACATAAACAATTACCTTTAATGTTTACGTTGTTATGGAATATTACGTGTTTAATAATATTGGTGTCAAATATATCACAATATTAAATTACACTACCATGACAAGAATTTTCACCTTAAAATATAATTTCTAAAACGGAATATAAAAAATTATCTATGGAAAATAAAGAACTTTTAGAACAATTATTAAAGGTTTTTATAAAAGTATAGAACTATTAGTTTTTTTTGCAACTTTTAATAGCTATGGCATAAATGAGATGATCATGAGGAAAATGAGATAAAATTTTCAGGTAAGCCACAGTTATTTTTATGTGTCTAATGCTCTCAAGCGTTTAATTAATTTTCTTATACTCCAAATTCTTTCTATTTATGGCCTTTGTAGTTCTAAGTTGACTGAGTCCTAAAAGTTTAATCGCATATAAAAACAACAAACTTCAAAGCTAACAAGTTTTTTAATATTGAATGATGTTACAGTATTACGAAAAATGCCCACCTAATCAATGGCGGGGTGATTATGGCACGGGTCCCTTAACCAAAGAGTCTCTGGCTCAAACCTTGATCAGGTCACTATATTAAATACCTTTAATATTATATAGCTTAACATATAATACTATAAAAATTGCATATACCGCCTAGAAAGCGGTAGGTCACTGGTTCGAGTCCAGTTCGAGGAGAAAAATTTTTTAATTAATTTTTCTGCCTTTAACTCGTTCCTTTGATTACGTCATCCATCTGTTCTGCAGTTGCATGAAGAAATTTCCATTAAGTTAAATGCATATACCATGTTTCCACAATATTCAATAATAAATAAAAACAAAAAAAAACATCTGTTGTGATCAGCACACAACAAGTCGCAAAATGTTATAGATAGCAAAAATGTCGCACAAAATTGTGAAAATGCTTTTTGAACACTTTTTTCTAATTATATTGACGCTAGTTAGCATACCTAGGAAAATGTAATTTTCGTCTCTTACAGTATCAATTAGTTCCTTTGATCTTGATTAAAAATGGAAAATCGACTTCTATAATGAAAATTCAGTTTCCGAGCTTTGACATTCCCAAAAAATTATAAGTTCGTTGTTTCAACACCTTCATTTTAATTTGGTGGAAAATGGTTGATTTTTTCTTTTTATGTGGACAAAAATCTAAATTTGGCCGTAGTAAAAGCCCAATTGCTGATTCGTAATTTCTTCCACAAATCATGTGGTTTCTTTTATGTGTAGCTAAATTATATGTGTTAAAATTCATAGTCTGATTTTCAGCATAATATCATGAAATACTCATGTATCTCCTAGAAGTGGAAAAGAGGGAAAAAAAATTAAAAATGCCCTAATATATCGATCAGCTTTTAAAATAATAATTTAATATGATTTTTTTTTGCTTCTTTTAAATTATTTTTAATTTCACAAAATATTTTTAAATAAAATTAAATGAAAATTTCCTTTAATTCTAGGATAATAACTATTCATTACTAATTTGTATAGTGACATAGAAATCGATAATAAAATTTTAAATAATCCTTTGCATCAGGTTTCATATTTAATTATTGTTATTATTTTACAGGGGGTGGACAACGAATAATGGATAATACTACAAAGTATATGATTAGGAAAATTAAATTAGATAAAATAAAGCCTGCAATATAGTATGAACCCGCTCCGAATATCTTCGTTATGTTTATATCTACATGCCACATTTAAAATGAAAACCACCACATTAATATCTTTTTAATTGAAATGTACGACATAAACATAATTTCTATCTCACTTTCTTATTTTCTGGTTTCTATATAGTTGACTCAAATCCAAAAATCAACTTCCTTTTTGTTTTATTTAAACATCAAGTAGACTTTTTTTAATAATAAAAATTTTACTTCTATTCGGTACCAATATTTTAATGCAGAACTTAAAAACGGCTCCCACTTAATACCTATTAGAAGTTCCCACACCGTTTAATATTTTAATTTCATTTCAACTGTACTATTCATTGATAACGGACCACCCTGTCATACTATGAGTTATTTTATAGTAATAACTATGTTAATTAACTTCAGCACTATTAGTTATATGCCCATAAATATAAAATACACAATATTATTTACGTTCCCATGACCATACATAAAAGGAAGATTTCAAATAAAATTTTAATTAAAATCATATTAGTCACTTTAAAACACTCAAAGAACGTGTTTATATTTAATATAATTTAAATTTTCAAGGTAATTAAATATTTTTAAGTTTAGAAATAAATTTTATTTTAATTATAAATATTTATTAATTAAATTTTTTGAACTATACTGTTAATCTATTAATAAAGTAGAATTCAACAATTTAAAAACTTCAAATATTTTTTTATATTTTTATTGAAATTTAGTGAATTAAAATTTAAATTTGGCTAACGGGGTTGCTGTCTTCCGCAGCTCACAATTGGCTCGAGTACACCAAAGCGATGGATCTCAGCGGTTGCTGTAAGCTCATGTCCTGCACTCAGGGAAGGAGCACAATAGATTCTTATATTTGGTCATGATACACTATTACTCTGGTTTTACAAATCTACAAGTGATTGTGGATAATTATTTGAAGCTCCTTTGAGTTTTTTACAGGCCATCAGAACAAAAATTTTTAAAATTCTGTTGATAATAATGTAAATTTTATTAATGCATAATGAATCGATTCAACGTGTGGCATAGTCCAATATAAATTTATTCGCGTTAAGCCTCATAAAAATTTCTGAATTATAATTAAATTATAAAGAGATCTTGGAAAATTATAAAGCAAAATTGCATTATAATAATCTTGAAAATTACAGAATTTCATCAATATTCAATTCAAGTTAACTATGGGACATTTTTATTCAAGAAATCTCAATTATATAATATGAAAAATTCGATATTTAACTCGGTAGTCTTAACCATTCCTAACCCAACCGGTCACAGCAAATTGATTGGGAAATTTTCTCTGTAACAAGAAAACAATTGCGGTTTTCATGTTGAATTACTCATAATTTAAATTTTATTTCAGTTCAAAGTTCTTTTTTAAGTAAATTTCGGAAAATTAAAATCTCATCTTCCTACATCAAATATTAAGAAATATTTGCAATTTTAATAATTACAACTGTTATTTAAATTGAATTTTCTTACTATACTCGTACGAGTATAGGTAAAAGTAATAAAAATATAATGAGTTTCTTTGCCAATAAATACCTACATACACATATTACGTATATAATGTAAATATTATTATGAAAATTTCAGTGAAAAAGAGAAAACTGAATAAATTAACCTTGAAAAATTTGATTTTGGCAAAAAAAAAAATTATTTTTTAATGTTTCATTTTAGTTTTTTTGTTGTTTTTTTTTTTATCTTGAAGAATATTAGTAGTATATTATCTTACATCCACAAAAATATTTCAATAAATTAAGGAAATTTTTCATTTCTTATTACCCAATATAAGATACGTGCTCTCGTATGGCACCTATATCTGCCAACCTTTTGCACTGATAATATTAAAAAAATATTTTGAGTTAAAATGTGAAAAGATTCATAATTCCTTATTTTCCAAGGAAATTACAATATACACAGTTTATATGTAAACGGTATATGTGATTGTGTGTATGTTGTACATAATATTGAATGTAAATATGATAAGGAGTGTGTGTTTATTAGATTTTAAGGTAATCAGATCAAATACTTTACGATATTCAAAAAAAAGAAAAAACAAAATCGAAAAATGAAAATTTGGTAAAAAAAAAATAAAAATATTAGCTACTTAGTATTCTTGATGATGGTGTTATGAATTATTATAGGTATCGATCTGAATCTTATTAGGAATTTAATTTTTTTTCTCCTTTTTTTGATTTAGCTTAATTTTGTTTTCTTTTTCCTTTAATAATTTCATGTATTATGCATAATCACGTTTCAGATTTAAAGAACACATGTTGATAAAGGTGTACAACTGCTATGAAATATGTGAATGTAGAAATGTTCATTATAATTCATTATACTTTTGAATACATACATAATATTGCTTAAAGCATAAAGCTAAAATACACATAATATTATAATTGATATTTAAATTCTATTTTAACTAACACTGAAAAGTGCAAAATTCATAATCCACGTACTGTAAATTTTGTTATTCAAATATCATTATCCGAATAGCATCTTAACTATAAAAAAATTAAAAATCTTTTTTTTTCTTCCTTTGTTCATTCCCGGAGGGAACATAGGCCTTCAACAAATCCTCTAAATTGCACTCTATTTTGGGCTAGACGCTTTACTTCCGACCAGCACTTGCCATTGGACTCGGCCTCCCTAAGCGTGGTTCTACGCCATGTATTTCGGGGTCTGCCAACCCTCCTTTTACCTTGAGGGTTCCAGTCTAATGCCTGCCTGGCTATCGTGTTACTAGATTTTCGCAACGTGTGTCCCAGCCATCTCCATTTTCTTTCTTTTATGACCACACTTATAGGTTTCTGGTTCGAAATCGCCCACAGCTCATCATTCGTTATTGTTCTAGGCCAGAATATGCCGCATATTATTCTCAGGCACCTGTTGACATATGCTTGGACCTTGTTGATGTACGCTGCAGCCACCATCCATGTCTCACAGCCGTACAGAAGCACCGATTTCACACAGGCATCGAATATTCTGATTTTGGTGGTTCTTGTCAGGTGGGACGATTTCCACACGTGCCATAGCCGGCCAAAGGCCATCCTAGCCTTTGATAGTCTGTGTTTTATGTCCAGCTCCGTTCCTCCATCACCCGCTATGATGCTGCCCAGATAGTTAAATTGTGACACGTTCTCAATATGCCTATCGCCTAGAAGAAGGGGCTCATTGTTTGTTGTATGTATTCTTAGGCATTTAGTTTTGTTGGCATTGATCCTAAGGCCGACTCCCGCAGCTTCTTTCTCCAATATGCTTATCTTGGTCTGCATATCTGCATGTGTGTGGGCCAGGAGGCGGATATCGTCTGCATATTCAAGATCCTCCAGCCTTCCGGTCAATCCCCATCTGATACCCCTCGGCGCCATATTTACTTTTTTCATTATGTCGTCAAGTACTACGATGAAGAGAAACGGCGATAGAGGACACCCCTGCCTGACACCCGATGTTATTTGGATGGGTGTGCTTAGCTGGCCGCCGTGTAACACTCTGGAGCTCGTATTCTCGTACATGGCCTGAATGATGTTCACAATTTTTCTGGGGACGCCCTGGATTTTTTCTGGGATTTTCCGGAACCCCGGCCTGCTCTTCTCTGAGTACTTTATCCATTTTCGGCTCGATTCTGCCCATGACAATTAGTGCCAGCACCTTGAATACAGTGTTTAGCAGGGTGATGCCCCTCCAATTCGAGCACTCCTGCAGATTGCCTTTCTTTGGTAATTTTATAAGTACTCCTTCTTTCCATTTGTCGTCTATATTTTCTTCCTGCCAGATCCGCTCTATTATGGGCCCGAGTATCGCAGCTGTCAGACCAGGATCAGCCCTAAGCAATTCAGCCGGTATTCCATCCGCACCTGCAGACTTGTTGTCTTTAAGTCTCATAATCGCATCTTTGAGTTCTTTCTGGGATGGAGGCCTGGTGTCAAAGTGGCCGATGTTGCTGTAGTCCTCTGGTTCCTTTCTGGAGTATTTTGGGCCGATTCGTTTGCTTCGTTGAAATGCTTCCTCCATCTTACAAGTTGTTCTTGTGCATTTGTGATCAGGTTACCTTTCTTATCCTTTATTGGGTGGTGCTTCTTGAAGTTCTTATTTGTGAGGGCATTGATGCATTTATGTGTGCGTCTCATATTATTCATGTCAGCTGCCATCTGTGCTTCCTTCGCTATCTTATTATGGAACCTCTTTTTATCTCTCTTTGCCAGCTTCTTGATCTCCTTCGCTACCGAATTGTACAATCTTTTTGATTCTGGGTCGTTATTTTGTTGTAGTTGGATGTGGAGCTTGCGCCGTTCTTCTATTTTCTGCCACGTCTCGTCCGATATCCACGTCTTCCTTTCAGGGCGTACTGTTCCTAATACGACCTCACACACTTGTCTGTATATGCCTTGTATGTTTTGTGCATTTATATTATTGGTTTGCTCTGTTATTTTTGATATAAATTCTTGCTTTATATCTATGTTGTTCAGCTTGTGGGTATCTATCTTTTTCTTTCTTGAAGACGTGTTTTGCGCCCTTATGACTGCGGGCTTCATCTGTATGTCTGCTGTGATCAGTACGTGGTCACTATATATATCAGCTCCCCTCCACGTTCTGCAGTCAAGAAGCGAGTGCCTCCATCTTCGGCTCATACAGATGTGGTCTATTTGGTTCCTGGTTCTGCCGTCAGGTGACACCCATGTGTATTTGTGTATCGTTTTGTGCGGGAAGATGGTTCCACCAATTATTCTGTCATGTTCTTCACATATGTCTATTAATCTGTCTCCATTCTCATTACGAACACCCAGCCCATGTGATCCTGTTGCAACCGTTTTACTATTTCCTATTTTAGCGTTGAAATCGCCTATTACAATGCATATTTCGTTTCGAGGCATCTTACACAATGTCGTTGACAGCTGGGAGTAGAATGCGTTCTTGTTTTCTTCGCTTGCGGCCTCTGTGGGGGCATAACACTGTACAAGTGTGATGTTTCTTATTCTTGTGCGTATTTTAAGTGTTATTATTCTGTCAGAAATGGCCTCCCACTTTATAACGCAACTGCGCTATTCCTTGTTGACTATAAATCCTACTCCTCCCTCAGCAGTGTTGCATCCGGAATGTATAACCATATTCCCAAGTGATGTTACAATTTCTCCTTCGCCTGGCCACCTCATTTCACTTATGCCCAATATTTTGACATTATATTTCGTGATTTCTTTCTCTACTGGTGCCAATCTTGCGGGTTCCCTTAGAGTCCTTACGTTCCATTGTCCAATTCGTATCCTTTTTCGTGTGCCAATAGTCGTTACCATGTTTTCATCCGTTATCCGAGGCTCTGTCTCAGTTTCAAGAATCGTTATTTTTATTCACTAGGCAAGGTGATTAGCCTACCGTAGCTATCTACATGATATGCGCCGAAGTGTTCTTTAAAATCTTAAAAACGTGTTTTTTTCTATTAAAGAAATTGCAAAAAAAATTGTTCAAAGACTTGTCTGTTTCATACAGAACAATTGAACTTTTTCTCATATAATTTAATCAAATACGTATTTTGAAAAACTGCACGCTTTGTATACTATTTTGTATACTGTAGTTAGTGAAACAGAAATGCCACTATTATTAGGAGCTACATTAATTATTACTAATATTAACTGCATTTGAACCCGAATAAGAACATTTTTCGAGAGCAATTTTTAATCTAGTATGGAAATGAACCAATATACAAACAAAAATTTCACTTAATGCAGTAGTAATAAAAATATTTCTCTTACCGAGATAAAAATGTAATGAAATGGTGTACAAAATTCACAAAATTTATTGCACGTACAGGGTGCATAGGAATTCCTCTTAGAGAGACATATTTTGTTAGAAAATTCAAGTGATCGGAAAAATATTTTAATTTAAAGAAGATTTCCTTTTATCCAGTTTCTGTTGTAATTTTTATACCATAGGCTTTGATTCTTAATTAATTTTTTTAGTTACTCGAGTTGAATAAAGTGCCATTTAAATTTTCTTTTTTTTTTCGTGAACTAAAATTGGAAATTAATATTGAAACCAAGTAATTGGAGGACATATTAAAAAATCCTGGATTAATAAAAATTTTTTATCTTAAACTTCTACTAAAATTATTGCAAAAATTTAGTATAAGCAAGTAGCATATAATTTCTAAGACATTTACAAGTAAAAACGTTTCAGGCGACTTTAACTAGCCTAGCAGGACAATTACCCTGCACTTTGGCAATTTGAGTATAAAAACTAGTTCTTGAAATAGTTGCAATTATACGTTTTATCTACCACAATCATTCCACAAAAATTCTAAAGATATCACATACCTGCATCGCGTGTCCAAGACCGCAAAATTTCATGTATCTATAGTTTTATTATTTTCCCAGGCATTTAATATTAGCTCTTAAGGCTCTATCGCAGGTCCTCGAATTAGTGAGGCTTTTCCAGAATTTATACATATAAAACAGTAATGGAAACATGCTTACAAAATTTCATATTTATTTCTTAATTACATATATTATATTGCAGCCTCACGAATCCATAGTCCAAATTGGTACAAATCCATATTAATGCACTCGTTCATGGCAAAAAGAAACAATTTGTGAAAATTTGAACAATTTGTGGCGTTTGCATTATAATTTTTTCAATTGTTGTGCGATCGGAAGAACAGACGGACGAAAGTATTGACATCCGTATATCCAGTTCGAACCCATTGTTGAACTAGTCAAACTATACAATAGCAGCCGTTTTAAAAAAAAAAAAAATATTTTATGATAATCTGATGGTGTTTTAATTTTTTTCGTTTTTTCATATTCGTAAGAACGGACGGACAGGTGGACATGTTTGTAACCAGAACAGAATTTTAGGCGGCATTCGACTTCTTTGTGATGTTACAAACTTCATACTAAAATAAAAATAAAAATACATTATTGAAAATACATTATTGAAAATTTCTTATAACAATTTTTTAATTTTTATTTTTTTTTATCCTCATCCCATGCACTTACGTCATCACTCTCTTGAAATTTTATCACAATCGATTATATAAATTTTAATATACTAACAATTTTATATTGGCAACATTAACATTTTTATAAAATAACATTTATGTATATACATACAATACATACATATGTATCTCCCTAATTTTATATAATATTATTCTACATAATGAGAAAAATAAAAAAAAAATTAAAGAAAAACTTCATTGAAATTCCTTATTCTTACGATAATGGCCCAAAAAAAAAAAGAAAGTCAAATAATCATAATTAAATCAATCACTGTCTTTAACATCAATCACATTATATAGTACATACATACATAATTATATACATGCATCTCTATACAATATTCTAAAGTGAATTATTTTATCTCAAGAATGTTAAAAAGTATAGAAAAAACTCTAAAGAAAGTAGTCTGAAAGTCTAATAAGTCATAATAAAAATTATGATTTTCTTATGCATATTTTATTATTATAAAAAAAAAAAGAAAATTGTGTATATGTATGCGAAATAATAAAAAATTATTGTATATCATAACTTTTGTCATATGACAAAAATCCTTTTTAACTGTCCATTAAAATTGTAACTCACTAATAAGATTATGGAGCAGAAAAAAAACAGCGAAAGAAAAAGAAAATTGTAAAGATTATAGAATAAAAAAAAACCATCATTGGGCGTAGATAAATGAATGTATAAAATATGTATAAAATAATTACGAATTTTTTATTACCATCATACTCCGACTCTGACTATATAATAATATTGTAATCTTCCTTTTAGTCCTTTACACACTTATTATTATTCTATGACAATGTTATTATACATGTATAGGGTGATGATAAAATGTCAAAAGTCTGAATAATAATGAAAAGAAAATATAAAAATAAGTTAAAGATTATTTTTTTTTTCTCTTATATACTAATGCATTCTGGGTATGACGTATATAAGTTTTTACTTATTAAGTATATTATTAGAATATTTTAATAGTGAACTAATATAAATCGAGATAAGAATTTATAAAAAATATTAAGATATTTTTTTGTAATATATATACAGTGTGAATCTATAATATGCTGTGATCCATCGGGAGAAGAAAAGTGGGGCAATTTTATGAAAAATATCTGCAAATGAATATTTAACCGCCAAAGTCCCAGTTGAAAATTTTTGCTTTCAATAAAATGGTGTAACGACTTGAATGGCTATAACTTCCATAATTATTAACTGATTTTAAAAAAATATGCAACAAAGCTTAAGAGTAAATCTGTGTTTAAAAAAAACAGTATGTCATTTGATAAATTGCTGATAAAAAAGTTATTCATGAAATAAGTCAAAAAATGTGATGTAACGTTTCCGAGATTTTATTTGTAAACTCGACGATTTCCAGGAAAATTCGTTATTACAGGTCTAATTTTATATTTAATTTAGCTTTTGTAATTTTGAAATTGTCCAGTTCATAATTTTTTCCATATTTCTGCCTTCGAGAAATTTTACAACGTTAGAGGTTCACTCTGTATAATAATTTCGCATAAATTTCCTAATTTTTAATATCTTGTATTTCAATTTATAAAATTGCATAGTTTTTCATTAAGTATTTAATTATTCTTTCCGACTCAAAGTTATTTAAAGTAATAAAATGCATTTTTAAAAAAAGAAAATTTAAAATGGCTGAAGAAGATAAATTGTGAAAACTATTTAGAGAAATAAACTATGTAAATAATTTCTCAAAAATTGATATACAGGGCCATGTATAAAATAATAATTTAATATTAATGTCGAATAATTGGTTCGTCGGTTTCCCGACGAGACGATATATTTTTCATGCAATTGACATTATATTTTTTCCTTTATTGCAGATTTTTTCCCTTTCCCATAAATAGTGCAGAGATTTTTTTAAAAATTAATTTTGTTATTGGTTTACACAGAGAATGCCGTGCAATGATACATTGACCTACACCAGAGTATAGATTTTCGTTAGTAAGAAAAAAATTCAAGATATAGGGGATTTTAGTGGCCAAAATTTTTTTTTCCCATTAAGAGTTTAGTTTTAGTGTTTTTTCCGAGAACTCTCAATGCTCTGAGAGATAATTGAGTTAATATATTAATATAATTTGTAGTGTTATAACAATAAATATATTTTGAACAACATTCTATTTTCTTTTTAAATTTTAATAAAATTAAAGATCAAATTGAATTCAGATCAAAGAGAAAAGAGAAACTATTTCAAAGAATGCTAACATCACCAACTTAAGCTTTAAAATTAAAATTACATCCTCGTTAGTTTAAAAATTTTACAACACATTCTACCGCCATGCAAACATCAATGAGCAAATCCATTGTATGGATGTGTAACTTAGCATAGACGACAATATCAGTTGCAATAATAACATTCTCAAAATCAGAAAATAAAAATTTCATATTAATAATATAAATCATTTATACTTACATATTTTTTCTTTTCCCACCATTTTTAAAGATGATCATTATACGGTTTTTATTATAAAGAATAAAAAGAAAATATTATAACATCATATAAAATTATAAAATCTTTACACACACATATACACACATAATATATTTATAAAGGACATTAACATGATATTATTACAGTCAGTCAGTCATTAAGACGACCATTGAACGTCAGACTTTTTATTATTTTATATGCTATCACTATATAGGTATAAGAGATGTTATTGCCTTTAATAAATATAGGGATATTGTTATACGTCTGTGTTATATTTCTGATAATTTTATGTGTTTGTAGATTGGTATTATACTGAAAGCGCGATAATTTCTTTCATGTGACAAGGACATTCGATTTTTTAAACTTTAATAATGATAACAAGTTTTTTTTTTTCATTTATTTATAGTTTTTGTTCTGTTTTGTGTGCATTATGTACACTTCCGTTCTCTACTTTATTCCCTTATTTTTTCCATATTTATATACATTTTAAAGTTTTGTATATAATGACTGACACTAACGAGCTGATAATAAAATGATACCTTGTATATAATATATTAATAAAAATTGCATATTATACAGGGTGATTCAGCAACATATTAAGAGCCATACGAGTATATACGGACATGGGCAGATAGTCGAAAAGGATTAAAATTTTTAGTTCGAAATATAGCGCCAAGTCGGAACAGTTTCGGACCTACACGAATTTTTTTTAAGTTTTTTTGCTTATAACTTCCGTTTTAACAGATAGAAGCTTCAAACGAACAGGGCTATTAGAGGGCTTCAAATTAGCGCGTTGCCAAATTACATGTTTTTTTTTCGGAAATATAAACATTCTAACTTTATGAACCGATTTTTCTCATATCTTTTAACATTCTAATTTTTTTTCATTGACAATTAATCGCTTTGCCTTGACAGAACTTCGCTTGAATTTAAGTCACTTAATGTTAAAATATTTTATAGTGCAGGAGATATTGCAAAAAAATCATTTGTATTTCAAGATTTTTATAGACTTTAACAAAAAATATAAGCTCAAGCAATTATTAAAGTTTTTGCTTTTTATTAATTTTAAATGTTATAAATCTCAACTATTACTATTTTTCGATTAGGAAAATCATTCTTAAGCACAGTTGACATTTCTAAGAACGTTATTGTAACAAAATTCAATTTTAAGATTTTTATTGAAATACCAAAATTTTAGATAACCGCTGGTGTATGGGCTCCTAACTTTATGCTGAATTACCTTGTATATAATGTGCAAATACGTATATCGTAAAAGATTACTAAGATTGTAATTTCAACTTCTTTTCAAATAAAAAGAGCAAAAAATAACAGCATCCTGTGAAATGTTTCTTTTCTATCATTTTTAATACTTGTTTTTTCTAAATTAAATTATTTTCCTTTAGGGATTTTCTATATAACTAAATATATTGTGAACTTTCGCGATTGAATGTAAATAATATTTTTAAAAGGTTAACTAACTTAACACTATTTTTTTTTTACTAAAAAATTACGGGCTGATCCTAATATTTTTCCAACATTTTTTTCTTTCATTGTTATCTACATATTTCATAGAAAAAATTATATATAGAAGCGGAAGGATCTTATCAAAACTCAAAAATACTGAATATCATTTTTATTATTTCATTATTCCTATATTATAATTATTTAGCCAATAATAAAGAAAATGAAATTATGCAAACGTATTCAAATCTAGAAAATGAAACAGAGGCTGTGAAATGTTATTTTAGAGTACAGTAATGCTAATAACTCCACAAGAATACTCTATTAGTGAAAGAAATCTTAATTCAGTAAAATTTTTAAAATTGAATTTAATATTTGCAGTTTAAACTAGAGCTTTCTCTGTAATCACAATTTCGAGTCTCACATAACAATATTGTAATAATATACCTGAATAACAAGAGAAGTAATTGAAAATACTCACCCAAAATCCAAAAATAAAATATTCACATCAAAGAACTTTCTATATATCTTTTCAAAATTCATTCAAGAAGGCGTTTCTCAGTTTGAATATTTAATATAACTAAGACTTAAACTTAAATTGTTTATTGTTACCGTATCGCTATTGGTTTTAATATTCATTGCAATTGTATTTATTCGTATAATTGAAATGAGTGTCCAAAATTCACGGTCAAAAGTAGAGAAAACGAGTTGAGCATATTTACGGCACTAAATGCGAAATACTAATGACAAGATAAATAAGAGAATTACCAGTTTTAGGAGGAAAAATTTTACAATTTTCCTACTTTGACTCGTTTCTTTGATTACGTCACCAATCTGTTCTGTAGTTGTATGAAACAATTTACATTAGTTTTCTAATGTAAATTCTATAGTTATTCTAATAATTGAATTACCATTTTTCTGCCCTATCTCTGCCATATTTAAATTACAATTATAATATTCGTCCTGCTAATTTGTATTGCGACGATCACAAATTAAAATATTGCAATAATTAACAAATCATATTTGAACTTAAATCTTAGAAAAATTTGTAAGCCACTGTTTTCATATCACTATTTTTTATTATATAATAGTGTTATAGTTTCACTGAAATGAATGAATATTAATTTTCATTTATTTTAATGATTTATGGTCATTTCTTTCTTTAACATCATCCTTTCAGACATATTCTCTCCTTTTCTTTTTCTTTGTATTCCCATATTTTTTACTATTTTTCCTTTTTTTTTTTAATATTTCCTTTAATGCTAATATTCTTGTTCCCGAAAATATTTCAAAGAAAATTCAACAAAAAAAATAAAATGAGCAGATAACCGCAAACAATGTTTCTTGGATTAATGTATATGTGAACAAGTAAATATGTATATACATGAATGTATAAATAAAAATATTAAAATGAATGAAAGTTTTATTAAATGAAATTATAATTATGGTAAAATATAAATCTTTTTATATTAGATTTTTATATTAGATTTAATAAATTATTAAAATATGAAAATATTTTTTTTGTATACAATAAAATGAACACAATTCAGGAGGGGAGAGGGAGTTGATAATAATAATATTCAGACAAAACTTGAATATATTTCCCAAAAATTGTGTTATGCATAAAAATTATATGAAAAAACTAAGTATAGCTTTAAGGATCTTTCTCTTCATTGATGTGAAATTAATATAGCGAATTAGAGAAAATTTTAAGATTGAAAAGAAAGTATACTGTGTTGAAAATTGGCAATCAAAAAATGTAGTTGCTTCATATTATTAAAACATATGTATAACAGTTAACATACATTTTAAAATTCTAAAAAATGCATATTTAGTACTTTTCCAAAAGAATTTTAATTTCACTCTGTTTGTCTCGTCCATTCTTTCGTTCGTGAACATGTTCAAAAAAATTTCTACATCCTTGAAGAAAGCTAAAGTTTTGTATGTACATAGATCTTTACTAGAAAGTCATTTCTTTTTTTTTTTAGAAAATTTTCATCTATTTCTCCCCCTCTAAAAAGTATAACCCCCCGAAGCCCTAAAAAGGCTATTTTTGACTATGTATTTAAAAGAAACCACAAATATTTTTTAAATTCTTTAAAGGTAGAACAGTAGTGGTGAGCTTTTTACAACGCGGCATAGCATATTTAGCTTTAAAAAAATAAAATGGCCGTTTAAATTTAGCGTTATGTAAAATTGTTTTTTTTTTTTAATTTTTTTAAACAATAATAGATAGTTCATTTCGTTGAAGTTATCGCATCTCGAAATTTGTAAAATTCGAATCTTTGGCACATTATATTTCTGAAACTGCAAATTTATGTTACGGTAAACGTCACGCTATTAAAAAATATTAACTCACGCAAATAACCTAAATCCTAAATGTATGCAATTTTTGAAATATATTCATATAGGAAAGAAAGTCTTATTCATATAGGAAAAAATAGAAATATATTCATATAGGAAAAATTTTAATAATGTAGTACAACTCTAGATTCTTTTTAAAAGCACTGTTGTCACTTGTTCATTGGAAAAGTGTTACAATACAAACCATTGATTAGACCCAATTTTATTAAATTACAAAATTAAGATAATATTGTAATTAATGTTATGAATATTAGTAATTGCGATGAAGTAAATAATTCCATTCTATTACACCTAAATCAAATACAAATAAATTAGTGAAAATTGTGCTACATATTTTATATAAAAATAAAAATTTGTTTTTATTAATTATTAATTACATTCTTTTTTTCTTTATCACACATCAATAAACACATTTAACATACTGTTTCAGATCATTTTGCATATCACACCAAATTTTTTTTTTTATTATTTGTATAAAAATATTATTTTTTTTTTAGTTGATATTAAATTAACAATATATTAAAATTTATATTTAAAATAATTTAAATATTACAGTCGAATGCTTTATTATCGCAACCTTCATTCGATTTCTTTTCATTTGAATCACTTGAATTCATTGTATTTGTACTTTGTGGTCCCCAATTTATTGTCGGTTTAAACCATGGTTCTTGACGCTATAAATAAAAATAAAACAAATAATAAAAATAAATAATATGATAATATTAGAATTAACATAATATTATTATTATTATTATTAAATTTATTAATAGAAGCTCATATGTATAACATTATAGTAAAATAATTATGCTAACATTGTATATAATAAAGGAATAAATTCAAATACATGAAAAATTAATTAAGGCACTTCACCACTACTTTCAATAGTAATGAAATTGGTTTTTTTTTATAACAATTCTTCAATAGATCCCTACATTTGCATAAAATTTTTTACAGTCATTTTCAAAGCCTAATTTACGTGCTTGCTTATAATATTGTTTTATTAATCAAGAAATAGGACAAGGAGAAAGGGCAGCAATATCTTTAAAATTTTAAAGTTAAATGAAGTATTGCGTTGAAAAACTCTAATAGTTTTCAATCTAATTTTTAAAATTTTCAAATTAGAAGTGATTTCAAAAATATTAGAATCAATTTATAAATACAGGATATATATAATTGTGTCTATTTAAAAATGCCCATGATTACGAACACAAAACAATTTTTAAATTTTAAATTTTAAAATTTATTGAGGCATTATAGCAATACTATAAGAAAATACAAGATACATATATATGACATTAGAACCACAGTCAAATAGCTCTTTATAAAAATATTAATCTCTGAAATTTATTCCCATAGTGCTCTTACAATACTGCAAAATACTTAATACTTAAATAGTATTTTGTTATTGTCTCATTCTACATCCTTTTTTACTTTTGTTTGGATTTTTTTCGTATTTTATTCTTATTTTTTTAACTTCCTTACAAACTTAACACAATGCAGGACATTATCGAATAACTTTCGAAAGAAAGTTTTTTTTTTTTCGTTATTTTTTACTTATTTTTTGTGTTTTTTGGAAATTTTCATTTTGTGTCTTTTCCTTATAGTTATTATAATATTATTATTAACTATCAACTCCTTCCAAGAGTCTCTTGGGATAGTAAATATTGTATTATAAGAAAATTGAAACAGAAAACAAAAAGAAAAAATTGAAACTAAAATAAAAAGTAAAATAAAATAAAAGAAAAAAATTCAAAAACGTTCTTAAAAAAGTCTACTTAAATTTTTGATGCTGTTAAAAAATTCAAAACTCTTCTTTGGAAAATACAAAATAAAACATTACCAAAATAAAAACACAAAGGAGAGAAAAAGAAAAACACAGGAAGTAAAACAAACAATTTCTTTTGAAAAAAGCAAAAACAAAAAAAGAAACAGGAGAAAACAACAAATACAATAAAAACGGAGCAAAGAAAATAAATAAGAAAAATTTTTTAGTTAAAGAGAATATAAAGGAAAGAGAAGAAGAGCTTCTCTTTCTACGAGCAACAGCAGCTTTAACATTTAAAGTTATTTGGTCCAAAATATTGTTATATCGTATGTTTCAAGAATAAGAGAAAGACGGTTTTTGATACTATTATATTGGTAGCGTAATTATTATTCGTTGTCTAAAATATTTTTCTGATAATTTTCTATAAATTTTTCCATCACAATTCTATCGTATTCCAAATTTTATAGAAAAACATGAAAAATTATAAAAATAATTAAAATTGTATGTTATTCCTTAAACTTCCTTAATATGATTTTAACTTAAGGAAAAATGAGTTTTCCAGTCGAATTAAATTTGTTTTAAGATCTTAATCGAACAACAATTTGCAACGAATAGATAAAATAAAGTGACAACCTAATTAATAAGTTCTGGAGTAACCGTTTATTATAATTTTGAGCTCTCAGTGTATTAACTTTTACTATGTTACTATTACTTTCTACAAAATATTGGAATCAGAATATAATGACGTAATAAATAAAAATGGTGAGTCTCTTTTTCAAGCACTATTTTTATAAGAAAAATCCAAAGAAAATTCCAGCCATTTTCATACTACGTTTTTCCTCTTTTCTTCCAAACGGTTTCTTCTACTCTATTTCATATGCCAAAAACGATATTCTGATATTCCCACTATTTTATACTCTCATTCCCAAATCAAATCTTATTCAACAATATCTCAAACATTTTTCATACACAAATAGATTCTTACGGTATTACCTTGATTCACAGTTGTAAGTATTTAACGCTTAAAACAATTAAGTAATTAGTATTTCGAGAACGAGTTATTTTTAGCAGAAATTGTACTGTATTCCTTTAATTTCTCAAGCTTTAAAAATTAATCCCCAATATGCAAAGACAAAATCAACTTCTAATAATATAAATGCACGGTACAAATTTTATAAAATTGCTGTTTCAAAAAAATTTCAGAAAAAAGGAAAAGGCTAGGTATTAATAACAATTTACTTCGCCAAAATATATGCAATATTTCCAATTTTATGATAAATACTGAATTCAACAATGCGGTAATATTCTCAACTATAACATCTACCAAGTAATGCAACTGTTTGCAAATTATTGTTACATTATTATTATGAAGCAAAATTCAATATAAATTTGCCTGAAATTATGCAATTTTTTTTATAATGAAACTAATAAAAATTATTTTAATGTTATCATTATAATAGCTAAATTTATATGATTTACGTGATTAAATAGGGAAATATTATCTTGCTGCAAATTGTAGTGCGTAACTATTAATGTCACATATCTAGGTACATGTACTTGAGTATGCTTAAAGCTTATTCAGTTGATAGTAAATTTTGTACAACAAAATTTTATAACAGATTTAATTTTAAATTATTTTCCAATTTAGCTATTATTTATATTATTTATTTAAGAATTTTCTTATTAATTAAATTTTTTTAGATTTTGTCATTTTTGGGTATATTTTTATCTATTAAATGGAGCGTACTATTCCCAACTATTTAAAATTCTTTATAATAGCATAAAATACTTAAACGGCATTAGTGTTAGTAAACTAACTATGATAGCAAATGTTACGTTATTAACACTTACTAATAGTGTTAATAAACTTCTTAGGCAAAATATATCATATTTTTTTTTGAAAATACCACGAAATAGTAGTTTGTTGTATAAATGTGAATGTAATTGTGTGAATTTATTCACGATTATAATTATGAACGTAGTGCTGCCGAAATAAATAATTAAAATGATGAACTATATATGATTGTATTCCTACACATGCATATTTTTAAGCACAAATAATATTATTGACTATAAATTTGAAATTAAATTTCATAAATTTGGGGTCAATGAATCTTCGTTTTTTAAATGAAAAAAACATGTAATTAATTTGAAATGGGGAATATTAACAATCAGATTGCTATCATAGAAAAACCAAAACCAAATTTATTTTTTTTTTTTTTTTTGAAAGGGTTGGCTATCATATTTCCTGTTTAGTGTAGATTTTTCTTAAAAATCAACTGTACAATATTATTTTCTTGTGATTATTTTTTTTTGTTTTCTTCAAAAAAACGAAAAAAATTATTTACTCTTATATTCTGTTTTAGTAGTTTGTTTTTATTTGTGTAATCGCTTTGCAGTACACAAGAAACATAGTAAAAGTTTTTCAAAAGGAACAAAAAATCAAAAAAAAAAAATTCAAACAGGAAAAAAGTTTCATAGGTTTTTTTCTTTTTTCTTTAGTTTTGCCTCCCTTCTTTTTCTTTTATTTCCTTTTTTACACTGATTTATGTCAGTATTTTATAAATATTTGCTTGTATTTAAGTATCTACACATCTACATATACACATACACATCAGTTTATTTTAATAGTTTGGGAAATATTATCTCATTTCTGTTTATGAAAACAGTGTTCCTTTCCAATTTCTTTTGGTCCTCTTAGTTTTTTTTTTAATATTCTTGCCTTTTCATTTTTTTTTTTACTTTTTCCGTTGTTGTCGTAAGACGATTTAATATTTATTTATAATTCGTCAAGTTAGCACTTTTATTCTATATAGTTTTATATTTTTATTGAATACATACATACATACATATATATGATAATAAAATGTTAAAGAAAATTAAATGTTTAAAGTTTATGACTTTAATAAAAATTATAATAATGAAAATATGAGGAATGAATGGGAGCGGCAATATTATACTGTTTATTTTTAATGATTTCTTGGAATTTTAATAGAAATATTAAAAATAAATATGAATTTAATGAGTATGAGTTTTTGGAATTTTAATTAATGTTAATAAATCGAAGATAAAAATATAGAATTTAAATAAATAAGTCATGAAATGTCTATATTTCTATTTAAACATTTTTTAGATTCTAAATCACGAAATATTTATGTGTTATATAATTATTATAGCTTAGAGCACTTTAAATTTTTAATACCTATATACAAGCTCTACCAGAGGTGAGGACAAGAGAGACATTTGCCGTGCACCTCACTATCTCGTGTGAACTCAAATTAGCAACTTAATATTTTAAACAAAATATTTCAATTTGAGAATATGTCTTAAACTAATAGAAAAATAAATATTTGCATTTGCGCGTAAGTCACAATGGAAAAATTCACGATGAAAAAAGATGAATAACTAAAACTTTTTATCTACAATGTGTAAGGAAGAACTAAATGGAACTGCAACTATAAGCATTAATTTTGAAAATAACACGTTCTTTACATTATTAGGACATAATTATTAAATTTTAAATGATATGAAAGCGCGAAATTTTAGATGATAAACCCTATATGTAATAATTAAAAATAATATTAAATAGATTAAAAATTTAAATATTGCTTTTGTTCCGTATATTTATACATTATATTTAAAAAATTTCAGGACCTCTAATTCATTTATTTGCAGGAAATAACAGATATATCAGTTGCCTCAGGTCTTGAATTTTTTGTGAAAACTCCTGCCTATATAGATTAAGAGTTTACAATGAACATGGGTGAATTTTAATAAAAAATCTATCGTTTCCAAGACGATAATTTTTCTTGGAAAAATCCTTATACTGTAATACAAGGAAAATCATTTCAATTATATTTTTTGTAAATTAGTTATTGATAGTAAATTACAATTAATTTTCGATTTAAGTAATATTATATTCTAATATCAATAATAAATTTCAATTTAGCCATAGGATTTAAATGCAAATAAAATATTTACTATTCTGTGAATCAGAACAATAGCAAATTGTTATAACGGATAAAAATTTATATCTTTTTTTTTTCAATATTCGATACATACCGTAAGTTTAATCAGCTACTTAAAATTATAATATTTAATTACATTAAAATTTACGTAACATTATTAGAGAATTTTAAATAATTATTATAAATTTGATTTTGTAATTTTATGCATTACAATTTTTCTTATCAATTTTTTATAGAAAAACATTATACCACAATAAAATTGAAATTTTATTGTTATAATGAGGTTATTGGATGTGGTTTGATATTTTTTATTTAAAAAAAAAATAAAGTGTTTTTCAAAATTTATTTTTACCACAACTTACTCAATATAATTAAAATGGTTTAACATACACAAGCATTTTATAATATGAATGCGAATCCTTTTAATAATATGCATTTTATATTAAATTATAAATAATTTATTAAAATGATACAAAAAAAATAATCTAAAAACTGTTATACATATTGTGCACATTAAGATTAAAAATTTTAGAGAAAAATTTTTATATACATACCAGTTTTGAATTAAATAATCTATAAATAATTGCAATCGGAAATGGAGCTAATGTTGATGCACCAATCATCCATCCAAGTGCATCAGCCCATCCTGGAAATTTATAATCACGGAATTCTGTTGGTTTTATTTCTGTCATTGTAAAAACGAACACCACCTTTTATTTATAGAAAATTGTGTAAAAAATAGAAAAAAAAATATTTAGAATTATTTTGTAATGTAAAACATAGTATATTAATTAATAATTAATGTATTTAAAAAATTATATAAATTGAAAATTATAAAAAATATATATAAAAAAATTTTAATGATGGATCCAAATTGTTGATGAGATTAAATGTCAACAATGGATACAGGTTTTTAAAAATCTTCGAAATATAATCACATTATTTATTAATTATTAAAACATGCGAAGCTATAAGCCTAACATGTCTAGTAGTTGCAAACATCATTGAAAAAATTCCAGTTCGTAAATTTATTTACAAATATTTTAAATTTTAATGACAAAATGTTAAGCTAACCAATAATATTGCACATAAACATAACTTGTATAAATAATAGAACACTTTGTCCTAAAATAAAAACCAATAAGGGGTCATCATCCTTATAGAAATGTGATAAATTTTATTATTAGTAACGAGTACACTTAAGGCTCTGTAGTAAAATTTTGTATCTTGGCCGCCAGATGTCGTACAGACATATTACAAAAAAGTAATCCTAAATTTTATAGAAGAGCTTAAAAATAACAAAAAATATTTGAAAAATATAGAACTTCAAAATCCAAAAAAAAAGTAGGATCCAAAAAAAAATAGTGCAACTTTTCATAATTTTTTGTTGATTTTTCAGTTTATGTTACCAAGGTAAAAACAACGGCCGATTAACATGATGTAATCCCTTTGAACAGTTAAACATACCACAAAAATAACAATCTAATTCTAATACAAGAAATTCAGAAAAAATTAATTTAGGAAAATGGAAAAATAAATTTTAAACCAACATTAGGAAAAACACCTAATTTACATTGCTTTAAAATACTTTAGATAAAAATATCTTTCATTACCCAATATTTTTAATAAATTCTGACTAATTATGCATATAGTCCTGTCTATTTCATTCCAAGAGTAATTTATATTTTATGATTTTATAAAATTTTTATTATTAAATTCGAAGAAAATATTAAATCTAAAATGTTAAAATGTGCATTCAAAGATATTTTATTTTAATTCAATAAAAAAGCTCCTATGTACCAGTATTTGCATATAACAATGCAGAAAACTGCATAAAACTCTATGTATTTGTGTCATTATTGAAGTATTTTCACCAATTTTGTGTCCCACATACGATCCAATGTACTTTTAGTTTAAAATTAAATTTGAATTTTAACCAATATACCGCATACTGTCTGTCATTTACAATAAGAGAAATGCAAAACCACTCAAATTTTTTTGGGAAAATTTTTTAACTAAATGCAAAAAAAATCTTCTTCAGACAAACACAATAGCAACCATTATAAAAAAAAAACTTTTCTTACAATTTTAAACCCGAATCCATCATTGAATTTTAAATAAAAATTTAGAACTGAAACCAATTAAAAAGAAATGAAAAAAGAAAAAGTTCCTGCTTCTGGTTTTATTCCAATTCGATTCGAAAAAAAAAAAAATTAAAAATTAGTTTGAAATTTTTTCTATGACCTTTCAGAATTTTTCAAAATCTAAAAACAAAAACAAAATTTTTATAACCTCCCAATGTTAAAATCATTTTATTCTATTTAATATTCAATATTGAAAGCCATTAATATTAAAATGAAAAATTTTAAAATACACACATTCATATGTGTACATACATTTACATACAAAATATATTAAACACAAAATACACATTGGTTACGAGTATAAACAAAAATTAAAAATAATAAAAAGAAAATTCTTAAAATGTATATAGGTGCTTACCACAGATGCAATTGGTGTAAGAACTACCAAAACACATTTCCAATAATATCGTACCAAACAATTGAATTTAATGCCCATATCAATGAAATTATTTAAAGCACGATCCATTCCATATACCCACGATATAATGACGACCTATAACATTAAAACGATAAAGAAAATATATATTAAAAAAAAGAAAATATAAAAGAAAAATGAAAAATATTTTGTAATTAAAAATCTAGTTATCGAAACCATTTTATGCGAGGGTGTTATAATAATGTTTACCTTTTAATTTAATACAGAAGTTAAATAGTTATACAAAATATATTTACAAAAAATCAAAGAAAAATTAAAAAAGGAAAGGAAAATTAAAAATTATACTTCCATAAAACCCAAATATATTTTTAACCATAATTTTTCTTTTTTGCTCTCTCTCTCTCTCTTCCCTTTTTCACTTTCTCAGACCTTTATTTAATGAATTCATTTTCCAATATACATAGGTGTTTTATATAAAACATTCATGCTCTCTCCCTCTTTTTCATCCATACCCTATTTTAATTTTGTTATCGAAACACCATGAATAATGATTTTAATCATTTTCTAAAATAT
This sequence comes from Condylostylus longicornis, assembly GCF_029603195.1. Classification (NCBI taxonomy): domain Eukaryota; kingdom Metazoa; phylum Arthropoda; class Insecta; order Diptera; family Dolichopodidae; genus Condylostylus; species Condylostylus longicornis. The sequence goes on along the minus strand of NW_026578013.1, from coordinate 3,561,266 downwards.
TTGGTAAAGTGTTTGTTATACGCACATTATAATTCGATATTATTTGTTAATCTAATAAAAGTCATCATTTCAACCGTTAATATAATATTTTATTTTTCTGCTATATAAAGTACATATATATATATTTTCATTATAATTTCGTTATAATTTTATGTTAGTTTAACATTATCACGTAAAAAACTGTTCAATTATTACTGTAATTTGTGTAAGTAATACACTTGGAGAAAAAAATTATGCGGAAAATATTATACGAGTACAATGAAATGATATTCAAAGTGCCTAATATTTAGTGGCTTTTGCTCAATTACATTATTTGTATATACCAATATAGCAGCCCTAACCTGATTTTCTAAATGATCATTAGTTTCTTGATTTGTGAGTAGATTGTAGTTTCTTGTGAAGGCATTTTGACGAGAGTAAAATTCTAGGAGATAAATTGAAATAATAGAAATCTCATAAAAACTCTAAGGCTAAATTTTTTTTTTTTTTTTTTTTTTTTTTCCTTTGTTCACTCCTAGAAGGAGCATAGGGCTAGTGCATGATTTCTCATGCACTAGTTTCATAGCGTCATAGGGTTTAACTAGGTAGGTGACTAGCCTGCCGTAGTTTTTATTTATATATTAATTATTTGAGGTTATTAATATTTACTATTTATTTTTCTTAATTTTTTTTTTTTAATATGGAATATTAGGAATATTTGAAAATTACTTGTAATATTCAAATATATAATTACTATTAGTATTGTATATTAAGTTATAATAATATTGAATATAATTTTTATAGTGACCTGACCGGGGTTTGAACCCGAGACCCTTCGGTTAAAGGACCGGTGCCATAACCACTGCACCAATGGTCAGATCTAAGGCTAAATTAGTCGCGATAAATATGACAGATTCTAAAGAACTTTTTTAAATCACTATAGTAATTCGCTAAGTATAACAGAGTAAAATTATGTATCAACAATTTTTGTGAGAGTAATTATTCTAAGCTCAAATATAGAATTTTTTAAAACTACAATGGCAAGTGTTATAATTTATATAGAAATGAAATTATAGAGTTTCTGTGATTTCTTTGAAAGGTATTTTAACATATATCATTTAATTTACAGGTTGCAATAGATTTCTAATTAAATAGTCTTGTCCGCACGTATTTAAGTATTTTAATAATTTTTCGCACAGTGTAAAATTTAAAAATTTAATATTAAACTTTTTAATATTTTTGTAATATAAATTATATAGTTTTCCAATATTAACAATATTAATACACTAAATATTTAGTAGAAAAATTTTCAATACATAGGAATTGAGTATAACATTAAATCAGTTGATTTTTTCTACCAAAATGTATAAACAAATTACAATAATTATTATACTACTCACTCGTACTATTATACATATAAGTACTGTTATATAATAAAAATAATTCGCAATAATCAATGAAAATAACTTTGTGGTCGCATTCAAAATAATAAAAACAACAATAAAAATAATGAATATTTTCCTTCCCATCCCGAATAAATTATTTCTGTGTGCTTGTGTTCCTCAATAAATTTGTATATTTATAAAATTTTAACTGTATATAGCAACACTATAACATAAATGAAATGTTTGTATTAAAAGAAACCATTTTTGTTTTCCCAACATTAAATAAAACTATAGCATCTAGATAGCCTCAATTTTCTCTACATAACTGTATGTGTATATAGTGGCTACTAACTTTTCAGTAAATTCATTTTAATATTTCAACAACTTTTATTAAATTTTTAGCAAAAATACCAACTACAATTTGCATATAGTGCATATACCTATTCATAATTATTATACGGTATAATATTATATGTAGTACATTAAATCTCTGTAGTTAAAATATTATAATGTACATTAAGTGTGTATCGTGTACCATATTAAAGTACCCACACTCTTTGTTAAAAAATTTTATACGCCAACACTTTGCCACTTGTTACTTTATTTTATATATTTTACATAATGTTCGACATTAATTTTGGTAATGGGTATACACCGTTGAAAAATTGATTACAAAAAAATTTAATTGGTAACATAGTGTTGCGGTTCCGAATGAAAAAAAAAGAAAAGAAAACAAAAAAATTGTGTATTAAAATAAGCTAACAATAAAATTACAAAAAAAAAAATAAAAAAAAAATTATCAAAATGAAAGTAAGTGTGAAAATGGAAAATGAAGGAAAATGGTCCACTGGTAACCGAACGAAAAAAAAAATAAAATTGACCATTCATTATTAATGACATTAATAGATGTTTCAATTTATTGCCGGTAGATGGTACAAATTTTATAAATCATGGAACCAGAAAAAAAAACTATAAAGCTTTGAATTAAATACCAAAAAAAAAAATGGTGAAATATAAGGGTGAAAGAAGTAAAAGCACGTACGGATAATGCTTGCTTGCGTACAGATTTTTAATGCATTAAATTGAATGTATTACATACTATACATACGTGCATACATTTAAATTATTAGCAATATGGTTTTATTCATTTATTATAATTATGGGTGTAGGTTAATTTCAACATAGATCTAAAATTAAGTAATTGAACAAAAAATATTTTTTTTATACTCGCGATTTATATGCGAACAATTTTTTAATAAAGGCAAATTTATAAATGGCAAAATGGAAAAATTTATCCTTTTTATATAAAAGATACTAATTAGGAATTTTCCATTTGAAAATTTTTTATCGCATATTTTTAAAAATTTTTTTTATATTATTAAAATCATGGCATTGTTAAAATTTTTAAGGTCATTTTCAAGAAGAAATTAAGGAAGCAAATATCTTTAGCTGTCGCATAGTATTGTAGTATTGCTAAGGTATAGTATGAAATGTCATATTTTGAAATTTTAATAATGCACAACAATATTTCAAATACGAGTAACTGGGAAAAAAAATTTAATTTAAAAATAATGTAAACTGTATGAATTTTATACCTCAGCGGTACCCAATAACAAAATAGCCCATGATGCTGTATGCCATTCCATTAATGTAAATGCATATATTCCACCATTACAAACCATTGGTAAAGCAGCAACAAAACATCCAAGACAAACACCAGCAGTTACTTTCCATCTTTGATTTCTTAAATGTGGCCAATGATCAACAAGTGATGTACAAATAGCTTCAATACCACCAAATTGTGAACCAATACCAAGAACAAACATCATTAAAAAGAATAATATTGCCCAGAGCGGTGCAATTGGCATTAATAAAACAGCCTAAAAATTGAAATTATTAATTAAAATGAAAAAAAAAGAGTTTACATGTAAATTTAACTTCAAGTACATTTTAAGTAGAACGCGGTTATAATTGAGTTTAATATTAAAGGTCTTTTATTTTGTGGTAAATTTTAAGAACAAAATTTAGAAATAACTGAAAATTTACTATACATATTCCTCATCTATTATATTTTAGTAAAAGACCACAAATGCTTAAGTTAAGAATTTACTTTGATTGTTGTTTTTTAATTGAAAGAAGAGTCATTGAAGATTTTTCAATTTGAAAATTTTATTAATAAAATGAATGACTCTTTAGAAAAATTACTCATTGCCTTATTGAAGAGTAGTCGTTCGTGATTTTGATCGTAATTAAATTTCACTTGAATTTCAAATTTTTGATTAAAAATTTATGATTTTATACAAAATCTTCGAGTTTTTTAAAGGTTTATTAAAAATATACTTTAATGGTATTTTAAAATATTTAAATTATAATAAATTTAGTACCTCAGGATATGCAATAAATGCTAAACCAGGACCAGATTGTACAACATCTCCGACAGTCGTTTCTAAATTATGTGCCATAAAACCTAATACAGCAAATACCGTAAAACCAGCAAAAACACATGTGAAAACATTTGTAAATGATACAACCACAGCATCTGTATGAAAATTATTATTAAACTAAAATAGAAATATAAAACAAAAAGAGGAAATTTTAGTGGAAAATAATTTACTAAAGAAAAATTTTAGTGGAACATAATTTCTTTTGGTTTCTTACCTTATTATAAGATGAGAACGCTACAAGTGAACCGCATGCCAATCCAAATGAATAAAATATTTGTGATGCAGCATCTCCCCATACTGCCGCTGATAAAAGTGTATTCCAATCTGGTTGTATATAAAATGTTATACCATCTAATGCACCTGGTAAAGTTGCACCACGTACCTTAAAAAAAAATTATTTCAAAACTTTAATATTAAAGCGAAATGATTTTTTTTGAGTCAAAAATTTAGAGTCACAAAATTTTATTAAGTGATAATTAAATTGCAATTATAGGTAATTTAATCAACTGTGCCGGGTATCACCACTTGTACCAATAATATTTTGCACCATGTTATTCATTTGTATTTTACCGTTACTCTAAAATATTGAATACCTTCATATAATTATTAAACAAAATATGTATCCATTTCTTTGATCACGATTTTTAATTTCAAAATTATTATAGAAATTTTCTAAAAATATGTGCGATATCTTCATCCTGAATATATGCAATTTTTTACCTTAAAATATTGTACACTCATGACAAGCAATTTTTCAATACCATAATATTTTAAACGCGATTCTATAAAATATGTATGCGGTAAAACCAATTGCACTAGAAAAAAAATTGCCTTTAAATGCGTTTTATTAAAATTTAATTTAAAAAATAATGAAAAATTTCTACTCAATTAAATTTTTACGGTACAGACATAACAAAAAATAGCTATACTAAATAATAGATTTTTTTTTTCTTTGCTTTTTTTATTGAAAAATATAAAATTTAGGCAAAAAAAATGGAAATCGAAAGAATGTACATCAAGTCTAAAAAATTATTCAACGATACACTAAAAATAATAATTGTCTACGGCCCCACAAAAAAAATGCCTTAAAAGAGGCAAAAATCATCTTAATTCTAATAAGAATTTCAAAACTGATAAATGTTATCCAGGTACCAAATTACGCAATACAAAATTACTTTAAAACAAAGAAAAATTCAAGTTTATAGTTCATATTGTAAGTCGTGTATAACAGTAGACTTATAAGCATTCTTAAAAAGTACATAATATGTATACACAATTAAATTTGAAAAATACAAAATCCACAAATAAACTTTTCATTTGGGTTAAGCAAATTCTGCGAAAGAGAGCATTTTCGGTTAGACGTTTGAAATAAGCATATACATATGGGTTTTTTTTTATAAAAATAAAATCTTTTATCTAGTCGTATTTGTCAGTATTTAATATTGAATATATAAGAGGGTATATTAAGTATAGTTAGGCTTAAAATTGTGCTCTAGTTTTTTACATGAGAAACTCTTCTACGTATTTGAAAAATTTGTTACTATATTAGGTCTAATAAGGTAGGTATTGATAGTTTTGACAGCATACAATAAATTTCTTGCCAAATGAAATATCTAAATTCTTCTTCTTTCTACTATGTATGTTGTATATTATTATCCGCTCACTTAACAAACACTTATTTCCCCATGTTTCGAAAATAAACAACTGAAATTAACTGAAACTAACATGGGTAGAACAGGTTCGTACAAATGAATATTAAAATTATAATTTAATTATTGTTTCACTAAAAAATACTTTTAAATTGTAATTGATTTTAAATTTTTAATTTTTATTGCGTTTTCACTTCAAATATTTTGAACAAAATTAACACTTTTTTTATGGCTTTTCAAATAGAATATTTTATTCAACTAAATTGTTAATGTGTAATTAACCAAAATTGAAATCAATTAATTTTGCAATTTTAATATATTTTTTTTTTTAATATTTTAATTTAATATCATTCTTATATCCAAAATGAAACTAGTATTAACATTTTTTTCTGTATAATAATATAGCAAGTTATATAATAATAAATAAGAATATTGCTTTAATAAAATTTTGTATTCTAATATTATTGTATAACACAAAATAAAATTATTGAAACCTCCAAAAATCTCTTATTAATTATAAACTTGTGGTCATTAATTTATTCAGATATCTCTATATTCACATACATACACAAATGCATACAACTGTTTCTCAAAATTTTGTTTTAATTCAGAATTATTATTAAAATTTACAATAAATAATCGTATGTATGCATTTATGTGTATTTGTATAGCCTAGATTACAACCATTAAATATTATGTTAACATTAACTAATAAAATTTTACATTTACACATATACTGTAATAAAACTGTTTAAGAATCTTTATCTCTTTTTGTTATTATTATTATTATATTCCGACTTATTATTCTTTAATGGAAAATTTTTAATGAGAACCATGAAATTTTAATGTAACCATCGCATACAAGAAGTTAAATATTTCATTCTCTCCACATACTATTGTATATAATGCATATATACATACTTTATTTAGATTATTCTTTAATGGGTAATTAATATGTTTAAAATCTTTTAAGTTATGCACATTAGCCTTTGCATTAAAAATTTACATAGTTATACTGAATAAACATAATAATATAAAAATAAATTTTGTGAATAGACCTTAGTACTCGTAATTAAATGTTATACACATTTAAAATGCATTATGTTATACACATTCACATAGTATAAAAGAAATGTATATTGTAAAATGATATGGAAACAAAATATAAAATTTTGTCTTTCCCTTTACTTAACACTTTTCTTTTTTGTAACTTTTACAAAAGTATTTTAATACTCGTAAAACAAATTTATGCATAAGGATAAAAACTCTAATAAAATATGTTAACTCAGTCCTACAAAGATTATTCTAACACAATCCAATACAGTTCTTTGTAAATATAATCTAGAGCAGCTTATAAACTAAATCAACGAATTTATTGTATAATCAATTCTTTGATTGCAATAATGAAATTTTTTATTGAATTCAGAACAGAATAATGCACTAATAATGCAAAAATCACATTAAAAAATTATGGATTACTTTAATTGCGTTACATAGCTCACAAATTTAATGCTCAAACTGCTACTATAGACAGAATCTAGAGAAAATTGTGAAAATTCTCGTTTATGTAAATAGGTTAATATTATTAACAATTTAAATGAGCAGTCAACTCATATAATAATGCCAAGTCTGACAATCAAAATTTGCTGTTAAAATCTTACAGTTACATGATGTGGTAAGAAAATTTTATGTTATTGCATCGATAAAACTTTTTTATTGTCATAAATACCATATAAAATCCAATTGGATTGTAAAACTAATCTAAACTCCATTGTAAACAATCCAAGTTTTTTTTCATATCGTTCTCATAAATTTAACATATAAGATAAATAAATTATTATGGATTCCCCCTATATGAATGTAAACTTATTAATCTTTTTATCTTTGTTTTGTCCTCCCTACATTTTTAACTTAATTTTCTTTTTATAAATGTGCATAACATACTATATATATATGTATATGAATATAATTTAATTTAAAAATTTTTTTTCCCTATATTTTTTATTAACACTTACAATATTATGCATATTTGTATATACTTACCAACAAAGCTGTCAACATAACATATGGAAAAAGTGCTGTAAAATAAACCACTTTACCGGCACTTTGAATTCCCTTAATGAGACAAAAAAATGCAATTAACCAACCAAGTAGAAGACACAATACCAACTGCCATCTAGGATATCCCCAATTAGTCCAATCTGTATCATCATTTATTCCGAGGACATACCGGCTAGAATAATAAAAAGAAAACGAAAAGAAGAGCATGAAAAATCAAATAAAAAATTTAATGAAAAAAGGAATAGAGTAATTTTTTTTTTCAACATTTTGCTTTTTAAACGTTATGCTTTTTGTTTTTTTTTTTTAAGTACATCCGACCATCTATACATTCAAGAGAATCTACATACATAATATTAATATATTCTACTTAATATGCTTAACATGTACTGTGAGAGTATAATTTCAATATAAAATAGAATATGCAAGCCTTGACATTATACAGTGTGTAAGTATGTTAAAAAAAATGGAAGAAGAAAAAATGCTATTCAAACAAAAACTTAAAAAAGAAATGAAAATAATTTTAGTAAGAAAATAAGTTGAAAAAAAAAAACACGAATAAAAAATTATTGTTAACTTGAATAATTCGTGGGCATTGTGTTGTGTAACATAATAATAAACAGAAATCGTTGAATCGTAAAATAACAAAGGACAAAAAACACAAGAAAATAAGCGAAAAAAAATCTACTACAATGAAAATTTATAGACAAGTAAATTACACTTTAAGGTGCCTATATGGCACAGAATTGTGTTGACTTCCATATTGTTAAAATTGTATGAACTTAGGCAAAATATTACCTACAATTTTTTTTATAAAGAAATTTTCAATTCCGAACCAATTCCGTATTGTTTAAAGATAATTTTGAATGAAAAGGAAAAAGCGGAGAGCGGCTCGAAATGAAAGTCGATGTCATAATTTGAGTGATAAACAATTTATTTTTGACAAATTCTGCCACTTTCTACTTATATTGTAACATAATGATCATTTACGAGAATGTCAAGATATACGATAATTTAAATTTCAATTTCTTAAAATTTTTTACGTTACAGAATTTTCGTAATAATAATGAAGTTTGGCGGCTATTACAGACAATTTAATAAATGATGGAAGCCATAGGATTAAGACACGTGTGAGAAAGACATATTATAAAAAATATACAAGAATCTTTAAATCTATGTGCATTTTTATAAAGGAACTTCAAATAATAAAGGATCACATTATTGCTTTATATTATTCTTTTCTCTTGTTTACAAAGACTGTCTGCATTATTTAAAAAACATAAAGAAAATTATTTATAAAAAAAAAAACAAATCCTTTCATTTTAATTTAAATGATGTCATATAGAGTTCATTCTTTTAAAATAACAATAGTAAAGAGAAAACGATTAAGAAATTAAAGTTGTGCTTGTAAATTTTTTGTAATAATGAATGAAGATTTTTTTATTTTTTTAAATTTGAATAAATTCTTAAATTTTTTAACAAAAAATTGCATATATTAACACCTTTTTTATATAGTGTTATTTTTACGGTCAATCATTAAAGTAATCATTTATGCATAATTTAAACACTAAATTAATATTCAAACTTGAAATGTTTGAAGTTTTTAAACCTTGGCAAATTTCTTCAACTAATTTATATTCTTGATATCGGACAAACAATATTTTAAAATAAATTATTCTTTTTTCAAGTCAGAACAAAACTTCGAATTGATTATTCACTCTCTTGTAAAACTCTATATACTATTTGTACCGACCATATTGCTCCTATTGTATACGAAGTTATGTGATAACACCAAATTTCGGATGTCGAGTTTTCAGTGTTAACGCGCTTCTACACAATAGGGAAGCATTAATAAGCTATTTTTAGGTAGATGTGGGCCTGTCTGCGTGCATGTGTCTCAAATTCGGCGGAACCGATTTTGATGAAATTTTATATTTGAGTTTATTTCGGCTATGTAACGGTTTGATCAACTTTTGCGATATATCAGGAAAATAAATCTTTTTCCAGGGACGAATTTACATTTTTACGCATGTAAAGAGAAATAATTAACCAATTTTCTTATAATATTTGAATTCGCAATGTTAAAACAAATGAATCAGGGGCTCGGGAATCGAACTAGGGGCCGATTTTACAATAATTACCATATTTACTAATAAATGGAATTGCTGAAATTTAATATTTTATTTCCGGCTGTTACCGAAAATAACTGGCGACTTTTTCAATGAATTCGGAAGGCAGAAAGTGAAACTCAACTAAAAACCAAATTTAAATTTTTTAAAGAATGCTAGCTCAAAGCTGACTAGCGTTCTTTAAATTGTGAATAAGTGCTTAAAACGCATTTTCATAATGCATTTCTGCTATGATATTTTCACTAACCAGAAAATATACATTATGGTGAGTTATGTACCGACCATAATAGATTTTTCATACTATGTATTGTTGACATAAGAGAAATAATTCCTACAAATTAAGTTTTTCTTAAAAACTAAAAGTTTTCAAAATTTTTTTTGAATTTATAATTTTTGTTTGTTAAAGTTTTGTGTTTTGATTGAGTTAGGCAACAACACATTGTGTCTGGATTTTCTGGAAACAACTTTTGTGTGATTTAACAATTTATTTTAAACAAAATTGAGCCCGAATTCTTTTAAATCAGTTAAAGATTAAAAATTGAAAAAAATAAATGAGATGCAAGTAGACATGAGAATATTTTATAGTCTAGAAAAAATTACGTAATCAACCGCATGATGGAGAAATAAATTTAATTAATTCAAACAAATAAAATTGCTAAAATTGAATTATTAATTTTTTTCTCATTCCCTAATATGCTTACAAGTCAATTAATTACATAAAATTAAGTTATGACTACAAAAACTTTTCCAATAAAATTGACAAATTTTAGTCTAACAAAAAATTATCACCACTACTGACATTAAAAAAAGATTTTATTATTTACTTTTTACATACTACTTACTTAAATAACTTAATCTGAGACCAGATTATGACTCAATTTTGAAGTATATTTTAAAAATTAAATAAATTAAGTAATAAATATTAATTTTACTTATAAATGGACAAAATTTCAATAATTTTTTTTTTAATTTCATTAAGAATTTTTATTTTAAGTGACCTCAATATAAATTTATATATTATGTATAAAAGCTTTTATAAAAATACATTTTTATAGAATATTATTAAAGTTTATTCACTCTCAGTCAATATTTTGGCGTCATGGCGGATAACATGAAAGTCTAAATCCCAAGACACATATTATATAAATCTTTTTGATTTATTCTACTGAAAATTAGGTCAAGCTTTTTAAAAATTAATTCACTTAATAATAGCGCATATTACTATAGAGAAAGAGAACAAAAAAAACATATAACATTTTTCAGTTCTCCTCATATAACACTAGAACAGTGTAAAGACTTGTATATTTTGATTTTTTGGAATTGATTACAAAAAATTTATTAAAACTTACATATAATATTGTTAATTACAATAATATTGTAGTACTTAATGATAATTGTATAATGTTTAAGTCAGAAATCTGTAAAATATTACACGTAATAAGGAAAATTTAAATATTTAAGATTTCATTCAATTGAAATCATTTTAATGCCACTTTAACAATTTGTCTAAAATTTTTTAGTAATTAAAAATTTAACAATGTAATATGAGTTAAAGAATTATATAATATATTCTATAAATACATAAAATGAGCTTCCAATTATCTTTACAACTCTGTTAAATCTCCGAACACTAATAAATAAAATGTTGTATAAAAATATTTACACAACATTTGGATTTCCTTTCACATTTTGGATTCAGATTATTTTTTTTTCTTCTGTTTTTAATTTCCTTTTTGGTTTATGTTCCATTTTATTATGTTATCCTCGAGAAAAGTTATATTTTTTCTATTTTTATGGTTTTACTGTGTTCTATGGAATACAACAACGGGAAATACAATAACAAAATACTTTTGTACATGGCTATTTGGAAAATTTACCGAAATTACTTGATCGAGAATTAAAATATTTGTAATAGTATGAAAATAGCAAGTAAAACCTCCTATTTACGGAATAAATTAATATTTTTTAATATTTCCAATAATAATAATAATATTGAAACTAAATTGTTAAAAACGTCATCCAAATACAAATGAATTCATTATAATGGTATTCATTCCTTATTGATATATCAAAACCCTAAAATTATGCAATTTTTTCGTGAACTCATCCCTAATATTTTAAAAATTTAGTGCTTTTTAATTCTCTTATTTTTTGCTAAATCTTAATGCAATTATAAGGCAAAATGAAGGAAAATACCTTTACTATGTCTTTTGATTCCCGAAATTTGTCCCCCATTTCAACCAAACTGCATTACTCGTTTGATTTTAGTTGCCTTATCATATTATAAATTTGAAGAAATCATGCCAAATTTGCAATATTGCTACAAATACCCACTTAAATTTCTTAACAAATAAAAAATAAAATTTCAATCAAATATAATGTTAAGAAACTTCTTTTATAATAAAAAATTAAAGTTAAATTTTGCAAGAAAATTCGCGCAACAAAAATTATTTACAATAAGAAAGGATAAAGTTGTAAAAGAAAATTATTAATAAAAGCAGGGAATTTGATTTTTACGATTTTTCAAATTAAATTTTTCCATTTTCACATAAAGAGAAAAAAAAAATTAAAACATAATCAAATTTTAATTGCTATGGTGAATACTTGAACTGGTAGATAAAATAAATGTTATATAAAAATGTTAAATTAATTGCAAGAGAATGTATACTTAGTTATAATATTAAGTTAGAGTGTTACCATATAGGTACTTGCTAAGCGAAATTCTTAAAATTTTTTGTAAAATTTTTTTAAGAAAATGCTCAATTTTAAATTGCAAAATTCAAATGTAGACTTAAAGGAGATGTTCAAGGAATGTGTCTTCAATCATTTTGTAAATGTACTAAAAGAAAGGTATAAATAATATAAAACTGTTTGTAAGAAAAGATATTTTCATTGGAAATACACTTATGACAGTAACACTTTTAATTAAAACAAAAAAAAAAATTTAACAGAAAATTAAAACATTTGAAATGCCTAGGGAAATGTGAATACAGGCGTCCCCTGAATATTAATTTCTTGCCCGTGTATTCACTTTAAAATCTTTGCATTGGGAAACGGTCAATTTATACAGATTTTTCTCAACTATGAAATGAATACAGTAGGTTATCATTGATTTCTGTTATTCTTTTATAAGTTTCATTCAGACTTTACTTACAGTGTGTTCACAATGTGAAATCTTTTAATTTCACATACACATTACATACTTTCATAAGCATTTTGGTTTAATTGCTATTTATTTTATAACTCCAATAATAAAATCAATAAAAATATTTTATAAAATTTCGATATTAAAATAATGAAAAAGTGATTTTGAGAAAAACCCTCGTACAACATTTTTTATTATATTGTAAATTTGTTGTTGAATTATTTTAGAATTTTAATGGCGTTTACCATACAAAATCATTACACTGTTTCACCATTTTTGGTGATTAAAAACAAAATTAATTTTATATTCGAAGTGAATAAAAATTTTATTTGTTAAAATATTTTAATCCAACGGTAATTAAAAATATAAATAAAAAAAATTCAAAAAATAAAATGAAGAAATAAATTTTCAAAGTTCAAAAAATAAAGCAAAAAATTTTAATAAATTTTAAGATTAAACAACAAAAAAAACAATTTTGATTTGCAATTTTAAAAATAATTTTAGAAAATAAATAAAAAGATCAATTAATTTGCGACAGTCGCCATTAAAAGTAGTTCAGCAGCAAATTTTAGCAGTTGACTCAAATATGTTGCCATTGAAATATAGAAGACTTAAATAAATCTTGAACTATGGCTGTAAACTGATGTCTTTTGAAAACCACCCAATTCCAGAAAATTTAAAAAATTGTAGACCAAATTAAAGAATAACAAAATCGATATTCAACCTTGCTTCGTGAAATTTAGAAATTTATTGTATAAATTTGAAAAACCACCATAACTTAATTTTAATAACAATAAATTTGAAAATTTTCCTAAATTTTTATACGAAATTAAAAAAATTTTACTGATTGTACTCGAAATTGGTTGTGGAACTGGTTCAGCTTTTAAATATAAACATTTCAATTGAAAATTACACATTGCAAAATATTCAAGCATTATATTCAGCCGAATTATATGCAATATAATAAAGCTGTTGAATATTCTTTTAACAACACCAACAAAAATATAATTGTAATATGCACTGGTTCTAAAACACTAAAAGATTATAAAGGCCAATATTGAACTTTACTTCAGACATACTGTAATAAAATTTTCTTTAAAATAGAGCATTATTAATAAGAAATGTTGGTTACTTAAGGCTCTAATTTTCACATTTAAACTCAAAAAATATTCTTAACTTTTAAATCAAAACTAAATCATCTATTTCGCTTATTTATTTGAAATTTGACTGCTTGTCGCCTCTATTTATTCTTTTAATATTTAAAATAATTATGAAGAAATATTTTGAACAATGTTGAAAGAAAATTTATTTTCGAATTAAAAACAAAAATAAATTACAACTTTTCAATAGCTCCAAAACTATTTCTACTATATTATTTCCTTTTGCTAATTTCATGAATCTATAAGTATATTATGCTATACAATATATAAAATCTTCAATAATAACAGAAAAACTTTATTATTCAAGAAGCACTTAACCTAACATTATAAATTCAAAATTGATTGAACAATCCAAATCAATCAATTCAATAAATTATTATTAAAGGGTTTTTTCTTGTCTTGCTTTTGGTTTATTTTTCATTTTTTCATTATTATCCTTTCATTTTCAAATTTTTTTATTTTGAAAAAAAAATTTATGCATTTTGTAATTTTTTATGCCCGTTAGCTTTTCGTTTACAAAATATTGTAATTTAAAATCAAGTTGCTTACTTCAAGACTACATTACTTACTAAGTACTCTTATCACTTTTTATTGTATAGTCGGCAGTAATTTGTTATTTTTAGAAAAGTATTATAAAAGTTCAATTTCATTTATAATAAATTGCAAATTTGATATTAAGAAAAATAATATGAGCTGGCAATATTATTATTCTTAAATAATTTCATTTCTATTATAGATATTACCTTGAATGTAGCCAAGAAATTGAACCCTTGAACTGAATATTGTAGAAATATTTAAAAACTCATTTCCGTTATTAAAATGGTTTTTAAATTTCAATAAGAGAACTGAAAATAAATGTATGACTACACTATTCCACAAGACGATTATTTAACTGGGAATGGTGTGATCTTACAGAGCTACTGATTCATGCAATTAAAAATTTTATTTATTACTTCATTTGTAATTTTATTATAAATTTACTTTTCGATTTATCTATCTAGCTATATCATATCTTATTGTTTATTTATTTTTGTTTTTTTTGCTTTTATAGTCAGTATATAAATATCCTGTTTCTCTTTATAAACAGTATTTCCATCATTTTATTTCATTTGTTGCTGGCGTTTGTTTGCTCATTTTTTGTTTTGTTTTTTATAAATAAATCGTGCAACATCATTGCAATTTTTACTCGATTTAAATCTCTGCAAAACTATAAAATATTTTTTGCTATTTTAAGTATAAATCTATAATATGTGTACATAAAATAATACAAATGTACATATAGCTGTATATAATCATATAGATAAAAAATAAAATTACAATTTCGGTTTCCATGTAACATTATATATGAAAGGATAAAAGAAAAAATTACAAGTAGCTGGCGTTCTGTTTTAAATTTTGCCTCTATTTTTTTTTAATTTTTTATTTTATGATTCCTTCACTTGTACATCGAACGATTATCTCATCCGTAAGATCATGAATTTTTGATTCAACTTCCATCAAGCATCAATTTCATAGTTGTTATAATATTACTTGAGAAATATAAGAGCAAATTTAAAATAACTAAAGTTGGATCGAACCAATGGTATGTAAAGTAGCACTCTTTGCTTCAACAAGACATAAAAACTACAGTTTCTAATAGCTTAGCCAGACATGCAATTTAATTTAAACTCAAAATAGTTTAGTTGCTACTGTTAAGTTATTGCGTTAATTCAAATCGATTACGTTAAACTAAAAATTTCAATTAATTTGTAAGAAATTACAAGCTGTTTGATTGCTTAATTACATACGACCCATACAGTTGCATGGCTGCCCGCTTGAACCTAAACCTATTGAATACAAATAAGAAATCAAACAATAGCAAAATTTAAAATTGCATGTCCACCTGAATACTAAATTATTTAAATTATTCATTGATATTCTAATTGTATATAAAATTTTTGCATACATTTAGGATGAGCAAAAAAGTGAAATTTGAAAGAAGCAATAACATATGAAAGAAACATTAACTTGCTTGTATTAACAACTTAAGGAAAAATAATTATATTTTTTGACGTCTAAAAAAGTTGAAGTTTTGAAAATTTAAAAAAGCTTACAGTTTTGAAAATATATAAGGTGCCGAAAATTCAAGTTTTACAAATTTCGAAAGGTGATGATGACTTTAAAGATAAAGAGGATCGAAATAGAAAAAAATTTTCTTCTAAAAAACTGAACTAAAGGTTGTAAAAATTTCTGACTTCTACAGCTTATCGTCTAAAGAAAAAACGATATCAAAAATTTGAAAAAAAAAATGGGTTACAGATAACGGTAAACTTTAACGACCACTTTGTTTTCTGTAAGTTCAACTAAGTTATGTCGCGACAGAAGAATTTCTCCGCCATATTTCTGTAAAAAAAATGAGATTTTAAAAATTTCTTTTACGGTAATAGGAAAGATCAATGTACATAATAAATTTGACATTTGCGTCATCAAGCGTGTAATAGTTTTGTAAATATGTCCACGGATGGACGAATGGACTGAATCAGACTAATAAGCACTTTTTTCAAAATTTTTTTAAAGGGCTAAAAATAAGTATAAAATCGGAACGAAATCGCTCAAAAAAATGAAAAAAAAAAATTGGTAAAGATATAAAGAAAGAAGAATAAAAATTATTCTTTCGAAAAAAAAATTAAAATAAAATGTTGGAGAATAACAAAATTTTGAAAAGGCCATAACAATAGTGAGTGAGTTAACAAAAGTAAAAAAAAAAAAGAAGAGAAAATAATGAAAATCTGTTGATCTTAAAAAGCTTTTCCGAATTTTATTGGCAGCTCGAGCAGAAAAATAAAATAAGGTTTATGTGCACTACATTTTACTTGCTTGGCTTTTTGAACTTGATTTTAGAAGAACTTTTAAAATATTACGAACTTTAAAAAATTATTATAACAAATTATATAATTTTATTATTTTTGTTGCACCTTTGTTTATGTAAGTCTAGATACATAAATTTCCTTCCTAACCTACTTACTCTTACTCTTAACGAACGAATTAATGTAAATTGTCATGGTATTTGTACACATACTTTGGTTCAACGCTGCTCATTATTATTAAATTGTATGAAATAAACTGAAACAGTTGCGTATTCGACTTTATTGTCTCTAATGGCCAGCATTCATTCAGTAATCATCTTACATACATAATTCATTCTATTTGATTTTTATTTATGTAAAATATTGTAAGGGACTAGACAAATAAATCAACTTTGATTTAAGTGTAGTAGAAACTTTTAAAATCATTACGATACGTTTTTAAAGTTTACTAAGTCCCGTCATAAAAAATCTGAATTTCGGACAAAGAAAGTATAAATGCTTCCCAGTCTGTGCATATACATTTCATATTAGGATATCCATAGTTCTTGGTGTACATGCACGCACACAGAAAAATAATACATTCCTAACTAAATTATCCTGAATACTAAATTGTCGAATAAAAATTAGTTGGTACTCAAAAACTTTACTTCTTTTCCTATTACAATTAAGTACTTTAAAAAAAAAAATTTCAAAGTTATACAAAGTTAACAAGCATAATAAAAATAATAAGAAAAAATAATATTTAAAGGTGAAAATAAAACCATAAAAGAAAATGTAAGTACAAAAAAGAGAAAAAAAAAATTCAAAAAAAATTTAACAATAAAACATTGCTATAAAAATGAACAAAAACAAAAACTTAAATAAAATTTATTTATTTCGGATTAGGCAACGAGAAATCAACATTTATTCTTGGATATAGTCCACCAGAGATTTTGAATTCTGATGAATTTCTACACAGATACACAATATTCATCTAATATGAAATCGTGTATGTACAATAATTGTATAGAAATAGAGAATAGGCAGAGTTCACTGTGACAACTCTGTGATACCCCACACGGATGCATTACTTTAAGGGCTGTGTGTTGCTTGTTCCATAAGTACTCCTAGTTTTTTATTCATTTATGCAAAATTTTTCACTATAATTTCAACAATTTCCATAATGTAAGACCAATTGACTTCGAAATTGTACAGCAGTTTTATCCAATTTAAATAGGGTTTAGGCATTTACAATTATAAATCATTTGCGACACTTTGTTAAAGTGAGAAAATTATAGTATTTCAGTTATCGTTTGAACGTGCGGATGCATGGACAGACGGACAATGATCAAAAATATACACCTATGTCTATATCTCAGACCAATATTTCTTATCGTTACAAACGGTGAAGCAAATTTAGTATACCATTGGAACATACTTTTGTAAGAGTATAAAAATATATTTTTAGTGCTCCTACATTTTTATTCAAATACAAACGAATATCGTTACTGGTAAACCACAAAGTAAAAAATGTTCATAAAAGAAATTTCCGTTTATATTCTAAACAATTTTATTAAAGTAGATAGAAACCCCTTAGATATTTATAAATTTCATAGAATACGTAATAAATTGTGTTTTTGAATACAAGAAAAAAAAATCAAAGTTTTATACATAATATGCCATTTGGCTGTTTTGTTTTATATTCAAAGAGCTCGAATAGATAAAAATGTTCTAAGAAAAAAAAAAATAAATTACATTTCTCGTTTTTCTTAGAAATAATGAATGTTCTGAAATATTTAAGGTCACAGTCATATAATAATACTTTAATATAAAAAGAAATATCATTATGTGGCTTGAATATGTGATTAATTTAAGTTTCTTCTCTTAAAGACAAAAAATTAATGCCATTATTATTAAAATTTTTAATTAAAACTTATTTCTGTTGCCTACCTGACCTGAGATGAGGAGTGAACGCATCTTTAAGATTTTGTCAGAATTTATTAATACTAAAATTTAATTCAAAAAACATTCACTATAAATCAAATACACTAGAACATTCATTGAATATATGAATACATACTAATTTACACTATAGTAATTCAATAACAATACAAAACAAACACAAATTTAAGATTTTAACTAAATGTAATAAATATATTCTCTTAACAGTTAACAGTAATTAAATTCACCTGATTCATATGAATCTCACATTCAAAACTAAATGTACTCATATAAAAATATTAATAGTTACATAAAAAATACCCTTAAAAATTTTATTAGGGGCAAGTATTTTCTATTTACATGCAATTCAATAACCAGGTAATTGCAACAAATACTAATATTATATTTCATAAAAAATCTATCCACATTATGCGTTGTACTATTTCAATACTATTACAATAATAATATTATAAATAATAAATTGCTTTGTACTTACTAATAATATTCCTCAGATGCTAGAACACGTTTTGCAACATCTTTTAATGGAATTAATGTTGAATTAAATTCATTAAAACAATAACTTGCATTATGACCAATAAAATTCTTTTCACGGCAAATATTATCAATTGTTGTACAGTTTTTTCTATAAAATAATTGATCCATTTTATCTCCTGTATTATTTTGCTTACAAAAATTATCTTCTAAACTGCTGTAACATTCTGTAATAAAATTAAATATTATTTTTAAATACTATATTAGAAAATGTATGTAGGTATATTTAGGTAAATCTACCTACCTTTATACATATTAAAAGCATTTAAATATTAATATTGTAATTTGTTTAGGTTTATTAAATGTAAATTATATCAAAATTCAATTATTATAGGAAATTAATGCTATAGTTTTTCTTTTAATTCATTCCGTTCCGAATAAATACTATTTTCTATTGTATTTTTCGACAATGACATTTTATTGGGAATTTGTAACACAGGGAGTCTTTATTAAGTAAGCTAGACTACGTAATGGACTAAGGTTGAGACGACATTTTAAGAATATACTCGTACAGCTTAAAGAAAAACTTTGTCAGATAATTGATTAACAGAGGGAACTGAGTGAGTAAATTCGAGATAAGTGATTATGTCGGACATCGGGGCTGAATTTATTTTACATATTGTTTAAGCACTAAAACAGTCTTCTGGCCTTCGACATCAAAAAATAGCCGGCAATGAAAATAAAAAGATAATCAAAGTAGGACATCTGTAGAAACTAAGAAAATTGTACTGGCACTATTTTTGCAAAGTAGGTCATTGCGAGAAATTGAAAAAACTTATTCAAGTGTGATAAAAATAATGAAAATTACTTAATTTTGCGAACAAACATTTTACTACATTGCAAGTTTTAATTAGTGACGAATCAAAATATTATAATATTTTTGAAGACTGTCAGACAGTAATGAAAAACTATGGGAAAGCTAAACAGAATACAATAAAGAAAATATATCTGACATTATGAAATATTTTGCAGTATTTGTTGGTATTCATTAAGGACACTATTAACAAATTAGAAAAAATGAAAAAAAAATTTTTTTGTTTTTCAACAAGACAATAACACAAAGCATTGCTGGAAAATAATTCTAGAAGCGGTGTTTTATAAGCAATTAAAAACCCCAATCACCAGGTCTTGTGGTCACGACCGAGTACTTGGGGAACTTGCATAACAGACGCATCAAAAAACATCAAATTAGTATCAGGCAGAAATTAAAGACGGCCTTATTGAGTGAGTAGGACAAAATAACGTCTTTGCAAATTGTATGTGTACTGAAATTTTTTGGAATCATAGTACATTCCTATATTATCTAGGCACTATTCTAAATTTTACTTCAAGTACATAGTTACATACATACATATAACAAATGAACAAACCCTAATATGAAATTGCAATTTTTGGAAATATTACAAAATTTTTACAATAAATATTTCTTTTATACTTTTTAAATTAAATTTATATTCATTTTATGACTTTTACAAGTAATCTATTCATAATTTAAATACAATATTGGTATTAGGAAACTATAATGTAAAAATTTTAAAATAAAATTTCATTGTCTATTATTATAAAATTCAATAATATTTATAGATTTTTGAGGTTTCTTCCAATGAAAGATATTATTCAAATTTAATAACAGATGCGATTAAAATTTTTGGAAAATTTTATTCTCTATGAAAGTCTATGAAATTGTAATTATTATTTTCAATTTAATAAATACTTTTATTCTACTTTTAAAATAAGAAAATTTGAAAAAAAGAGACAATTAAATAATATTCTTGTTGTACATTTTGTATGTGAAACAAGGATTTTTTATAATATATAGGAAAAATATCATATAAATGTACTTACGATATGAATTAAAATCATTGTTACAATAGCCCCATGGTAATACACTTGTAAATGATGCAAAAAAGTAAAATAAAATCCATGCAATAATCACCATATAATAGATTGTAACAAATGTAATGACTATAAGTGTACAATAACCAAGACCTATAATAAAAAATTGAAATAAATTTAATTGACAATTTATTAAAATATCGTAATATAAGTGTAGTAATTTAATGTAATACGATTATTAATCGAAGAAACATTATATTTTAAAAGAATGATATGTCGGATGTACTATTTATATCAATTGCAATTTGGAAATAATATCAAAATAAAAAATTGTTTTTAAAATAGTAATTAGTATTTAGTAGGTTGTAACTCAAATATGCAAAAAAATTTTGAAATTAAAGCAAATCAATCGCGTTTTTCCAAAAAAAAGAACTGAATTGAAATGATCGGGATAATTAATCTATTAAAAACTTTCGAATACATAGTCAATTAACATATGATTGTCATGAAACAAAAATATTTTTCATCGTACAAGAATCATATTTTATAACATCACAGTCCATTAAAATCTTCCGTAAAGAAAATCAAACCATTATACTTGGTCTCATAATTATACAACCCATACAACGTTATTTAAAATTAAACTAAAGTTAAAGGAAATGGAAAAAATTTTTTGAATTGAATTACACCAAGTTAAGATCAAATTGGGTGCAAAATGAAAATTTACGCGACAATATTGATTATAGGCTAAACACGTAATTTAAAAAATTTTATTTTGATAACATTATTTTCTTACCTTGAAAGAAAGGCGACATATAATGATAAGCTTTTATTGGTCCAAGACCTGAATACTGTCCAATGTATAATTCAGCTAAAAATATTGGTAAACCAATTACGAACACCATAAGTAGATACGGTACTAAGAACGCTCCTGTAAATTAAAATTTAATTAATTAATTTTAAAATTGAATTGTGGAAGGTAGATTGTATAGATTATAGATTATAGAGGCGGAGTAACAGTGCACCGCGACTAGCATAAAAGTATCTATAGTGCTAGATCACTAGGTTTTGGATACGCTCCTACAACACCTCCTCCAGACCCTTTCTTCTGATAAATTCGAATATCTTGAGAGGTCTGCCGAGAGGACCGCAGTTGCGCCGAAGTGAGCGTGTAGTTCCCCAGTATTTCCCTTCTTCTGCGTGTGAGGAACCCACAATCCCCCATTGTGGAAGATAACAAAGTTTATATAAATATATTTCTTTTTTCTATTAGACAATTCGTGGAAGGATTCAAATCTTAATTGAATTAATAAACATATTATCCAAAAAATCTTGCTCATTCCTAACACACGCAATCTTTATCACTTCTATGAAGTTCTAATAAAAATCTAAATACGTTTTGAGAATTAATTTGTATGTATAAAATTCTAAAAAGAATTTTTTTAATTATGTCCAAATCCTCTAACCTTCTTTTTAGTAGTTGCAAATTATTTACTGGTATTTTTTTAGTTACCTTTATATGTCGTTCTTACTCGTAAAGTATAGTGCTATAAAGAC
The DNA here is from genome assembly GCF_029603195.1 of Condylostylus longicornis. Taxonomy (NCBI): domain Eukaryota; kingdom Metazoa; phylum Arthropoda; class Insecta; order Diptera; family Dolichopodidae; genus Condylostylus; species Condylostylus longicornis. Next base: position 3,538,606 of record NW_026578013.1, on the reverse strand, counting down.
TTTTCCAATTTATATCTTTTTTTTTCAATTAAATACTTTTGAGTGCATGAGCATTAAATATTTCTGAATATTTTAAATTTAAAGCATTTTATAACTGAAAGTATCTGTGAGGCTCGATGTACCACACCAACAAAATTATATTATAGATACGAGTATAAAATGTTACATAATATACATACCTCCACCATTGCGATAAACTAAATAAGGAAATCGCCAAACATTTCCTAAGCCAACAGCATAACCAATACATGCTAAAATAAATTCAATTGGATTTTGCCAATTTCCACGATTTTCTCCATCTATGATAGTAGTGCCATCAGGTACACTAGTAGATTTTCCATTTTGTTCAATGGAATTGCCTTTATTTAATGTTATTAATGATGGTTTTGATGATATAGGTGTCGTTGTTTTTACAACTGAACCATTTGAATTGACTGATCGCCTTGAACCATTTGACAATATTGAATTTTCCTATAAAAGTAAACAAAAAAAAAAAATAGAAAAAAAAATTAAATATTAGAAAAAAAGCTTAAAGTATTACCAAAAAAAAAAACAGGAAATGAGATAATGGAAGACCTATAAAATAAAAAAAAACTGAGTGTATTTGGGTAAATTGAATTTTATTGCGCTTTTTAAAAGGATAATGAAATTCGTTTCTGTAAGGCCTATTTAAAACCTTATTAGGCAAACTTAGGAAGCTAAAATAATGTCATATTAATTGATTAAGAGAGTATTTTTAGAGCAGCAACTTTATAAGTAATTAAAAGGTCTGCGTAGCTAATTCTGCAATTCTATGTTTTCTATATTTTAAAAATAGTGCTGTGAAATATTTGTACATCCTACTGGAATTAGTTTCAAAATAATTTTTTTTGTAACTCATTCACTTTATGAGTTTCAGCCAACCGAAGAAATAATTTTCAGAAAAAAAAAAATTCAAATGCAAACCAGGATTAAAACAAGCCCCATATTGTCTGTTAATCGAAAATATTAGTATATCATACATAATATCTATAATATACATTAACACAAATTCCATTAACCTGTCACATATTCAATGTAATGAAAGGTTTCCTCAATTTCCTAATGAATATTCTTGGTAATTCTTTAATATTTTAACATATTTTAATTTCCACATTTTAGCAATCTAAGACTATAAACCAGCAATATTCAATTAAGGAAGTCACCTGTTTCTTTCACACATTCTATTCAACTAGAAATAATTTTAATACAATTCCAAACACAAACAATTCTTTCATCATATTTTATATAAAGTCTAAATTTAATGTCACTCCCAAATAGTTTTGATAATTTATGCGCCAAACAAAAATTTTTTTCAATTCAATCAACTGAACTTAAAATCCAAATAAAAATATTTTCTTTTGGAAATAAAAAATATTTAGAATTTCTAAAATTGAACTATTTTTCGAAATATTTTCACAATATCAATAACAATTTTTTAAAATTTAAAAATCCTCTGATGACTTTACGTTTTGAAAATATGAACTCTCAAACAAAAATAAGCGGAAACCGGAAAATATTATTGAAATACAAAAAAAAATAAAAACAAAATGTAAAACAAACCTTCCAAAAATGCAAAAATGGGTGTAATTCAGTTAAATTGAATTATGATAGAGTCAAAAATAAAAATAACAAAAAGAGAACATACTTCAAAGCTGAAAAAACAATTACATATCCTTTTTTTTCCATTACAATATACGCTCACTATTCGAAACAATGCAAACAAAAAAAAAAATAAGTGTCCAACTGGAATTTGAATTGTAATCCTAGTTACTATCTAAATCTAAAATTCCAAAATTACTGTTAAACCTACTCTGTTAGTAAACAATCTAAAAATATTACAAATGAAAACAATTTGATAATCTCTACTCTAAGGTATCGAAACCTTAACAGCACATGAATTTGAACAAAATTCATTTCAAATAATCATTATAAGAATTGCTAGTTAAAAATATAGGTTTTATCAAAAGAGGTAAAGGGCTCATTGTTTACAGTTTCAATTAATAAAATTTAAATTAAATTCAAATTAGGGATTTTCCAAATAGATATAAAGTACTTATAAGATTTTCCAGAATTTTGAGCGAGTTTGTAAAATTAAAAAACTGGAAGATCTTTAAGGCTACTGATTTCTTCCCTTATTCTTTTATTTTATTCAATCCTGTTTACTTTGTTTCTGAAATAAATCAAACAAACACAGCAACTAACCTATTAAGCAGTTTTATAAAAACATGTAGATCTTAATAAAATAATTTCTGGCATGTTAAAGTTTAAAACTTTAAAAACATTACAAAATGGCCGACAAAATCAAATTAACCTTTAAATGTGAAACTTTTTTATAAAATGGAAATAGATCACATAGAATAAAAATTAGGAAAACAAAAAAACTAGGCATCAAAAATGAAGATTATTCCTCGCGGATTCTTTTTTTCTTCCATTATGTTTTGGAATTTTTCAAATATTCAGCGGCATGTTATCCTTATTTTTTATTCCTAAATGTCGACAAAAGACCAGGAAAAAAACTATACGAGTATAACATATTTTTTCCGTTTTTTTTTTTCTAATTTTTAGAAAGCCGAATATTTTTTTGCCTTTTTTTTTAAGTTTGCATTTGCATTTTAGATGATTTTTCGTTGTTTACTACCAACTCAGAAGAACGAAATAAAAAGAGAGAAACAAAAAAAATTTTGATTGATTTGTAAATAAAACTATCAAGGGACAGATAGAGAGAAACATCCGTTTGTTTACGGAAATACAAAAATTAAAAAACCAAAAACTTATTGTTAAACTCAAAATACCGAAAATTTTTTTGCAATTTTCTCGACAATTTTAATACAATTAGATGGTAATAATTTAGTTATTATTTCTAGTGAATTATTATGTACAGCAATCACAGTAATTGATTCTAACCTAAAATATGCTACCTGGCTAATAGTAGACATTGAGAGATATATTAGAGTAAAAAGTCATTATTTCGAATGCAGAATTCTAAACTGGGAAGGGCAAAACAAATAAAGTAATTCTTATAATTTAGATTCTATTTAAAATTTTGAAATTGTGGAACAATATTTTATTAATTTGCCCATTTCTAATTATTGAATCTAATATTTGTTACGCTTTTTGGTCTTTTTAAGCAACAGCAAAATTCAACAGTTCAGAATAAGATCCACATAAGCTTTAGAAAATGGCAAAATTTTAGAAAAATTATTTTACAATACTGGCACTCCAAAATATATATATTCTAATATTCTACATTATAATTACCAAGAAATAAAAATCTATAATACAACATTAAAAGAATCTGAAGTTGAGAGTTTGAAAAGCAACCCGGTGGCGACATTTTTTTTCCTATTAGATTTTGGGTCAGATTCAAATGTTAAAAAAAAAAAAACAAATTTTTACAAATTTCAATACAGAAAATATTTATGCAAAAATGCAAAAATAAAAAAGGGGGGTGGTAAATGTTTATTTTGAGTACGATACGGTGGCTTGTATTTTGTGTAGCTATCAGAAAACTAAACATTACCATAAGCAATTTTGTTTATTAGAAATTTAAAGAACAACAAAAATATTTCTTTTACTGTTTCTCTTTGTTTTTTTTTTCGTTATAGTGTTAATTTTTTATGCAGTGTGCTGTTGACAGATAAAGACACTGAAAGAGAAAAAAAAATAATTGTTAGTTTCAATCTTTTTCTAAGTTGAAAGGAGATTTCAGTCAAAAGTTTTTACTTTTACTCTTTTTTAAATGAAATTTTATTTGCTTTTGATGTTTTTTCGTTTTTTCTTCCAAAAAAAACAAATCAGACCTAGAACCTGTCAGTCATATATGCTTTTTATTTTTATTCCAAAAGGGTAAAAAAAAAGACAATATTTACAATGAAGTTTTAACTTTTGTATACACGAGCCAAATGAAAAAAAAATATGGAATCCTATTTCTAGTTTATGTAACTAAGGAAGATAGTAAAAGTTTATTTATTTTTTTTTTTAGAAATCTAAATACCATGGACGCGTTTATATGCGTAGGACAGGACATAAGTTTTGATTTTGTAACAACGATCAAAATGAAAAATAAATCAGTTGTTTTTTTTGCCCATATTTTTTTTTTTGAAAAATTTACAAAAATATTTTTTGTTTGTTATATAAGGATAACAATTACGATATTATAATACGATATACAACAAACTTCTCAATGATTCTTGCACTTAAGAACAGTAAATCTTCTCTATTGTGACAAAAGGATTTTATACAGAACTGAATAAATAAAGTAAATACAAAAGTAGATCTTTTAAGTTTTAGTATACTTGATTCTGTTCTTCCTCAGAATCAAAAACCTGAAAGTATTAAAATAGACATGAAACAAAATGTATGGCTAGAAATATTAAAATAATTAAACTGCTTTCAAAATGATCATTGATCGTTTTGATATATATCAAAAATGGACTTTAAATATTTAGCTAGAATATTGGATTAAACTTCGCAAAGATTTAAATTATCAAATTTTCGTGCAGATTCAGATTTTTGCACTCTATTAAACTTGGAAATGTCTAAATGGTTATTGTAAGCTTTTTTATCAAAGTTAGTATATAAATGAAGCTTGTACAAATGATTTTATACAAAGGAACGAGTAAGTATAATTTAAAAATTATCGAAGTTGATGAATTTTTTCAATGTTATCTATTCGAGTTCAAAAATTTAATAGATTCCACGTGTTTTTTCTTTTTCATACGCCTGATAGAAAGAACAAAGCTAACAAATTTATAAAATATTAATTATAAAAATTCCATTAAACCAATTAGTAATTTTAATGAAACATCATTGAAAATTCATTTATTAATTCAATTCCTTTTAAAAATATTATTTTATCATATAATTTGAGAAAAACAATAATAATAAAAGAAAAAAATGATAGAGAAAATGTTGAAAAACAAATTCATTAAGCATATCAATTGATTAATTTTCTTTTCCTTTTTGTAAATGAAGAAATTGAAAATTAAGAAATCGACAAGAAGAAATAAAAAACGGAATACGAAAGAAAAAACAAGCTGATGAAAATCTTTTAAGAAAATGAAAAATAGGAAACGAAAATATTATTTTACACATACACACACATACGTGTATATAAAATATGCCCTTTTAGAATAATTTTTTACCGACCGTATTGTGTAAACAATAGGTAGGTTATGTGATGGCAACAAATTTTGCATATCGAGTTTTCGGTGAGAACGTACTTCTCCATAGTAGGGAAGTATAAATAAACTATTTTTAGCAACCTGTCGGTCTGTCGGTCTGTCCGTCTGTCGGTCTGTGTGTGCACGCGTGTATCTCAAGTTCGGCTGAACCGATTTTGATGAAATTTTATATGTAAGTTTGTTTCCACCATGGGACGGATCGATCAACTTTTGGTATATATCAGGCCTCGGGAACTGCACTTTTTAGCGGGCCTGTTTTACATTTTTGAACGTTTTGAAGAAAGTATTCAACCGATTTACTTGAAATTTTATATATAAGCTCAGCTCGCCCGTCCGCAAAAATTCGTATGTTTTAGAAGAAATCAAGCATCGGCAACTAGACCTTTACTACGGGCCAAATATACATTTTTGTGTATATAAAAAGAAATAATCAACCGATTTCATTGAAATTTAATATATAAATTCCCCGTATTAAAACAATGAACATGTAAATTTTTTGGAAAGATCAGGCATCGGCAACTAGACGTTTACTATGGGCCAAACATACACTTTTGTGTATATAAAGAGAAATAATCAACCGATTTCATTGTAATTTAATATATGAATTCCTCATATTAAAGCAATGAACATATAACTTTTTTGGAAAGATCAGGGCTCGAGAACTGATTTGCGGGCCGATTTTACATTTTTCACCATATCCACAGAACAAATTGATGGAATTTCTTGAAATTTGATATTTGAGTTCTGGTTGTTACCCAAACTAACTGGCGAGCATTTCAAGGAATTCGGGTAGCACAAAGCGAAACTCTACTAAGAGCCAAATTTACATTTTTCTAAGTATGTTAACTATAAGCTTACTAATGTCCTAAAAATTGGAAAGAAATATTTAACAGACATTTTTATAATATTCTGTAACACTTTCATTTAACTAGACAATACACAACGCGGTCGGTTATGTGCTGACCACATCAGATTTTTTTCATTTCATATGAAAATATTTTCAAACTAACTACAAAAAACATAATTTATAATCACATATCTCGGATAAATTAAAAACTAATATTGATTAAAAGAATCCTTTTTACTCTTTATGTATGCAAAGTAATATTACAAAATTTTTTCTTATAATTTTTTTTAAAAAGCACAAAAATATCAACTAATTCGGAAGAAATCTGTCTTTAATTTTCTCAATATCATTTTAATTAATTTACTTTTCCTAAATGTGTGTAAGCAAGAATGTGTACGAGAAATCCTTTCTCATGAATTAATAATTTTAATATTTATAATGAAAGCATTGATACGGGAAAATTTTTTTGATGAACTTTTATAATAGAAAGTAAAACAATATTTTAAAATCTTCACAGAAAGTCGAAAGTTGTACAAAAGGATTTGTACAAGATTTTTTCGTTCTTGTCTTTTAATAAATTTTTGTTCGAACCTTTTATAAATAGCATTATGAATGAGATTAATATTTTTTAAGTTTTAAATTATAGAAAAAATTATAATATAAAATGAGTTAAAACTTCTCTGGACAAAAGCATGTTAGTCTGTAAGAAAATTCCATACAAAATTATAATAAGAACTTTTTATTGAAATGCGAAACTTGATCACGAAAAATTTTAATCGAAAATGTTTATGTTATCAACATACTCTAGCGTTGAACGTAAAACGCCACATGACAGTTTATATAAATTTAATAATGATCTCTTCAATCTTGATTGCTATTGCAATTTGTTTGAAAAAAAAACTAACAGATCTTTGGATTTGAATAAAGTTCACATTTTCATTTACTTTCCCGCAGCGTTACGTAACATTATTTTTCCTGAACCAAATTTTTTTAAACTATGTACGATAAAAATGCAATGAAATCTTGTAAAAATCTTTCTCTTTATCACAATTTTCTTCAAAAAATTTATAACCTTTTTCATAAATTTGTAAAATTTTTTTCATAAATTACCTTAAAATAAATTCATAATAAATTCACAAATAATGTGCATCTATTCTGTCACTACCATACAAAATATTAAATACGTAGTTTTATAAAATTTATCTTAAAATTTTATATAAAAAAATTTAAAAATTCTCCATTTTTTCTATATCTCTTAACGAGAACAAAAAACCAAATCAAATAGCATAAATATAAATATTAAGAAAGAGAGGCAAATATTGAAAAAAATATTGATTTCATCTCTAAACGTAAATCTTTAAAATATCGCTGAAGGTGAAACAAAAAATATAAAACAAGATTAAATGACGGAATGCACCTTGCAAATTCTAAAAAAAGAAAAATTGTATTACAAAACAAATTCTTCTCCTTACCTCACCTTCATAGGAGCATTCAAATCTTAACCCTTTAAACGATTTCAGAAAAATATAGAGAGCTATCAGCCAAATTGTACAAATTATAGAAAATCCATTTCGTGTAATTTTATAAAGATTTCTTCAATATTTTAAATTTAAACATTATTTGTCGCTTGCAATTTTTAAATGAGACCTATACGCCGAGTTTAGAGAGATCTACGTTAAGTGAAATGTAACCTACTTTACATTTTAACTGTTAAATCTTCAGATATCCATAGGAAATTCAAATAAAACCATCCTAAAATTTGAAATATCTTAATTTTATTTTAGTGTTTATCGGATTTAAATGACATTCAACTAAATTTTTAAATGTAATTTTATGCATTTAAGAAAATGAATTCCTAGAAATTTGTTTTACATTTCATTCTCATCTTATTTAAATATTATGCTCATAATATTATATCGTATATATGTATATAGAATTGAAAAACAGGATATAGCGCATACAAAGTAAACCATCTAAATTTTTTTTATATAAACTGGAAAATATGAAAAATCACAATTGAAAGGATGCATTTTATATGTTTTAAAAATATTTTTTCATTGATTTCCTGATTTTTTCCAACATTATTATTGATTATTCTTTCAATTTTTCTCATATATCAATATAATATGTCGCCAGAAGGGAAAAAATTAGAATGCTATGTAGATTGAAAATTAGAATGCTATGATTTAAATGCAATGCGACCAACAACTACGTAAGTATATTAGAAGTTTGCATTTTCTTTCATAATGGAGCCCAATTTCCAATAAAATTAATATTCATGAATAAAATTGTTTTAAACGACCGACCAAGTCTCAAAATTATTGAAAATGGCATAAGAGCTGATTGCAATATGATAAGCAAGCAACAGACTGTACTCAATGTAACATTTTGGAAAAATATTAGGTTTATTAAATATAAAAATCCTACAGAAGACTTCATGAAACAGAAAATTTCAGCAATTTTTCTTTTTGCTTTTTAAGAATTTTATTGAAAATCCTTTTCTATTATTATAAAAAAAAACAAAAAGGACGAGAAAAAAAATATTGTTTTCTATTTTTATAGGTTTTCGAAAGATTTTCTTTAAAAATAAAACAAAAATAAAATTATTAATTTTCCACTTCTTAAAAGAAACACAAAAGATTAAAGGGATCGAGAGAGGAAAAAACACAAAAATAATTAAAAAATTGGAAAAATTTTTCCATGGTGATTTCTTGCTTTACATCTTATCCTTATATTGGTATTCATAGAAAATAGTGTTGAAGTGGCAGTATTCCTTAAAAAAAAAAAACAGAAAAATAAAGAAAAAAAGGAAGAAAATTCAATTAATAGGAAAGTCAATTTTTGAAAAATTTCAAATTGAAGAGGAATAATTGCATTTAATAAAAATAAAACTGAAAAAAAATGAGTAGATTTTAATTAAAAAATAATTTGAATAATTGGTCGGTTAAGTGGACACAAAGAATGTGCAAAATAATTGAAAGTAAAATAGAAATAGAAAAGAGATAGTTACCAATGAAGTCCTTTCAAAATTTTAAAGACAATTTGAATATTGAATATTATTTCTTATTTTAAATTTGATCAAATAAAAATTCACAGCATTTTTTCAATTATACTCCGTCGTCTGACCAGATTTAAATTTAATTTTAAATTTCAAAACTATTTTTGGTTTTCAAATGTCTTAACGCATCCTAAAAGAATTAACAAGTTCACCTGAACTTGAAAATAATAAGACTGATCCTTGCTTAAGATTCGAATTAAATTAAAACTGCCATTTGTAATTCCAAATCACTAAATTAATAGATTCCAAGAGAACTGAATGGGGCTACAGAGCACATCCTCCAAGCTACCGCAGTCATTCGCGTCTTATTGTAGCCTCCTCACGCTCCCGCCTTTAATATTTTTGTCACAAGTATAAAACTGGAGATATCCCCAAATAAATTAGACAACATTATACAGTTCGCGAAAACTAAGGAAACTCTACCCACGACAATTGCAACACCGGACAGCCAGTATTCATATCATTAAATTATTGTGTAAGAAATTAAAATTCTAGTCCAAATAATGGTTGAAATCTGGTTACAAGAAATTTATTATGACACGACTATAAGAAAGAAGAAACTACAACTTCTATACAAATAAAACTTTAAATCCATTAATTTTAGTGCATTTAAGTATGAGATTTTTGCATACTTCATCCATGTTGAAAAAATTTTGCTTTAGAAGTGGTGTTAAAAATATAAGCCACGCTACCTAGAAATTATTAGACCCCGTAACTAAAATTGATTTTAGTACTCTATTTTTTGATTCTACTTATTGAAAGCGGGCTGTTTAAGTAATGTTGTAGGAAATTTGATGTTCACTCATGACATGCCAAATTAAATTTAGCTAGTCATGTGTGAACATCAAATTACTGGGGACCGACAGTAATTTTAGTTTAGTAACAAACAATTATAAGTAATCTCTTCCCCATAATAATGATGACACTTCTATTGAACCTGAGAATGCTATTGAGAAAACTACATAATTATAGTACAAATCTATATTTTATCATATACAATTATACAAGATTACAAACGCAATATTTTAATAAAAAAAAACTGTCAATCTCATACATTTTTAATCTTCAATATTAGAATATTAATTTTTATTAAATAAAATTTGTACAAAAAAAGGGTTACACTTCTTACAAATTCCACGTCATTCTTTATTGGAAATATGTCATAAGTTTAACATTATTTATAAATAATTTATCCTTCATTTCGAACAGTTATTTTTTATCAAATATCAAATAATATGAATATCAAATGTCATAAAATTCATAAAAATATAAAATTAAATTAACTCTGACATTTTGGCAGATGTCTAATAAAAAAAAATATCTATTTGAAATTATATTAAATTCTTCAATTTTATTTGTTATATTATTGAAGGTCAATTTCACCCTAATCGACAATTTTGTATATAAGAAATTGTTGTTAAATTTTAATCACATTTATATTTCAATAGAATTACATCAATATTCATGAAAATTCAATAGTAAAGTAATAAAAAATAATTTTAGATTTTAAATTTAAATAATGCAAAAAATTTAATTTTTGGTCAAAATTTACGATATTGGTTGGCAAATGTTTAGGATTAATTAATTTATTTGGAACATAGCAGCAGTAATTTATTAAGAGAATAAAGATTTCTTACCAAATATTTTTGTCTCTACCAAACAAAATTTTGAAATTCGGAAAAATGTTTTTAAATTTTTAGACTTTTTCTAATATACAGGCATCGTATACACATTCATTTGGTTTTCTAGGCAGTTGTTAATTTTAATTTATTCTACATTATTATCTTTTTACAGTGATTCTTTAAACATTTTTCAAAATTTGTCTTCCATACAAGTAACACGAAGAAACACAAAAATTTGCCTTATTTTACTGCCAGTACACTCTTTAAATGCATTTATTTAAGTACTAATTTCTTTCATTTGCTCTAAAATTAAGATATTTAAGTCCCGAAGTTTAGTATTCATATTAATTATATAAACTTCACCATAGCCAGTCTCCGATGATTATTTGAATTTTTTTTATTTTGTTTTCTAATTAAACAAGAAATTTTTAAAAAACATTAATTTTTTCGAAGAAAATTTATTGAAAAACGTTTTATTTATTCATATACAATATTTTTGATAATTTTATCAAAGACATCAATCATTTTCAGTATAGTACTTATGTTTGTATGTGTATAATATAAAAATACGCAAAATTTGAGTTTATCTTTGACAATAATAACGGTATGATTTTTGTATCCTGACAATTTCCATTTTTGTTTGTTTCTTTATGTTTTAAAATAAAATTTCTAACTAATTTAATATTCATAAAAATTATTTTCGCGTTTAAAATGTCCTTTTTTCTTATAACATAAAACAAAATTCAAAGGAAAAACAAAAAGAGGAAAGAAACCCATAGACAAACATTAAAAACATACTTAAATTATTTTTAAGTTTATGTCCTGGATTCTACTTTTTTCTTTCTTTTTTTTTTTCTTTTTGTTTTTCTTCTTCTATTTTATATATTTACCAAGAATTTTATACAAAATAAGTTAAACAAAAATCACAACTTCAACAAAATAAAACCGTAAACTTTGTCAGATTTTCGTGATTTATAGCCAAATTTCTTAACACTGACATATTCATAATATATTTTCATTGTTTCCCTATATATACTACTATTTATCCACCTTTTTTTTTGTATAGCCCTTCCCCTCTCCTCAAACAAATATAACATAAAAATACATCTTGATAGATTTATGTGTTAAAGTAATATACCGAAAACCATTTAAAATTTTATGAAAAAATTGTGGCTCGTTATGTAAAACTATAATATTAATGTTAATGTCGTTGAGTAAGATAATGATGTTCGATTTGAAATGAATTTTCAACGGCATTTTTATTGAATTTATATAATAAAATAAACTGTCCAATAAAAAGCTTATAAATAGAATTTAAAGTTACAATGAAAAATACAATTATTTAAATAGAATTGTTAAGAAAATTCAAATGTCTGAGATTCTAATTGATTTCTAAGAAGCCCGGCCAGATTCTTGCAAAGGCGGATGATTTTGTGGATCTGGCAGTATCAAAACGAGAGAGCCTTACAACAGTTCAATGAACCTTAGCATTTTTAGCATTTTAATAAAGCTAGAAGTTAATTTTATTTAAGCATAATATCTTGTACCGTCTACTAAGATTTAAATGCAAATTTTAAATTGAAAAAAAAACAAATTTCGATATTTGATCTTAACGAGATATCTAAATGCATAATACATAAGCACATAAGCTCACTGAAAAAAACAAAACCAAATTCTATGAATTAGCTTTTATATCGAAAGTACCTACTTTATGATAATATAAAATAAAAATCTTTTTACTCTGAATTTAGATTTTCAAGATCCGTCGATTTTAACTTTTTATTCCTTAAGAGAATTAATTCTTTATACAAAAATATCCTGCCATGAAAATATACTTCAAAATATCAAAATGGTTATTTATGGACTCTCATTTTATACTTATTTTTACTATTGTTATATAGTATTATTATAATGGTTATAATAAATACACATATATGTAGGTATACAAACACATATTCAATATATCAAAATAATACTTAAAGAGAAGTAAATGTTTTGATGCCTATAAGCAAATTAAACAAACTCCTATAGTATTTAACCCCTACATATTAGGTATATTATGTTCAAACTTTAAGTATTTCACTATTTTTACAAATTATTAATTATACCAAATTTTTTTCTTGTAGATATAGGCTTTATTTTATATTTGAAATAAGTTTATATTCAAAAATTACAGAACATAAACTGGAATTCAACTAACTTACACCGCAAATGTATTTGAATATAGCTAAAAGTAAATATTAAATTTAACATTATGTTTAATAAAATTTCAATATTTTTTCATTTCGTATTTATTATACTGAAGTAGAAAAACCTTTTTCACATGTTAAGCAGCAAAAACAAAACAAAAAAACAACAATCAAGAATGTCTTCATATTGGTAAAGCTTGGAAAATTTTTCCACAAATACACACATAAAAAATACATTTTACTTGTTCTTTTCTCTACAAACCTTTTAGAAAATGTCACACGTTATACATCCTCTCTAACATTCTTGGTTATGCAAGAATATTTTCTTATACTTGAACAAAATATTCACACATATATACAAATTTTCTATATATAAATTTGAAATTAAAAGAAAAAAAAATGTCAGTTTTACCATAGAACAAAAACCAAAAAAAATAAGAAAAAAAAAATATGTGGACAAATATTGATATACGTGATTTTCTTTTCACAATATTGATATACCCCACATTATATGAAAAGTTAAGGTTATAATGTGTATAAAAGAACAATACTCTATATAATATGAATATGTACGGCGTATACGCGTGTAAATAAGGTAAATATTAAATAAAATTCGTGGGTTATATGAAGTGAATAATAATCTCTCCATAACATGATTTTTAAAAGAGAAACCTAAAATGTACACAATAAAGTATATAAACATAGGGCATTATGTGTATGTGACTATTCGTACATGTATTTTTTATACTATAAAACTCATATGAAAAAAATCATGCACAGAGTTAATATTTGCGATACAAAATAATATAAAAAGAAGAAATTCTACTTAAATTCTAAAAATATTTACAAAGAAAACAGTAAAAGTTAATGGGTTCAAATTTTATAAAATCTCAATTTTATAATGTTGAAAATTTTATATTCAAGGTAAAATTTTGCATTATATTTTAAGTTTAATGTATTTCCCCATTTTATAGCTTTTTTATTTTAAATTTAAATTCAAATATTTAAATGATGAAAAAGTGTTTTTAAACAATAATATTGATAAAGGAGCAAAATTTTATCTTATTAAATTTTATAGGTCTATAATCTGTCAGATTACTATAATTACACACCTATATCAATAAATTTTGAACATTTTTGCAACAATATTGAAAAATCAACTTTCATTTTATTCACACTTTTATACTGAGAAAAGACACAAACTATTAATTTTAAAATTTTGAATTAAAAACAGAAAGGGTGCTACCATATCAGTAATTATATAAGAAAACAAAGCTTCGTTTATATTCGCACGAATACGTCTGCAATAACAAATTTTATAATCTCTATTTAACAAATTTTTAATGAATTAATTTAAAAAAAAAATCCTTATCACAAAAAATAACCATTATTAATTTTCTATATCATAACAATAAATTGCCAAAAATAACGAACAACCTATCTAAAAGTATTTATGTTATACTGACACGTGTTCAATATTTTTATTGAAAAGAAATATCTTTTTTTTTAAATAATATTGAACAATGTCTAGTAGCCCGACCTGAAGGACAATAGAAATTATCTTAACATAACACACAAAAAATATTAAAAAATCAATTTAAAATAATAATAAAGTAGGGCCAAACGAATTGTTTTCAGTGCAGCATTTTTTCCTTCAAAAATAATATAGGTTCGATATTACCAAAATACTACTAAAATTACTTTCATTCATATACGAATATATTTCACAGATTGCATACTTTTAGGGTGATCAAGACATGCATAATTTTAAAATGATCAATGTTCCAATAATGCTCGAATTTAACGGTTAATTGTGTGAGTTAAGATAATAATTATATTTTTTAATGGCACGGTATTTACAGCTAGGTTTTTGCATTTATAGAAGTTTGCAAAAAATCCTGCAGTTTCAAAAACATAAGGTACTAAAAATTAAAGTTTTTCAAATTTCAAGAGGCGGTATATTCAGAGGTAGTGGAGATACAAAAAAAAATTCTTCCAACAGAATAAATTATTTATTATAGTATTTAAAATCTGCTAAGATTTTGGATTCCTCTAAACTGACATCTAGAAGAAAAACGATATCATAGTAGAAAAATGGGTACCGTGAAACCGCGGTGGAAGAAGGCATCCACTACTTTTCTTACATATTGAACAATTTGTAGAAGTTTTGAAAACATGTCCACGGACGGACGGAAATTCTTTTTGGAAAAGTGCTAAGTGAAAAAAAATTATGATAAAAATTTCTAAAATCAATGACACTCTAGTGATTATTAATTTTTCAATATTTTATTTTAAGTATCTGTTGAAGTAGATGGACATTATAAAACAAAATCATTCGAAAATTAAGTAGCTATATTATCAAAATTTAAAAATTTTAGTTATTTGTATTTATCATTGACCTTTAAAAATATCATTGTTATATAACAATAAAATTAATAATATTGGTATAGAATTTATTATTTGATAATTTGAATAAGTTATAATAAAGGTACGTAACTGTTATGCTAATTTACTCAAACAATAACATTTAATATTATTATCGGCTCAAAACAGCTGTAAACCTGACAAAATAATACATAATATAATATAATATAATATTTAATTAAAAATAATTTATTATTGATTCAAAAAATCTATTTATTAATATCAACTTCATATTATTGAATGCCAGTTTCAAAATTATGAGAGTCATTTCAATACATACACTAAAAAATGAAATTCTCAACTTCATATATTTGCTACTATTATTGTGTTATGCAATTTATTATCATTATGTTACTATTATGAAAGTTGATTAGGAATCAGCTCTTTTAAATAACGTTATTAGTGAGAAAAACAATGTTACATAGAAATCATCTCTCTGTAAAGAAAATCCAAATTGATTATTAATGTTAATTTTTAATAATGTACAGGTAACATAATACTCCCTTTCCCAAATACGAGTATATAATCAATAAAACAAAATTATAAAAATATTGAATTTATTATAACAAAGTAATAAGCCTGAAATAAAATCTATTTCAATTAGTAACTTGTAACTATATTAACATCACCTCAAAAATACATTTTCAATTAATAATAAAATGAATAGGCACACAAACTTTTTAACATTCACATAAAAATTTATCTATCGAGTATCACATAACATGTAAATAAAATATTGTGTTAATTTATTTAAAATTGACTTATGTAATTTAAATCGGAATTAGTGTGTAATATTTACACAAAATTTTCCATTTACAGTATGCATCCACCTAAAATGTGCATAAACAAAAAATGTATGTGTATGCAAAGTTGTAATTATTATACATCTTCATAATAAATTTATAATTCAAAAATTATACATGAATGTGTACATAGCATATACATTATGTTTGCATGTATATTTTTATATTAGTTAAAACTTTTGACCGCGATTGACCTTAAACGATCTATAATAATATTATTACTCTATTATAAATTGTTCAACATATTGAACAACCTTTATACTTCAATTTCCAACTTTCCTTCACAACATATCAAAAACCAAGAGAGAGAGAGAGAGAGAGAGAGAGAGAGAGAGAGAGAGTTTATTCGATAGATAAACGGAAAGAGAACATGAAAGGAAATTTTTGAGCTTTTAACATGATAAAAATTGTAAAACAGTGAGTACAGTCAAATTATAACACTAAACTTGAGTATCTAAGCATTTATGTTAATTTATAAAATCAATATTAAAAACTATGTGTAGCTAAACAAATTGCAAAATAATATTTATGCCGTCTACAATATTTTTAATTGTAAGTGCTTTGGTACTTGTCAAACACATTATTCTTTTTTTATTGATTAGATTAATAAAAACATTTTTATTTCGCATTGTTATCGTCGATACTAGATAAGATTATCTTAACAGTAGAAAAAAAACTTGGGTGTTTTTTTTTCAATTAGATTCTGAATAATATAATTATAAATCATTAGATGTTTATCATATAGCAATTTATATGGCGATTACGGCCGAATACAATGATTATGAAAATATTAAAATTAAAATTAAATGATAATGGTCATACGAGTATGTACAAAGTATTATAAAAAAATATCTATGTATACCTAAATATTATGTATACAGCCACACATTCAGTACTTTACCGCCACATGTCGAAATCATAAATTATTCACTAAAATGTTGTAAACTTTTAATATACAATAATTATCCTTATAAAGTGTTTTATATATCAAAATAAAATTTTAATTTTAATAAGAAAATTATTAATACTTTTTAACCTAATTTTTGGGTGTTTTATTACAGTCTGATATGAAAATATTTTGACTAATAAATCATAGTTATTTATAATATTAAAAATGTCATCTATCAGATCCATGGCTTGATTAAATGGCACATATTTTTCCTAAAATTTTAAATCTAAAGCACTATATACTTATTTACATAATTGTATAACGTTAGGTATTAATAATGAAAACAATCTATTTATGTTCCTAAGAAATTCTTCTATTCTCTTAGTGCAAAATAATTTTGCATAAATTTAGGAGAAAACTTGACGCGATTATTTTTTTAAAAATATATGTATTTGTAGTTAATTTAGTTATTTCAGCCAAAAGAATGATAAGACTGTATGAAACTTGATCGACAATGAAAATTAACATTTCACATATTTTGGAACATAATAACTTGCGTGTGGGAAGATTAATTGTTTTAATAAAAAATATAATATTTTCTTGACATCCATAAACTAATAACATTTGGGATTACTTCGGAAATCTTAAAATTCTATAAGAATTCGGCATTCTGCTTTAAATGATGTTGAAATTTTGAAAAGAACCGACAGATAGGTAGAATAAAGTAACAAATACATTTTTTGTCGAACGAATTAATTTTCTGTTTACATATGAAATAATTTTTTAATTTAAAATATCATAACGAATGCTGAATAACATATTTAAGGCAAGCTTTTTTATAACAAGAATAAGCTTTACAACTTTGTAAATTATGATTAGATTATTTAAATGTGATGTGTACCGAAAGATCTTACGAAATAAAAATATTAATAATCTATGTTGTATATCTCTTTACTTACATTACAATTTAAAGCTTAATTTATCTTTATCGTCTAAAAATAAAGATGTTTATAAATTTTAATGTGAACAAATAAACACGCGTCATGAAATCATTAACGGAATTTCCAAAATTTCAACATCTTAATGTGCCAGAAATCATTTGAAAACTAATCAAGAAAAAAATTTTCAAATATGGTTTAGATGGGTTTTCCAAAGCGTCATAGCATGAAAGTGGAATTTTGAATAAAATTCAAATGTATGTGAAGGCAAAAAGATGTGTGAACGCTTATGCACGTTCTTAAATTCAATTTACATCATAAGTGACGCTTTTAAACCACTCCATATAGTTGAAGTTGAAGTAACAACTTTGAGGTTAAAGTACAGGAAAATATAATGTAAATGATAAACTCGTAATATTAAAATTATAATTTTATTCAGGTTTACTAACGCTGTTCATAATGAACTTCAGTTAATCACTGCGGTAACTATATTTAAGTTTTATATTATGATACCTGTGTGTTCTACGATATTTGTTATTACAATTTAAATTTTCACTATGACGTATTTATTTTATTGATTTTTAGAATTTTATTTATTTTTCAAATGTCTTCATTGTTCTTGGATAATGAGTTGTTAATCAACTTAATTAAAAACTCATTACTTAATATTAATACTAAGGTTGGCTACTTACAAACAATTTTGCATTTTCGTATTCAAAACGCTATAATATATTAACTGAATTTAAAACCTTACCAAAATAATAAAAAACTATTAAATTTTAAATGAGAATTTGAAAACGAATTTACACGAAACTTTTAAAATTAAGTGCTCATTTAAACATTTAACTTAAAAACTTATTAAATCTAAATAAATATTCAGTTTGTATTGTTACAATGTATGTATTATATAAGGACCTATTATCAAATTTTACATATACTCAATCTATATTACATGCACTTGAATATTTTCCCATTACAAAAATTTTATTATTTTTTTTTTGTTAGAGAAAACAAAACTCCATTTAAAATTTAACTAAGATTTCAAATCATTACATGTTTTGCATTACTATTAAAAACCAAAAAGAAACGAAATATTTACAAAGAAGTCATAAGAGAAAATGGTGTCTCTCTCACAAAATAATAATGTCGCAATCGTTATCGAATTCAAATCTTGAATAAAAAAAAATTCCCCATCTTTTCCTTTATTAGATAAAATTTGAAACAACAAAAGAGCGCATTTTAAACTCTAATGTAAAAGTCTCGTTTCCTTTCTTTTATAATATGCCACATAAATAAACTTAATACAGGATGTATTTCAGGTTTTGGTTAATAAAATGAATTAATTTTCTGTGTTATTGGAAAATTATTTCAAATTGGTGAAAATTTAAGAGTTTCCTTTAAATGACTATTAAAAACCAAATATTACTGTCCAATCAAAACAGAATTTTAAGTAAGGTACCTATAATTTTAATGAAACTTACGCTTTCCAAGCTCGTGAAAGAATTTTATATTAATTAACATATCATCAATATTGGAAGTTTTCATACAAACACGATATTAGCGAATAATAATGTCAAAATTTAGAAAAACAATTACATGTATCTATGTACATATATTTAAGAAATCAATTAACAGTAAATAATTTTTTGAATTTTAAATGCTAGAAAAATAATCCAATCTTGTGCTTCATCTAACTTTTAAAGTTTCAACGGTATTAGAAATATAAGAGTTTCAAATTCTTTTTTAAATGAAGACAATTTTAATCATATAAAAGTTCGAAAAATTCCTTCCTTATCTTAGACCATAGCACACCATAAAAATATGTTAAGTGATTTGCTACCAAATTGACACTGCTATTAACATGGTCTGAATCCTAATTCCTTTGTTACAACTCACCACAAAGTTTTTTATGAAACCCAACACAATTTATCACAATTAAAATTAAATTTATTTTAAAAACATCCTGTGCTTAATATTCAAATCCTGAGTTCATAAATAGAATTTAACTCAGGTATTTTTTGTTATACATACATAAAATTTCTACATATTATACTATACACTATGTTGAATGGTGGATGTACAGTACCAGTAAAGCAAGCAAGTAAGCAACGAGTAACCAAAAATTATTTAAAATAAATAGAATTTAAAATTCAAAACTTATTTTCCATTTATGAAGACATAGAAGAAGTTATTCGATTTTATTTAAAAAAAAAAAAAAAACTTATAGACAAAAATACATGTTCATTTACTTTATTCAAGACATTCATGATTATATAGTTACACTAGAATATACCATAGAAAAGGAACACAACATACTATAAAAGAAAGCAGTGTCAATTTGATAGAAAATCACTTAAGAACGTGACATGAATTTTTAACTCTTCTCTTCATATACTATTATTTTTCTTCGCTATCTTCTTGAATTTCCCTTATAAAATCTATTTTAAGATGCTGTATGCATGCACAACTTTATTCTTAAATCAGGCCAGAAATATAAAAAGAAAATAGCGACAATATCACTTATAATAATAAAAATGAAGAGAATTAGGTACATGAAAAAAAAAATAAAATTACATACTTGTTCTAAGGATATCTCTCTATTATTATCCTTTTTTACAAAGCAAAAACAAAAAAAAAATGGTAATATAATAAATTATTAAATATTTATACGTATTTAAAGGTAGCTATATTTAAAGAAAAAAATTATACTAGACAGGATAAGGACAATGAAAAATATTAACTATTATGGGAAAAATTTGCCTTGTTAGTCTATAGCAGGCATTTTAACCCCAAGGTTTTATTTAAAAATGCATGCCTCAATATCAATCAACAATAACGCTATCTACAATAATTTTTGATATTTAAATAGTTGGCTTATTAATAGATGTTATATTATAGTACTAGTATAAATGAGGTGAATTGCTTTGATCAAGCATAAATTATTATCATTTAAAGTTGAAATTATGTGGAAAGCATTTAGATACACAAAATTCGACTATCAGATCTCAATAATCTATCTCATTAATTAATACCGATAACATTAATTAAAGTGGGCGACAAATGATGAAGGGTTAGTAGTTGTCAGAGTGTATTTGTATTAGATACCTACATAACGTTATCAAAACATTATTATTATTTAAAAACGAAAATGAGTAGCGAAACAAGTTACTTTTATGTAAATTTTAGTCAAACATTAAAATTACGAGCAACATTCCTAATGCAAAGGTCAAAGTAATCATAACTGGCCATTCTTACAATTGTCTAAATTGTGATAAGGAATATTGAAGAAATCTCCTCTAAATCATTTCAGTACTACTCCAATACCATACTCCAATACAGGCACTACATTACACAAGGATTCAGAAAACTGCTTTGTCCAACTAGTATTCATAGTTTCTTAATTTTAGAGTCTCAGATTTAGATTTTTATTAAATTAAATGTAACTGAAATTAAGGAAGAAACAATACCGTAATTGTGCATGATAAACTTTGAACATTTGTTAAGTAATTCAAAATTTTGATAAACATCAAAGTCACAAATTCTTCTATAGTCTAATTTAAGTTAATAATAAAAAAAATCTTATACATTCTACCCTTAAATGTACACACTACACAAATAACCCACACTCTTAATATACAAAACCTTCTTTCTTCCTTTAATAATTCAAAAAGTCATGGATTTAATTTACAAAATCTTAAACGAATCCGTACAAAATTATAAAAAATAAAAAGCTAAGACTAAAAACAAGAAAATGACAATTTTTATATGATTTATATAATATTTACACAAAAGGAATCTACACAAATGTCATATAAATTCTTTTTTGTTCGCTCATTCCTAGTCTGTCACTCTCTTATATATGATAATGTTGATTCAATTTGATATTTTTGTATCATTTATCTATCCTTGTATTTTATGTACTGTAGCACAGTTATACATACATATGTACAAACTCATATAGTTTTTTTTTATGTTTAAATTTCCACGTGAAAGGTTTAAAATCTAAGCATCCCACGTATTGTAAGTAAGTAAATAAAGATGAAAAATTGGTTTTGAATTTTTGTTGCCTTTACTCAAATTGTCATTTTTATGCAAGTACACAAATTCTTTTTTATTACAATAGAATATCAAAAATTTTTTTTTAAATCAAAATGAAGGTTGATTATAAGTGTATTTAGAATTTCTTAGCATTTTGTAATGCGAAATGGCCAAAAAATTGTTCATTTTTAAAAATCAAAATTTAGTAATATTATGTTCTTGCTGAATTTCTCTATAGTGATTTTAAAACTTATTTAAACCACAATAGTGGTTTTCAAACTGAATTTCTCAATACTAGTATTAAACAGTCTTTAAACTATTTTATCATTCTGCATTTGCATATTGAAAATTACTTTTATCGTAAGCCTAATCTTTTGAATAAGATATAAACACCAGAAAATCTAAAAGCAAGACAGGCGCTAGAACAATAACTTGCTACTTTAATAATATTGCTATATAAATTACAAATATTACTTTCTCGGAAAATACTTTATCAATAAATTTACAAGTATCCTAAGGTTAACCGTGTTAACTATTTTGTAAATCAATTTTTATTTATCTTTAAATTTTTGATTCAATATGTGACATTTTTGAAAAGTAAATTCAATTCAAATATACAAGGATACCTCGTTTTTTGTTTTCTTTAAATATAAAAGTTTATTATATTAACCATTTTAGTTTGAATTTTCTTTTTGTTTCTTGATTCAATTGGCACAATGATTTAAAACACTTTACATTAAGTGACATTATATACTGCAAATAACTGAAAAGGTGAAAAGATTTCTAAAATAAAAATAAATCAAAATGTACTTTAAGAGCAAATCATCAAAATTTATACATGCAATTTTAGGAAAACGTGCGTTTATTTTCAAAGAAAATAAAATGACAAAAGATATTCTTCAAAATTTTAGATTTTTAAAGTTGGAAAATGGAAAATCATTTTAATTCTAAGTAACTAAATTGGTTTGTCTTAAGAAACAAAATCTGGGCTGAGGTACTGTAAATGTCAGTTTATGATTTCGGCACCGATCAGCTGTGAAAATATGTCATTCAAATTAAATACTTGTGCTCAAATATTTTTAGTAATAAAATTTATGGAAAATTTTTTTTTCAAAGTTGGTGTATTTCAAGCTTTAAAATATCATAAATGACCAGACTAACTGAGTATGTACATATATGTGTCCTGTTTTATTCCAACACTTTTCTACTCTAATAAAAGTTATACACACAAATAGACATTATTTTAAATTAGAAAGATGAAAAGATAATCAAACCTTTTTTCCAGACGAATTTTATTTTTAAAATTTAATTTTAGTAAATTTTAATCATAATTTTAGGTTTGTAATATTAAGTATTAATTTTATCTAATCACACTTTAAGTAATATTTTTTCTTTGTTTCAAAATTGAACTTGTTTATTATTGTGTATAGCAAATAGAAAACTATAATAGTTAAAACAATAATAAAATAGTCCCTCAGTTAATATTATACATGATATTGTAGTTTCAAAATATTGAAATACCAGTTTAGAATACAAAATTTTTTAATGGATCAAATCAAAATTATTTAAAATGATAAGAAACGGCATAAAAAATTTGAGCTATTTTATGTAATGTATAATATTTCTCAATTTAATTATAGATACACACGTGATATTTCTATTTTTTTACTTCTTGCAACAATACAATCAGACACAAAAAATGTATGATTGTATTGTTGCAAGATAATCATACAATCATCACAAAAAATTTAATTAAAAATTTTGAATATTAATATTGTTCATCCAAGCAAATCTTATTATTGTATTGCAATTATGCGTCAATAATATTCAATGAAGTTCATTGAATAAACAATAATTACTTAGAACTTGATCTAAAACTTGTGCGGTTTTTCAATTATAACGTTTATTTGTAATAGTTTATTTTGCCATTTTAATTACGTTTTCTATTAAAGTACTTTAAGTAATTACAACGTATATGAATATTTATGAATAATAAATAACTTTTAGGAAAATCATAATCACATAAAACGTGTTAAACATCTCATTTTAAATGAAAATATTTTACTACAGCTATTTTGTTTTTGAAATTCGAATGAAAACTGAATTCACTCCAGTAATTTTCCTCTAATTTTTAAAATACCTACATTTATGACATAATTTTAGATATGAATCGTACCTTTAGTATGAAATGTTGTTAGACTATTTCCATTTCATTTTATTATACTAATTTTCACATGTTATTAGCAAATCAAACACTTTCATCACAATGAATCGATAATAACAATTTTTTTTTAAATTTCAAACTTTTATTAAATTCATCTGAATTAATTAACTTTTTTAAATATTTACAAGCGATACTATCTTAGTAAATATTTATCTATACATATACATACTATATACTACTATGTAGGTATGCCGAAAACTGTTAAATAATACTAATTTTTCGTTTACTTTTTATTTTGAAAATGTTCACTCATAAAGAATAGTTAAGCATCTTGATGTTATAATCAAACATGTGTAAATAAAAATATACGTGGTAGACATGCCATTTACTATCATAATAGTTAAATACTATTATGATACATTTACTATCATAAAATACGTGATAGACATGCCATTTATTATCATATGTTTTTAAAATAGAATAGTTTTTAAAATAGAATTAACTTCAACATTGATTAATTAGTACAGCTTTGTTTTTGTTTTTGTTATAAAATTATAATAAATTATGATTTACCGGCACATTAAAAAAATTTATAACTCGGCAAGATTTCGGACAAATTTTGTTTGTTTTTGAATAAATTTATAATAAAAGTAAAAAAAATTGTATTAAAATTATTAATTGTTTTCGAATATATTAAAATTAATTATTAATTTTTTTTTTTTAATTTAAAAGTTTAGAAATTAATTTAAAACTACTCGCACAATACGGTCGGTGAATAGTGACAATGAATATTATGTTCACAATACAATAACAAGAATACTCATTGAAATTACAAACTACATAATATTTACTTAGGGCAATTCAAAATTTTGAAATAACAGAGGGAAAAATACTGTTATACTGTTATATGAAATTTTTTAATAGTTCAATCTATTTTAACTGAAAAATAAAAGTGTTAACTAATAGATTTTTGAGATAATATTGTTCTCAATAAAATATGAAAAGCAAAAATATTGACCAAGTTTTCATTGAACTTTTTCAATAATTTACATAAGTGCATAACTAAATTATAATGCGGAACGTATAGTCAAAATAGCATATTAGAAATAATTAAATAAAGTTCGACAAAGTATTAATTAGACTTCTATAAGACTGTTGTGGCTATAAAGATTACAATTAAAATTTATAAAATTGATCTCAAAACTGTAATGAAAATAAAAAAATTCAAACATAATATAAAAGTAAATCTTGAACAGCAAAGTTTCGGAACAGCCAAATTTTTCCGAAAACCCGAATTTTTTGCTTTTTTCTATTATTAATAAAATTATAATAATTAAAAGGAAATAATAGTAGACATTGTTGAAATAATCCCATGACAAAATCAAATTTTAAATTTAATTATTACCAAATAATTTAAAACAAAAAAAAAAATATATTAATAACATACCTTTCCGCTCATGATAACAGCCACCAAAAGTTGCAATCCAAACTAATACTGTGTATGTTGTTATTCCTTCGTTTAATATTTATAATCAAAGAATAATCAAATTCTTTTGATTTTGTTTTATTTTTATTTTTTTGTTTAATAATCTCAAATAAATTCAAATTTTGACGAAAAACACTTCTCGTATTATTTTGGAATATGGAATAAGCCAAACAAGTTATTATTTTTACTCTTTCGCAGGCTTTATCTCAACGAGATAACAACAAAGAAAAAAAAAACGACTGTTTTTTTTTATTGTACTCTACCATACGCCAAATTTTTACACGATCACTTCGTGTATTTTTTTTTTTTGTTATAATACACTTTTGCAAATTAATATCGCAAATATGTACTTAATGAGCGCTTGTGTATACTTGATGTATATTCGCAAATTTGCAACTCCAAAACGTATTATAATTTTGTATTTATAAAATTATTACATACAATATTATTTGTTATATTTCGATATATGTACATGTATAATTAATTATTTATTAAAAAAATTCTGAGCTAGTTAAGAATGATCTTAGTAAATGGCGAATATATTTTTTGTCAATTAATAATTCTTGCATATGATTCAACATTGAGTAAATTCCTTTATATTTATTCCAATAAATTGACAAAATATTTCTATAATTTATCATATAAAATTTTTTTTGGCACTATTACTATTTATTATCAAAAATATAATTTTGATAATATCGGTTATTTTAATAATAATATGTTCCAGAAACGACTATATCGTAAAATATATTGCCGGCAATCCGTAAATATTTAATTTTTCTTAATGACCAAAATATTATTTCTTTTCAAGTAAAACTTTGTAATTCCAATTCGTAATTAATTAATTAATTAATAATTATTATTATTAATTACACGTAACCTTTATAACACGAGTAAACACTGAACTGATTAATCAAAACCTAAAAGGCAACTGATTGTTCTTTGAAACAAAAAGGTGCCTACATAAAACTTCAATAATATTTTCAACAAAATTATAAGGAAAAATCCAAGTTAGTAAAAGAATTAAAAAGAAAACAACAAAAATTATAAAATTTAATTAATCCGGATTTTAAAAATATTAACAAAAAAGCAAAACAAAAATTTATAATAATTTTATTTTACAAAATTGTATGACGAACTCAACTCGATATTCACTATAATGAGAACAAACGATAATAATTACAAAATATTATAGAGAGAAAAGCCGTAAATAATTCTTTCACTCCGTCCAGCTCAGGTGAATTTTATTAACTGAGCTAAAAATTAATAAAGTCACATTAGATATAAAAATTTTTGTTAAAAATGTTCATTTTAAATAATATGTGTGTTATATTTTTAATATGGCTTATCACATTAAATATTATTAGTGTGATTATAATATTATCGTATTATCGTCATTATTTCTCAACAAATTTGATAGCTAACTAAAATTTAAAGCTCTTCACCATAAGAGAAATAAAAACTAAGATATTTTGTTCACTTTCATAATATAAGAGTTGAAGTGGTTTTCAAATAGTTTTAAGATAATTTATATTATAACACCTATTGTTATATATTATTATATTAAGTATATACATGCCTTTATAATGTGTTTTTGTGAAAACAGTAATAGATATAATTCTAAAACTATTTCATACGAAATCAATTAAAAAGATAATATTTTCATAAAAAATTTATTTTAACATTTTAGTTTTAAAAATAATAAATTTACAAGATTACATAATCAGTAAACTTTAATACATTTTGGATATAAACCGCAAATCGATATTGTTTTCGAATAAGTTCAAATAAATTGCGTTCCAGACAGATACTTTTTTATATTCTATATTTCAAATAAATTGTGCACTAGGAATTTAGAATATGAAACAAGCAGAGAATGGAAATTGCGATATGTGATTACCAAACAAACTATAATTATGATTACAGTGTTTTAGTATTTATTGAAAAACCACCTTGAGTGTTATACTATAATATTATTATTATTATTATTATTATTATTATTATTATTACAATATACCTATTATGTTACATATTTTAGTTAAATAAATTTAAAATTTTAAATTTAATTAATTATTGTAAGCTATTTGTTTTAATGTAATAATTAAGTACTTAAAGAAAAAGGAAATAAAGTTGGGTCCAACTGATATGCTTTGTAGAGTAACACTTTTCCTGTAAAAGTAACAATTTGCTGTCATAGGAACAATTATTTATTACACTCTTTAAATTATTTTCATTCATACACTAAAATGTTTTAATATATAATATAATAAAAATTTTGAATAATAAGTATTAAAAATTTTCTTTTGCGGATAGCTAGGCTATAATGTTTCTGATAAAAATCTACTTATATCCTATGTGTATGCAATCATTGCAAACATTTTGTGTTGTAATTATTATTATTCCAGTTTTTTATCTTAAAGGGTAAAGTTTTATAAAGAGGCACCCAAACGAACGGACGGAAAGAATGAAACTAATAAGAAGAAGTGTTAAAAATTAAAGAATTAACGCAAGAAAGCCTACGTGACCAACTATACGAAGCAAAAAGTAATTTTTAGTGAACTGAAAAACAATTATTTTCAAAACTGTCTAGCTATGTAGGTCAAATTATTGTTATTAACAAATTTATTAAAATAACACATTGAAAACTATTATTCAAAATGAAAATTTTATTAAAAAATATACTACACAAGTGAACAACAACAATAATCAATTTTTCGCCTGAAAATTTCAAGCTTCTTAAAACAGAGTATTAACGATCTAAAAATTCATAATAAATTAATTAATTTTAGAGGGAAAGAAAGGGATTTAATTTTAAACTTATTTTCTATTGCCATAAAATTTTTTATAATCAGTGAAATACAGTGTTGGTAAGTGAATTGAAAATGATGTGTTCTACACAAAAATGTCATATACAATTTAGCTGCTTTATGAAATTCTAATCATAAATTGAAAATTACATTGACATTATTAAAATCAAATTTGATAATTTGATTTTAATTTATTAAAGATAAGTTTTTAATTATTTATAATCGACAATATTATATTGCATGAATAACAAATATAACAATTGACTATAAGTATGTACATATACATAGGTTTTTCCTTCAATAAATCAAAAACAAATATTTAAATTAGATATTGAAAAGTATTAAGATAGCTGAGTAATCAGTTGAATTTGAAGTGTTTATAATTGCTGCCTCGTGCAAGCTTTTATA
Organism: Condylostylus longicornis; assembly: GCF_029603195.1. Taxonomy (NCBI): domain Eukaryota; kingdom Metazoa; phylum Arthropoda; class Insecta; order Diptera; family Dolichopodidae; genus Condylostylus; species Condylostylus longicornis. The sequence continues at coordinate 3,509,729 of NW_026578013.1, read as the reverse complement.
TGTAATGCAATAAATTAACCAAATTCACAAAATTCAAGTGAGAAATTTGTCAGTGATTGAAATTTAATGCAGATATAACGTACAAGAATGCATATATAAAATTTTTATCGTAAAGTAAATCTGTTGCTAGAAGGTATTACAGTATTAAGCTAGTAATCTATAAATACATTATAATTTATGGTTATACATAAATTATGGCAGACACTTAAAGCTAATAAATTTTATCTTGCAATTGATTAATATTTTAGAATTTTAAATTATATTATTCAAGGTTCTATATTGAGTCAAGGAGAATTTGATGTGAAACTAACACAAAATATTTATGTAGTTTATATAGTAAGTAATTATCCACCAAATAACCTATAACTTGAAGTAGTTATCTGTAGTAACAACACCTTGATATATACATAAACATGTTCGTTTTTCTATTCAGCCGTCCTTGATAAATTAAAAACCGAAAAAGGTAAACACCGCCAAACTACGAGAAATTGTTTTTTTTCTGTCAAGGATGGTTGCTACAGTAATTGCACCGATACGAATGACGGGGTCGGTTAGCTAAAGTATAATTTAAAAAACATATTTTAAATATTTTTAAAACTAATAAAGATAACAACATATTTATGTGCCTAATATGGTCATATGTTTTACCGAATTTTCTGCGAAATAACAGAAATTTCTACAACGGAACTGATAAAGCTAGCATGAATTTTGGCGGTCATGTGTCCAATTAGGGCTCAGATGTATCCTATAAGTTTTAGTAAAGTCGCTTCACATATAACTGCATGAAATTATGGTAAGAAGGTTCCAATGCAGAGTTGATTAGTCCCTCAAAAATTTTATTCAGCTGGAATATTATTGGTTTTGATTTTATAATTAGATTTTCATGTTGAAATTTAGTCGACAAAGGTCCTAATAATACGCAGTTACATTGTCTTATATTTAAAAGAATACAAAGTTCAATCATTTTATCATATCTTAATTTTTATTCTTAAAAATGTGTTTTCCTAATTTTTAAAACTCTCCTTTATTCATCGACTACATATTTTCTTTTCTGTTCGAAAATCAATAGATTAATTAAATTAAAATTTATACTATAGAATTAACTCAAAAGCAATTTTGTTTCTAATATAAAAATTCAGGAAAAAGCAATCAATTCTAGGAATTTTTTTTTTATCATTATAATATTATTATGACATCAATGAAGATAACAAGGGAAATCTTTCGTTCTTATGAAATACTTAAAATATTATAGATAGATTTTTTAACCCACATGTGATAATTGCTTACATTCTTTTCCTTAACAAATATGTAGCAACTAAGTAATATTTCTACAGTAATTGAATTAGTTATTCACAATAAATAGATTATTACATTGTTATATTTATGAAGGCTATCTTCCCACTTTCTCTAAACTTATCGCTTCATTGTTATACTTTTGCTTTAAAACAATGTTTCTTGCAATTTTTTATTGAAGTTCAATAACCTAAAATTATTATTTACCTATATTATAAAATAATATCAATTAGTAACTACCGTTTTTATTATGACCGATATTATTATATTCATTAACTGCAAAATATAAATTAATTATTCTACTTATCAATCTTATATATTATAAAACTACTACTCAAAATAATCAGTTTTGAATTTCAAATTTTAAAATGATAAGGTTAATTAGTTATAATGATATTATAAAACTATATTCGTACATACATTTTTTATAATTATATTAACATACATATTATATAATAATATTTATATAAATTTTCTTTTAATTCCTGTTATTAAAGTATTTAAGGGCTTATTAAAAAATGTTAGAAATTAATAAAAAACTTAAGATATCTTCTATATAAAAACTCAATAAAAAATTATTTTGAAAGATACTGAAAATATTTCTTGTATAGCCTCAAAATTTTGTATATTACACTAGTTCACAATGTTTGTGTTATAACAAAAATACTGGTTAGTGATAATGGAAGCAGTTGGGACGACAACAGTTGGGTTATAAATGTAAACAAATTATTCCGACCAAATCGCCACATACAAAATTTTTTATAAATCACTGCTTCAAAAATATTCTCAGCGTAGACCGCATATTATTTTTCAAATATTTTGCTATACGAAATGTATTTTATAATTAACTATATAACAAAATCTGTGTCTCCACAGACGACTAAAGATATTTTGTCACGGATTTATTCAAAATAGATGTTTAATCAATCTTATGTTTTATTAGTAATTTCGAATATAGTGAATAATTTTAAAATGAAAAATCATTTAATCAGCAGTAGAAAATAATTATTAGTAATACACGAAAAATACTATAATGAGAACCGTATATGTATGTACATAACGCATATCATATTGAATAAATGAATTCGTTGCATTTATAATTTTAAATTATAAAATTTTTTAACGAAATTAATAATATACCGTTTATACCGAAAATTGTATATTTTCACACTCATTTTATTAACTAACACAGAGATAAAATACATGTACTCAAAATTCTACTCAAAAATAGAAAAAAACGACTCATTTGATATCGCCGTTGTTCTTTTATTACTCATGTATTTATATGCAATGTTATTTTGTTTTTATTATACATATTATTCATGGGTATCTACTTTCTAATGTGTAAATATTAATCTCTTCAATTTTAAACGCTGAGTTTTGATGTTATGCCAAAAACTTGAGTTCTAAATTCTAATTTTTGTGTAAATATTTTTCATGAATTGAGAGTGTAAAATGGAGAGGAGAGATTTTGTTTTGGTTATTGTTTTATTCTTTTTTTTTGGGTATTTTTGTAAAATTTTTAATTTTTTTACTCATTTCTCACGCCTACCTAAGCGCTTGCGCTCACTGATTATTATATTCTAAGGTGTTGATCAATAAATTAACTGTATAATAAACAAATAAATACGTATTATGTTAATCTAAAAGTATACATTTAATGATAACATATATAGGTATATGTTATCATTATAGTATTTAAATTTGTATGAAATAAAAATACTTACAGAAAAATACTGAGTATGTTATGTGATTCAATATAATATAAATTGAACATAGGACCGGAGTATTAAACAAAAATTTATTTAATATTATTTGTTCTCTATTCCGAAATTATTCTAGACTAGATAATGTGATTCGAATTTTGGAAGCATTGTTTGAAATTTCTCTACTTTGTGAAAATATTGTTATCGAAAATATTCATTTCAGATAAAGCTGGGTCAAACCAATGGTTTTATATTGTAGCACTATTCTCTTCAACAAGTGAAAATACTGCTTTTAAAAACAATACAGCTATATACTACATGATTTTCACTCATATATGAATATATTTCAAAATTGCATACTTTTAGGATTATCAATGTTACCAATCTTTAAAATAAAACAAAAAAAAAAATGAAAAAGGCGTTTACATAATGCTCGAATTCAAGGGTTAATTATATGAGTTAAGAGAAATAATTACATTTTTTGATGACATGGCATTTACCGTTACCTTTCTGCATTTATAGAAATTTGGAAAAGCTTGCAGTTTCGGAAATATAAGGTGCCAAAAATTAAAAATTTCAAGAGGCGATAACTTGAGAAACGTTGAAGATGGAAAAGAATTTCTTCTAACGAAATAAACTATTTATCAATATCTAAAAGCTTTTTAGATTTCAAACTCCTAAACCATGCTGTTTAGAAGAAAAACAATATTAAAAATTCGAAAAGAATGGACTTAAGAAAATTTTAGCAGCCATTTTGGTTTTTTAATATTAAGTTATTCGGCATAGAAGCGGTAGAGAAAGCTCCAGGCTACTTTCCTGCGTTAACAAAATTTTAAAAAAGTTTATGGTTTCCTTAAAATAACTAAAAATGACAGAAAGATACTAATACTCGTAAGCACTTTTTTTTAGAAAAAAAATTTTTTTGGCAAAGTGCTAATAATCAAAAATTAGATTAAAGGTTCGATTTTTCAAACATTTTGCCTTCCCAATGGAAAATACTAATATGAGTAATTTAATTTACCCATATTATGTTCATAAAATAAAAATTATTTTTATCAATTATGTTCCTATGATTGTGAAAACAACGGAAGTTTTTACCTTGACCACTAACTGGATAATATTATTTAGAGTAGCTATATTAAACTCTTTTAATCTTCCGAAATTCAATTAAAATTCATTTTCTCGCATGGATACCCCCATATAATACCCTTCTATTTAAAATTAATTTTTTCACAATACACAAGCCAATGTTTACAGTTGCTTAGAGCGTCTGGCTTTTCAGTGGCTGACATTTCAGTGGAAAATCACAATAAGTTTGAAATTGCTAATATTAGCCAACTGTCTTGATTGTTTGTTTGCATTTTTTTTCATCAAATCAACCAGCATTGCTTTTAAAATCTGAAGTCGGTTGACGCACCTTATGTATATAGTCTAGGATTTCCGTAAAATTATGTTTTGAAGTGGCTCACTTTTCCTTTAACGGATTGTTCAGAATCTACAAACACTCAACACAACATCCCGAAAAAACACCTTTTACTATTGTTTCAATGCTAGTTATCGGATATCATACATTAAATCATGCTCAGTAGAAATTATGTTACCCTGTCATGATGAATAATACTTTGTTTGAAAATACAAAAAAAATGATGCGATAGAATGGTCTTTTCATTTAATGGAGGTACGTGCCATATAGCAACTATAATCTTCCTATATAAAATGAAAATTTTAAAGCGGATCAATTTTAAGAAATAGGCTTATCAGTTAGATTTCAATCAAAAATTTTATGCATGTTCATTTTTTGCCTAACGCTGACAAAGCAGCGATACTTGGATCACCTAAATCAGCATTAATTGGAAATCGTTTCCAGAAATTGAACTTCCTAAATACACATAGACATGAACAGGTGAATTTAAAATTAGAATTATTTTTTACAATAGTTTTCTTTGGTGGTTTCAATATCATATAAAAAATTATTTGTTGATTTTTTTCGCATTATACAAGGTAATTTATTGAAAATTTATTTATGTACATTAGATTTGTTTTTATTTTTTAATTTTTGTGTTTGTTTTTTTTTTCCTTTAAATTTTCTTTAAAAACCATGGAGAAAAGAATAAAAATAAAGTAGAAAAATGCCAATTCATTTTGTTTAAAAATTACTTTTTTTTTTATTAAAGCGAAAAAAGAATTTTTTTTTTCATTCTACACAATCCTGTTGTTATTTAGATCGCAACTAAGTAGCTTTATTCATTGGTAATTGTTAGCGGTTAAAGCAATAAAAAAAATACACGTTTGTGGTATACGCTGTGCGAATTTTTTTTTTATTAATTAAATTTTAATAAATGCATTATAAAAAAAACTGAAATTATAATAAATAAATAAAAAAGGGAAATAAAATTCATTTTTTTTTTTTTACTGAAAATAATTTTTTGCTCTTAAATTTAAATATTTACCGTATATTTGTAACTAACGGTACTTTTTTAGTACATATGTACGCGTACTGCACTCTTTGCATCAAAAAATAACAAACGATTTTTTTTTTTTTTAATTTTTTATTCAAATTTTATTTTCCCTTCTGCAGTTAAAATTTCCCTTTTTTTTAATTAAATTTTAAAAAATTTCCCCTCAATATAACTGATCTTTTTTCTGTTTTTTGTGAAAAAATCGGGATTTTTACTATTACAGTTTCATTATAAATAAGAGAAAATATTATTTTGCAAAACTCAAAAATATTGTAATAAAATAAAGATAAAAAAAATAAATAAACACGAAAAGAAAAAAAAATATTAGAAGATTTTAATTTTGTGACTCAAATGAATTATTTAAAAATATCAAATGAAAAATTATATTTTCGATATTTGAAATAAAAACTAAAACAAAAATAAAACAAAAATAAAAATATTTTTTTTTAAGTGTATTGCGTTTTCTTTCTGTGATTTCTGTTGTTTTCTTTTAAAAGAAATTTTTTTTTTCCTTTTTTTTTTTATATTTTCTTTTGTAGATTTTTTTCTCAGTGAATTTCCCATTTTTCAAAATCTGTTTTTTTTTATTATTATTAGTTAGTTGAAGTAAAGTGCTTTGAACGCGTGCAGTTTTTCTATCTGCTAGTGAAAGTGTTTTACTTTTGAGTATTTTCGGTAAGTGTTTTGTTTAATTTATTACAACAAAAAACAAAATTAATAAAAAAATTTCAAAAAAAACCAAAAATGCAATAGCTGTAATTTTTCTTTTCAAATTATTGGTCTTAAAATTATTTTTAAAAAAAAAATTATAAAAAATTTGCCATGACTAATATTATATAGGTGAAAATTTGAATACATAACAAAAATGTAATATAAAAATTCTCCTATTTTCATAAATATGGATTAAATATTAAACTTGAAACAAAAAAAAAATTATTAATAATTTTATATTTAAACTTATAGGTATACATTAACATTGTCTTATATCTACGCGTATATTAAAAAAGTTCGTTAATAATTTACTTGGATTATGAAGAGAAAAAATTCTAGATTTTTATTATTTTTCATTATTTTTTTCTAAATAAAATTAATTTTTATTTTTTTTATACCGAATGTCATTTTCACCTACGTGAAGATTGTGTGATAAAAAAGATAAATGTCAAAAAGAAAAATTTTTTAAAACAAAAAAAAACAACAATAACAACAAAATTTTCAAATTCAATTAAAATATGAACCAAGAAAATATTAAAAACAAGAAAAATTAAAAAAAAAAAATAAATAAAATAATTTTAATAAATAAATAATTTTCTTCTCGAATATAAAAATTATAAAAAAAAAATTTCTTCTAATAAAACATGAAAAAAAAAATATTTTTTTCAAGGAAAAATTTTATAAAAAAAAAAAATAAATATCAAAAACATAATAAAAACAAGTAAAAACGTTTCAGTCGGTATAAACCGATTGAATTATACCCTGCACCTTTCGTTATTGTGTAGCAATTACTCGAACACGTGAAGACATTCTATAGAAACTTCACGGATATGTCTGACCTATTATTGGACATCCGACTGTCAAGTTTCATGAATCTGACTTTATAATTTTTCCAAATATTTAAAATTAGCTTTTACAGTTGTATGGCAGGTACCTGAACCTGTCAAGCAATTCCATCAAAACTTCATATATCTGATCTACAATTGGACACACAACTGCCAAGTTTCATGAATCTGGCTTTATTATTTTTTCAAATATTAAAAATTAACTTCTGGAGTTATATGGCAGGTACCCGAACCTGTCAAGCAATTCTTCTAAAACTTCAGAAATATATTTGGCCTATAATTGGACACATGACTGCCAAGTTTCATGAATCTGACTTTATTATTTTGCCGAATATAAAAAATTTGCTGTTGAAGTTGTATGGCAAGTACCCGAACCTGTTAAGCAATTCCACTAAAACTTCACAAATATATCTGATCTATAATCGGACACACAACTGCCAAGTTTCATGAATCTGACTTTATTATTTTTCGAAATATTAAGAATAAGCTTTTGGACTTGTATGGGAGCTACTCGAACCTGCCAAGCAATCCCACCAAAACTTCAGAAATATATCTGACCTATAACTCGACATACAACTGCCAAGTTTCATGAATCTGACTTTATTATTTTTCCAAATATTTAAAATAAGCTTTTAGACTTGCATGGCAAGTACCCGAACCTGTCAAGCAATTCCACTAAAACTTCACAAATATGTCTGATCTACAATCGGACACACAACTGCCAAGTTTCATGAATCTGACTTTATTATTTTTCCAAATATTTAAAATTAGCTTCTGGAGTTGTATGGCAGGTACCCGAACCTGTCAAGCAATTCTTCTAAAACTTCAGAAATATATTTGACCTATAATTGGACACATGACTGCCAAGTTTCATGAATCTGACTTTATTATTTTGCCGAATATAAAAAATTTGCTGTTGGAGTTGTATGGCAGCCACCCGAACCGGTGCAGCTATCCCATTATAATTTTTAGAGCATGTGTAAAATGTAATTGGACACATGTGTACAAAATTTTATATTTATAGCTTTATTAGTTTTCGAAATATTTAAAATAAACTCTTTGAGTTGTATGGCAGCTACCCGAACCCGTTGTCCGAATTAGTCCAATAACAATAGGGTTCGTCCTTGGCACAAAAGAAAAAACTTGTGAAAGTTTGGTGTCGATAGCATTATTCGTTTTTGAGTTATCGTGCGATCGGACGGACGGACGGACGGACGGACGGACGGACGGACGGACGGACGGACGGACGGACGGACGGACAGACGGACATGTCTAAATCGACGCAGAATTTTACGCTGAGCAAGAATATATATATATGTCCATACCGCAGATGACTCCTTCAAGTAGTTACAAACTCCATACCAAAGTTAATATACCCTTCACGAAGTGCAGGGTATAAAAAAACAAACAAAAAATATGAAAAATTTTAAAATGTGTGCCAAAATTTGTCATCATTTTTCCAAATTTTTATGAATATTTCATATACGATAACTTTGGATATGCACTAACACATAAGCATATTGGATTTTCTATTTTATTTCTACTTCTTTTTTTCCTCTTGTTCTGGCTTATATTCAAAATTGAATATACATTATAATTAAATATGGTTTACCTGTTCTAAATTTCTTAATTTTTATTCAGTTTCATGTTATGTTTGTATATAAAAAATTTCTTTTGCGACTACCCAAGTAGCAAATTGTGTGTTAAAATGAAGAATGATTTTTTTATTATTGTAAATTGATTGTAACTATGCATATTTTTAAAATTATTTTCACTTTTTTCAATAACTTTTAGAAAACTTAAGTAAATTTGTTTTCTGAAATGGATGGAGGGCAAAACTGTGACAAAAACATTACACTCACAGTGTTGTAGTGTTGGGAAATTTTTAAGAAAGAACTCATAATTATGTTGTACATTTAATAATCTAATAGTGATTTAATGTAAAAGCTGCATAAGTACGAATCGAAAATTAAAGTCAATTTTCTCATATTAAAATTCTTTCATCTTTAACGAGTTTAGTACAATTACGCCTGATTCTTCTTTGATTTACATTTTAATATTGTGGCTAATTTTCTAATGAAATTGTTTTAACATTATCCACGTTAAAAAAAAAATTTGTTGCTATAATTTAATTTCATTGAAATGCAATGTAAAAGTTTATACTATAATTACATTATTATTATATTTCTTTTCTATGTCTTGCCACAAATCTTATAAATACCTGCTTATAATATCATTTCTATTCTTTCTGACCATACTTAATTTTAAATCTCATGAAAATTTTAAAAATTTTCATTTTCCGCCGAGAGCTATACATAATTTGGCTTATTGCTCTGTTATTAGATATTAAATTATGGCATAAATCCATGGCATTTCCAGTATTAAAAATAATAAATTTGAACAAATATACCACAGTATTTTTGAGTCTATATGGTAAGACAGATAGCATTTGAAACTCTATATGCTTTAAAAGATAATATATAAATTTTATGTGTAAGAGCATCTGGAATTATGCTAAGAATCTAGAATTATACGCAACTCTTAGAATTAATCTGGGGCCTTATTATGTAATTTGATTTTTGTGAAACGATTTCCATATTTGCAGAAATGGAAAAGTATAGTACCATACAAATTGATTCGTGGTATCATACCATTTTATCGAATATTACACCGAGGCCCCTGCATTTGACTATTCTACATTATTCTGTTAATCATTCGTTTTCATAATTTTTCATTTACACACTCATCATTATTTTTATTGTTAGACTATCTAGATCTGTATTTTCTCACTTCTACACGACAGATGCATAATATTATATTAAATTTTATTAAAACAAAAGAAATTTTTTTTTTGTTATAATTTTATCAAAATTAAGTCACAATTATTTATTTAGAATTAAAGTAAGAAAATCAAAAAAAAAAAACGAAAAATATTTTTGTAAGCATTTTAATTACTAAATTAACTTTGTCATTTTTGCAAGGTGAAAATTGTTATCGATTTATAAGCCAAGGTATTTTTATACTTGTTCATCAGATTAATTTTAATGAAAATGTATGAAATTTAATGAATAAAGAAAAAAAAATATTTTTATAACAAGTGGGCATAAATTTATAATTAACTTTTTTTTAAACAAAGGCTATCCATAAAAGTATGCATTTTTAATAAAAATTTTTTAATTTTATTTTTGAAAATTATTCAAAAAATTTTTGTTTTTCATATTATACATATACATACATACATATATTTTTTTGTCTTTATTTATTAATGTTTTTGTGCAACTTCAACACGATATGACAGCTGAATTTTTGATTTATAATATTTTATTTATTGCTTGGCATATTAACTGAATTAATAAGATCATTAACATTGTTTAATAAAGTACACGTTTTTTTCCATATCTACATAGGGGAATATATAGTAATAATATGTAAATATAAATATAGGAAATATATGTATGTATGTATTTGAATTTTGTGCTTATTGCAGATACAATAACAAAACATCGAATTTACGTCCAATTTTCTTTTCTTTTTATTAATGGAATTTCATATTGAGAGTTTATGTCTCAGAGCTTTTAAATAAACGCAAAATATGTATATATGTATATAAAAAACGGGAGATGATTCTTAAAAAATAATCATTAAAATAATTTTATGGTTGCGAATCAGTGAAGGTATATCGAGACATTCACATACAATTTTCCAATTGTACTAAAGGAATTTAAGATCATTTTTAACAAAAATAATGTAGAAAATTTAACCCTAACGTGTTAGTCTTACATTTGCTAGAAAATTTTTTTTTTAAATTAATTCAAAACTGTTGTGTGAAAATAATTTAGAAAATATCCAGTACCACAATTTGGTAATACATTGAAAACTCTCATACAAAATTTTATTTTATCAATTCAAATAACAAAACAAGAATTTAAATTTCAAAAATTTTAATTAATATTTTTAATATTTTAATTATTTTTTTCTTATAAATTTTATTCTTTGTTTGTAATAGCTCTTGCATGAAAACAAAATTATGGTTGTTTTTAGAAATTTATGGTACTTTAAGTGAAAAATAATTTTTGATGTAAAATATTCTATTAATTATAATTATTATTATTTTAATAAGCGACAACATTTTTTTTTAATTTAAAAATAATTGATTAAATAAGTGTTTTATAAAGTATGACCGCCAACATTAGCGACCAATGAGTTCAACGATATTTTTCTTTTTTTGGCAACTTTTCATATTAGATTTTCTTCAATAAAATATATATTCCATGCTCTTCTATTAAATTCTATTTCATTTGTCGCCTTAAATCATTAAAAAATGTAATAAAAATTTCTAATTTTTATGACTGAAAATAATTATTTTGGTATGTTTGTCAACATAGAGAAGAAATTTTTGAATTTAGTGGCATTTAAATATTCACTTGTTAAAAATCGGTCTGGGCTTTTTAGTTATTCTTAAAATAATTGTGTTTTAAACAAGAATTAAAAAAAAAAAAATTGGATATTACCAGCTATTTAATTTTCACAACGTTCCTGACAAATATTCTGTTTCTTGGGAATTAAGTGCGTTTTTGATTTTTATTAAAATATTTTAAGCTTCTTGCAGCAATTTTTTTCTTCTATGAATATTATTGACTTCTAAAAATATTTCGGTTTAATATTAAAAAGATCAAGGTAATTTCTATAAAAATGGTGTGAAATATTTATTAAAAATATTTTAATGATTCAACTAAGTTCGATCGTTTAAAATATACTTTCAATAAGAAAAAAAAATAAATTAATTGCAGCAGCCATAAAAAATAATTGCTTTATATCACTAGTATTATATTAATTGAGCTATAATATTGTGTATTTTAATATAGCTAAATGTTATGATTATGGTAAATGGAGTGCACCTTAACAACGTGTATGCAATGTATGGGAACTAGTGATTAATTAACTAGTAAATAAAATACCCGGGCATAAACCTACATTATAATTATTGTGAATTCTTCTTCACAAAGAGAACACTTAGAATATTGTGACTAATAAATAAGTTAAAAAATTTTACAAAATAAAATTTTGTCGACGTCTATAATAGTTTTAAATTACAAATAAAATGACGATTATATGACAGTATTCGAAAATTTCGTTAAAAATAAAAATTTTTCAAAACTTATCAAAATTTGTGTGGTTTACGTAACAATTTCTTGAATAAAATTTTAACAGTTGCTGTAGTTTTAATCTTAAATTATCTGTTGTTAGAAGCGATTCTTTTTCTATTCAGTTCAGACAATTGCAATTCGGTTGCATTTTTAAAAATATGATATTCTGGAATAAATTTTAAAGTTATTAAAGTTGACTAAATCTGTAATTTTTTGGGCGAAGATTTGGTATATTAAGTTATTTATGCAAGATTCACTAAATTGTCCTCGTAAATCTTTAACAAATTTTAAGAAAAATTAACTTTATTCCAAAAATTTCGGGCAATTCGAATTTTAAGCTTACATTTAGGGACAAGGATTAAAACTTTTATACAAAAAGAGCCTGGTAGTCTAATATTCTCTTTTTAAATATTCTTGTACATGCTATAATCAAGTCATAATACAAGCATATATACGAGAACGATTTTCCGCAGAACATAAATGACTGTAGAAATACAATTAAAATGTCGTAAATTAAATAGTTCCTGTCTTCTTTGGTTCAAATTTATTGAAAATATAATTTTGATTTTGTTACTATGAGAAACTTGGGAAAAAAATGTTAAATTAAACAATTTTTCAAAATATTTCTATGCTTATCAATTTTTGAAGCGTTTTTTACTTCTTTTTGCTTTTTAAATTATAAATCTTAAACAGCACGCAATTCTACGGCAAACAATAAAAACTATTTTATATTGGCGTTAGCCATGAAAAAAAAATTTAATTACCCTACAATTGAATTCTTTCTATTCTCAAATGATATACATACATATATATTATGTAGGTATGGTGAGCAGATATAATTGAAATTTTTCACAAAATTTGCTTCTAGGGTGACATTTATTTTGTATTCACAATTGTACGTTACAAAACTATTGCTTTTTTTCTGTAATTTTTAAGTGGCTGTTATTGCAGCTTTTTTTATAATTTCGCATACCCATACATACATTACAGCATACCTGCATAATATAGCAAGTACAATAATATAGTTATGTGCATATATACATGTGTGCTCTTTAATAGTTACCATTTATTTTAAAATGCTCTTAAATAATGCTGTAAAACAAAAATATATTATTTTAAGTCATTTTTAAATGTGTGTAGGAGTGAATCCTTAAGCGTCATCAGTGGCCAATATTATGAGAAAAAATATTTTCTTATTTTTTTTTTTCATATTTTATTTAATTAAAGTGAACACATCAATTGCACATAAATTTATACAATACCATACACACTATTTATTTACATACACTTATATTTTATATAGAATCAAAATAAATTTATGATTTTACTCTCCTCTCACCTTTGGTGGCAAATTTTTTTCTTTTGAATTTTTGGTTTTAATATTTTTTTTATAATACAAAAACAAAAAAAATTATTACCCACTCATATGGTACAGGTATGTTAAATTTTCTCTCCCCTTTTGTCTTTATCCCTAATCTCATTAAAATCTTTTATATTATAATATATGTATATACATACTAAAATTCTTTTATACAATTTGTATAATCAGTGTTGCTGTGTAATCGATTTAGTTGCTATTATTTTAAAGAAATTTTCGAAACTTTAACAGCAAAAATGAAAAGGGAGTCGTGAAGAAAATCTAGCAATTTCTAGTGTACCTTCTTCGTATTGGGTTAGCGGTAAAATAATACTAAAAACTGAAAAAGTATACCAATATATTTTTTGAAAAACTGACAATACAATTGTAACAATTTTTTTTATTGTTTTTTCCTTTTACTGAGTTCTAATCCTACAAATTCTTATTCAGTTTAACGAAAGTTTTTATTTATATTCCCGCAATTTGAATCAAGTTTTTTTAGGCGATGGCTGTTTCTCCTCTTTTTAAAATGAATTACTATCTCAGTGAAATATTTTATATAGTTTTAACGAATTCGGTAACTTCTCACAAAATTTTTTCACAGAATTTTTTATGGAATTTAATAAAGTTGCTAGATTGTTAAAGAATGTTACAGACAAGATCGCTGTAAATTTAGTATTAGATTATAACATTCAACAGATTTCTTTTATTTCAGATGTCGAATACTCTATATATATAACAAGCCTATTAAGTGTTATTTTTTTTCAATCACTATAGTGTTGTATATTTTTTTAGTAGATTCTAGCTGAGCTTCTGTTCAAAATTTTTTATAAATATAGAGAATATGCAGAGATAATTTATTCATATTTTTCTTCATGTGACGGCAACACTGTTTAAATAATGTCAATTTTTTTTTTCTTAAATTCATTTTGTCTCCACACAAAAATATTTTTTTTTTTTAAGTTGCCTTTTTCCATTTTATCGCACACACATTTTGTGTACACAACAAAAATAGATTTTTACAATTTTTCATTTTTCATTTCAAATGAAAGGCGGTCTACCGATCACAAGAAAAAAGAAAAATTATAAAGAGAACAAAAATATTATTTAATGTTCTCTATATTTGTTTATATATACATATAATAATAATAACATTAAGTATATTATGTAGGTATAATATAGTTTATTTTAGCTTTAGAACAGAAATACACAAGTAATTCACCTAGAATAATAAAAATAATAAATACATCTTTGGATATTTTATTTTTAGAAAATATAAAAAATAAAAATAATATTTTTGCAGTATAACTTATTTAGAATTTGAATAGAGCAAAAAAAATTAATAATTTTGCAATCGAAAAAAAATGGTTATTTGCATAATTTGTGTATATTTTATTAAAATTAAAAAATTCTCATATTATAATAAAATTTTAATAAGAATCAATGAAATGCTTCGGTATTATTGAATTTGCAATAGCCGCATTATTCCATTATCAAATTGGTGGTTTGGTAAAAAACAAAACGGCATTCATATTGCTAAAGGATATATTAATTTTTCTAAAATTATTAAATTAATTAATAATTTAAATTTTTTATTTAAATCTCTCAAAACTTTTATAATTTTATTTAATCGGCATTTATAAATTTCTGCGATAACATCGGTGATTTCATAATGCTTTTCGTAAGTGTGTTAGGGATTTGTTTAAGACGACTTTTCTAATATATAACACAAGACAGTAAATGATAATCAGGGCTATATCACTTACAAAAACTGCAATAAATCTTTCTAACTTAAAACTTCCAAAATTTTTAACATGAAATTACGAAAATTGAAATTATTTTTAATAAACTTAAACAATTTCATTAATTTTGGTTTAATTAACTTTAATGTCAGCACCAATTCTAGACCTAGCTTTTTTATTCTTCTACATTATACAATTTTTTTTAAGATTATATTTAAATTTTTTTCCAATTTTGTTAATTTTATTAGATTAGCAGCAGTATAACAATAAAAGAATAATCAAAAATTCAAAACTAATAAGCACACAAAAATTAAATTTACCAATTTTTTTTAAATTAAGTAAAATGAAAAACAAAAAATATTTCATTCTCTTTGAAAACTCTTTTCTCTTCAAATTCTGTTTGTACTCTTTTCCAACTTAATAATTGACAATAAAAATCAAGGATAACAAAACAGAATAAAAACAAAAACCAGAACTGACATTTCAATCTTAAAACGGGGAATCAAAACAAAAAAAAAAGTAAAATAAAAAAAAATTTTACAAGAACCCCTTAATTAAATAAATGAGGCTATTAATTTTGCAACATCTCTTTCTACGTACCGTTTCATTTCTCCCCCTAACACCTCCCTTAAATGGGTTTTCTTTTCATTTCAATTTTGTTTCTATTCTTATGTTCTATTGTTATTATGTTCTCTGAGTGTGTACTTTATTCAATTGATATAAAAAATTTCCTTATATGTTTAGGAACACTACGAGTGGAATATGATTTATTCGAAAACCTGTTTTATTATATAGGTTTCACAATTGTTTTATAACAGTTAGTTTTATTGATGATTATTAAAAACATTCTTTATCTATATTATTACATATTCCTAATTTCTATAAAGTCCACGTACAAAGTACTATTCTAGAAATTTGTTTGATCATATGAAGGCTTGATCTGATGTTCAAAAGTCTGAAGAATTTTATGAAGGCCTGATGTTTAAAAGACTAGAGATATGGTTTGAGATGAGATTCTGTGTGATCAATAAAATGAAACACGATTCAGCATTTGCCAAATTCTACGGAATTTAAAATTAGAAATACTTAATGTTTAAGATTTTATTTTAGTTTGGCATGTTTCTATTCTCGTAAGCTCTTTACCATCTTTCAATAGCTCGGAAACTTTATTGGTTTATATTAACTTTGCTTTGCATTCAGAATTATTAAATAACTTGATGTGCAGATTCTATCTAGGAAAACAGTATTATTTGATATTTTATAATTATTTTTAATTCTTGTATCCTAGAATTATGCAACACAATTTTACATCACCTTGCTCTTTTATTTTTCTCTTTTTTTTGCTATGTGCAAACTGAATTTTGTTATTATTTTGTGTTTATTTTTTGGTTAGTCCTTTTATTTTCTTTTTTTACATTTCAACAGTGTTATTGAGTATATGCTACACGCCATCATTAACTATTTACATGAAAACATTTCTTTTCGTTCCACAAAATATACAAAAAATACCAATCCGTTTGGAGCTTAAATGATCAGGGTAAAATATAAAATTTGTGTAAGCAAAAAAGTAATAAAATAAAAATTCTGTTTTTGAATGCTTTCAATCGGCAAAATTGAATCATTTGATTTCATTTGATAAAGAGAAAGAGGTATGCATAGAAAGTGCGGAAAATTGAATGGCGTTCAAGAGAAAGTTTTCACGATTAATATAATACACTCTTGTATGTACAAATTATAGCATTATATATAAGTACATAGGTACATGAACCATCCTTATGTATATCCAAATATTTTTTACTTCAATTAATATAACATAATCGGATCCAGTTTTATAATGAACGCATTACTGATGGCGTAATAAGTGCGATAGATATAAAATGATGATAATAAGATAAAAAACAATTATATGCTATAAATGAAGACACAAACTGGGTACGAAATTGTTATAGACGTAGATAGATAGCATATATTATATTAATTCAAAATCAACATTTTAAATGAATTATTTTAAGAGAAATAAGGCAATTGAAAGGGGATTTGAAAATTTTACTAAATTTATGCAAAGTTAATATACATGAGTATATTATGTACTTACATAATGCATACTGGTTTATTGTATGAAAAAAGGATATTTTTGTAATTATTTTGGAAGATATACTGAGTCACTTACTACAAGAATGAGTAGTATTCAACTTGTTAATTTTGCTGTTTTACCTGTTTTAGTTCAGTACGGAAAGAATTTAGATTAAAATTATTGTCATAAAATGGTTATTTTAATCTTCTAGACTCTGGAGTGTAAAAATAATTATTTCACATTCCTTTAAAAAAAAAAAAAATAGTTCCACTTGTGATCAAAGTGCATTAAATTACATGGCATTAAATTTTTTTTTTGCGGACTCCTTCTGCGATATCGGACTGTATACTATTCGTTGGGAAATAAGAATCGGAGCGCTGGAGGAGTCTTCCGGGGCTGAAACATGCCAGGGAGCTTCTAGGAGATTAGGACCAAAAATCAGGTGGGAATTCTTACAGGGGTCTCTACAATAATAAATTTTTCCACACTGTCCCTTGAGTTTAAATTTTACATTATACCATTACCGAATACATAAAAATTACTCTGTCTTGATCGAAGTCTAAATTCTATACAAATAAATCTATTAAAGAAAGTTGTATTTTCCATACCTTTTCGTAACTTAAACCATTTCAATACTACAACAACAATAACAACTAGCCACCTACATAAAATTATTTTCAAACATGGTTTAGAAATTCTCCTTTCTATTACAAAATAATAATAATAATAATATGTATAAGGAAAACCAAAAACACAAAAGTAAAACATCATCGTCAAAATTTAATAAAATGTAAAAAAGAAAAAAATAACAAATAAAATACCAACAAAACAGCTCTAGTATAATGTTATAACGGTAACAAAAATCAGATATTATTCAAAACGAGTCCTTATAAATCTGTTTTTCTAGATAATTTTTCTTATTTTTTTTCTTTTTAGTTTTTCTTTTAATTTTTGTTATTCTTGCCAACATTTTTATGAAACATCTGTATATACATGTTCACGATAATCATAAAAATGTTAGCCATATTATGCAGAACAGCCCTTACATTACAATAAAATAAAAGTATAGGTACAATGATGAATGAGATTTTAGGTATATTAAGTATATATAGTTGAAGTTATTAAAATAGACGTGAGTTTGTTCAAAATATCTTATGAAATTATATTGTATGAGAATAGTTGGAGTTACATCCTTATTGTTATTTATGTAGTGTATTATGTAAGATAATTTTTAAAAGGAATGATCATCAAACTAATTCATTCCCTTTTCTTTAAAAAACAAAAGGGATATTTTATGTTGTTACAAATTTTTTTATAAATTTCTGTTTTTCTTTTTAATGCAATGTGTTTAAAATTTTATTTATATCTTCTTTCAATTTTATTTTACAAAACTAAAGGATATTATGGTTTTTGGGACACAGAAAAGACCGACAATCATATGAAAAATTAAAAATAACACAGCACAAATACCCACACACACCATACCCAAAATGAAAAAAAAAGGATAGATATTTATTTATATGTAAATGGGTGTTTATATAAGTGGAAAATTTAAAATTCTAGAAAAATAATGAAACATAGGAAAAAGAACAAAAAAATTAAAATAATATTCTGAAATGACAAAAAGGATGTTGTATTGTGTTTTGTTAGTTGTCATCGTTAACATTTTATTTGCGGTCACAATTTTAAATTATATGTAGATACAAGCAACAAAACAATAATAATTTAAATAAAAAATCTGAAAATTATTTTAAGTTAATTTTAATTTTTATATTTTGTTCTACCCACCATTCAACTGAATTTTTCGGGAAATCGCACTAAAAAATTAATAAAAAGAAATTGTTTTCACTTGTTTCTTTTTTTTACTGCATGCCGGCTAAAAAATTATCACCATTATTATAATGAAACAGAATAAAAAAAATTAAACATAAAATTAAATTCAATAAATTTAAATATAAATTACTTTGAATAATTTAACTGTTACACCTACACACCCGCATACACTTGCATATATAAAATTTGAATCACAATGAATATTAATATGAAGATTAAATAAATTGCTTGTATATGCAAAAGCTGCAATGTGTTTGCATCAGAAATAATTTGCTTTTTTTCAATTTAAATATGGCAATGAACGTATGAATAACAGTATGTAATATTGTTCGGATTATGTTCAGTAGAAAGGTAAAGAAATTCAACGGGTTGAGTATTCAATGAACTTCTCCGATTTAGAGCATCGCAACTAAATTATTTTTGATGAAAATAATATCTTCCTTAATTTCCAAGTATAAAATACACTCAGTTTCAGTTGAAGTGATTTTCGTAAAAATTTTAATAATCTTATCCTCAAGAAACTGAGTGTATTTTATTCCTGGAACTTAAGAAGCTTAAGAGACATGGAAAACAGGTCCAATATATATATCTATAATTATTCGTCCAATCTAAAATTACAGTTTTTAAAGTTTTATTGATTGTCCCTATTTATCATTTTTATAAGTACTTAATCTTTAATAATTTCGATATTTAAAGTATACACTTCTCATCTAACTGTGTTCATGCTTTCGTCTAATTCTTTCGTTTGATTAACACAAGAAATTTTTTTTTGGAATATGTTTTAAAAAAATATACGAAACTACAAGTTAGTAGTCATTTTTAAATTGTTCTTCAAGCAATAATGGGTAACAAAGTTTTGGTAGACTTAACTACCGTACTTTAAATTTACAGTTTTGAAAGATGGTGAAAACTAGAGAATATCAACCATTTTTTCTTGAGCGAAAGTTCATTCTACAAAAATTATTTAAAAATAAAGAGAGAGAGAAAACGCAAAATATAATAATAATTTTAAAACCCAGCATAAATTCGCTGGAATACTGCATCATTAACAAGCTTCTCAAATTATAGCAATATAATTATTTTATTACTGTTAATTACCTAATTCGAATTTTTCACATAATAGGTATGTACTATAAAATTTAGTATTCGTAAAGATTATACAAGATTGTAGAAAATTGTGTTCGAATACATGAATTATTGCACTTTACAGAATAAATAATTCTTGCTATTCTTTTTCAAATTAAATATTAGCATTTTGTACTAAATTTAAGTATGAAATATAACATTAGAATTTAAAAGATTGTAATTAAAGATTCTAGTAAATGAAATTATATTTTATATTTTAATGTTATAATTAATTTCAGCAATTCTTTCTATAGAGTATACTATTTCATACATTTACTTAAATCGATAGTTCCATTCGATTTCGAAGAATTTTTTTCAGTTTGGAATTCGAATCTGACACAAACTCTGTGTTTATTATTTCTAGTATATCTTTCATCAAAACAATATAAAAATTTAAATTCTTTGTCAAAGTTATATCCTATAAATTATATGCGTATACAAACATGATGTTCTCTAATTAACATAGATATTTTGAAATTAAAAATACCCAAATATGTTTCGTATTTAAATATGCAAACCGGTATAGGACTATAGAGTTTTCATATAACATTCGAAATAAAAATTTAATCATTTTTTACAGAAAACAAAAAAAAATTTCCCTAAAAAAATTAATTCACAAATTCTATATGTAAATTTTTTAGTCAGCATTTAAAAATTTTAAATGAGAATAATTTAAAATCCTTTCCTCATATTCTATATAAGCTTAATTTACTTTAAAAATACCAGTAAAATAAAAAAAAAAAAAATTAAAAAATTATTTTAAATAATAAAAAAAAATAAGAAAAAAAGAAAAGGGGCAAAGAAAATATTTTATATAAAGTTAATTAGAATTTTATTCAGGTACCAAATGAAATACAACAATAAACAGAAAAAAAAGAGTCTCTTTTTACGCATCCTTGATCTCATTCAAAATTATTTATGCTAAGTGGATATAAAAGCCTTTTTTTATTTTTTGTTTTTAACAAAAATTTATTCAAAAAGTAAAAAACTTTAAGTTAATAAGACTAGCTTTAAGATATTATTAATGAAATCTAAATTAATAGTGTATTAAGGGCCTAGACAGAATTACAATTATTAGTTTTGCTACTGCTTGATTAACTATTTGTATTACATTGCTTCAAGCACGAGCTCAGGTAATTGCATGATCGCATGCAATTAAGCAATCAAACGGTTTGTAATTTTTTACGAACTGATTGCAATTTTTAGTTAAAATAATCGATTTGCATTGACGCAACAGTTTAGTCACTTAGATGTACGCGCAACGATTTTACAATCAAGCAGTTTTTGCAAAACTAAAATTTGCATGTCTGGCTCTATAAGGAAAGTTTTAAAATTTTTGTTCCAATAAAATTTAAAATTTCTATTTCTTTCAAATATTTAAAATTTCTGTTATTTCTAAAGCAGTAAATATGTTCCTGTACCTTTAATATCTCGAACTATAATTTCCAACTAATGAAGATTGTACCAGGGAATTTTCCTCAGAACAGTTTTTTCCAGCTGTTGCTTGGAAAATTAATCTTTCCCAAAAACCAAAGCCTTTTTCAGATTTAAATTAAGCAGATTATTTTATGAAAACATAAGGTTTTTAATTGCAATAAACCTTTGCTACTTTCACATTTTTACGTTCACTAATGAGAAACCTAATAGTGTCAATTAATGAACGTAATTTGGCCTAATAGTGAATTGATATTAATGAGTAATCATCAATTTGGCCTAATATCATACAATAACCTGAAAAATCGATTTAAGTCAAGTTTATAATCAAACATGTATGATTCCTCCATTTCAATTGTGTGATCAAACATATTTATTAGATTTCAACAAACTTGTTTTCTATATTCTTTTAAACGATATAGGATGGTTCATTGTTAAAAATTAAATATATATTCCGAACTCCATCAAATATAATGTAAGTCTGTTATAAACCTCAACTAAAACTAATTGGTTGCAGTTTCAGTATTATAAATGGAGTCACAAATTTTGTATATTTTTTAGTTTAATTCTTATATTAATGTAAACAAAAAAAAATTCAAGAAAATTCAAATGAAAATAGATGCTTAATCAGAATTTTTTGTTTTCTTGTTAAAATCCCCTTCTTATACCCTGACGGTATATGTACCCGGCATTTATTTGTGTAATAAATGAGTAAAATTTAAACAGAATAACCAAATAACCAAAAGAAGCTTCATTAATAAGCAAAACTTTTTTTTTTGTTGTCTTCACCAACTAAATGCAAACAAGAAAAAAAAAATAAAATAGGGAAGAAAAAATGAAAACGAGCTATTAAAAGAATATTGAAATAATTTAAGTAAAAAAATGTTTAATTAAAAGTTTCATTTTAATGCCATAACATTATGCCAGAAAAGTGTGGTTACTCATACAAAAATAGATAATAATTAAAAATATTGCATAAAAATAAGCAAATTTTTTTTTGTTTTTTTAAGTCATTATTAAGCATTTTTAGTATAGTGCTTTTCATTTTTTTATTTTTTTTTTTATATCTTATAATCCGGAAAGTTTATATTCAATCCAAATAAGAGGAACAAACGAAAAGTTACAAATTTAATTTAGTTTTCAAAAAAATTATTAAATTTAATAATTTTTCAAAAATTTTGGCACATTTTTATTAAAGTGTCTTTAAATGCAGAACATTTAAGATGAAACACATTCCGGAAAACATGCTATTTACGAAACCCCCTTTTTTTTTTCTAAATTTTAATTTAAAAAAAATCGGATCTAAATTTTAGTTGAAAAAATTGCAACTTGTAACACAACATATAGCGAAATGTGCTTCACAGATCAAACGCTGAGCAAAGTAAAGAACAAATAAAACGCTTCCGTTGGTTGACACTGAATTATACCATGTACTTTGACAATCCGAGCATAAAAACTTTTTCTTTAAATATTTAGAATCAGCTTTCATGGGAGCTACTCGAACTTGTCAAACTATTCCATAAAGACTTCGAGGACTTAACTTAAAAACTTCTGGACTCTATCGTTAAGCCGTCCACAAAAATTTTAAGGACATCTCTGTCTTATAATTGGACACCATGATTGTAAAGTTTCATGAATCTAACTTTACTACTTTTCCGAATATATCGAACCAGTATAAACATCCGATTAAAATTTTTAAAGTGCGTGTGAAATGAATTTGGACACAAGTATAAAAAATTTCATATTTATATCTTTAATAATTTTTCAAATATTTAAAGTAATCTCTTTGAGGTATATGGCAGCTACCCAAAGCTGTTGTGCGAATTGTTTCAATTACAATAGGTTTATTCCTTTTTGAGTTATTGTGCGATCGGCCGGACGGACGGACATGTCAAAATCATGGCAGAATTCTATGCAACATAATATATTCTTACATGTCGTTACTGCAGATTCCTCCTTCAAGTGGTTGCAAACTCTGTACCAAAGTTAATATACCCTTCACGAAGGTTCAGGAAACGGTTAGAAATGAAAAAATATTTCTGTTTGGATTTCTATGTGTTGCTTTTTTTCCCCCTATATCTATCAATTTTTTTCACCTTTGTTATTATATTATACGCTTTACATAGGTGTATATAGCTCCGATATTTTTATAATCCCATTTATACTACAGATTATTACATAAAAATAATTGCGATAATAAATCGGCAATATTGTAAAATTAAAAGTGCTAAATAAAAAATATTTCCACAAAAACATTTTCATATTTGTGTTGTAGCAAAACACAAGCATTGGATTATATTATGTATAAAATACGAAAATTTTTACCTACATACATACATAATATGCTGGAAAATTACATTCACATTTACATATTATAATAATTATATGTTGACATTTTATCTATGTATATAATATGTATGTGTATTTTTATATTTCAAGGTTATTTGACTCAGAAAAATCTCTGACGTTCATAAGGTAATAAAATCATATACCGAAATAAAATACAACATGGATTATAATCTCTCAGTTGATTCACACATCACCCGTAATAAAATAAGAAAAATTGCATGCGATAAATTTTTTTTTTATTTTATTTTCTGTATTTCTAAATTGTTGTCGCATGATATTTAAGATTTAATTTATTTATTTTTTATTATAATATAAATAAATAAATATGTAAATATTTTAACAGATATAAATTTACACATACATAAATGTTTAAATACATAATATGTAAATTAAATTTTTAAAGAGTTTGTAGAAATTCTAATTTGACTATGAAAGCGATATTTTTTATGAGTTTCGAACGATGTAAACAGTGTAATAACAGAAGGAGTATATAATGTAATTATAATTCTGTTCCAGCATGTAAACATTAAGACTGTATAATATTCTATTATAATAAAATTTAACATTGGGAATGTATTTCAAGATTTGTTTGTGAGCAATGTTATATGAAGTTTGATAGAAAAAAAATTTTTAAGAAATGTTTTTAAAAACTGGTAAGGCTGTAATAATTTTGTTTAAACGGAGCTGTATGTTGCCGTAATTAAGAGAGTTATTGTTAAAATTTATTTAGAAAATACTTAAATGCTCAATGAAAATTAAATTTTTCAATTTAAAAACCTCTTGTTATCTGTATTTCAACATGGTAATACCATTCCGGGAAAACATTTTATGTAGAAGGTTTTCTCCCATAATGCTGCCTCTAGTACAATCACAAAATTATGAATCTGAATGTAAATAGTCTATTTAGCTCTAGATGTAACTCTAAGTTGCCATTTAAATGCGAATAGTTAATTTTAGTACAAAATTTTACTAATCTTAATTTTTCTCCCACGTACTCCCTTTTGTAAAGTAAATGTCATGAATATCTGCCCAATCAAAAATTTCTAAATAAATATAATTCAATGACCCAATACCTCAAAGGTCCGGTCCGTTCAATAATAATTATCTGACAATTATTATAATTTCAAAAACTTTAGAAAAAAAGGATATAGATTTTTCAATGAATCAGATTTTTAAAAGATTTTCGGATATAAAAAATCATCTCTGTAATAAATTTCCACATGGTGACATAATTTTGGCGCAATACACTTGAAATTTTATACGCAAAGTGGACAAATTTATTTATAGTGTTTTTGCATCAATCGCCTCTTTATACTTTTAACAGCAGTAAACTGTATTATTCCGCTATAAATAGCTATGAAAATATAATAAATTCTATTTAGTGAAAGTACAACATGCGTTATATTGTACAGTACACAGATAACTTGTCGACTTAAGACCTTGAAAGTTGATTGAATTGACTTGAACTTGTTTTTATTTTTTATTATTATAAATAAACATAAAAATTTCAAGAATTTTTTTTTTTTTGCAAAAAATACCGCAATAAATCATTTAAGAAATGTCTACAATTAGAAAATATTTTAAAAAATTAATACCCAATATTTTAAAAACTAATTAGAAATTTTTTAATGATCTTTTCGGTTCCAAAAACAACAACAGCACCTTAAGAATATTTTTTAATGTATTATGGGTACACACTTTATTATACACATGCAAAAACACTATTCTTTCTAGTTGGATTATGTGTCAAATATTATTTAACAACAGCATGTTGATTAAATTTTTAATTGATGAAAATTTTAAAGCTAATTTTAAACTTATCGAAATATTAAAAATAAAAGCAAATAAAATTATATTTTTATTCTACGTTTTCTTTTTCTATTTTATTTTTATTTTATTTCTTTTACCAATCCAGCTATTTATAGAATTCGTAAAGATATACACTATGATCTGATCTTCTGTTTTATTTTTATTTTTGACTTTAAACATAGTGACACATAAAATTTTTTTTTTGTTTTACGATGACTCATACACTATTTTCCGCCTTTTCTCATCTATTGTATCTATCTACATACTATGATCTATGTATAAGATTTTTTAAAAGCATCGTATATCATAAGATCGTATGTTTGTAAGAATAAACAAAAATATTGTCGTCTTCCATTTATGAAAATTATATTTTCTCTATAGAAAATTTTATATATACACGTAGAATTTTCCTAACAATAAAATTGTAATTTATTTATTAGTCAAAAAAAAAAAGAAAAACAAATGAAATTTATAATTTTAATTGTTTATTGTAAGGGTTTTTATCATGCCCTTTCTATTATTTTTGCAATTAAAATGCATAACAATGCATTAAAAATGAAAACAGACTATATTTGGTTCTGGGTGTACATTATGAGATGGCAAATATTGTGAAATTAATGACTGACTCATAAGATTTTTTCTTTGGTGGATCAGAGTAGTGGCTGTATATTCTTGTAAAATGTTCAAAAATGTTATTTTGTAATAAATAAGATGCATATGCAAGTGAATACAGCAAAAAATGAAAAAGAAAATAAAGTTGGGTCAAACCAAAAGTTTGCAAAATAGCACTTTTCCATTCAACAAGTGGAAATACTTCTTTTAAAAGCAATCTATGTCCTACATTATTAAAATTTTTTTTTCATAAAAATAATTGCAAAAATTGCATATATTCAGGATGAGGAAAAAAAATTGAAAGAGGCGTTAAAATAATGCTCCAATATAAGGGTTAATATTTCGTGAGTTAAGAAAAATTGTAATATTTTCTATTGACGTGGCATTACTATTGCTGTTAGCTTTTTCAATTTATAGAAATTCAGAAAACCTGGGAGTTTCGAAAATATAAGGTACAGAAAATTAAAATTTTTCAAATTTTGGAGGCGATAAAAGATCTATGTACATATAAAATTTTGCTTTCTATCTTTAAGGGTGTAGAAGTTTTGTAAGCAGACACACGGGCAGACA
Organism: Condylostylus longicornis; assembly: GCF_029603195.1. NCBI lineage: Eukaryota > Metazoa > Arthropoda > Insecta > Diptera > Dolichopodidae > Condylostylus > Condylostylus longicornis. The sequence goes on along the minus strand of NW_026578013.1, from coordinate 3,482,663 downwards.
AACGGACGGACGGACAGGATCTAATTAATAAGTACTTTTTTTCAATTTTTTTTTATCTAAGGGGATTCAAAATATTTATTTTATACCTGGTTGAAAATTTAACAACTAGAATACATGAATACCTTGTCAAAATCAATCAGCTGATACTGAAGTGAAATAGAATGAAAAAAAAAATTAAATTTGAATTTATTTTTTTTTCTTTTGTTTTTTTTTGTTTCTATAAATCATTTTCCCTTATTTATTTACCTTGCACACCTGCCATAACCTATGAACTTTTCCTGTTTTATATTTCAACAATAATTTGCTGTTTTTTTTTTGTTCTTTGAAATTATTCTAGTTTTGTTTATAAATCGCTAGAGGCTAGAAAAATAGGCTCTATTTTTTCCCTCTATTTTTTGTGTGTTTTTTTTGTTGTTGTTGCTGATTGTCTACTGTATTGGAATTTTGCCAAAATTAGCAATATCGCAACATTTTTATTTTATTTTTAAATATAAACACATCAATTGTATTTACATATTTTATTGTTTCAATTTTAATTAATTACATTATTATATTATCAATTATCTATTAGAGATGACTATTATATACATACAAACATATATAAAATGCACTCCTATATATTTTATATTGTTTAAATAATATATTATTGTGTCTATTGTCGGGTGGTTCTATTCTGTATGTGTTTATTGAACTGACCCAATAGTAAGTGATTTTGTGGTATATAGACACAAAATGTATTTTAATATGAAAATGTAAATAAATAGAAACAAAATGTACTTTGTTATGAAATAAAGAAAAAACCATATACTATTATTAATTTATTAGCATACTTTTATATTGTAAAAATAACATATTTATTATGTGGTATAATAGTATAATCGTATTGAAGCTTATCGAGGGAGAAACTTTTCTAGACAAATATTCTGTGCTTTGTATAATTCTCAATATAAGTGCACACAGAGAATATAAATCAGTTTTGATAATTGATTTCGGGAACAATAGGGAAAATATGGTAAAATTATTTAACGTATATTGGTAACTATTGTATAAAAATCAATTCTGTGCTATTACAATAAGTATTACAGTGAATATGCAATTAAAATATTAATTATGGCACTCCCTTTAGATTTAAGTGACATAAAATATTTTATATAAATATTCAGATTTAAAAAACCACTTACAATATAGGCTGAAGCACCGCACATATAAAAGATTAACAATTCTAATATTTTAAAGTTGTGAAGTTAATTACTTAGTTTAAAATAATGAAGTTATATCAAGCTATAAATCTAGATGTATTCATTGGAACAATCTTAAATTATGACCTATGACCATAGATAAAATTTTTTTGAGTATTAAAATTTTAATACCAACAAACAACCTGACATTTAAAATCTAAGAATATTTTCAGTAATTCTAATAGCAATAACGTCATTTCATTAAAATCTTAAAGCTTAAATGCTAAAAAAAAACTTTAATTTGAATTTATTTTTTTTAATTTAATAGCCCTTTTTTTCTATAAAATAAAATATAATAAATTTCACCTCTTTTAAAATTAAATGAAATAACTTTCATCATCATTATCAATGTAGGTCTATCGATTGGCTATAAAACTATCCTTTTTTTTGTATACCTTATCACTAATTTTCACACAATCCTTTCACCCCACATATTTCCACATCATTTATCTAAATTGTTATAATAAAAGGAATTTAATTTAAAAATGTTTGATTTTATTTATTTTTTTATTTTTTCTATTTTGATAACATAAATTATTGATTGAGGTATTAGTTTCAGGTCTCAGGTGTATATTTCATGTTTTATTTGTTCTTAATTGGAAAAAAAGAGAGATAGAAAAAAGCAAAGGATATGTGAGGAGAATGGATTTTTCTTCGTTTGATTGTTTTTTTTTTAAATAGTGAAAAAAAAATAAAGGAGCAAAAGTTCAATTAAATTTTGACCTAAGTTTTGATTAAATTTTAAATTGTTTTCTTTAGTAGAAAGAGGAGTAATTTAATTGAATTTTTCAATTATTAAATTATAAATGGAGTATACCTATACCTATGTGGAAACATACAAATAAATTAATTAGTATAGCTATAGTTCATAACGAATGATGTATGGAAAAATTCTGGCACATTTATAAAATTAGAAATTGCAATACAAATTACAAATTTGAAATTATCCTCGCTAATTATTAAGGTTTGTCGCAAACTTGAAAATTTCTTTTTAATTGAAATTTTAAAATTATCAAATCTCTCTTCCACGTTCTCTTATTGTACAATTTCTAGCTTCTCTTATTGTACTAATTCTAGCAAAATAGAGTAGAATATTTTGGTTTTTCAAATGAGGAATAAAAACTAATTTTTATCTGGATTGTGTAGAAAAAGCTGGATTGTGGTATTGTTGATAGCATTTTTTAAATATTCTAACATTATAATAAATTCTCTAGAATTTGTATTTCGATTAATAATGAGGAATCGGAATCAGCGCTACCAAAATTGTAGATTTATCTTCAAAATTATTTAAAAAAAAATTAAGATATTTGCGCTAATCTATTTTTAGACATATTCTTATTGTCTTTTCTAGAAAAAGTGTAATACAATATATTAAATTTGTACATTATAATCAACGTCAATAAAAATCAATATTATTTATGAATTATGTATGATGAAATTGGATTTTATCCATCAAACAAAATGCACGGGCGATTACACATCCAACTTTCATCAAATTTTCCGTAGGTTAAATAAAATCCATGAACAGTATTTTAATGTGCGAACTCTGCCTTACCTCTACAACACTTAAATAAAAATCTTGTATTATTATATAAAAGTATGTGAGCATTTCCACTCCTCTTTTTGCAACTACCACTGTTTCACGTATTTTAATATTAATATTTTTCTTTTAATATTCAATACTCTAGATAAAATTGAAATTTAAATGTTGGTGTTACAAAACCAAAGAGAAAAAGAAGTTTTATATTGCATAAAAGAGCATATTTAATATTACATTAAATTCAAACTAAAACGCTGAGCGTCTTAAATATGGGCTCTCTTTTGATATTATATGAGTAACAGTAAAGTAACTATCGCAGACTATAATGGGAGAAATAATTCTGTAGTTTATAACATATTGAATTCTTATGATTCTTGTATTAGTCTAATCTTCGTTCTCAATAATATTTTAAATCACAATTTATTGTTACTGTTGTGACAGGTGACAATTTCATCATTTGTTTAAATTTTTGTTATTTAAATAATTTAATGTTGAAACAAAAAAAAAATTATTTCATTTTAAAAATATTTTCATCTCTGTTTCTTTTATATCAAAGTTAATCTGTTTTATGTTAGAAATAATCTTAAATGTTATAACGTATAACAGAAAATTATACACATGTATATGTACTTATGCAAGGTAATAAACGTATATAATAATAAATATATTTTACGTAGCATACTTAGAACATAATATTTTTATTTATAATTAAAATTAAAGAAAAAAAAAAACAAAAACAAAAAAACATGAAATTAGTATAATTGTGGGTGGATTTGAAAGTTCTAGGTTATTTACTAATACACATACACATGGACATATACATAACGTTCTAATTTTTTTCTCATAATAAATTTTATTTTGTGGCAGATAATAAAATTTTAAATAACTAGATAATTATACATAATATAATTTTCAAAAAAATTCCAATGAAATTTACAAACATTCTCGACTTTGAAAAGCTGAAAAGAATTTTCAGGTGTAACTATTAAATAAATATTTAAAATTTTTGCATATGTATACATACTTGATTATTTAAAAATTTGGCATTGAAATGTAATTAAATTTAAAGAATTTCGCAAATATGAAAAATATTTTTGTTTTTACGTATAACGTGCGTTCTGTATGTTTTTTTGGCAATTTTGAATGACCGTAAGAATTCGATTTTATTAAAACTGATTATGATTATTTCCAGAAATCACAAGAGAAAAATTTTAAACTTTAAAAATTTAAAGTTTTAGTTACGTCAATTAATTGGCGTTGAAGGCTATTAAAAATAGCATTTATTTCTCATATTAAAGGTATTGCTGAATCAACCATTATGAAATTGCAATTCATCACATTTCTGTTCAAAAATTATTAAAAATCGAATTGGACTTGCTAATATGAAAGTATTAATAATCTACAATAATATTAAAATAAACTACAATTTTTGTTAATGCCTTGTAGATACACGTATACCAGCTCGAAAAAATTTGCCCAATTTCTTTTAAATCATACCTTTCCAATAGAATAAGATATTACAGATGAAATAATTATTACAGTATATTATTATATTAGTATAATATGGCTAGTATTTCCAGCAAAAATCTTTGAGATGGTGCGCTTTTATGTTGTTACTATACATACCATATATATATATATATACATATATATGTATAAAATAGCACAAAAACATAAGACAAAAAAATAAGAGGTGAAATATTGCGGAAATTATAATACAACTCTTAAAATAATTTGTAAGGGTATCACAAAGTTGATGCGGTTAACTCTACCTATTCTAGTTATACCCGTACGAATGTATGTTCGCCAATTTTTACATATGATTTAATGTAGTTAGTGCCAAAAACCTTTTTAAATTGGACATGGTCGGGGTACTGGTTCGGGTAGCTGCCATACAACCTCAAAATGTATTTAGCATTATATCAGAAATTATTAGGTTTATTAGATAATATAGAACTCTCAAGTATATTATTAGAGCTGCTATGTGTGATAAAAATCATTGAATTTCCTTGACTCGTTGTGGAAGCAACCATACAACTTCAGTTTGGCCATATCTTAGAAAATATTGAAAACACAGACTGAAACTTTGCATAAGTTAATATGGCAATACGACAACTTAAAGTCATAGTTTGTCCCACAGTCATCTATGACATATTTATTCGGACAAGGGACAACAAATTCGTATAGGTATCACAGAGTTGACACGGTCAACTCTATTTTTTATCGTTTTTTTTTTTTTTTGGAAATTGACTACGACATTAGGGTTGCTACACAAAAGATGGTTTTCTTTAGTTTTAAAGGCAAGAATGAAATTAAGAAGAATTTTCTAAGATTTGTAAACGCACAACATTTTTATTTATACTGCAGTAATTTCAAAATTTTAGCTGTTAAATGTTGTAAATTAATTTCACTCTATACAAAAGTATTTTCTTAAATTTCAATTTTTAGCTATATTTGGCAAAAGTCACCTTTACTACGCTTCGAAAAATAAATTGTTCTTTTAAATTACAAAATATAGAAAACAATGTTTGAAACTAAAAAGTTTTATTATGTTTTCTAATAGCCAAATTCATAATAATTCAAGTGAGAATTTGGTTTTATTCTGCCAAAAAACGTATTTCATATGGTTACAGTTACTTAATTTTAGCAAAATATTGTTAAAGTGTATACTGCAAAAAGAATTTATTCTTCTCTTAATCTTACTATATAAAATAGTTTGGTACATAATATTATTATGAAAAGCAATTATTACAAAAGAAGGAAATAAAGAAAACGTTGGTACAGCAACTCCATGGCAGGTATCCTACAAATAATTGCATTCAGGTCTTTGATACAGGTGCGAGTATTGATTTTATTTAAAAAAGCATAAAAATATAAAATTTTTAGAACCCAATGAAGGGTTATTGATTTCAGTATTTTGGTCTTCAATTAGTAAATTAAAATTGACAATATTATTAGATTCACATTTTGAATCTTGTTGTTTCTTTACTTCAATAACCTATATTAGTAAGAGCTCACATCTCCTAATTTATATTCCCTGCCCGTATAATAGAGTTATTTGTGACAATTTCGAACACTTGTTTTCCAATAATGATGATGAATTCAATTCTAACAATTCTAACAACTTATTCAATTTTTAAGCGCCTTCTGGGTAATATTTACTGTTCCAAATACCTAAAGCTTGTGAGGTCGTGATTTTTTCTGATTTGAAAAAAATCTTATTTCCACTATCATCTAAATACTGCCATTACACGTCCTATCGATTAAAGAGTACAGGACAAAAAAAAAGGTTTTTTTTTTAATTTTCCATTTACATTATAAGTGGAAAACTAAATCTGTTGTATGTCATGAGTTTCAAATTTTTTGAATTCTCGTTAACATAAACAATAAAAAATTATAAAGTTCTTGTATTATTTTATCTTTTACATTACATCTCCCTCTTATACTGCTAATTTATACTTTACCATTTCTCTATTAATACAAACTTTATATATGTAGAACTATCATTATCAATTTGCTGAGAAACGAAAATAATTTTTTAGATAAAAATTAAGGAATTGGAATTGAATTTTTTTTTTCTTATTTTTGCGACAGAATGCCGCCATTTAATGTATCCTTTAAAACTTCAACATAATGCTGATATACTTTAACTATTCCTCTTTTCTTTTACATATATTTTGCTTCTTCTTTTTTTTTGGTTTTTGTTTTATACTAAAAATTTTTGGCTCAGAATTTGGTTTGCGTAGGATTTTTAAATTTCTTAAATTAGCCAAACTTCAAAACATAATTTTCTTTTTGGAAGGAAAACAGAATATTAAATACAAATTGTCCCAAATATGGTAATATAATATTCTGTATGAAATATGTTTGGGGGAAATTTAAATGTACCTACATAATATACATGGCATTTTTGGTCTTTAAAAGTAGGTCGGTTATCGGAATTTTTAAAGCTTTATATTGTCAAAATTTATTTTCTCTTTAATTCCAAATCGAAAATATGAATTTTTTCCATAATTAAATTTCAAAAAATTTTGTAAGATTTTGGGTTAAAATTCTAGCGAATTTCTTGTTATTATGGTGAAAATTTTTAAAATCAATTATTGGTAGCTGATTTGAGAACAATATGATTATAAGCAATTCCACTCTATCTGCCTATAACGCAAATCTGAAATTAGAAAATTAATATTGTTAACCTCATTTTTATTCCTTACATGTGCTTTTTAAGCTTCCAAGTGCTTTAAATTTCATTAGTTTTCAATAAGTTGAATAACAATTTTTCCAACTATCTCATGAAAAAAATATCACAAATTTATAATAGAAAATTGTGTTCTTCAGTTTTATTTGACAATTATGCAAATATGGGTTATAAGGTTCTGGACACCAAGTATACACTTAAAGACTTCAATATTCGAACTCATAAATTTCCAAAATGTTGCATAGAGTTACTGTAATTCTCATGATATTATTTTACCGCAATTAAAAATTTGCAACTAAAAATGTTTTTGTTGCCAGACTCCCATATAGTTTTCATTAACTAACAAATTTATTTTAATTATAAATTAAAATACCTAGCTTAAGAATAATGTGCATATGCCAATGCAAATAATTTTCATATCTTAAAAATTCATGTTGAATTTTCCATTGTTGTAAAAAACAAGACCTTTTGAATTGTAAAATTTATAAACTGCATTTTTGAATATTTTTTTCCCTCCTTTAAAGTCACTAGTACGCGAAATACCTCAAAATTTCAATATATTTGTCTTTAATTAAAAAATTATTCAAAAAAGCCTTGAAATCATAAATTAGTTCAGCAATTTTTTTTCGTTCTGAGGTTTAAAATTTAAAAATTATTGCAATTATTAGAAAATTTTAAAATTTTAATCGAAATTATTTCATAAAATGTACGTGTGCCGAAATTTTTGGTTTTATTAAATTTTATTAAATTTATTCAATGACATTCTATAGGCTTTTTTCTTTTTGAATTTTTTCAACTTTTAATTTTTAAATTTCATTAATAAAATCATAATTATATTTAGAATTTTAATTATATATATGTCTGTATGTACATAGTCTGAAAATATTTTTACGCTCCAATAAATATTTATTTATTAAAATTATCTAAAATATCTAAATATTTTTAGACCTTTTACTACAAAATTTCTGTTTTTTTTCCTGTTTGTTTTCGCAAATTAATGAATGTATGGCACAAAAATTAATTTTTTTTTTCACCTTATATACCGTAAAAGAATTTAAATGGAAAACATACATAATATGTATGTATATCAATGCATACATGTGTGTAAAATATACACGAAAACTTTTGGATTTAAATTAAATTTCAGCTAACATTATTTTAAAGCGGAAGACCTTTTAAGTGAATTCCTTATATTGGCAACAAAATAATTATTTTGCAGGAGTTTGAAATAGATAATTGTATAACATAGAAAATATCCTTTGACTTTTTAAATAAAATATTCCAGATTAATATAGTGCTTATAAGGAAAAGACAAAAAATTTATTATTTTCCATTTCAAATTTAGAAAAAACTTTGAACTTTATTTTTCTTAATTTTAAAGCATTGCAAATTTATTGAATGCCTAAAGAAAATTTTAATATAAAGACTTTTATATTGTCTGTTTAATGGAACATTTCTTTAGCTATCTTTAGAAAATATTAAAATTTTTCATCAAAACATAAATATTTCAATAATACTATAAATGTCAGTCGCTATTCTAGTCGCTCAATATTAGTCGCAATAATAAAACACTAAAAATATCAAAAACTTACTGTTAAAAATTTGAAGTAAATTGACATTTAATTTTAAAAATCGTTCGCGAAAATTAAAGAATTTGATAAAAACAAACTTAAAGAGAAAAAAAATACAGTTGTTCATATCAACTCTGTGATATCCATACCATCTTGTTATCCTATTGGCGAATTTATAATACCTTTCGAATAAAATAATGTATGTATGTTCGTACGGAAATAATAGTTGCCGTAGATATTTCAATAGTTTCTAGTCTATAATCAAACAAGTATTAAAGTAGTCTGGTAACTACCATAAGGAATCAATAAATTTCAAGGAATTTTATTATGCATAACAGCCCCAATAATATTATACTCGTTGGCGCAAAATTTCTATATTTTAACTTCAATCATTTCTGAGACGTCGTTAGAAAACTTTTACTGTACGGTAGCTACCCAAATTATTTCAGCATACGACTATATTACTATAATTTTATTTGTGAAAATTTGCTGAGCATAGCTCAATTAGTTTTTAAGTAATTAGTTTTAGTTATAATTGGGACTGAACGACAGACGGTCAGACATGTTTTATAGATCATTATTTCTTAGCTTTAGAAACGGTAAGGCAAATTTATCATCCGCTTCAAAAACACGTGTATGAAAACACGTATATTCTAATTTGATTTATATTATTAGGCAATATTTCTAATATTATTGTTCTATTCTATAAATCTAACTCACTTTTATTAAAAAAATTTGCTTTAAAATAAAAAGTTTTAAAAGATGAAGATATAAAGACACGTTTCTAAAATATGCATTCAAAATTGTAATGTCTTACACAAGCACGAGCCTTTATTTATTAAAATAAATTCTAAGAAAAATTTCCTAAATTGTGGCAAAAGTTCATCCTTCTATTTGTAAAAATATCCTTAAACTTTGCTATCTGCCACAAAAGTTGGGTATTCATTTCAAAAACTTTTATAAAGGTATTTTTGTGTTTAATATGAAATTCTTTAGAAATTAATTAAATTTTTATTTGTAAATCATTTGTGATTTTTTTTAAGTAAAAAATTGCAATTAATGAATTTTAAAAGTAAAATTCACAATGGTAAATTCAAAAATCGTTTGATAATTTTAATCATATTAGAAGATAGTGATATTTAAATTAGCATATGATTTTGAAATTCCTTGCATAACAATTTTTATGTTTGTTTAGAAAAAATCTTTGTGGTCAGGTCAAAAATTAATATTTATTTTATTTTACAATAGCTACTATAATTAAAAATTTTTAAATATTGCCTTAATTATATTAAAATTATTTTCTTTTCTCTATTTCCAGGTGAGTTTTTTTTTATAAAATTACAAGAACTTCACTTTAATTTGGTAAGAAATAAATTATTAAATTTGAATGTAAAACAGTTAATAAAATTACTATAGTTATTAAATAATGTAGAACCATTAGAGACAATTAATAACTAAATTGTGTGGTTGTGGAGAAATTTGGTATCAACATTTTGTTATTTGTAACAATTTCCCAATCATGAAGGTATCCTTGATTGGCAGTAAATTATTAAAAGACTACAATTTTATTTAAATTTTTATTCTTTGGTGGTTTTTTCAAGACTAAAGTTAATAATTGTATATAAGATACAATATAGTGTACTGAAGTAAATAGCGATAATATTGTTTTGCACCGTTATAAGAGACTTAATATTATACCTCTTGTTAAAAGATAACAAGAAAATTCTCGTCTTTCGACAAATTATGTTGAGTTCTAATGCTATCATACTGAATGTATTATCTTATTATGTATAACACATTCAATATTTTAATTTTAATATGAAAGTAAAATTGCTACAATAATAATAAAATGTTAACACCAAATTTTGCATTTCAGAAAAATTTTATTTAAATAAAATGTACAGGACCAAATTAAAAATTACAGAATATTGTAGTCACCAAATCTTTATTAATTTAAGAGTAAATAAAATATAATAATCTTAAAAATTAATTATTTTATATGAAGTTTTCACAATAATTACACAATTTTACCAAAAAATGAAAAAATTACCCCAGTATATTATTAATTTCAGAGTTAATTTTGAAAAACAAAAACCAAAAAAGCACGAAAGGAATACAAGAAATTTTTCGACTTCATCTCATTATTTAAAAAAAAAAGGAAAAATTATAATTTAGTGTAGCAAAACACCATTCTAATTCAATTCTATAATATACCACAATTCCAAAACATTTGACCACATTTATTTTAATCCCATTATCTATATAGCACTATCAAAATGAAAGGATGGCCTGGGAAAAAAGTTTTTATTCTACACCATAATTTTCATTTTCGTATATAAACAAAATGGTGCTTTTATACAATTTAATATAGAAGGAATATAAAAGCAAAACACTGAAGTAAATCACTAACATATTTAAAAGCTTTATGATGACCAAAAAGAAAAACAAGAAAAGAAAAGCAGAAAATCAAAAAATAATATCCTTTTCTGTAATTACTCGTGAAATCCTATGAATAAAATACCAAAGACAAAAAAAAAAACAGAAAAGGGTGGAAAAAATATCAAAAATATTTTCACTACTATCATCAATATCATAACAATCATCATCATCATTATTACTTTAAAAAAATACGATAAGCAACCAAACTAACTAACATTAAAGTCAAAAAAATAAAAAATGAGTAAATAAAAGGGTACAAAACCATGAAATTCACGCTTAACAACAAAAAACCAAAACGGGAAAAAAAATGTGTTAGATTATGATTCCTTAAATTCAGCTTTACTAGCACATTTTTCTTTCATATTATCCCCATGATTTTGTTTTTTTGTTGTTTTTTAAAGAAAGGAAAACAAAAGGAGAAGAAAATGGGGAACACATACACACAAGGAAAGAAAAAATAGCAAACTTCTTTTAAAGCTCTTCGTTTTATAATAAATAACGGTGTTTTAAGACTCAAATACATTTTAATCAACACCAAAAACGCTTACAAATTGGTCAGTTTTCCTTTTTCTTTTTTTTATATGGTTGTTCCTCTTTTTTTTGTAATTTTTATTTTTTTTGTGTCTTCTTTTATCAACCTTAACTTCTTTAGTACTATTATTTTCCCCATTATTTTTTGAGTGTATTAAATCAAAGTGTGAGTTAGCAAAAAAAAAATTACCATTTCACATTATTAAAAATTTCCCGACTATTTGAAAAATTTGAAGTAAAAATTTAATTTTCAAATTATGGTGTAAAATATACGGTATTTTATAATGTAGGTGGCGCCTTTCATTAAAAATTAACAAAAATTTCTTCAAAATGACAATTTGTGTATAGGATCTTTAATCTTATTACACCAACCTTCTCATAAGAATTTAATATTAACTGCTGTTACCAAATTTTACCAAAAATTTTGTTTCTTCATTTGTTCATCTGTGGCAACCGATTTATTGGAAAACATTGCTAATATATTTTTGATTCAATGTAATTCGTGTATTCAAAACAAAAATTCAAAAATTCAAAACAAAAATTAATTACGTTCCTACAAAGATGAGTTGAAATGCCTGCAAAATTACAAATACTTCAATATACACTTGGAGGTATTTGACCTAATAATTTTATGTTTTTCCTTTATAGAACGAGAAAATTAAGAAAAAAAATAATTTCCACGGAATATATATTTCCATTTGAGTTGTTGTCCTTTTTCTCATTTTCTTATTATAGTATCCTTTTTTTCACATGTATTTTTATTTTTTCTTATTGCAGTGTTTATGCCATTTATTGTCTTATGTATACAACGTAGAACTCATATTTTAATGCGTTAAAATAAAAGGAAAGAGTGTAGAAAAAAGAAAATGTTAAGTAAAAGAAGAGGTACAAGGATAATGGAAAATACCCTTTATATTTAAGTTTTTTTTTTGCCTTTAATATTTACAGAAGGTCTCCGTTTTGTTTTTTTTTGGGGTGAGAGATATGAAGTCTAAGAAAAAAAAGAATATTATCCCAATAAAATCCTTTTAGGAAATTTTCCATCATAGCTAAAATAGACAAAATTCAGAAAACATTTTTTATTCTTTGTTCAAAAATATGTTCATACAAAAAAGTATAGGGGTTAGATAAGAGTCAGATATAATGGTAAGTTTTAAAAATAGAGCGAGCGTTATTTTCCAAAAAGAATTTTTTTATGCCTTGTACTTTAATAATTTATTTATTTAATGATTTTATTGAAAAAAAAAATGTTTAAAAGCCTTCCGGGTAAAAAAGTACAATCAATGAAAATTTCTGATTTTGAGGTATGAAATTTTAATATTTTTGACATCGAATAATTTTTTGAATAGATTTTGAAAAAATAATGAAAATTTTTTTTTATAAATAATCGAATCGGGAATCATTGAAATTATTATGACGATATTTTAGAATCCTATTAGAATTAATTTTAAAAATCATATAAGCATCAATCAGTGGTGATATAAGCATGTAAAGCGTCCATTAAATTTACCAGTGTCTTATATGAAAAAATTTTTAAACTATAAAAGTTTATATATGTATGTATGAATACAATATGAGCTCAGCGGATTAAAGTTTTTATTAGGCACTTTAAATATTAATGGAATTTCCAAACCCTATTATGCAAAAAAAATAAAATGAAAGCTACATGGAAATTTCTTGTATCAGACGTCAGCAAAATGCGACATATGGGCAGCATGCCGCCCATTCAACTTCTAAGTCAGTTGAAAATATCATTTCTCGTTGTAAGTAGGAAATGTAAAAGACTCGAATGGCCTATACCCATACTCGCATAGTTTTCTATTTGCCCATAGCTCACAAAAGTTTGCCGACGGTCTTCTTAGATCACTTAATATAGTTCCAACTGTATCCAAGCTTTCGAAAAATTTTTGAATTTTGAATTTAAATGCAGTGTTTCCCCTCTTGCTTCTGTATTTAATTAAATTCTTTATCAATTTTCAAAGCAAGTGCAAAAGTTTATCCGGAAAACTCATCTTTAAATTTTGAAAAATTTATTAAATATTAATTAAAAAATTTTCTGATTTTTTATTTCCGAATCATCGCCAAAATGCCTTCATAGCCACTTTCCAATAAATGAACCTTCAAATTTTTTAAAAATTATTATTTTTTATTAAAAAAATATGCTTTGATCTGCATAAAAAAAATAATTTCCTAATTTTAAATATTATGCGCGCTTGTAGCGTTAAACTTAAAGAACAAAAAAAAAATTAAAATATCTTAATTGTGGTTTAAAATAAAAGTTAACAAAATAGGGTTCATAGAATTTTTTATATAGATTTGAGGGAAAAATACCCCTAAAATATAAAATACTTTGTTTTTTTTTTCGTTTTTATTCTTGCCACATAAAGGAGGTGTAAAAAAGTACATAATTAGATGATAGGATTTTTTTTTAAGATTGTTTTTTTATTTCACTCTTTTTGTTTTTCAAAAGGTCAAAATAAGGATCTATCAAAAGAAGAAAGGAAGAAAAGAAATATCTTTAGTAAATTAGAAAATTTTTGTGGTCAATACTTTTACTCCGCCTCCGCGCTATATTAACCATTTAGGTGGAGGAAAAACAAAAGTGTCAAAATTTCAATTTTGATTAATTATCGGTCATCGGTTCCTTAAATTTTCTTTTCCTCTTTTTTATCTTGACAGTTTCTTCATAATATTTTCTAACCTTTTTGTGATTACTAAATGAATTGTTAATAATATTTTTTTGGGGTTTTCTTTCCATTTGTTAGAATTTTTAATCTAAGTTTCTTGTACACAGCTTCAATATAAGCAACATTTAATATAAAAAATTCAATGCAAGTTTCTTTAAAATCAATTGACGTAGAGATTTTTTATGGTGATATTAAATTGAATGTAGCTTTAATACTATACCATGATTTTCTATTTTAACTCTGATTTGCGTGATGTTTTAAGAAATATTTGGACATAAATTTCAAATTTTGTTTTAATTTTTTAATTTTGTCAAAATTTCTTGCTCCAATTTTGGACTATTTAAAATATTTGAGTTAAATAATAAATTTCTCTAAGACTGCTCTAGCAGGCAAACAATACTATACAAAATATTCTTGTTTTAATATTCTTGCCCATTTGAACAGAGGCTCGGGCATTGATTCTCGATTAAAAGTTCGAAATTATTCTGATTTGGTCAGTCGAATGAAAATAATAGCACAGGTAGTATTAAAGTAAAGACGATTGGCGGCACATCATTAAAAATGAATCTTATTTTTCCCATAGATTATTTTCCATTTCAATCTTTTTCGAAATGCATGCATAGCATTTTATATAAAAAAAAAAATTTATTAATTGCTTAAAATTTCATATTCATAATGAAAAAAAATTTCATACTGGAATGCACAATCAAATTTTTCACCGTCAAAATAATTTTCAACAAAAAAAATTTTCTCTTTAGCAATTTAAGAAAAAAACTTTAAAACAAAAAACAAAATTAAACGAAAATTAATTTACATTGGGAAGAAAACTTTTTAATGAGAAACTTTTTCATTTAAAATTTTAAAAATTTCAAAAAAATTTTCTTATTTTTTGTATTTTTTTAACTGTTTGTGCTAAAAAGAAAAAAAAAAGAGTTATTTTTTTCGCTAAATTTGGTTAATCGCATACTGATTTAACTTTTCCTTTTTACGAAAAAAAAATCCTATTTTCTCTTTTTAAATATATTAAGGCAAAGTGCTGGAAAACCCAGTTACCACTTGACTTAACTTTATCCATACAAAATAATAAGGCGATGATACTAAATTCTGACTGAAAAACTGAAACTATTAAATGAAATATTGTGAAAAAATCTGCAAAAGAGTACAACAAAAAAAAAAGGAAAGTTCTTGTTCCAATTTAAATTTATAATATCCTTGATATCCATCATAAAATAAAAAAAGAAAATATAAACTGTTTTAATTTAATTGAAAAATATTGAAATTTTCCAACAAACTTTTATATATAGAGAAAATCACATATACGAATATTGTTATAAGATCAATTAATTTTGCTTATTTGTGCATAGCATAAAACTATTCCTATATAAAAAATGTGCATTCCAAGCGATTTTGTATTAAAATCGCATACAATAAACACTTACATGGCAAGAGTTTAAAGATAAAACGTGTTATGTTCACTTTTTTGGAAAATCTCGTTAAATGCACTTAATTTATTTATCATTTAAAATACTCATTGATCTTTCATAGAGCACCTGAAACTTTTTGTAGAAAAGTAAATTTCACTAATAATGTCATTTACTTTTCTAATAAGAAGTAAAACTCATTAAAATCACTCAATAATTTTTGTTCTCTTAGTGAATTTTAAGGAAAAGAATTAATTGTAAATAATCTAATCATGTTTTGAAAAAATCAGAGTGCAGTACATAGAGTAAAATAGGGAAATATTGAAGAATGACGAAATTGTTAAAACAATTAAATCCAGTTCGTCGACAGCTGTTCAATTTCACGGTTTGTTATATTTCATTGCCATGAACAATTTAAATTTTTATATGATGGAAAAAAACGAAACAGAGTGTTTAAAAAAAGTTGCTTTGTAATGTAACACTTGTCCCTTCAGAAAGTGAAAATACTGCTTTTTCAAAACAGTCTAACTTTAACATTATTAAATCTACTGTCATTCATGTACCAAAATATTTAAAAAATTGCATACTTTTAGGTAGAGCAATGTATGCATTTTTGAAGTAAAACGAAACAAATAATTGAAAGAGGCGCTAACAAATTGCGTGAATTTAACGGTTAATTAAGTGAGTTAAGAAAAATAATTATATTTTTAATGTCATGGTATTTACCGTTAACTTTCTGTTAGTTAACAGTAAATGTCCTTAAATGTTAAGTTCTTCCAAAGTTTTACCGTCTACCAGCAAAATTTTGGAAAAGCTTACATTTTCGGAAATGTAAGGTACGAAACTATGAGACCTTAAATCTTTTGTCGACTAATGAAACGTTAAATGTGTCGCGTATAATAATTTAGTGAAAAGTTTGAACATAATTATAAGATTCAAATAATATTTATTTAGATTTGTTTGAAATCTACAAAAATTTTCAGAAGGCACGAATAATTGAATTATGAAAATTTTCATTTATTTGGGAATTAATAAGCAATTGTATAAAAGAAATGAATTAATTTTAAATATACCCCCCTTATATGAGCTCGTTTTACTCTCAAACACATTTAAATGAAGAATGTAAATTTATTGCTGCTTCTAAAATATTCACAATATGATTTTATTTTCTATTTTATTTTCTTTTCCCAAAAAAAAATTGACAATGAAAATTAAAACAAAATCAAACAGTTTTTGAAGACATTAAATTTTCATTTTAGTATCTCTTTTAAAGACAGTGAAAATGAAATTCATGAAGAACTAAAGAATAACTTTAATTGTAAAAAAGCAATAATTAGCTTGAAGTCATTCAGATAATCTTAAAATTCAAGTGTTAGTTTAAATGTCGTGGATCAGTCATAAGCAACATCTATTATTTATTTTCTCACTATTATAAAAATTCTTTAACTCTATTTTAAGTATACAAGGTATAAATTTACTTAGTAATATTCAAATTACAATTATTTGAATCTTTATAGAGAATATTAGACATTCTTCTTCAAAGTGTTGATAGAAGAACATACATAAAATCTAGTTATCACTTTTATTTTTTATTAAAATGCAACTAAAATTATTAACCTAGTTTTCACTTTTATTACATTAAATAAATTTCATAAAAAAAAATATCTTTCATTTTTTATTACATCCCTTTAAAATTAAATTGTAGATATTTTTTTATGCTTCAAATTCTTGCATCAATAAGATTTGAGATTAATTTTTTTTTCTTTAATGATTTTTTAAAGGATTCTATACTACATTCTGAATATTAAATTCTTATTCTAACTGAAGTTTTTCAAATTTAATTTTATTTAAAAATTGAATTTTTAATATTGCTGCAAAATTATTGGTCCCATTAATCTTAATAAAGTTGGGTCAAACCAATGGTTTGTATTGTAGCACTTTTCCCTTCAACAAGTTAAAATTCTGCTTTTAAATACAGTCTATGTATAGCTATCACACTATTAAAATTATTTTCATTCATATACAAAACTATTTCTAGGATTGCATATATTTAGGATGATACATGCATACATGCAGTCTTTGAAATAAAGCAAAAATTAATATAAAGAGGGGTTAACATAATGCTCGATTTTAAGGGTTAATTGTGTGAGTTCAGAAAAATAATTATATTTTTTAATTTTACGGAATTTACCGTTAGCTTTTTGCGTTTATAAAAATTTGGAAAAGCTTGCGGTTTCGGAAATATAAGGTGTCAAAAATTCAAATTTTACAAATTTCAAGAGGCGATAACTTGAGAGGGGGTGGAGATGGAAAAAAATTTTTTTCTAGCGAAATGAACTATTTGATAATATCTAAAACCTCCTAAAATTTCAAGCTTCTACAGGCTGGGGTCTAGAAGAAAAACGACATCAAAAATTTGCAAAAAAAGGACTTTAAATAACGGTAAATTTGAGCGGCCATTTTATTTTTCTTAAGTTGAACTATAGTATACCGCGCAAGGGGAAGCAAGCCACTGCCTTTCTGCGTTTGCAAAATTTCAAAAATGCTTATGGTTTCAATGCAACAAATATTTAAAAAAGGCCATTTTTAGGGTTTTGGGGGGGTATAACTTCTAGAGGGAGGGAGATAGGTAAAAATTTTGTTCTACGGAAATAAGTTTCTAGTGAAGATCTATGTACGTATTAAATTTCAGCTTTCTATCTTCAAAGGTGTAGAAGTTTTGTAAACAGACACACGGACAGACGGACGGACGGACGGACGGACGGACAGAGTGAAACTAATAAGCACTTTTTTCAAAAAAATTTTTGGAAAAGTGCTAAAAAGTATCTAAAAATATTATTATAATTTTCTGAGACTCAAATAAAATATAAATGAATTTTGAAAAAAAAAAAACGAGAATGAATATAGTTCAACGTGTCAACTCTGTGATAATAAATTATTGAGATACAGGTTCTTACAACCTCATACCATATACACCATACACGTATACCCATACAATCTTAGAGAGTTTTACTGACCACATCATTAAATTCGTTTGTGTAATATTGCAGCTTTGTAGATTCAATACTTTCTGAGCTACGAACCAACAACTTATAAACTTATATGGTAGCTACCGTAATCGAGAAGTTTCAACAGCTTTTATCAAACATACTAAGAATTTGTTTGTGCAAATTTTCAAAACTATCCGCAAAATAATCTCTGAGATACAACCAACTAAATTTTGAAGTTGTATGGCAGCTACCCCCACCCATACCTAGCTTATAATTACTTTAAGTTCTGCCGTGTACTATAATAAATTTGCTCAATTAGTTTTTAAGTTATCGTTGAGATTTTCAAAAAATTGTATTAACGCTTCTGCTTTTAACCGCACACTCCCATGGCATGTTTTCTAATTTTAGCTCTTAATAATGTTGCTCAAATAAATATTCCTATTGATTTTCAACTTCACGTGGCGGTACCGGAAGTTTTTTTTCATAATTTATTTTTTCGATAACAGTTAAAAACCTCTGAAAATTAAAAATTAATTTGATTCGAGGCAAAATTCGCTCTTAATTTAGAAAAATATTCAAGTTGAATTCAAATTAAAATATTCAACAATAATAATTTAAGGTTAAATTTAAAATGACTTAAGAATTTTATAACTGAACACCATGTTTACTCTTAAAGCCCATCAAATTCACTTTAAAGGATTTTAATTTTCTGAATAAATTTAAAGGTCCCCCTTGATAAATAATTCCTATTTATTCTAGATATTTCTAGAAAATGTTAATGAAAGGCATAAAATTGGCATTATACGCACCTTTAAGTGGCATAAAAAAGTCATAAAAATACATAATATTAAAAATACATAATATATATATATATATTACATATTAAGTAAATATATGTACAATATAGTATATATGTACAAACAATAAAAATATTGCATATTTTCGCAGTTAAATGCAGAATGGTGTAAGTAACAAAAATTAAAAAAAAAAATTAGGAGAGAATTTTAACTATTAAAAAAGGAAAACACCAAAACAAAAATTATGCACGCAACAACAAAAAATTCCATTCAGAGGATCTATGTTTTGGCAATATACCGGTAGAATTATTAATATTATTTTTTTTTACGAACGTAATACTGAATGATAATAAAGGAACCTATATAACATATGATAACAGCCAACAAACTAAATGAAATCCCAAAAAAAAAACCTTTTACCGTATATTAATCTGATACAACGCTCAGATTTATGTTAAATGTAAATGTAATAATATTGTAATATATTACATAGGTAGGTAATAATAGTTGAATACCAGTAATGTATATAATATATTTGTTTTTTTTTTCTTTCAATTTTTTGTAAATTATTATAACGACCATTGGCTTAAATTAAATAAACTGAGTGAGATACCATCTCTATCTGCATATACCGCAATACATAATAATAACATATAATATACAAATATAAAAGAAGCCCTTTAGTAAAATAAAATTAAATGAATGCTACATGTATAATTTAATGTAAGTGATGTTGTCGTTACATGAATTGCCATTTTTGAATTTAAATTCATTGCGAATGCCAAATATATAAAATAAGTCGAAAGTTATTCATAAAACTAATTTAGTACAAAATTATATTGAATTCAAATTCTAAATAAGTAAAATTAAAAGCCTTATACTCGTATCTTATAAGTAAATATAATATTATAGCATATACACAAAAAGTGCATAGAAGTAAATGGCATTATTTAGAATCCGATTTTTTAACTAAAATAACCACATATTTCGAATTTTTTGGAATTTTTCAACAAAATACAATATCTTTTTCTGAATATTTTAGCAAACTTAAAATCTTTTTTGCAATTATGCATTTTACGACATTTTCAATTGAATGTCTTCCTTTCTTGTTGACATACCTTCCAAAGCCGTGTTCAATAACATTTCAAGTTAAATCTTTTGCAATATTTACAAATTATTCTCGGTGTTTTAATTTGTGAATCAATTTTCCTGCATTTCGTTGCAATTGATTCGTTCATTATATTTTTTTCATTCCAGTACCTCAACGGAGGTACCGCTTCAACTCACTTTCAATAGTTGTAGTAACTGCATTTTGTTTTTTCTTATTGTCGCCGACGCAAAATTGGTTTCATATAAAAAAAAGCTTTTAAAAATTAATTATATACAGGAGGAAATTTTGACTACCTACACATTTTATATTCATAAAATAATAGAAAATTCCAATTCTTTTGTTGTATGTCTAGTAACATCTTAGGCATGATAAGCTTTACATTATAAGGGTCTCTTTACAGAAGAGAACATGATTGATTTAAGAGAATAGGACAAAATTTAATTTAATTTTTTTGTGATAACCTTTTTAAAAATTAAATGAAACCGAAATTCTTTTTAAAGCTATTATTTTTCTTCCGAAAATAAAAAATATCCTCCCCATATTTTTAATCCAATTTTCATTTTTCTTACCATTCCGTTAATTTACCATTTGGTTTGCAAAAATAAAAATAGGAATAAAAATTTTTTTTTTTTTCTGTTTTTTCTTTTGCTTTCTTGGCGACTTTCGCCATTATAAATCAAAAATATTATAGCCAGGTGTTGCAGTAAAAATTACATTAGCTTTTAAGACATAACGTATGACATATATTCGGCTGTCATGGGATCAATATTCAGATTAAATGATAAGGTCTATGAACTTGTTTTTCCATTTTTTTCTTTATTTTTTTTTCTTAAAGGAATATACGTAAGTGATGTCATAATGCAATAAAAATATTAACCATATTTTGTTTATTGGGAAAAATTAAATATTCTGTGTAAAAATTTTAAATCCTTTTAATTCAAGTTTTAAAAGGATTTTACTAATGGAATACTAACATTCTTTTAAAAACGATTTTTTTTTTGTATCAGAGCTACAAATTATTTATATTTTTGTTATAATATTAATAGGTATTTTTAAAAGGTTTTGTGCAAAAATAGAAATGCAAAAAAAAAACCATAAACGGCCATACTCACCTACATTTTTATTATACTTTCTCTTATTAACCTTATATTTTCAACAACACAGATAAAATATCCAAGTAGATTATCAGAGAAAGAAGATTTATATTTAATATAAACTTTTATTCAGCAATGATTAATAAAATATTGCTGTTTTTATGAGAAAAATTTAAATTATTTGATATATTGGAGAGTTAAAATTTTCAAAGCTCTTACATTTACATTATGCATTAAAAAATATTTTCTGTATAAATTACTGCAGAAATGGAGAACCACCATTTTATATTGCATTCTCATAAATTAATAATCAAAAATTAATGCTCGGAACTGGGATTAAATTCACGTATTTGTTTTATTTAATTTGAATTTTGAAATCCTTTTTCTATTATGATACTCATAAAATAAAAATAAATTTATTTTCCAATCTAATTTAGATCTTCATAAATTATAAATTGAAAGTAATGCTTTAAAAATATTAGGGCCATAATAATAATTTTTCTAATCTAATGCTCTATTATAATTAAAGGAAAATTTTATGAGATAATTTTGAAAACCTTACATAAACACTAAAACTTAGTAAACCTATGTGGAAGAGTGAATAAATAATTAATTCTCTTCTCTTCGTAAGAAAATAACGAAAAACAAATTTCGAGCCACAATTGAAACTACAATAGACTATGAAATACGAATGTGTTGTCAATTGGTGGAAAACTTCAAATATTTTCTGTTTTTCAAATTACGGAGAAAGTAAGGATGAAAGTTCGAATGTTTTATTGCTATAATTGATGAAAATGAAAATTCCAAACAAAAATTCAATAGTAGGAAGCAATTTTAAAAAAATTTGTTTCACTAAAAGCTATTAATAATTGCGCATGTTTTCCCGAAACAATTGCCTCTATATTTTCTATAGAATTTAATTTAATTCATATATTTTTGTAAGCGCAACTAATACGATTATCATTTGATGAAATATCAAAGATGATACATTAAGCGACAGACAATAATCGATTTCTGGCATTTTCAGAAATTTGAAGAATTGCATGTTATACGGTAAAAAGAATACGTAAAAATTATGTTTTTGTGGTCAAACTTACAGACAAAATGAAACCAATAAGCATACTTTTTTCATAAAGTTTCCGAATATTTATCAGAGTATCCAAGCGTTAATATTAAAAAAAATGATAGAAAAAAATTTTTTGAATGAAAAATTTAATATAGAACAAGTTTTAGTTTTAAAAAAAAATAATTTTCTTAAACAAAAGAGTTTAATAAAATTTTGACAATTTCCCAAATTTCACATAATTTCATAGAGATACTTAAAAAAAGTATGGAATTAATAAATAGAAAATTGTAGCACAATCCTTTCTTCTCACATGATTTTTATAATTCTTAAAATTTAAAAAATAAAGAATCTGAGCAATTCATAACATAAATCAAATACAATAGCAAATAAATTATTAGACAAAAGCAATGTGTTATTTCAAAACTATTCTTCCTCTAAAATAGACACAAAATAATAATATGAAAATTCAAAAATATATTTAAAGAACAAAAGAATGTCATGTAAAATTGCTGAGCACATACAAAAGGAAGGGCCACACACACAATACAATTCAAAATTTTCACAAAACAAAGAAAAATTATTTTTGTAAACTGAAAAACTAAAACAAAAAAAAAACTATAGAGGAAATCACCACAAATGACAATTTCAGGAATCTCAAAACTTTAGAGGAATCAAACAACAACAACACAAAAATAAATTCTCAAAAGCACAATAATGTATGTGTGTGTATTGTGTATGAAAAAATTAATTTCCTCTTTTCTCACATTTTTTACTTTTTCTCACTTCCTTTGAACAATGAAAAAATAAAATCAAATGTTAAAAATAGTTTTTTGTTTTCTTCTGTTCCAAACGAACAAATTTTAGTGAAACAATATGTTTAACCATTCCAATTACTATAGTTTCTACATGATTTAACCCTTTCTAAATACAAACTAAAATTCTACTTTCATTTCTTATTATTTTGTGAATAAAAATGCAACTTTCTGTTCTTTGACTCTTATTTTATCCAAAAACAAAAACTTTAGTTTTTCTTGATTTTCTGCAATTCTATTTTAAATGTGAATTTTAAAAATTAAAAATCTTTTGAAAATAGAAAATTTCTCTTACAAGTTTATACTGGACAATTGTAACAATTTAAAGCTCTTCAATTAAACACTGAAAATGATAATTAGATAAATAAAATTTTGTGTGGGTGCAGCCCAAAATCAACTGCATCTCTATATTTTACTAATATTGTAGATCTATACGATATAAAAAATTTAAAATTACAAAATATGTATATGATTTGAATTCCAAATTCTGAATATCAAATGCAATTAAGAACACTATAATTACATATTATGCTTATAAACCTAAAATTTATAGGTTACTCAAACTTGTTTTATAGGTACAAAACAATTTACTTTTTCAACTACAATAATTATTTTAAATTCCCAACTTTAAATATTCGTTTTCTTAAATTATTTATTAGCTTAAAAAAAATGAAAATTTGCTCCATTATAAAATTCTATTTGAAAAATGAAAAGTTGTTCCTATAACTATTTAAAATATTTCTCCAGATTAAATAATTTGTGAAATATCTAAGATTTTTTATAACTAGAAGCTAAGATAAAAGATGATATACCTACCTATACAATTCGGACAATCTGGGGATCGTTTATCTAAATTTTGATATGGAAACGATGAGACAGCTGAGCATACTCTCTACTTTGTTAGGCATTAGCCAGGAGCCGATTGGTTCACTTTGGATATATGTGGTGGCCCCCTCGGATCTTTGAGAAATGGTGCTCAGTCGAATCTATAAATATGTTACGGTTATGCCCTTAGCTGATGCCGTATTATTATTACAGTGGGATATTACAATAAGCTTTTATGGCTTGATCTGAGATTGACCCCAGCCGATCTACAAATCTAAAAATCCACAATGTACCTACTACTATGCGATTTCTTAGCTATAATATATTAAACTTTATACTATAAATCGCGTATATTGAGAAAAAGAGTCGAAAACAAACAGTCTCTCTAATATCAATTATAAACTCGATCAGTAAATTTACAATTGTAATTCAAGATTTCTATAACTACACTTTTTTAGTTCGATTATAATATTTAATAAAATATTTTCACTAAATTTCTAAATAACTAATATTATTCCGGAAATTTATTTTATTTAAATTTACAAACTAACAAACTAATAATATACTTAAATATAATTTAAAACATATTTAATTATTTAATAGAGTTCATTAAAACTTTTAAACAATTTTATATAAGTTTTGTATTTATACAGTATGTACACACTCTGTGGACCATAACCAAATCATATTTTAAATTTATTGCGGTAATATTTTTAATTAAATATGATTATGATTCTTCTTCTATTTTATAATAGTAAATTGTTTATAATCATATAGACAGTATTGTAGTAATGTCATTAAATTATCCAATATAAAGTATAAAAATAATTTTTCTTATTTTATTTACTAGCAACACCAACTATTCGTATCCAACTATTTGTATGTACATAATACATAATTTGCTAGTTATATAATATACTCTATATGTATGTATACGCAGTACAACACTCGGTTTTATCACACAATAAAAAAATTATTGTCTAATATTAATTAAAATTATACACATACAAAGTACAAACATAATATAAATAAAAATGTATAATGTATGTATGCATGTGTATCTACTTAAACTATGTCAAACTTTTATATTAATTTTTCCTTATATTTTAAAGAATATTTTTTTACTCTATATCCGAAAGGATTTATAAATATTATAAATACACTTTGCATGTGTATATATTTGTTTACATTTTACTAACAAACAAAACAAAAATAATGTATAAAATGAGAAGGCGACATAATTTTAACATAATGTTTGTACTCTTTTGTGATGTGAACAGACTTTTTAAAAATCAGAAAAAAAAACTAAATAAATAAAAATATAAGAGAGATCAAGACCAATAGAGAAAGAGAGAGAGAGAAAGAGCGAGGAAAAAGAAAAATTTTCAAAATCTAAAAATAAAGCAAATACGGCAATATTCAGGATTCAGTAAAGAAAAACCTAGAAAAAAAAACATAAAAAAAAAAGTTTTGTGTTAAAACAATAATAACTGCCACATGTTACTCTCACTCTCTAAAATCAAAAGAATTATTTTTATTATTTTTTTAATTTAATTTTTTGTTTTAACTCTAGAATCCTTTAGAATAGACTCGTCGGATAGTCGAGGTCGTCTATGTTTTTACTATAGATCATTTCATATAATATATATACAATTGCATTTATGTGTTAGATACAAACAAAATATGTAATATCAAAGGCAAATATGCACATACTTGCATATTTAAACAAAAAGTATTTCAATATTATTTTGAAAATTTTCAATGCAAAAAAAAGAAGTAAAGTACTTAAAAAAAAATTTATTTTTTTGTTTTCTTGTTTTTATTTTTATATTTTAAATACAAACGAATTATAAAGTACATGTAGGTATACATTATTTTCCTCACAAAATTCTATTATACGTTCCTATTTATGTGCATATCCGTGTATGTACATACAAAATATTTCATATGATAACATACTGTATAAGACTTTGAATATAAAAGGACTTTATGAAAATTTATTTGTTTTTAGTTTTAAATAAAAAAAAAAAAGTTGGGCGGGTGGGGGGAGTGAAGATAAACAATGAATTTTCCGAAAGGATAAAAAATTTAACTGGATTTTGTCTACACTATAATATGTATTGTATATTGTATGTATTGTAAATGTATTTTTATAAATCATTGCAGTTATTTACTTTTTAAAGTATTTTAACAAATGAAAAATATTCACAATATTTTATATTTTCTTTACATAAATGTATGTAACATAAAATATAATCTACATGCATACGTTTTAAGGATGTGTGAATAAGATTGAAAGAAATGTGTTAGCAACAGAAGATTTTATTATATTTTTCTTTTTTGGAAAATTAAAATCAATTGCAATTTTTCAATATAAATTTCTACTAACTACCTATAAATAGTTATAAAAAAAGATAAAATTAAATAGTTAAAATTTAAGGACAAACAGAAAAATTAATTTAGTAATCCTGTTTTTATAGTTCAAAAATTTGAAAATGAAAAAAAAACTTAAGCTATTAAAAATATTTTATTGCTTTAGTAGAAATTGAATTCATCTACATATATTACAAATATACCCAACTGTTTTATATACATAAATGCTTTAAGTGTTCTTGAAAAATTAGGAAATTACGATGTCCAGCATCCAGATGACCCGATAACGTAAAGCCAGCAGCGGATCTACCATATATTCAAAATAAACATTTGCAATTATCGCCGAAAAACAGGCGCGGCATTGAAAACTTAAAGAAAAAAACTAAATTTTAAAAAATAAAAATTCATTCTAATTTCTTCCATTGCGTGTTCTCTAAATACAAATATTGCGTAACAAAAAACTAAAAATTTAATTCTATTAGTAATTTATAACTCTGTGCTTATCTGTTTAAAAGGTGAAGGAGGAGGGACGAGCGTATTATTCGGGCGCCAAAACAAGCCAGAACCGGGCCAGTGTAAAACACAGCAGCTTTACACCGTAAAGCTTTGTCATCTCATTTAGATTTTAATACACTGATTGTATAATTTAGATAAAAATTGCTTATAAAATTCATAAAATTTAGCAATCTTTGGTTAAAAAAAATATTTTAATTAAATACCAAACATTTCTGTACAAATCTGTAATGTATACTATATAAAACCTTCATAAGACCTTTAATTACATTGATATTTAAGAGTCCTTTACACACAAATTTACAATAAATTCAAAATGATTTTCAAAAATTAATCTGAAAAAAAAAATATCAATTCGATTTTTTAAAAGAATTACCAAATTTATTACCAAGTTTTTCTTTGTATAGCCACTACTTTACAAATAAAATTATTTTTCAATAAGCTCACTGAAAATCCAAAATATTTATCTATTCCATAATGGTTGAAGTATTAAGCAAATTAAATATAGGATATCTTTTCAATAATGTTCGCTCCCAACTGGTTTTCACTTAATAATAATATACGATACGTAAATCAACGCTTCTTAAGTATAAATTTCGACTTTTTCATTATGCAATTCATTATTGGAATAAAGGACTAAAGTTAAAAATTAATACTGTCAGACAAAATAATGAAAAACTATGTCTGAAAAGTTTCTCTTTTTTTCTTTTTTAAATTAAGATTAAAATTACAACATAAATAAATATTAACATACTAGTTGCTGCCACATGCAAGTCAGTTGAAATTTTTATAAAAAAACAGCAATAATATTAAGAAATAAAAAACTATATACAAAAAAATAAACTTATTATATTATAATAAATTTTGTAATATAATATTTTCACTCATAATTCTTCCCGTAAGTGATCTGTAAATAAGTACAAAAAAATAAATCAAATAAATAACGTTTTGTAGGGTGATCCATAATAAAAGCATGTGGCAGTAGCAAAAGTGACTTTCAGTATTTTTGAATTTTTTAATTTTTTTTGGTTCAAAATTATTATATGTTCTATTTGGCAAAATTTTGCTTCGAAAATTTCCATTTAAATAGCAAAACATGATTCATTCAATGAGAATTTACATATTATAATCTTGCTTTTTGGTAACAATTGAATCGAAGGTAATTAATTAATAGAAGCTGAGCACGTATACGCAATATATACCGACCTTTCGTAGCAATATTAAAATGGTATCAAAAGTTCTATTCGTGTAGACTGTAAAACACACAAAACTACAAATATGTAACTTGCACTTAAAATTTTTATTAAAAACAAAAACGACCGGAACTCTAAATATGTCTAATCCAACTCATACACCATATACTTCCAGAATAAATACACACATTTACTCAACATATTTGAATACTTGTATGTATTCATATATTTACATTTTTGATTATTTTAATGTAATCTTCCTTATTTTTTACAAAAAATAAATTTATGAATATTTTTGTTTTTGTGTATGCAACTGTAATGCATTTATATATGAAACAAAAAATTAAAAAATAACAAAATAAAGTTTTTATGCTTTTTATTTTAATTTTTTCGCACTCTTTACTTTTCTCTTATTTTTTGTCCAATTGCAAAAATGATAAATAATTCTCAGAGCAGTAGTTAATTCTAATTTGGTTTTGCACCACTTAAAAATTTTTTATTTAAAAAAAAAAAAGAGAAAAATAAAATAAACTTTTTATTCCTTTGATACTGTCACAGTAGTGCTATATGGAGAGAAAAATGAAAAGAGTTTTCCTTTTGATTTCTCAGTAACTTTTCATTAAGTTTTAACTTTTTAAAATGTTATATAAAAAATGTTTTGCTTTTTAATGTTGAAAATTTTCTATGTCGAAAAAGAAAAACAAATCTCCTATTTTTTCTCTCCCAAATAATTGTCGCACCTTCTATGGAAAACTATTATACAACTGGTATTTGGCAGCCGTAACCGTCTTTGCCTCTTCTTAGCAAATTTAAATAAAGCAAATTTAAGCAATCTTTAATCTTGCTCAGGCTAATATCTAAACAAAAAAACACGGCTTAAATTGAAAAAGAAAATGTCAGAATTATTACCAACCGCATAGCACACAATAAGAGAGTTTACGTGACAGCACCAAATTTCGCATATCGAATTTTCGGTGAAAACCCACTTCTCCATAGTAGAGAGGCGCGAATAAAATATTTTTAAAGAAATATAGGTTTGTTGGTCTGTGTGTACACGAAAATATCTCAAGCTTAGCTGAACCAAATCTGATGAAATTTTATATATGAGTTTACTTTCGCTATGTCACGGTCTGATAAACTTTTGGGATAATATGTCCTACCTCGAAAACTGAGCCCTTTTACGATCCGAAGTAATAATTTTTAAAAAATATTCAACAGATTTTCTTGAAACGTTATTTATGAGCAGCTCAAGTTTTATATATGAGTCTAACTATTCACCATGCGGTCGATCATGCGCTAATTTTTTTAATGGTTATTGCAATTTTAAATATTTTTGAGTAGCTTCTTTTCATTTGAAAATGTTATAATGGTATGATAAATATTGCATCAAGTATTTGTGGCCATATTTTGAATTTTATGTTTTCCAAAAAAAAAAATCTCACATTTTTTTTGAAAAATATATTCTATGTACATATTATGGTAAACATGGTAACTAAATATTAAATACTGCCTACAGTTCTTAAATTGTTTTCGGAAAAACGGTGTCAAATATTACAAGAAAACATGCTATTCTATATTTAAAATCCATTAAAGACTTAAAATTAATCGCAAATAAATTACTAAATAATAAATAATTTCCAATTGTTTTGACGATTCGAAATTGTGCTGGAAACTAAAGAGATAGATAAGTTTTAAATTTCTAAATTCAAAAATGATCTGCGAGTATAACAAATGATAAAACAAAATTTATATTCTCTTGTTTTCTAATCTATATTTCGTTTCACAAATCTGATTTTTTAAATTACCAATCATGCGAAATGCTTTTTCGTTTTCTCTGGTGTTTCCTCTGGTTTGTTTTGTTTTTTTATAATAATATCAAAACTCTTCAATATGAAATTAAAAATTTATTTGAATACTAAAAAACTGTGTATATTTGTTAATCAACTAATGCTCTTATGTATTTAATAAACAAAAGCCTAAAAAAAATTTCAAGTGAAAATCCAGTTTTTTTAAAATTGAATAGCTAGCATTCACTTGGAAATATTTAAAATCCATAAATTTATATAGAACAGGATATTCAAAAGAGCTACTCTATACCTATATAACCATTCATATACATGAATTTTTGGCATTTTGTTAAATCAAATCTACTATTTTAATTAACAATAGCAAAAAAAGGATGAGAATTAGCTATTTGTTGTTTGAAAATTCAATCGCTTTCTAAAGAATTTAATTCAATTGTATTTAATGGTAAATTTAGAACTAAAAATTTTGACTGATCAATTTATTTTGCGATCATATACCGGCAATGTAGATTAGTGATTCTGTGAAAATACCAAGAAAAAGTAATTGAATTTTTGAATAATAAAGAGAAAAAATAAAATATTATTTGGAAAAGGGGTAATTTAATTTTTGAAAAATATTACTAAAGAATAATGGAAAATAAAAAAATTAATACCCTTAATAATTCAATAATAAATAAGATGGACTCTATGAATTTTATATTTGAAGAATTTTATAAAATTAAAAAGAAGCGAATAAAAACGTTTTAGTTGGAATGAACCAATTGAATTATACTCTGCAACTTTCATTGTTGCATAGCAATTACAAGAACCTGTGAAACCGTTCTATAGAAACTTCACGGACATAATTGGACACAAGATTTCCAGGCCGAATCTAACTTTATTATTATTTCCCAAATATTTAAAATTTTGGACTTGTACGAGATTGTACGAGCAACCCGAACCAGTGAAACCACTCTATTAAAATTTTCGAAATATATGTAAAATGTAATTGGGTGCATCCCTTACAAAATTTGACATTAATATCTTTATTAGTTTTTGAATTATTCAAAATAACCTCTTTCAATTATGTGTCAGTTAACCTGTGAAAAAGTAATTTGTGAAAGTTTTGTGTCAATTATGCATTATTCATATTCGAGTTATCGTGTGATTGGACGTATGGACGAAGCAAAATATAAAAATCGATGCAGACTTTGATAATACACAGTGAGGTAGAATGCGGAGCAAGAATATTTATATACAAGTCCATACCGCAGACGACTACTTCAAGACCTTACAAACTCCATACGAAATTTAATATGTCCTTGACGAAGGTGCAGGGTATAAAAGTGATTTTTGTGTAAGTTTTACCCAATTAAACAATATAGTTAAAACGGGATTTTTAATTATTATTACATTCGAATTATCTTGTTTAGTTCGAGCCTTTAAAATTGCACCTACATCCGTTATTAGTATTTTAAACTTGCAAAGGATTCATTTTCAGGGAAAAAATAGTTCATGTTACAAGAACTTATTTTGTGTTAGAATTCAAAACAAAACAAAAGAATAAGAGAAGCCAATTAGGAATTTTTTCCTTAGAAAGTTGAACTGCTTTTATATTCGCTACATGCGGTTCTTTTATTACCAGAACGATATTGAAGAATTCATATTCAAAAATCTATGATTATTTCTGTATTGAATGAAAACAAAAAATTAAATTTAATTCTTAGAAATAAAAAAAAAATCCTCATCTTCATGGCTTACCATATGAACATTGTTCAATTCAAAATAAGTTGGATCATAGACAAGTTTATTGTATACGTTCACTTTTTCACCTTATATATACTACGTATGTGTACTTATGGTTTTTTATGTTAGAATAAATAATTTGTTACTTCTTGTTTCGTGATTTTAATGTTATAACATGCTCCAAATAGCAAAAGAAAAACTTTC
Source organism: Condylostylus longicornis (assembly GCF_029603195.1). NCBI lineage: Eukaryota > Metazoa > Arthropoda > Insecta > Diptera > Dolichopodidae > Condylostylus > Condylostylus longicornis. Next base: position 3,450,533 of record NW_026578013.1, on the reverse strand, counting down.
CGGGCGACTGATTTAAATTTTGGAAACAAAAAAAAAATTAAAACCACTTCGAAATGTGAGATTTTTCAATTTATAAAGTCCTTTAAAGAGAAGCACAGGATCAACTTGGTAAAAAAAATTGCTTAACAGAAAAAGTTTAAGTTTCCGTGCCATAAATCAAAATACAAGCCAGTTACAATACTGTTAAATAAAGTTTGTATTAAATGGAAAAAACAGAATTTTACCGTATGTAAAATCTAAATCATTACTATATATACCTGAAACCACAACTTCCACAAACATAGAATTTATGCAACTATATACGAAAATATGCTATGAACACCTTAAATAGACCAATTTAGTTATACACAATTATATGCAGTTGACAAAAGTGACAATGAATGATTTTCTGTTTTCTTGCTTATTTTTTTTTTCCAAAAAAAAAAAATTGTAAGTTTTCCATTTTCTGTTTAGATTGTACTGAATACAAAACGAAAATTTGCGGTCTCTATTCATTTTCACTAACAATATTATATAAGCTAACGAAAGTTCAATTTTTCTTCTCCATAATAAATGCTGCCATGTCAGTGTTTTATTAATAAAGTAAAGGCATAAACCACTTTCGCATATAAATGCCAAAAATGGAAAATTGATGAAAGTTTACTGTCAGGTATAATATCAAAAAAAATATCTCGATTTTCACTTGAACGAAAATGTTAAAGTTGATAAGTAGAAATTTAATTTTTTTTGGGGGGTGGTTTTAAATTGACAAAAGAAAATAGGAATACTTGTTTAAAGTAGTGATACCATAGAAAGACATAGAAAGGAAAGGGAGTTAAGAAAGAATGTACAAGTCAAATTGACAATTAACCAACAAATGCAGTTTAGACTATGGTTATAATTGAGTAAAGCTATTAGAAATAATAATTGAATTAAGTTTAGTACCACTTATCACTTAAATAATTGAGAACTTTCGGTCTTCATATAACACTGCTTTCATTCACATAATGCAATCTTGAGATACAGCAATATTATACTTTGCTAATCCAGATACACAGTATTGAGCTATTCATTTTTTTAAAAACACTGTGTATAAAAGAAACATTTTGTTTTGGTGGTAGTGCACATTTTGTCGACGGCTTTAAATTTAGTACTTAATATAATGACGTTGGTGACCATGAATATTATATATGGTGTTGATAAAACTGACAATATTTTATTGCCTCATCAACAGAGTAACTAGCAAATCATCGGCCGGCTATAAATAGATTGAAAAATTCAGTCTCTAATTATTTAACTCGCAGCTTTATTTTTCTTTTTGTTTCGGAGATATTCAGTGTAAATATGTTCTATAGTGACCAAAAATTGATATACATTGCCACACCTTAGGTTAAAAGTGCATTGATAAGAAAAAGGACGTATGAATTGTTTGAGAATTGGTTTTATTATATGCATAAATCTTAATATACTCAAAAACAAACTTGGACTCAAAATTGTCTTTTTGCGAATTTTTAGTCATTTAATGAAATTTCATCTTATGTACACTCTTAACAGGACTGTATGGATTTTATTTGAATTTTCATAAATAACTTACACAAATTTATTCAATGTTAAATTAGCAGACTGAAATACGTTTACTAGGAGATTTAGAATGTTCTTCGTATCACTTTTAATTTATAAAATCGAATAAAATGAAAGCTCATTATGTTTCAAGCTCATTATGCTACAAGCTCATTATGCTACAGGCTCATTATGTTACTCATTTTCAAAATTAAAGAACACATCTTTGATATTAGGCAAAACCAATTTCTTTAGTACATAAACATAATATGTTTTGTAGATTTAAAATTCTTCACAATAATATTATACAATATACGAGTACATTAAAAAAAACCTAATTAGATTTATGTCTACATACTACAATAATTTAATATTTATTATGCAAATTCATTCATTCATACATACGAGCTTCATTTCGCATATACATTATGTATAATATTTAGATTAAAATAAATTGAAAAATTCCATGTGTGTATACACGAATAAATTTGCTAGAGATGAAAAAATTAAAGTAATTTATAAATTTCAAGTCAAAATTCTTATATGGCAAATTATCTAAAAATGGAAAAAATAATGTTCAGCTTTTCAAAATGCTTTTCAGCTCCCATTGTTTAAATAAAAAAAAAATAACACCACCATTCCAGTGAATTACAAGGGTATGACGGAAAATACCACGGAATTCAACCATAAATTTTATTAAAAACCGAAAGAATAAAAAATTAAATGTTGTAATTCCTATATTTAAAATATTTTAAAAATATTTCTATGTGTGCCTTGTCTGATCTCATATATGAGAATTAAAAAAAAATTTATAATTTTTCCATAAATAAAACAAAAGAAATTCACCACATAATATTAAAAAGTTGCCTCTGAATCATATATAATTTTCCAAGATGAAGTTGAATTTCAAGAAGTCGTAAACGGAAATTATTGATTTCTGCTAGATTATTTGTTCTATATTATTAAAGAAATTTTTCCATAATATTAATTGTACTCAAAAAATGAATGATAAAACAAACGTAGGAGAGCAAGTTAAAGAGGAAAAATAAAAATTGTTCTTTAATAATTTTCTAATTTTTTTCTTAGTCCTTTCTAAATCTCTTTCAAGAATCCGCAATTTTTAAAATGTAATAATACGGTTTTGATGTACCATAATTCAGCAATTCACCCTTATAAGCTGAATTGTGTATTACCAAATTTTGGAAGTCAAGGTTTGTTTGGGATCATTATATAACAGCAATTGAAAAGTAAAAATAAATTTTATGGTGAATTCAATTTTTACAATTTTCTTTAAAATTGTGCACGATTGAATGCAAGCACATGGAAAATTATATTATTAATTAATTATTCACTTGAGAGATTAATCGGGACCAAGTGCCGACTATCTATAATCAAAAAATTATTTTAATAAAAACAGAGAGTCTTATCTCTATACTTGCCTGTATATAAATTTAATTCTGAATGCTATTCAGAAATTCATATTTCTCACGAACCAAATAATTTTCTTTATATTAAAAATTAAAAATATGTGAAAAATGTAGACTTTAAAGTGACTCTCTGCACATTTTTACATTTTATAATATACAATATTTAAATTAAATGTCACAAGTTTTGTTTAAATAAATTATGACCAACCCATCCTGTTTTGGTTTGAAATTATACGATACATTTATGAATTCCAAAATATTGAAGAAGAATTCGTAAACTGGGAAAAATTTTTAGAAATTCCTCTTCCATTTAAAATTTTTTGTTTTTTTTTTTTTTGGAAAATTCATTTTGAAATTATCATAAGATGAATGAGTTGATTGCAAATGTAAGCATTAATATTTGGAATCTACTCGTACTTTTAATCCATACAAAGAATATTTTTTGTAAACTAAATATAGAGCAAGAAATGCACAATCCTTTTAAATGCTACAAAATTCTTTTATCACGAATCTTTTCGAATTCGAAAGAAATTCAAAATGGTTTGACTATGCATAAAATTGGAGCCGTCAAATCTTCATTCTATCCTAGAATTCTCCAGTAATATTTCCATGATTACTCACTGAAAATTTCGATGACATAATCTGAAATACTTCTTGCTTCAATCTCTAATTTAACTGAGATGAAATGCAACTGAAATAAACTTATTAATTAATAAAGTTATTCTAATCCTTACAATTTTATTATTAACGATGAAATTACAATTTTATGATAATCTTCATTTTTTAAACTCATTCAATACATAAAATTGGTTACAACTCATGCAATATTAGTTGTATATGTGAAAATAAAAATAAAAATTTGAATTATATTTTCACTATAATACAAACCCATAGCACCGTATTTGATATTTATACCGGAATGCATCGTAATATTTCATCTGTTGTCTTCATCTTGCAATTTACCTCGCACTGCAATCTTTAAACATTATTTTCTCTGTTTTCTCTATATTTTTTTTTTATTCTTTCGACGATATACCACTTATTTTTCGTTAATATAACTGGAATATGATGCAATCGTATTAGAAATAACATGAAAATCGTATTTTATTTTTAAGAAAAAGAGAATGAGGAAGGATTAAAAAGTTTTTCCATAATGTAATTTTATGTTCTGGTTGGTTTCGCTTAACATTATTTTTTGTTTTGTTGCTGCATTAAAATAACTGTATGTGTACTGTGAAAGTCGTCTCCCAAATGATATTATTCTGTTATACAAACATATAGTTTTGAACATTTGTATGTATGCAGGGTATATTACGTATGTGATTGTATAATATGCACATTTATAATATTTGTTATTTTCTTTTATGGTTCAATCTTTTACTGGACTCCAAGAAAAAAGAAAAAATGCTGTATGGGAAAATGTAATAAGTAGAAAGGAAACGACAAGGAAAAAAATATATACATACATAAAATAATGTTCCTGTCAAGATTTTGTATGTTTTTTTTATTGTAATTCATAATATTTTTAAAATAAGTTATTCGGTGAACTACGATTCCAAAATGTTTAGTTTAAGGGTGCTGCCATATTTACTTGTATAATACTGTATATAGTATTACCATCCTTTATTGGAATATTTCAAACAATTGCAACTATATTTGAAGAACTTTACATAAGTTTGTTTGGTGAAATCAGAGATCAGTTCACAGAAAGAACAATTTGTTTATAAAAATAACAAATTTTATAGTCCGAAATTTCATAAAAAAATTTATATAGTACGCTATGTTTTACTGCAAGAAAAGCAAAACCATTAAATGAGAAAGGATAATAAATTATAAAATCATAGCTTCGTATATTTCAATTAACTGAATTAATTTAAACAAAATATTGTTCAGAAACATATTATCGAATATTCGAGGTTACATAGCTTTCAATAGAGTTTCTCGGTAAATTTTTAAAGCGCTATTTAATCGTCAATTTAGCATTTATTGAATTAAGCAAATAATATTCCTAAACTATAATTTACACTAAAAAGCTTATTGTTTAATCTTCTAATCACAAAAAGAAGCATCCTTTTTCTTGAATTGACATCATAACAGGATTCAAAGTCATATGAGGCTGTGATGAATACCAAATACAAAAATACTTAATAAATTTTATAAAAATATTCTGATCAAACAAGCAATCCTCCTTTAGAAGTTTATTTTACGAGATAATGTGAATACAATTTTTACTACGATATTATTATTAGAAAAGGAAATCTTAAAAATTTCGGGACATATTCGATGATAAAAAAATTTTCAAAATTTTGATAAAAGTACATAAGAAAAAGATTTTTTCATATTTTCATCTGAAATTCATCTGAAAAGGAAAAATACAATAAAAAATATAGTTAGGTCAGACAAATTGTTTGTAAAGTAGCACTTTTCCTTTCAACAAGTGAAAATACTGCTGCTAAAAACAATCTACTGAGTTATTAAAATTAATTAAATTCATATACCAAAATATTCCATAGATTGCATACATTTAGGATGAGGTAAGAAAAATGGAAATATGCGTTAACATAGTGCTCGAATTCAAAGGCTGTTTGCGTGAATTAAGGAAAATAATTATATTTTTTCGTGGCATAGCATACACCGCCAACTTTATGTATTTAGAAATTTGGAAAAGCTTGCAGTTCCAGAAATACAAGGTGCCAAAAATTCAAATTTTAAAAATTTGGGTAGGTGATAACTTGAGAAGAGTGGAAATGAAAAAAAATTTGAATTCCAAAATTTCAGGCTTCTACTGCTTGTCATCTAGGTAAAACGGTTTGGTCGAAAATTTGAAAAATGCTTATGGTTTCGTTGCAATAAATAGTGAGAGATCGGCATTTTAAGGTTTTTGAGGAACTTTAACTTTATGGGGGTGAAGTAAAAATTTTTTTGTACAGCTTAAAATAAATTTCAATGAAATTTCAGCTTTCCCAAACATGTCCATTGACGGACGGACGGGTAGAGTGAAACTAATAAGGACTTTTTTCGAATTTTCTTTTTGGAAAAGTGCTGAATATAAAAACCAAATTCCATCATGTCCTTTATTATGCTTCAAAAAAACAAAAGAAAAAGAACCAAGTATGTTACTGAAATGGAAAAATTTCACTTTGCAGACAGACACAAAATGTCTATTTTTTGTTTCTCTTTTTCTCGTTACATTTTTATTATATAGGTACACCATACCATGGTTTATCCTGAAAGGCAATCTATCAAAAAAAAATTTTAAAAAATATATTAAAATTTTTTTTTGTAGCATAATCAACTTCAAAATTTTTGTATTATAAAAATATTTGAATGTCATAGGAGCTGGATTTTATTCATTGTTTCCATTTAAAAAGCCATCCAGAATATTTTATTCGCGATCATTGTACATTTTCTATATTATAATATTTTGTATATATAGAAATTTGGTCAGACTAGCGTAATACGACAAAATCTGTAGTATCTATGTATAAGTTTTGAAGATGTTAAGCAGATATAAAAGTAGATTTCAATTTTAACTGGCTTCTTTAAAATTTAGAGCGGAAAATTTTATTTCTTATGCGACGCATTCGAAAAAAACAAAACTGGCCAATAATTTAAGAAAATCAAATTTGAAGTCCGAAACGAAAAATATTGAAAATATTCATATTTTAACCAAATCTAGCTTATCAAAACCAGAAATCCAATCGGGCCTTTCTCAAATTTATGGCCTTAATTTCAATCCAATTATACTTACGTAAAGGCATAATTACCCTAATTATTTTAAATCAATTTCAATCTTATAGTAGTACAGCATACTCTCCCTCTTAATCCGTTTTTTTTTACACGTTTTAAAATTTTATCTTTTAGATCTGTATAATATTAAAATCATTTTGTACATTTTATATGTACTTAAGTTAATACACATTGTTTCTGTAATGTCTTACACCTGTACGACACTATTTTTCATTTATGATTATTTTTTTTTCTTCCTCGATTATTTCATATGTTATTTTTTAACTCCATTTTTATGATTATTGCACTTATATTGTGTTGGAAATGAAATAGAAAAGTTAATGCAATTTGAAATGCGTAAATCTTGTGGTATGACAAGCTACATATAGTGTTGCATTATAAAAGGAAATAATCCTTAAGAATTTATTATAAAAGTTAAAAAAAATTTTCAAATTATAATAATATTTAGGTAGGTACGTGTATTTGCTTGGGAGTACTTCTATTTTTGATTGCTTTCACGTATGACAAAATGTATAGGTGGGGTACCTATATTACACTGCATTTTGACTATTACAATAATTTTTTTGAGAATTTTATCTAAAATAAAAAAAGTTATGCATAGTATAAAAATGATAACCTTGATTGTCAAAAATTTTGAAAAATATATAATTTACCTAAAATATTTTATGTAAAATGCAGGAGATTTTATGTATGAATTTGTGTAATAATAATGTAACATGACATATTTTTATTGCAAAATAAAAGAAATGGGAATATATTAGTGAATTAGATCATTGTAATTTTAAAGAAAAAATTGAATTTTGGGATTATTTTAAAATATCCTTAATATTATATGTAAAGGGACAATATAATTATTTAGAAAATTTAATTTGGCATGTTGACACAAATTGATTTACATATTATATATTGTATACCATCTAATTCATGCATTCCATGTAAAAGTATTTGGTTAAAATTTGCATTGACATCCAAATCGGTATATTTATTTCGTACACCATTCCCGAGTTATCATAAACGTTCTTTGAGAAAATATAGAGTACCTTTTTTTAATAAATTTTTTGTTTAACGAGAATTTTGCTCAAAAAATAAATAAAATAGGAAATTTTCTCACAAGTATTAAATATTTTTGCATACCATCCTGTAGCCATACGGAATTTTAACAGAATTCTGCAAAAAGACTTGTGGCGGTTTCCGCAACTTGTTCTGGTTGAAAGACGTTTTGAACATAAATTGCCGATAACTTTGTGTCAAAATCTGCAAGATTCACACCTATCTGGCGCAATAAGTTTGCTTGGTACGTCTATTTGCGATTTTAATTTGTATCGCAGCATACTTCCTATTTCACTTCTAAGAGTAAAATTATTAATGATTTTGCTGTTGCTGCTACGTTTGATTATCTTCGGACTAAGCGTAAAGTTCTTGGTTCTGAATGAATTATTTAAGTAACCAAAACTGCATAATATATTCAAAAAGAAACGCAAACGCCACCGATTTATCGACCTTTTTCACAAACAATCACACAGCATTTTGTACAAATTATCGACACCGTTCTTTGCATGATTTTAGTCCAAATCCAAAATCATTTTTCGGCTTTTTATGGTATGTATTAAAAATGTTTGCTTTACAATGAATAGTAGAGAATAGAATTACATTTTTGTTACTTTTTGGAACATTTGAGCACAGTGTAACCTCTTTACTATAAAAGCAAACCTTGTAGACTCAATTTCTTTTAAGAACATTTTACAAAACCACCTTCCATAAGTGTATTCATTCTTATACCTTACTTAGACTCACTCTATTGAACTATCTAAACTATTGAAAATAACTTGTCTATTATTTTTTAACTAGATATTGAAATAATTTTATTAAAATTAGATTAATAATTCTAAATAATTACAAGCAAATTGCTAGAATTTCATATTTTGTTGAATATAAATAAAATTTTTGACTTACTTCATAGTTTCAAATTTTGAATGCGTATTTGACCAATTAGAATTCTTATTTTTTTACACTTTTCGTAAAACTAAAAAGTCGTTTTTCTTAACTATTTTATTCTATAATCACTCAGTAATTAAATATTGTGTTGCGCTTTTACAAAGAAAAGAAGAATTGAACTTTTCATAGACATTCCGGGTTTCCTAACACATCCTTAACATATTTCATATAAATTCCGAAATAAATATGAACACCTACATATTTACAATATTAATAATAATACAAATTGTAAGCACACACTTTGAGTTAATATAAAAATTCCTATTACTGTAAAGGAAGGTGCTTTATGGTGCTACAAGTACAAGCATCAAAAATGTTTTCATCGATGAATATTCCTAAAGATAACTATAGTATATAAATCTATAATACACATACGCATATACATATATATATATATAATAATTTTATTCTTCTTGAATATTGTATTCAATTAATATTTAATAGTTTTAAGTGATATTATTTAATTGCGCTTATCCCTTCATTTTACAAGTATTTTCCATTTAGAAAATGAAAAAAACCTACATATACATTCACATATTTTCGTTAAGGGTAAAAATTATATTCAACCAATTTCCACACATTTTCAATCAAGTAGGTAATACAAGTACCTACATAATATGAAATTTTTCAATAATGGCATTTCGATGTTTAAGTTTTCATTAAGAGGTTGAAATGGCAATAAAAATAGCTATAGAATTCTCAATTTTAATACTCGTATTAATAATATTTTAAGTCTTAAGATTTATAAAATATACAATATACAAGATGTATGCAAAATGTATTCGAAGCGATTTTAAATTCAGTGTATTTACACTTAGACACCATTAAGTATTCTTAATATAATTTTCTATTATCTTTAATAAGGTTTTGCTGTTGAACGCCATTTTTACGTTCGCGGTACAAGAAATTTTCTTAGAATATTTTTATTTTGTTGCTTTTATTATCCTTATTTTGTTTTTTTTTTTTCATTTTCTTTTAAAAAAATTTTAACCATTTTGTGGTAAACCATAAATGAAAAAAACTTGTTAGCAGATCAATTTTTCATTGTTTTGTATTGTGAGCTAAGGAAAAATGAAAATATTACGTGATCTCTCGGTTCATCTACAGACTAGAAATCCTTAAAAAAAATTGTTAATTTAATTCCTGGTTGTTTCATAATGCAAAATTTCTAATTAAATATTTCCTGCCCTAAAAAAATGCAATTTTTTCATATTTATTTTTAAATTTCAAATTTACTTAATTGAAAATTTAAGAGTTATGGAAGAAATTTATAAGAATTTCAGTGTTTAAGTACTCCTAAAATTCTACTGCATTGACCAAATCTTTGAGTAATTGTTGATATTATTCGTGGTGCCCACTTTGGTACTGTCCTTTTGAGTAAACTAAATTTAAATATAACAGTATAATTATAATATTTTGGTACCAATGTTAAAATTTTTTATATTAAAAATAAAATTGCCATGTCAACAATCTTCCAAGCATATTTCCAAAACAACCATAATTTTTGACAAATCCATAATATTTATACTGAACAACAGACCTATAGTTGCAGGATGCATACGAATTTCATATTTTTACAACTTGAATCCTTACAAGTATTATCAATTCACCTAACTTCACTAGGTTTCATTTAATCTACCAATATGTACGTACAAATATTCCATTTAGTTTAATAACATTTTAGTTTCATAATATTTTCTACTTTTTTTTTTCTAGTCTTATCTTTAGAATTTTTTTCAAAACTATTTCTAAAGTTTTGTTGTTATTTTAAAATATTAATTAATTTTTTTTTCTGTATTGCATTCACCATTTTGAAAATGGCATTTTGTAAAAAGTGTTGCATGTTGCATGATGTTTTACTAATAGTTTTCCATTTCTTTATTTGAATAATTAAAAGACAAAAAAAAAAAAATGTTTTAATGAATTCCCCCGTAAGTTTTTCGTGCTCTCACTCAGGAGAATTAAAATTTAAAGAATTTATTTTTTTATTCTAGTTTTTTCTTCTTATTTTAATTTTAATTTTAATTTATTTTTGCGGTTAAGAAGCGTTATAGTGAAATTTTTCCATTTTAGAATAGAAAATACTTATTTACTGAAAGGTTTCAGAAAAAATTTTTTTTTGTGTCTTCTATATAAGTATTATAGTTTTCCATGACAATTACTTGTAAGTTTTCAGTACAATTAGTGTTGGGAATAAAACATTTTATCAATATAGTTTTATTTAAAATTTATATTTTAATTCCATTGAGAGAATTTTCTAATTTTAAGTATAAAAATTTAGTGGAAATTGTACTTAAAATAATGCATAAACATTATTAAAATAAAGAAAAACAAATTTTGTGGAAAACGAAATTGATAAGGAAATTTATAAAACTTTTTAAGTAAAATAATAATTATTTTAATCATTTTGAATTGCGAATAAATGCGACGTTAAAAATGGGTTTTCAAAAAAACTATTACAAAAAAAATTAAATGTTTATCGGTATCTGTTAACTGATAAAATTAGACAAATATGTGAGCTGTGTATATGTATGTCAAAAACTGCTCTGAAAATGAGCGACAAACCCCTATGAAATAATGGTTAATTAAATGAATCAGTTCGACAGCCAAACCTATTTGATTCTATAGTTTTCTAATATACAAAAATCAATATAAAGAGTAATTAGTTTTGACCCATCTGTGTTTCAATAGTTTGAAATTTATTGCTCTTGCTTTAACAAAAATAAGTTCTTAAGAATTTGGATTTTCATAATTGTGAGTGGTTTCATTTTTCTATCTTGAACGACGTGGAGTATTTACAAACGGGCGGACAAATGAGTTTCAAAAAAAATTTTCAACATAAGTTTGAGTCATGGTGAAAAATCATAATAGTTTTAACAAAATTTATTTTATTTCATTCATATTTTTCCGTAATTTAGGGACAGAGAATGCAAATAAAAAAATTAATTTTTTTCTCACTTTTTCATTTTTTTCTATAATTTTAAAAATTTTTTACAATATTTAGAACCTAGGTTTGTTTTCCCTATTTTTGAATTTTCTCTGATTCATAGTTTTTTACTTAGTAAACAAGTACTTTATTGAAATGCACAGCTCCGCCTCTACAAAGCAAGTCTATTTCAAGGTAAAACTGATATTTATACCCGTACGAACGTATGTTCGAAGGGTATACTAAATTTGCCTTACCGTTTGTAACGCTAAGAAATAACGGTGTTAGATATAGACTCAAGTGTATGTTTTTGATCAGCGTCAAATTCTGAGTTGATTTAGCTTTGTCTGTCCGTCCGTCCGTCCGTCCGTCCGTCCGTCCGTCCGAACGATAACTCAAAAACTAATTGAGCTAAGTTCACCAAATTTTCACAAATGATTTATTGTAGTAAGTGCCAGAACCCTATTTAAATTGGACGTGATCGGGGTACCGGTTCGGGTAGCTGCCATACAACTTCAAAATTTATTTGGCTATATATCAGAAACTATAAAAGTTGTGGTATTGAAATTTCACACAAACGAATATATTAGTAGGGCCAATGTGTCTGATAAAAGTCGTTGAAATTACTTGGCTCCTTCTGGTACCTGCCATACAACTTCAAAATTTATTTGGCTATATCTCAGAAACTATAAAAGTTATGGTATTGAAATTTCACACAAACGAATATATTAGTAGGGCCAATATGCCCCATAAAAGTCGTTGAAATTACTTGGCTCCTTCTGGTACCTGCCATACAACTTCAAAAGTTATTTGACTATATTTCAGAAACTATTAAAGCTATGGTATTGAAACTTCACACAAGTGAATATATTAGTAGGGCCGATGTACTTGATAAAATTCGCTAAAATTTCTTGGCTCTTTCTGGTAGCTGCCATACAACTTCAATAGTTGTTTGGCACAACCAGTATTTTGAAAAACACATAGTACTGAAATTTTGCATAAATTAATATGGTAATACGGCAACTTAAAGTCATAGTCTGCCCCAGAGTTAGTTATGGCACATTAGTTATTCGCACATACGATAACAAATTCGTACGGGTATCACAGAGTTGACAAGGTCAACTCTACTTTTTTTCTCGTTTTGATTTAATTTTATCGTACTATAAAACCTACTGCGAGAAATCTACTACAATATAATCTACAACACAATTTTAATTTTTCTAACAAAATATTATCAAATTCTTAAAATTAATTTCTTTATTTTTCAATCTCAACTATTTTAATAACATACACGTATCACCATTATTTCATTCATACTATTTTTATATATTAAAAAATAAAAATCCTTACCCTAACTTTAAATTCCTCTTTTCTTTCTCACATTAAAATTATTATGTTAAAAAATTATTATTGATTCATTTTCATTAGTCTTGCTCAAGAAAATTTCATTAAAAAAGTAAAAGTTCAAAAAAAAGAAACTCAACACTAATATAATTAAATATTAACGAAATAACGTAAAACCAATACAAAAATTCATATAAAGGAAATCACAAAAAAAAACAGAGAAAAACGAGAATTTATTAAAAATATTAAAAATGAGGACAGTAAACTCAGGCCATCTGGCCTTCTTTAACGATCTCTTCTATTACGTAGCATTAAATTTAACCCGTAAATTTTCTTCATAAAATTTAAAATTAAATTCTAAGATATGAGAGAGATTGAAAAAGAGGAACAAGAGGAAATTTGATTATTTGATTTTCTTCGTGATGTTCGCAGGATAATCATAATAACAGTGGTTTCTGTTTTCCGTACTGATTTGCTCAATCTTTAATATTTTTCTTGCATTCTTTAATATTTTTTCTCTTTTACAAAATGTATTTAAGTTTCACATTTACAACATTTTACAACATAAAGGATGGTTGCCCTTAAGGAGTAAAATTATTACATAATTTTTATAACTAAATTCATAATAATCTCTAAAGTCTGCTATATTTTATGTTTCTCTTATTAAATTATTTTCTCTCTCTGTCCATCTCTTATAATAAGAAAATTAAAAAAAATTATTATTTAATTTGTAAAAAGACTTCTGGCAATTAATCCAACTATGGGAAATAAGATCATAAATTTAAATTAAATTTCATTTCTTTCATTATAATTCAAACTTTTTTACTTACTTTTTCTTTTCATTCTTAATTTGTTTTTGTTTTTTTGTGTTTTCAACTGAAAATTATAAAAAATTAATTAAGGAGTTAAAAATACTATACATAAATGTCTTATAATATAATTAAATGAAAAGGATAAGAAAATTTTTTTAATTGATTAAAAAATTATTTTCAATGAAAGAATGCATTCCATAACAGTAGCAAGGCAGAGTGTGACAGCAGCAAGACAGTAGCCAAAGTTGACTCTCATTTACTCTCAAATAAGAGAGTATTCATTGCCTTTGAGACAAATGCTGGGGTGCTGTTAATTTGACTAAATTTTTAATTTTTATCGTCCTAAATTCCAAAAATTGTTTGTTTACAAATTTTATAAAACAATTAGAGACAATCAGTTCTGTTTGTTGGATATTAACAGCGAAATCTAAAATCAATATCTTAATTATGAATTTTACATTTCATTATAAAATTCATTTTCAATCTTTTCATTATTTGATATAATTCAGGGGTCGGCAATCTTTTTCAAAATAAAATTTTTATTCAAAAATAGGTAAATATAGAAAAAAAAATTTTTTTTATTGAAAACAATTTTCCAGATTTAGAAAAAATTTACTGGTTTCAAAAGGAAATATAATAGAAAAAAATTTTACAGTTCTTAAAACTAAAAAAAAATACAAAATAGCAGTTAAATAGGTTTTCTCTCTATGCTTCTATGTTAGTGCACATTTTTGTCACCAATCACATTACGATATCTTATCGTCTAATATTCTTGATTTTTCCTAAGATTACATTAAACTGGTGGACCGTCTTAAAAGGTATACGCCTAGTGTATAATGTTGTAAAATATCAAAATGAAATTTCATTCAATTTACATAAATTTTTTAACTAATGAAAATTTTGCATACTTTTAGGTTCACGTAATATTAAAACAATTAATTTTTGCAATATAATCATGAAATTTTTTTAATTACCTCCTACCAGTTTAATTATTATAAAGATGTGGGGTCTAAAATATAGGTCTATATATTAAAATACATTGTGAAGAATATAAATTTCATATTAATTGAAGCGCAATGAAGGTCTAATAAAATATAAATTTAAATTGATTTTTATCAATTAAATTACGTTTCTCTATTAATAACTAAAGCTTTATTTTATCGATATTTCTTATTATCAGAATCGCAGATTTCATTATAAATCTTTGTGTTTTAATTCAAAGATGCGCCATGAAATACTTGCAATATTTAAGCAGAATAACAGTATGGATTTGAGGGCGGTTATGATTACTTGGTTAATCACTCGCTTTTATTACATTATTTAAAATTCATAATAATTTTTTTTTTAAAATAACAAATGAAACATCAGAAACCAATTAGATTAACTATGCTTAATAAATTTTAAAATTCTTTTGTCAGAGCTAATATAAGATTTCTTTTATCTTTTTATAAAAAAAAAATTAAAATATTCTAAAGTGATAAATTAATAGTATTAAAAAAAAGGAAAAGAAAAAAAATTTTTAAAAAAATAATGACGATTTTTTTTTTTTAAGTTAAAATCATTAAGTAAACAAACCGAAAAAATTAAGAGGAAAACCTAAAAGAAAATACCCAAAAGAAATGACAACAAAATTACAAAAAGGATTACAATTTAAAATTATTTTTTTTCCCAAGATTACATAAGTCCTTTTATGTCCTTATCGTTTTGTATAACTTTAAGAAATAATTCTCAATTTTGCTCTTTTCTTCAATTTTTTTTTTTTTTTCAGTTTTGTTTATTTTCATTTTGTTGTTGCTTTTTTTAACAAAGTATTTTCTTTTAATTACTTGCAACTATAATTTTTTTTTTATTTGATTGCTGATGGGAAAGTCCTCTTGATAAAAAATGGACGTCTTAATTTGTTTTCATTTTAACGCCAATGTACACAATTGAATGATAAATGATGAAATAAAGGAGTATGATTAAACAAGCAGCAAAAAAAAAAGGAAAACGATGAAAAAAAAATTAAATAATCGATTAAAAGGAAATTGTAGTTTGTTAGTGCTGAAATTGGTTAAGAATAAAAATATATTAGGTCCGCGTCTGCAACAAAACTTAAAACTTGCTAAAACTAAAGTAGATTTTTTTTTTTTAATTTTTTTTTGGAAAATGATGATTTATATGACGTGCTTTTCTTTTTTCGTACATTAATTTTGAAAAAAGAAAATTTAAAATTTTTTCCCTTGTAGTTTTTGTTTTTATTGAATATTTTCTGCTGCTGCACACCGAACTAAGTAAGATATTTGTAGAGTGGTAAAATTAAGTTTGAACGCTATCTAAAATCATTATAAAAAGTTGACACAACCTTCATATATTTTAGGGATCAGTCCCGCAAATGATATCATTCCCCTTAAGTCTCATTCCCAAATTAGTCCCCTTAAAATGTTAAAGATTGTTGCTAAGATTTTTCTTCAAGTTTTCTATGCATATTGATTCAAAAATAAATACATATTTAATCCTAAAATGATTCTATTTTAAATTATGTAGGGCTACTATAAATCTCGAGTATACGATAATAATTTACTTTAACATGTTTATTTTGACAAGGTTCATGAAATTCAAAAATAATGTCTTAAATCATGATTTTATCACAACTTACATTTCATTTTAATTATAATATTTTTAATTTCTTTCGAGAAAATTTTTACAACATTGTAATTTAACACTCAAATCTTCACCAAGAGAGTAGATTACATTACAATATTTTCTTAATTCAAACGTCGCACCGAATTCTCTTGTTAATTTTCGTAATAAATAAATATTTTACTGTTGAAAGTAACGGAAAACATTCGGGAATTTGCCAAAAATTTTAATATTTAAATTTTTTTATTATAGTTTTTTTTTCTATCGATTCACTCTCAATTCGGACGTCCCGATTAAAATTTAGAATATCCTTTGTTTTTACAATATTATGATGGTACTTTAGATTTTTGGCTTAGCAAGGATGAGAGAATAAAAAAAAAATTTTTTTTAATGAATCCTAAAATAATATTTTTCATTTTTCTTATTATTATTAAACGTCACTACATCTTAATTTTAAAATGAAAAATTGTTAAGCTTTCATTTTAACGAAAAATGATAAATTTTTTGTTTTTCGTTTTATAGTAAAAAAAAATATTTTTTTTTTATTAAATTTTTTAATATTATTGTTTATTATTAGAACAGCAATATTGGAATTTATTTGAATAAAAATATTTTAAATCCATAGTGTTATTTAATTCGAAATTGAAACGTTAGGGCAGTATACTTGAAATGCGTAACTAGCTATATAAGTACTAGTTTAATACACTTATACATTTTTAATAATTTTGCATACTTTTTGGGATCTTCTAGACATAGTTTAGCGATACACGAATACACTCATATAAGTTTCTAGTAACTTTATAAAAAATTTATTTTCTCCCTTTTGCCAAAAACCGCGAATCACTCTTATTGTTCAGAAAAAATTAATATAAAATTCGAATTCAATCTGATTCCAAAGAAACCCCAATTAAAAATAGAAAACATAATATAATAATCAAATTAAACCCGCGAAACAAGAGCAATATCACCTAAAGGTCAAATTCAAAAAATAGGCAAGCAAACAAACTTAAAAATAAAAAAAAATAAAAATATTTGGCATTAAAAATTACATTTTTCCAAACCAGCAAAGATTTCTCACAATTTTCAAGAATCCTGAAGGATTTTCGAAATTTAAAAATTATATAGAATCACATACATACTATGTTCATATGTAAATATAGAACTGCTTTCGTTTTGATTTGCTTTTCTTAATTTTTATAGTAAGCATTTAACTCGCATTTAGGTTTTATTATTTTATTTTCTATGTTTTCTATTTTCAATTGAGCAATTCACTTTTATGCTGATGTTCTTATGCCGGTTTTAGTATACTCGTATTGACACTTCAAAATAAAAAGTTAACTAGATTACTGGTATAAAATTAAATATACTTTTGTAATGCTCTTTTTCTGTTCTCAAAACTGTATTGAGTTATAATTTTATATTTTAAATAAATAGTTACTAAATTTAGTGCTGCATTAAGCATTAAATTTAGGAAAACTATACTAGGTATCGTGTATTCCTGGCTTCAGTTTTCATTGTTTTCGTAGCCAAATTTCTTAAATTCTTAATTTATTGCGAAACCATATTGAAAAATTTTCAAATTGCAAAATTATCAGAATGATATCCTAAAGATTGTGAATTCATTCTTACAAATGTTTCGCTATTTAAATAAACAAACATACCAAAAAACGAGTAAAAAGCAAAAACAGAACCAAACTAAAAAAAATATAAGGAAAATACTTGCATACAAAATTGTATAGCTTAAAAAATGTAACAGTCAACAAAGAACATTGGAACACATAATGCAAAGTCATGTATATAGGTTTATGTACATACACTGCATTTGTTTATGTAAAGAAGAAATACCAAAAAATATCAAAACAAAAGAAACAGTTAGCTTAGCAACTTTTGATGGTGTTATCCTTCCGTCATTTTAGAAACGGATTTTGTATACATGTTCGGTGAACGTATATTATGTACGTATATGTGTATAGAAAACTCATACATAATAATATTCGAGTGCACTTTAGTGGATTTGTTATAATTTTGGTTTTTTAATTTTTGTTTTGACAATTTTTTTTCTACTCTTATTAAAATTGTTTCAATAATATTCTTGAATTTAAAGGATTAAAAGAACATCAATTTAGTTATAAAAGGATATATAAATATTTTTATTGTTTATTTTTGAAAAGATAAAATTTAAAATTAAATTTTAAAATTATTTTAGGATATTTCAATGAAATTTTAAGAAATTTATTGCAGATTCATTCATTGTATAAAATTTTTGTTATATTGTGGTAGAACACATTTTTTATGCATTAAAGAATTTAATGTTTTCGGCGATTTTTATTGAAATGTGATTAATTTTAATTATTATAATTACAGTAGAAGCATTTAAATCATTTATTGTAAAATATTTAATTTTTTTATTGATATTCATATTATTGATATTGTATATTATTCATTACAAGAACTGTTTGTAATGATAGTATAATAATAATGAGTTAGCAAATGACAAAAAAATCGTATTAATTAATGTTATTTTTTTGACAGAATTTCCATTGCCACATTAATTTAAATCCAATGTCCACTATATTGAATATGTTCTTGGTATGTTCACTAGTAATTCCAAATTTTCTTTTATAAAACGACGTTTAATAGCTATTAATTTTTACCGTACCGCCATAATTTATCTAATGAATTTGTGCGACTTAAATTACTTTCAATATGGAACATTATCACGGTAATTTAAATTAGAAATTGATTTATCCCATTTATTATTAAAATAATTATATAATATGGTGAAAGAATCAACTTTAATGCACATCTGACAAATCAAGGGGAAGAGGGGGAGGGGGTTGAATACACCCATATATATATATAAGATTATTTTACACATATTATATTAATATTAAAATAAAGATTGCATATAAATAACAAAAACAATAAAATTTCCACAATTATACCTGTACATATTTACAGAAGTCATTTTTATTACAATATAAACAAAAAATATGTAAATATATGTGTATATATGTAAAAAGAAACAAAATTACTTTTATAATGTATGATTTGTCTAGACATTTTGATATGTTATTGTTGACAAATTCATTATACACAGGAGATCAAGTGCATATAATAATAATGTGTAATGTTGATTGTACTTTTTACCTATTATCCTATTCCATTCTTTATAAATAACATCCCCCACTTACATATAACGTACATATTTATAGGTATATATAAGAACGTATAATATAATGAGATTTCGTCTTTATGTTACCCCATTGTAAATAATAAGGTATATACAAATCATCATTGTGCTTATAACATCATAGTGAAAATGAATAAATAATATTATACAAAAGTCTTCAAATGCTTACTTATTATAATATTATAATGTATACGCATATGTATGTATTGTTATGTATTTAGAATTATAATAATATACTTTTGTATGCACGGTTTATACGACTGTACAATTATTTGTTATAGAAATTTTCAATTGAACAAATTTTATTTACATGGTGACATTACAGAAATTAATGATATTTTATAATATTTACTAAAGAACCTGTAATTTAATAATCTTATATACTCAAATTATATGCTCATTCTTAAAACTATATCTTCACTTATTGTTGTAAATGAATGGCGGTTCTATGTGGTGTTGTACATATGGTCGACATATACAGAAATTTTATTACTAATATTTTCGGATTGGACAACATTGCTCTACTAACAGAGGTTCTTTGAGATGCTAACAAAGTATCAATCTTGAGCGTATCTTGTGAGCGTATGTTAACTCTAAATATCGTGCCCATATTGTGGGAAAATCTCTTTACTGAATTTATACTACTATGCCTAATGTTATTAATTATGTTATAATTACCCCCGAACTGTCGAAAGCTATAAATAGCCCAAATTGAGTAACATCACTCGGAAATTATACAGCTCAAATGTGTTGTGACTCATATTAAAGTTAAATATATTCTTAAGTACATTATAATGATTAATTTGTAGCCTAGAAATGGAAATGGAAGACGCTCAAATTATGGTACCATATACGACAAAATGGATTGATAAAAAGCAAAATACATGTTCAATTTAATTGAAACCGGCAATTTACATTTTGAATGCGATCATAATTCCATTAAATGCACTTAGCTTTCTATCAATTACATCAATTTGAATATGCCAATATAAACGTTTATTGAAAATTATACAAAAAAAAAATTGTGTTACTCGTATCTACCTCTTTAATTATTATAGAATCACCTAATCTGACTTGAACATTATGAATATTAATTCCACGTCACCTAAAATGTATGGGTTTAGTTTTTCTAGAGGTCATATAACCAACTTGTACCATAGTTCATATAACAATATGAACCATATAGTACCTATAAAATAAAGCAATTTTTTTGAATTTATCCAACACACAAAACAAAAAATGTTGAAGAATGTTAAAAAAAATGCTTTTGTTTTCATTTTCACGCATGGATTGTTGGGGTTAAAATCTTTTTCACATTAATTTTAATTTTGCAATCCCTAATTATATGCAATTTTTTTAGTATCCTCATGTTGATTTTATCACACTAGATTGTATAAATTTCTAATTTCTTATAAAAGGAAAATTAAAATAAATTATTTAAATTTATAATGATTTTTATCTAAACACATTTGAATTGTTGGTATTTTCGTTAGACTAATTTCCACATTTAATTCTAAATTTTTTTCCTTTTGCAGTTAATATAAAGCAATAAATCTTTCTAAACGCTTTTTATTTTTAAATTTAATCAAAGTATAAAGTTTTTGCTTTTGTGTGGTATTACTCTTATTCATACCTATCAAATGAAATAGGACATTAGCCTTTAATGCCATTAGTTGCTTACTTCAGTATTTTTCTTACCAATATACAAAAAATTTTCTATTGTACCAGAATTCTATCTGTACATAGTTGAACTCTTTTCAAATAAATTATTTTACTTATTAAAGTAACAAAGTCAATAAACTTTAAATATAAAATATAAGTAGATAACATTCTTTTTATTTTCAAAGTACTATTCACAAAATATATAAAAATTTCAACAGGTTTTAATGATTAACTATCCATAAAATTCTAGAATTATTTACGATATTAGTATATAGAAATATGTACATCATGGTAAAATACAAATTTCTTTACTACATATGGGCTGGATGTACCATATAATACTCGTACTATCTAAATTTCTACAACATCAAAGTTAATTTGTATTAAAAATGGTAACATTAGAGAAAAATAAATTTCATTAAAAAAATCAGTAGACCATTTTGTTTTTTTTCTTTAATTAAAAATTGTTATCAAAGAGATTAAGATTAAAATTATTTTTTAATTTCAAATGTTTCAATATTGTATAAGAATGGAAAAAGGCATACCGTAAGCAAATTAAATTTCAAAGATATTCATTCAATGATGTTATGAATTTACAGTGTAAGAGTACGGACATAAAACGTATATTTGTTGCAATTAATATTTAAATTGACTTGTTTGTTGCAGCTCAATCTACTGCAACTGTTTTGTTGAGACTATTAATTACAGATTTCATATGAAAGTTATTAAATATTATTAATTTAAATATAATTAATATCCATGCAATTAATTCGTTACTAAAAATCCAAAAACTTACAATAAGATCATATATAACATGATTTTTCTACTTGCATTTAAAATAACTTTTTATTTCATTTACACAGCCCGTAACTCTTTTCCAATTCAATTCAGAACAAATTCAGAAAAAATCTTCATATATTCCATTGCTTTCAATGTGTGTAAAGAACAAACAATAATTATTATTAAAACAATTTCATTTAATTTATGTAAATATAATTTTATACTAATTGTATTCTCTAATGAATATATTTATGCAATTAATTTAATAGAATGTCAAAATTGAAATATGAAAGAAAATTTAAAAAAACAATAATGTTTAAAAAAAAACGAATCAAAAACTAAAAGAAAAACAAAAGAATCAGGAAAAAGGAAATTCCGAGAGAGAGAGAGGGAGAGAATAGAAAAGATATTAAATTATTCATTAAATCGTTTAAATCTCATCATTTCTATTAACATTTTAACGATTCTCCTTTTTTTCTCATTCGTTTCTCTTTTATTTTATTTATCTTTTGCACAATTTTTTATATTTAATATTCATATTTTTTATAGTAATACAATTATTATATGAAATTTTATGTAAACAACATGTTGATTTATACATTAAAAATAGTGCAAATTTACCCCTTTTTTTACCGCACTAATTTTTTGCCATTTTTTGTTTTTGTCAGGCCGTTTAACACATTGACAACTATGCAATATATTTTGAAGCAAATAAAATTCATTACCATCGTGTATTTCTCTACTTGGAGTTTGTATTAACTTCACATTTAAAAGCTTCATAATATTTATTAAAACGCGCGTGTCGTAAATATTGATGCAAGTGCTTACATTACTCATTATTTAAGTCAGACTACTTTATCAATCTGAAAGAATACGGTAAAGAAAATTAGTACTTCTGCAAATTATGTTATGTATATGAAATAAATGATGGTGTTGTTTTTTATTACCACAATTACTCCAAATATTACCCCAAATACTACCCAAAATATATTGACAACAATGTTTTTATTTGCCTAAATTGAAATAGTACCCTTAAAACCATTATCCAGCTATTTTTTTAATAAATTTAAATTTCGGAATTTAAAAAACTCCGAAGGCTCAACTAAGAAGTCAAATTGAAATACCTTTAAAATTAGCCCGCATTCTCCCTTAAAATTAACACGCATTCTCAATCAAACAATTAATCCATTTCAATTATTTTATTAGAAAAGTGTTGTCCACTTTTTTTCACCTATAAATTTCTTGTTGGTTGACGATAAAAGACGATTTTTCTTTCCATCAAGGAACAGTTGTTCTTAACAGTGCCAACAGTACTTTTAATTGTGCTCTTTATCATATTTCTGAATTATAGAATAACAGTAATACAATGAATTGAATTATTTTACGTTATCTTCTCTGTGTTGAAGTGCATGTGCGTCATTCATTTTATAAATAATCTCAATTTTTCTAATGGATCAATCAATGGAATAATCTCGGCAGGGAACGTGATAAAAAAAATATACGTTATCTTTTCAATGTTATTCGACAAATAACTCTTTTAAAAGAGCAAACAAACAAAACATAAAAAAAATAACTATGGAAAAAAACTAAGAGCAAAATAAAAAAAAAAAAGTATCTTTGTGTTTGCTTTTTCTGTTTTTCCTTATTTCCACAACTTTTACATAACTTTGTGCTTCTTTTAATTATCATTTTTCCTCTTTTTTTCATGTTCCTATACCTAACTAAAAAATTCTGAAAATTTAAATTTCCCTTTTTTATATTTTTCTTTTTCTTGTTCCTCTTTTTTTACCTAACAATTCTAATATTTCATATATACACTTACATACTTAATAATTATACGCTTACATATTGCATACATATAGGTGCATTCAGTACATTTCAATTTAAATCATTTATATAAAAAATTTTTCTAGGAAAATAAGACGCTTATAACCTTAACTCAAACCTTAATCTAACCGTAATGTTACCCCTTTTTTCTTGCAACTGGTGTATATTAAAATTCCCAACGACAAAAAAGTCCTCATTATTTAAACATATACGTGTATAAATACATACATATAGAACACGGCGTTTTATACTATTTTACAAGCTATTTTCTTCACATAATACTCAACCCTGAAATGCATGAGAATAAAAAACAAAAAGAAAAACAAAGGAACTCTATTATAAATATTGTTGAGTAAAAAAAAACAAAAGAAATGAAACAAAAATGCAAAAAAAAAAGTGAGAAGGGATGTAAAATTGAGAATTGTGAAAATGTTGTAAAATATTGAAAGATAGATAAAGAGTGCAGAGTAACAACAGTAGAGTGTATAGTGTTGTAAGAATAGGTACAAAAAAAACGGAAAAAAAATTCATAGTTGCTGTTAATTAGTCTCAGAATTTTTTATCCCCCTTTTTTTTTTTTCATTTTTTATTCTTAACTTTTATTTTTTAATTTTCTTTATTATGTTTTTCTCTTATTTTTATTTATTTATTTTTTTTTTTCTTGTTTCTTGACTACAACATAATGACGTTGTTTGTCTTATACAACGTACTTATATTGCAGAATAGATGAGTGTTCTTTTACACAATAAAACAGAAAAACAAAACCAAGAACGGAACAGAATTTTTTTTTTAATTGTAAACATTATTGTTGTTTTTGTTTTTGCAGTTGTTGTTTTAATCGTGAACACAATTTTAAATATGTTGTGACATTTAACGTGGTCATTTTATAGGATTATTCATGGAATTTTTGGGATTATTGTATTTAAATGAACAAGAATTTCTTTATTATTTTTTTCTTCTAGTATTGGGACAAACAAAATAGCCTCTTGGATATTGAGAGAGGGAGAGAGAGAGAAATTAACGCTTAAATGTTTGAAAAAAAATGCATAATTTTGGTCAGTTTTAGAAACAAACCTGGAGTAGTCAAGTTAAATAGTTCAGTTATTGAATTCGATTTCTATATATGGACAAATATGATAGGTGTAATGTGTGTAGCTCACACAGTTATGAAGATAGGATAAAAGCTAATATAAATTAGCTACCTTAACCTAAAATTCTAATTTAAAATGTTAAACCCAGTTTGGTAATATTCGAATATTAAATTTGAATTTTATATAGCTTATACTCTATCAAAAAATAAACCAATATCTTCAAATTAGATCTGATGTTATAGTAATGATATGGAATAATTTATTTCAAAAATGAGATATGTAACGTTTTCTAAGTTATAATAATGCGATTTTGGTGTTCTAATTCTAAACTACCGCAATTATTAAATATTCAATTTACTACTTTTGTCCAGTTTATCTGTAATATTATAACACTTGCAGCAGTTCAAATCGTTCCTATTATTTTTGTTCTTGAAAATTATGAATCTTGCAAAAATGCAATATTTGTGACTTGTTCTTGTATAAATTGAAGCTTAGCATAGAATTTCGTTTCTTTCCTTATTTTTTTTATACATTTTCTCGTTTATAATTATTTTTTCTCCCCTTACTCAAAGTTTCTTGTTTCATTTTTTTTGTTCCCATTTTTTGCATATAATTCTTCATTCTACTTTCTTTGTCTAAAAAGAGAATTTATAATTACAGACTTGAAACGTTTTATGTTTCTTTCTTTGTCGAATTTAATACTGTTTTTATTTTCTTATTCTCTCTTTGTTGTGTTTTTTGTTTTTTACTTATTTTTTTATGCATAAAGGTTAAATTTAATTGCAGGTGCCGTTAGGACTATTTGCTTGTTCTTTTCCACTGTTTTTCTATATGTTTTATACATGTGTATGTGTTTGTCACAAATTATTTATTTATTTGTGATTATTTTTGTAATTTTTTCTGTTATTTTACTGTTAATAAACTGTTGTTATATAATAATATTAAAAAGTTATAAAATTTTCGTTTTTCATTTCAAATGCAAGTAGAAAATCATTATAAAAATTTAAAAATTTAAATGAATAAAAATTTTCAATATATGTAAGTAAATTTTGAATTCATCGTAACTCACCTTTTATTTTATACAAATTTTATAGAACCATGAAAATAAATTCAAGATAAATTCATCATGAATTAAATATAAGATATAGAATGAAAGAAATCGAAAGTAAGCATAATGTTGAAAATTTAAAATGTCGACAATAAATTTGATATTAATCTTGGGCTTATAGAAGATCTATGCAGAATGTATGACTGCTATGATCCTTAATTTCAATTGAATATTTATATTACTTTTCATAGAAATTTAATTAAGGACATACAGGTATTAAAAAATACTTACATCATTATAAATATCTCGTCGAATAAATTTTTATAAATCGCAATAAAAATATAAATTAATTTAATTCAAATTAAAAACCATAAGCCTACATATCACAAATTATTTTAGACTAAATCTTAATGTATTCTTACTTGTAGTATTTCAAAATATGACGTTCGCATAATATCTCCGTTCGAATAAATTATTTTCGTTTCATAATGGCGTTCGCATAAATTATTTATAGTCCTTCGAAAAAAGGAAATTCAACTATTTTCTTTAAAATTTGTGGAGGTGTACCATTGTTGAATCCATGTTTTTTTAGAATTCGAATAATAAGTATAAATTCTTTCTTCTCCAAATTCATTAATTCTAAAATAATATAAGGTACATGTTTTTCGGGTAATCAAACTGATAATTATTCCTTCATTGGAACAATATTTTGTTAAAAAAATAAAAATAATAAATAATTTAATATTTTAAAACAAAGCAAAATTTCCGCAAAAGGTATGCAATTTTTTTAATTTTACATTATTGTGCTTATCATCAATCAAAGTTTTGGAAACATGGATTTCTGGATTTCTTTTTTCAAGTAAAAAAAAAAGCTTTAAGAAATTCTGTCCATAAAGCATAAACAAACCAGCTATATAGTCAGCAATGAAAAATTTTACATTTTCTGTAAAATTTAACACTATCTATCGATGTGTACTTTTCTTTTTGTCAATGATTCGTCAGAGCCTTTAACGCAATAAGTATTTGGTTAGGTTCATTTATACAATTCTTTTAATATTACCTCTAAAACATAAAATGTCATTAAAAACTTAAAGACAATAATAATAATTACAATCGAAGCGCTTACATAAAATACACAATCCAACACTGATATGACATATAAATGATAAGTGTAACAACAGTTACACGTTAATAAAGAAATAAAATCTTTGTGTTTCACATGACAAATATCACATCAAAAGTTGTGTATATATTATTTTTTAATGTTGTTTTATTGTGCTTACCTCTCATTATTATTATTTTTATTGTATAATATTAAGACATTTTTAGTATTCTTTAACAAAATGGAAATAAAAAAAAAAATATTTTCACTGGAATTTTTCTGCTTCTCTCAATTTTTTTTTTTTCAAAAAAAAAAAAATTAAGAAAAAAGTGAATAATTAGTTTCTCTGTGTCTGTCTGTCGTTAAAATTAAAGATAAAAATTTTAAATTCTGCCTAAATAAAAAATTTTTACCTGCCTCCAAAAGTCCTTCAAAATTCTTAAAAAATGCAACTTATTGACCATTTACGAGTACTGCATCTAAACCACAAGTATTTCCTCAAATTCTGTAAACGTAAAAAATTACCGACATGCATCTTCTTGGGCATTACAGCATATTTGAGAATTGAAATAACAAAATGATGGTTAAAATTAACTGTTATTTGAACTCTGAAATTCTAGCAGTTTTAAGACACTAATGAATAATTTATCTTGAATGAAAACTTCTTTTCGATCACCCCATAGAAATAATATTGCCTTGTATCTCTAAGCCTGTAAGCTTCTCCGAATTTCTGCAAAAGCAACAATCTGACAGCGTAAGTAATATGTCATTAAAAAGTATAATTACTTGTCTTAAACATCATTGCGATTATTATGTTCACGCGTATTTTAATTTTGTTTTTTGTTTCATCCTAATTGTATGCAATAATTTTAAATGTTTTCGTATTGTAATAAAATAGCTACATAGCTGGTTTTTAGAAAAATCATTTTCACTTCTCCAGGAGAAAAGTGCTACTTTCCAAACCAATTATTTAATCAAAATTTATTTTTCATTTTATTTAGTTTTATATTGCTTTTGTAAAACAAAAAATTTCATATTGAATATGATAGACGGATACGCATTTATATTCATTTATATGTGATGCGTACACATATTTTATTTATATAGGTACCTAAATACAATAATATTTTATTGGTGTAGGTTTTTACTATCACAAATGTTCTCGTTGTCAAAGGAAGAAAAGCGACGGTACAAAATGAAAAGAAATAAAATGTTTATAATAGAATTTTTTTTTTATATGTCGTATACCTTGATATTAAGTACATGAATAATATTTATTTACAATCTACATAACATTTATATTTGATTTTGTTGTTTTTATTATTGCTTTTTTTTTAATTCACTGTTATGACAATGTAATTAACTTGGAAATTATATATTTTTCTTAAGGCGAATTCATAAATAAATGAAATAAAAAAATCGCTATAATAATATGTGTACCTACGCCTATATACATTGCAAGCCGCATTTATTTTTACAAAATAATTAAAGAAGATGAATAACATTGTATTGGTATAAGCATACAAGGTATACGCGCAAGAATATATAATAAATTTTTAAAAAAATTGCATATATTATATGAAATAAATTATTATTCGCTCTTTTTATATTTTCATTTTTATTATTTTTAATCAAAGAGAAATGAAACATAATATTATTGCGAATTTAATATAACATAAGATACGCGTGCCTTTCAAAATTTTCTTAGCGGGAATGACATT
Organism: Condylostylus longicornis; assembly: GCF_029603195.1. NCBI lineage: Eukaryota > Metazoa > Arthropoda > Insecta > Diptera > Dolichopodidae > Condylostylus > Condylostylus longicornis. Next base: position 3,421,694 of record NW_026578013.1, on the reverse strand, counting down.
TAAAAATCAATTACCTATACTCACCTCTAGGTTTTTTCTTTAGGCAAATAATTTCAATTGAAGGACAATTAATGAAGGATACGTGAAGAACGATTTATTGAAGGTAATATGAGGCAATTGTATACGCTAAAAAAAGTCAAGAGGTGAATCAAAGTCGTTTAAAACAAAAAATTTCAAGAACTTTATTCTTAAATTACATTTTTACACTTTGTAAGTAGAATTTTTACAATATAAGAAGCTTATGCAAGGTCTACTGTATTCTAAAATTTAATAGTTAACAAAATAAAATTTAATAAAGAACTTTAAAAAAATTTGGATAATTTTTTGGAGTACTCTTGAACACTGTTTTCACAAAATCAATTGTACTTAACATTAACAAAAATAGAACTGCTCCTTTCTCCTGCTAAAACTTTAAACTTATTTTCTGTTGTATGACCTTTATAGAATTGCCATATATTTGAAAACTGGTTATAGAAACTTTGTCTGTATGCAGATAGAATGCAGATAGAATGACATTGAATTGACACCGTAAAAGGTTATCGAGGAATGAACTAGCTTCAAATAAATAATTTGCTTGGAGAAAAAGTTTATTTATACATTGAATAGATGAAAAATTGTTGTCTTTTTAATTTACACATATCATACATATAGAAAATTGTTTTTTGTAAAAATTTCGATTAAAGAAAATATCCTTTGAAATTAATATTATAAATCTTCAAAGAAAAAAAAAAACCATTGTTGATAATGATCATAAAAAGGAATTTTGCAAAATGTCATCAAACAAGCACATACATACATCTGTACATACATATTATAATTACATATATAGAATAATTTCTTACTTTTTTAATTAAGGAAAATAATTCACGACAAAAAGGATTTTTTTCTTAATATTTGTTTCTCTCAAAAGCCTGTATCTATATTGTACTCTATGTAATTTGAAAACATATTCTGATTCTTCTTTGTATTCTTCTTTTACTTGATTATAAAAACTCATATTATTGGTTTTCTTTTTTTTTTTAAAGAGTTAGTTCAACGTGTTTATATACATACGTAAAAATATTATATTGATTTCTTTGAAAAATTTTTTCCAAATTTAAAGAAAACAAAATGTTGATTTCTTTTGAAAATACATAATGCAATTATAAAGAACAAAATGTAAGGTTTTTTTAATTAAAAATTTATTTTCAGTATTTTTTATTGAAAAATCACCTTGATTAAATTAACTTTGAAACTGCATAAATTTTTTATTTATAAACATTCAAGAACGAAGGTTGCTGAAACAATAATATTCATGAAACACTGCATTACTACCAGCAAGAGAGTGGCATTTTTTTATAATATATTGATTGTAGTGGTTTTTGATAGATGCAATATTTTTCATGATGAACTTTCATTAGCAACTTGCATGACCAATAACTTGCGTGACCAACTTCAATGATCTAATTACATGGTCATTGCACGATTAATTTGCAAGAAGCATGACCACCTCGCATGACCCACTTCAATGACTGACACGCATGACCAACTTGCTTGACCTACTTGCATGACCAACATACATGACGAACTTCAATGATCTATTTACATGACCAACTTGCATTACCAACATGTATTACCAGCAGGCATGACCAACTCGCATGATCAACTTGCATGACCCACTTCAATGACCAACTCGCATGACCAACTGACATGACATGACTTGCATGACCAACTTGCATGGACTAATATACAACTTCGCAAAGTTTCATGATAGATAATCTGATCATTTGCATATAGAGTACACAGACACACATTTTCATTATTAAACACAATAGATTTTTTATGAAAATTTCATCAACTCAGTCGCAGAATACAATACAACCAAATAAGATCAGGGAGACAGATATTGGGTAATAATAAATTAAGAAATAAATGTCTAAAATAAATTAGGAAATTTGATATTTCTTCGTGTTATGAAAACTATACGAAATTACAAATCATTTATTTTAAATTATTACAAATTAAAAATATAATTAACTTAGTTAAGTTCATTGTATTAAATTCATTGTGAAAATGAATCAAATTAATTTTAATTTAATAAGTCTATTTTAATATCAAATTTCATTCTATATCATATTATTCTTCAAAAACTTTTCTCTATAAATTTTAATTCTATTTGTACATCAAAAATGCAATTTCAACAAAAAAAGATTTCTTTTATAAAAAAAAAAATGAAATTTTTTAAATGAAAATTAATGATGAAATAGAAGATTCATTGTCAGTGCAACCATTTTAATGTTGTGACAGTATAATTAAAAAATATTTCAATCAAGAAAACTCAATCTTAAGTTCATGATTTTTATGTTTTTCTGTTTGTTCAGTTTGTTGCCCAATTTAATTAAAAAGTTGACAGCATTTAATAAATAATAAATTGATATTTAAACGCCATTTTATAAATTATTTTTTTTTTCGTTCTTAAAATATACACCAATATTATATTTAAAGTTTATATTTTCTACTTCGTTACTCACCAAATACTGTGCAAAAGCATCATGTTTTAATTTATTTATAAATTTTTTTACTATAGCTGTTTTGCTTCCTTTACTTATTTCTTGCTAAAATTTATTAAATTAATTTCAAACAATCTAACTTCCAGGATAATTTTTAGTTTTTCTTTTTTTTTTGTTATAATTGAATAACTGCATTATATTCTATATAATACGAGTATATCCTTTTTTGTATTATTTTTATTTATATAATTTTTCATTCAACTCTTTATGAAGGCTACATATAAAAAATTAAAACAAGAGAATTTTTTGAAGTAATCTAGGCTATCATCATTGGATCTCTTAATTTACTGCTTGTTCTTCTTGTTTGAAAGATGAACTTTTCTTTATAACTATAATTAGAAGTTTTTGTTTTCATTGACTGAACCACAAAAATTTATGGAAATCTTTCATATTTGAATTTTCGATTAGAATTATTGATGTTCTTACCTTATTAATTGTGTTTTCCTTCTTCACTCCTACGAGGAGCATAGGGCTAGTACATAATATCATGCCCTAGTTTCTATAGTCATAGAGAGTTAGCTAAGTAGGTGACTAGCCTACCGTAGTTTTTATTTATATTAAATATTTCAGTTTACAATCTTTACTGTTTATTTTTTCTTAGTCTTTAGTATCGAACATTATGAATATTTGAAAACTACTTGTATAATATTTATTGTTATTAGTGTTGCATATTAAGTTATATAATATTGAATATAATTTTTATAGTGACCTGACCAGAGTTTGAACCCGAGACCCTGGCCGGTGCCATAACCACTCCACCAATCGTCAGGTACCTTATTAATTAGATGTGTATAAATACATTCAGGCTACGACATCTTGGAGTGTTTTGAAAGGGTTACAAAAAAATACTTTGGAAAAATTTTGTCTTTCAAATATCAAACTTACCGTTTTCGATAAATAGCACATCAAACACGAAATTTTGGGTTATAAAGCTGAAATTCATTTTAAAAACGTTATTTATCACAAAAAAATCACTATTTTTTTCCGATGAATGACATCATCCTTCACAACTAGGACATGCATAAGTTTTGCCACAGTTACAGTTGTTTCAGAGTTGCCATTTGTCAGGTAAAATGATAAGTCATAAAAACAAAAAAGTTGTATGCGATAATAAACTAAGTATAAAATTCAACTAAGCACCAGATTTATCTTCTATCAAGATTCTGAGATATCTTATAATAGTGTCTACGCTTCAGAATTTTATAAACATAATACCACAACCTAATATTTTATTCAAACTAACTTTCATTTTAATGAAATGTTCTCTTAAAGAGAATTTTACTTGAATGACAACACAAAAATAACAAACATAAATATTATAGCACAATAAAATATAACAAAAGTTCAAATTTAAAACACAAAAAAAAAAACAAATAAATATAGATAATATTTTGTATATAGGTTGGTACTTGTCTTTGAAGGATCTGAACTCTTGAAAATATTGTATTAGCATTACAAAAAATAATACAAAACCCAAAAATAAAGAATTTTTTTTTAAAAATTAGAATAAAACCTCAAGTTGCATTCAACTTTCATTCAACTTGAAATCACTAATTTTCTCTCTGAATGCCCTTTTGTACTTTTATCGAACATTTCATTACAAATTTTTTTCTCTTTATAAATTTTTAATTCATCATAAATTCAGAAAGAGATTAATTACACTTAATATTCTAAAAAATATGAAAAAAAAAAATTAGAGTTCAACGAAATGAAAATTTTTGAAGAGAAGGACAATACTAATGATAAAATGAAAAAAAAATGGAAATTTTTGGAAAAAAAAAGACTTTTTGTTCAAAAGAATCTTCACTTTTTTATGCAATCCCTTTGTTTTTACGCTAAATAAAATTTTGAACTCTTTTGTAAAAATTAAAAAAATTCATTAATGAATAAGTTGATAGTTGGATTGTTTGTTTTTTCTACTTTAAATGAAAATCATTTTTTGAAAATAATTATTATTAATTACAAACAATTTCTACTACCTAATCAAATCATTTATTTAACATAAAAAGGATATTTTAATGCTTTAGACATTTCCAAAGAGAGAGAGAGAAAGAAAAAAGTTTTTACTGTCAATGTCTATTGTGTTTTTATAAGAAAATTATAAAAACTTAAAAGAAATTGTGTAATTGGGGCATTTTAGAAGAGAATTTTTCCAGAAAGTAGAGCAGAACAATTTAATTATGATCCGGAATTGATGCTAGACTATATAAAAGAACATTCTTTGTGTTAAAAGACATGTTTAGTAAGGAAAACCTTTTAGACATGTAGTAAAGAGAACCTATTTAAATTGTAGTAATACAGTGAATTAACTGTGTAAATAAATTTATTACTAGCATGTTTGAGGGCGCCAGAGGCACCCGTCTTCGGTATTTATGCAATTCAAAGACGAATTTTTTTAAGTAGATATGTAGTAGTTCAAAAAAACCAATTAAATAATCAGGAAAAGAAATGCCTAAAAAATTTCGCCTTTCAATTGCATAAATACCAAAGAAGGGCACTTCTGGCGCCCTCTGACTTAATTTTATTCATTTATTGATTTATAATGATTCATTTTAATGAATCATGCACTAATTTCTTTACTAATTTAATGTAATTTGCAAAAAATTTATAACTACATTATAACAACCAGTAATAAGAATAGTCATACGTACTCGTATATTCACATTTAATCCATTATGCTGCGCCGCAGGCTTTTTCGAATTAAAGGAATATGAAAATAAAAGTATACATTTTATACAATGCGAATACTATATATAACAATATAACACTTTGCTCTGCAAGCGTTGGAGAGCTTACTAAGGCTAATATAATATATAAGAGATATTATGATATTATGTGATTTTTTTAATAAATTCAACTCAGTGTTAAGAAGACAACTTACATTTAACCCCACGTTTTCACTATTTCGTAACGTTTTATATATGCTCTGGCAGGGTATCCGGTCGTTTATTACATTAAGGTTTATGAATAATATATTCGTCCACTAATTTCCATGAAATTTAAATGAAGAAACAAATCTTAAAAAATTATTCGTAAATCGCCAAAATTAAGACACCTAAAATTTTTAAAAATTGTAGTACAAACACTTTAGTAAGCACGTTATAAATAAAAAAAGTCTATATGAAAATTTAGAAAACAAAAAGTTTCTCTTCGTTGTATAATTCTCTCTCATAAGTGCACTTGTTCGACCCGTCAGAGGAAGAAGAAACACAAATAAATTGAAACGGTCACATACTTGTTGAAATTTACTTTTAAAATGCAGTTAAGAAAAAATGTGAAAAGCTTTTCATATTTCTTTGTAATTCCTGCACGATATTTTTTCCGTGATTTAATAAAATTTTCATACGTTTTGTTCCATTAAAATTTTCATAAAAGAAGAAAACTTTCTCAAAGTAAAAAAAAAAAAAAAACTTAATTCACCTCATAAAGTTTTTTTGAGTAAACAAATAAAACTGGGGTGCAAGGATTTTACCTTTGTAATGGTTAACATGTACGGAAATCAAAAAAAAAAATTGTCTCTGTTTTTTATAGAGTTTTTAATTTCATTTCGAAGTCTTTGAATAAATAACATACATACAGTATGCATGATAAAGCCTATAAATTTATTTTGATACCAACACCAAAATTATTCCTTTGAACAATAAATTTCTTTTGATGACAAAAGAAAGCCTCAAATTAAGAATTGAGAGTAGGATGTGCAAAAAACATAAAGTAAATCTACATAAAATAATTTACAAAATATTTTTTTCTTTATTAGTTTTGGCAATATTGTACAAAATGACTGAACTTACTTCTGAAATAACTTGTGTGAATAAAGAATTAGATTTCTTAAATTAGATTTCCGATCATTACACCCAAAGAAATTAATTAGAGTTTTTATTGTGTTCTTGAAAAACTTTCAAAATTTACCAATTCACCTAATAGTTCTTCACCTAACTCTCTGCTCTTTTTCCAATTTTTGTTTTTTTTAAGAAATTAAAACTCCTGAAATTTTCACAAAAAAAAATATTTTAAAAATTTTGGAAAAAAAAAATGAACAAGACAAATTCTTTCTCTTCTGTTTTCTACTCTAAGAAAGTTTAAATTAAATAAGAAAAAAAAAAGCAATAAATTTAAGTTAAAAAATTTTTTTTTATTTGTTAAAAATTTTTATTTTTCGTTACAAATTTGAAGATTTTCTTTTCTCGTATTAAAATTACAAGAAAGTCACGTTCAAAATATTCTACTGTCTTCATTTTTCTTTCTCTATATTTTAAAAATTTTTGAAATATTTTCTAATTTTACATTTTTAGCACTTTCCCAAAAAACTTTTTGAAAAAAGGTGCTTATTAATTTTACTCTGTCCGTCTGCCGTTCGTGGACATGTCTACAAAGCTTCAACACCCTTTAAGATACAAAATTGAAGATTCAGAAATTTATTTCCGTAAAACAAAATTTTTACTTACCTCCTTCCCCTCTAAAAATCTTAGAAATACTATTTTTTAGCTATGTATTGCAGCGAAACCACAAGCATTTCTCAAATTTTGTCAACGCATGAAAGTACTAACAGGTTTTTTCAGCAGTAGCGTACCATATTTGAACGTGAAAAAAAGCAAAATGGCTATTAAAATTTACCGTTACGAGTATCTATACTACTTTTTTTGAATTTTTAAGCATCTTATATTTCTGAAACTGCAAAATTTCTATTAATACAGAAAACTTACAGTAAATGTCATGCCATTAAAAAATATTTTTATTAACTCACGCAATTAACCCTTAAATTTGAGCATTATAAGCCTCTCTCAATTTTTTTTTTTGTTTTTTTTTGTTCATCCTGAATATATGCAATTTTTTTAAATATATTCGTATATGAATAAAGATAATTTTAATGTAGTATTTAGATACATTAATTGTTTTTAAAAAGAGATTTTGACTTGCTAAAAGGAAAAGTGCTACCTTACAAAACATTGGTTTGAGCCAACTTTATTTTTTTCTACTTTCATTCTTGAAAAAATTTTATAATAATGGATAAAAGCAAATATTTTTAAAATATAAAACTAAAATATTGTGTGAAGTGAGATAAAATTAAAGGTAGGTATATGTAGGTGTGTACAGTTTCATAAGCGTGAATTGGGAAAAAAAAAGTTCTTAAAAAAGTTTCTACTTAACACATAGGTTACTTTTAAAACTTTTCCATTCTGTAAAAATTATGAGTAAATGCAATTAGGCTTCATCCTTCTGATGCACCTAAATTTGTAACTATGTAGTAACTAAGAAACAAAAATTAAAATAAAAATTGTAATAAATAATTTTGAATTACTAAGGAAATAATATTATTAGATGTAACTGCAGGTAAGCTACAAAATATTCCAATAAAAAATAGGCTGATGAAAATTAATCGAATTTGTTTTTCAAATTAAAAATTTTTGAAGAGAGAATTTTAAGTAAACACCTTTATTAAGAATATTCGTATAATTATTTTGAAAATTAAGGAAAAACATTTTGCCTATTTTGTCTAAATAATAGGTCTCGGTTTCAAAAATTTCTCAAAGACTACTTTGCACTTAATACATTTAAAATTATTGAAAAGTGTAATGACATGAGAATTATTTATTAGTTTCCTGTTTCTCTCCAAAGCTGGAAATAAATAATGTAAAAACTTTCAATGATTTCCTGAGTTTCGAATCATGTAAACCATTCCTATAGGCTTAAACTGATATTCTCATTGTTTTTTTCCATTAGTGTTGTAAATGCTTTGAAATACAATATTTTATAATCTACTATACATAACATAGTTAATATGGTAAAAAGAGTAATAAATAATCAAAATTGGAAATTTCTGTTATCGTATATATGGTAACAGAAATTCCATCAAAGTTTCTTAATAAAAATTATTGCAATAAAATTATGCATGCATAATATTATGTGCGAAAGAAATTCCATGGCAAACAAAAATTTCTTTTCTTCGAAAATCAATATTTTAATAAATAAAAAAATATAATAAGAAAATAAGGATTCCTGTTTAAAGCAAAATAGTTTTTACTTGGGAAATCATAAAAAATTTCGATTTCATTCATTGACTCTAATGAGCGTTAATTGCTTTAATGAGTAATAAACGTGTAATCAAAAAATTATTAAAGGAAAATATTTTCTAAGTTACGTAACTAATTCATAAGAAAAGTTGAGTTTTCTAATAATTTTTCAGTTTGGGTGTTGAAATTTTCGTCTACAGCACCATTTTTTTTAAATTTGTCTAGAAGATGTTCGTTTATGTCCTATGACCACATTATGCAAAATCGTTTTTTTTGAATGAAATGTGTTTTTCTATTATAGGGTACCAAATTCGAATTTTTATCTATTATGAAAATTACCTCTTCCATTTTTTTTTCCGATATAGATTTTATTTCTTGCACCATATTTTTATTAAATCAAAGCATGTACAGAAAAATCAAAAGAAATTTGCGAAAAATATTAAGCAAATATTTGAAATCTTATTTAATTACAAATGATTTTAATATTATGGAATATGTTTATCACATTACAGTTGAAATTATTCCAATACTTAACAATTCAATGTGCAAGTAGCCATTAGAATAATAATACTTCCCAATCGAGAACATACAAGAGAAAGTAAGTATATGAAAATTTTTATTAAACAAGGCAATTTCAAAAAATATTAAAGGTATTCGACACTTCAATGAAATCTATAAAAATTAACAGTCTTATTTGAAAATCTCCAAAATCAGTAGAAAAAAATAATATTTAAAATTTAAAATTTAAATCACCTTTAAAAAAAATTTCATCCTCCTTCTTTTAATTGCAACTATTTAGATACGTCAAAATTATTTACAGAAAAAAAACCGAAACAAAAGTGGTAAGCAACGCAAGACTACGGCAACATGAAAAACCAAAAAGAAAAAAATATGGAGACTGTAGAATGAAATAAATTTCTTTCTTTTTTGTTTTTATGAATTTCTATTAGCAGGACAACAAACAAAAAAAAAAAGCAAGAAACAATGCATTCTTTAGCTATTATAAAACTACAACTAGAATCAAAAGGAAGAAAAAAATATCCTTAATATGCACAATATTTTTTATACATTAAAAATACCACTAAAAAGTTATTATAAAATTGTTAAAACGTCAGTGACCTAAGTCATTGTGTCAAGCATATTACGTACTTGTAATGCATATACAAAATAATAATAAGAAAAAATAAAAACAAAACAGCAATATTATAATATGAGTACAAGTATACCGTTGTCATTATAAAATAGAAAACAGGAAAAAAGTAGAAATTTCAACTCCTTTTATTTTTCTTCATTTTGCTTCTTTTGTTCTTTTGACTGAACACCTACCAACTTATAATATGCATTTATATTGTTATATGTATATTATGTGAATATTATTATAGTTGTCGTGCATTGAGTTTAACCTATTATTATGGTACTTTACTTGTTAAATGTTGGTCTCAATAACAATACATTAAACGAAACCTATTCGACTTTTTTCTTTTATGTTCTTGTGTTGTACAAATACATATATATATAATATGTTTGTACGTATTCAATGTATGTATATTGCTGTATATGTTTATTTTCTTGTTTTCACAATACTTAAAATATATACTCGCTATATGTACTTCTAATTAAGTAAAACTAAAAAATTAAAATTAAAAAAAAATTTTCAAAATAAAATAAATTTTACTCTTTTTTATGACGAAAATTGTTGCTTTGCATTGTTTCTTTGCTCTAAGAACCTATAAAAACTTAAACGTTTTGTTTGTTTTTTTATTTGATTCAAGTCTTTATCATTTTATGTGATCGTCCTGCTTCTTTTTTTACGTATACTTCAATTATTACGTATAGGATAAGAAAAAAAAACGCAAGCAATTCAGGTTAGAATTAAATTTCATGCCAGCATTTAAACATCAAAATTAATAATAAGTTCGAAAATTTTTGTGTCTAAAATATTCAATCAAAATGGCTATAAAAATGTTATATAATATTCTTTTAAAGTTCGTGTTGATGGCCCTAAATTCTTAAATTTTATTGAGATTGTAATAAGTTCCATTGTCATTTTTGACTCTTATGTCTATTTTCATATACAGTGTATTTTATTTTTTTCATTTTCACCCCCATGTGAAGCATAGGGATGTTATATGAAATCGATATATTCGGTAGATTCCAAGGGAACCGAGTGGATGAAAAGGAAATATCCCTCGGGCCACCGCAGCCATTCATGATTTATTGCAGCACTCCACGCTCTTGCCAATAATATTCCTGCTCTCAGTATAAAAATGGAGATATGCTTAAAGTAATTCGACGACAATTCCTGAATGTTATATGATATCGCAATAGAGTCATATTTCAGTTTCATTAGTCATTGACTTAATTAGTTTTGGACCCTCTAACAAACCAAGTGTTAAAGAATAAAAAAAAATCAAAGCTTTTGTTGGATAGCTATTTTGTTTACATAATTTACAGAAATCAAATTTCATACGAGAAAATTATATACAACAAACTCTCAGTTAAATTAACAGGCACATACGAGTATAAAAGGTGCTTCGTATCAAAGTGCATGAATACATTAGTATAATCTGTTCCGGTTTCGGAATCATATAACTTTGAAGTTCGAAAAATTTTAAATTTTAACTTTTCATTTTTAAAAACCTTAATATTCTAGGCGACGTAACATTCAAACTTTCTCAAATTTCGGTAGAGCTGACAACTTTGTCTACTGACCTTAAATTTTGTATATGGGCCATCTTCCTACCTGATCCGGTTTAGAAGTTATTAAGTAAAATACAGTACAGTAAATGTTATTAATTTTATACTAAAATTTTTTCTTCAATGATTTTGAAAAATGTACAACAATCACTCAAAATGGTGTCTCTCTTTTATTACGCAAATGTTAATTTAACAATCGAATTTCCCCGACATTTGCAGAAATTAATTTTCCAGAGAATATCATTAATGGCGTCTCTCATTGATACAGTCCCATGAGTCAGTTTTCATTTCAATAGTATTTTGTTACAATTTGTTGTTGATCTAAATTTTATTGTTTTAATTTGATTTTGAAAACCGCTTTTGATTTTGGAAACCACATTTTTACAAAAATTTTCTCACATTATAACATTGAACATTCTATAATTTTCTCATATTCTGTACAAAGTCTTATGACCGAGTTTAATATTTACTATCATAGAGAATTGAAAATTAAATTTACGGCAATTAATAATACGTGTAATAAATTTTCTTTATATCTTTTATTTTTTAACATTATTGTTTTTTTTCTGTATATTATATTTTCTTGTCATATCGCTTTAAATGCTGCATCACAAGAAAACATGCCACAAGTTGAAATATTTATAATATAAGTATAACAATTTTAGATATTGTATACATTTAAAAAAAACATACATAATAGAAAAACAAAAACAGAAATTATGACTTGTAACAAAAAAAAAAATATAAAAATTCATAATATTAAATAATGTTAGAACTGAAGAAACCACAATAATAATAACATTTTCCTTCTATATCATTATAATACAAAATACACAGACTTACACAAACCAAAAAGAAAAAGTTGAGAGAAAATATATAAAATTTGCTGCTTAAGAACAAAAAACAAAAATGGCAATATACGAGTGAAACTAAATAAAAATTAAAAATAAGAAAAAAAAAATTAACACTTTCAACTTAACTTGTATTTTGAGAAATAATATAAAAAATACAACATTACTCGTAAAAATTGTTGTGTAGTTATTTAGTTATAGAAAATGTTATCCAATACATACCACTATGCAAGTATGAGAATACTGAGAGTATTTCAGAAATAGCTTAAGTGATTTTATATTTCTTTTTCCTTTCTTATTATTCTTATTGGGGTTGATTATTTTTCTAATTTTCTCTTTTTTTTTCTCTCTCTCTCTCTCTTGTATTTATACTTCCCATTAGAGGAAATATTACAGGAATTTTAAGAAATCAACTTTATACACACACATTAGTATATACATATGTATTATATACACAAGTGTAGATAGGGGATATAAGGTGTTGAATTATTATTGTATTCTGGTCTTTTTGAAATTATGAGTTAATAGTCAAGGAAAAAAACAAAAACAAAAAAGAAAAATATTGAAAGTGCGAAACATTTTAACCTCAAAATATTTGTTTTTTTTTTTCATTTTCATTTTCCTTTTAGTTTTTCTCATTAATTTTTTTTTAGTTTTATTGTGTTTTGCTTCAAAACTAAATTTTATATCCTGGATAGTGTTCCCTTTTATTTTATTGTTATTTTCTTGCATTTGTTCAGTATCTGAAATAAAATATAATGGTATAACAGGAAAATTTTAGTTCTTAGTAAGTACCTTTTTCAAAAACAAAAAAAAAATGAGAAAAAAAATGTTCAGTTGAGACATAAAAAGTAGAAAAGTTTCTTAAAAACATAATAAGTGCATATTATTGTGCATATTATAGTTTGATGTTTTAAGTGCATATATCGTTTTGAGACAAATTTGTGTAGCCCATTAACCAAAAAAAAATTAAAACTAATTTTATAACATATTTTATAAATAGATATATATGTACGTGCAAGCATTGTTATTATTGTTATATAAAAAATAAAATTTATATTAAATATCACTGTATCTTCATACCTTTGTTGGTAATGCGTCCGCCTAGAAGGTAGTAGGTCACTGATTTGTGTTCAGTTCGAGGAGAAAAATTTTTTAATTTTTCTGCCTTTAACTCGTTCCTTTGATTACGTCATTCATCTGTTCTGCAGTTGTATGAAAAAATTTCCATTGAGTTTATATTATGCCTATTAAGTGTAATAGGCATACTACAAATTGAACAACTACACATTATATTAGTAATTTAGCAATGTTCACATTAAATATTTTGCTGCCCGTTAGGTTTTCAACTGACATGTTATACTTAAATATATGGAGTTTAATTTTGTTTCGAAAACAAAATTAAACTCCATATAAATGTTGTATTTAATTGTACAACTTTTACGTTACCGAACTTCATTCAAAATATTTTACATAACTATTATATTTTGCAATTGCAATTACTTTTTAAAATTATTCTTTGTTAGCTTATTAGAAATTTCAATGACTGTATATTTCCTTATACCGAAATTGATGGAATAATCAATATATTTCATTTTTTTTTTAAATACTATTAACTAAGAATATAACAGTTTCATAGTATAACAGTTTCATAGTATAACAGTTTCATAGTATAACAGTTTTAAGATTTCTAAACATAAAATTAATTTTCTTAGAAAAAAAATTATTAAAGCTTACATATTTAAAATTAAATTTCTTATATCTAATTAAAATTCTTTAAGAATTTTTTTAAATTTAAATTTATCCTATTTTTATTATAATATTATGATTTAGAACCAAATTAAAATTGATTTTAGACATAAAACACAATGAAGCTGCTGTAAAATTTTAAAATTATCATCTTTCCAAAAAAAAAATTATGTATTCTTTAAAAAATTGCATACTTTCGGGAAACACGAAAATTAAATATTATGCTCTCATTTCACATTTAAAAATTTAATAATCAAATTTTATGTAAACTGTTATTTTAACACTGTTATTATGTTTAATTTAACAAAAACCAGCAATTTAACTTTTAAGGTCCTCGTGTATAATAAAATGTTAATCTGTAAATTAGGCACTAACTACATTTTATGATATAAAAGAAAAACTTTTTAAAACGTGTTGTAATTCACAAAAGTTAGTTTAACTTAGTTTACATATAAAATTACATATACATGTAATGTATTTGTTAGTAAAAACAAAAAAAAAAACATTACACTGCAATATTTATATTGAAACTTAACAAGTAAAATGTGGTTGATGGTTTTTCTATAAAAATGCATTGTCCATTTACATATTATACATACACATAATGTATGTATGTGTGTTAATAGAGAGCTATCCTACAAATAAATAGACACATTTGCATATTTATTTATTTGTCTTATGCAACTTTACATTTCTGTACTATGCCATTACCTTCAGACTATTATTTTTGTTTTTGTCTTCTTACAATGACCGGAACTTTTTAAAGTTTCTTTACTACATAAAATGTTGTATACGAGTACCTATGCGAATATAAAACATTTACAATATAGCTACAATAATATTATATGTATAAATAAATTGGAACGTGAACAAATAAAATGTGTTTTTTGTTTTAGCAACATTATTTCCGGAGTTCCTTAAGGATAAAACAAAAAAAAAAAGAGTAAAACACACACTCTACTTTTGTAATAATCGTACATTCATATATAAATTTTTATAAAAAAAATGTTCTTAAATGTTTTTATGATATGAAAGGACATTTTATGGTATTTTCTCTCTCTGTTTTTTTTTTTGTTAAAAGTTATAACTTAATTTTTGCAATAAATATACGAAAAAAAATTGCAACAAAATAAAAAAAATAAGGTAATATGGAAGAGGAAAAACAAACTTTGTTTACATGTTCACTTTTAAAGTGAAAATTTATTTTATTAAAATAGGAAAGCACAAAAAGGTGTGATAAAAGGATTAGAAACTTTTTTTATTTCTTTAATTTTTTGCCCCCCCTTCCCTGTAGTTTGTTTGTTATTAAAATATATTTTTTATTCTTGTAATTTTCTTTTATCTTCTTGTGTGTTATTTTTGCAGTCCAGAATATAATAAGGAAACCAAAATAATATAAAAGTAGAGAAAAAGAAAAAAAGGATTTATGTTTTAATATTATAAATGGATTTTAACTTGACTGCACTTCAAAAGAATTCCTATTATTATTTGAGGGTCGTTTTTCTATCCTATATTAAATTTGTTGTTAAATTTTTTGAAATTGCATTGAATACGAGTATTTTTCTATTCTGTTTTTGTTTTTGTCTTATTATTATTTAAAATAAGGTAACGAGAAGTGAGAAAGTATAAAACATAAAACATTTAATAAATAGAATTTGAATTTTAAATGCTTAATATTTTTTGTATTTTCAATAATGGGACCCAATAAACAATAATTGTGAAAAAAAATTACAAAAATTATGAATTTTTCATTTTTTTGTATAACAGTTAAAAAAATTTTAGGTTATTATTACAAATTACTTACATTTATGTGGGTTTATTACTAAACTTTTTTTAACATAATTATTCAGTACAAATATTTTATAAATCAAATATCTTGTTATCCTACTGTTCTGCCTGCTTTATTAACATTAAAATTTTAATCAATACAGTTAATATAGTTGAATTTCCTAATTTTCGATTCGATAACCAAATCTAAATATAAGGCGAGATTGTAATTATAAGAATGAAATATGTGGTCGAAAATATGCAAAATGATAAATTAAAGGTTGTCTTTTTTAGCAAGCTAACAAGTTGTGTTGAATTAACCTTTTTGAAACATTCTTGCCTAAGTAAATAATTAAAGTAAATTTACTTAAATGAGGTTATAAAAATGTGAACTGTACATAATATTGCGATAACAATTCACGGTACATACAGTAAAGAGAACAATTTATATATGTATGCAACATATGTTGGTAATTTTCATTAAGCATAATTATTATAGACATAAATTAGTATACTCTTAAAACAAGTAAGGGATTTGCAATTTTAACGAAGCAATAAACATTTAAGTAGATTTTGAAATTTCAATTTATTTTATTAATAATACATACCTTATATAATTTTCATAAAGTACTATTAGTCATCTTTTACGCATGAAACTCCGTTCATGGCACCAAAATTCATAAAATCAAAATGGACTGAACTTTTAAACTTTCATCAAATATCTTTAAGGATAATTGAAAATGTAGCATAGAGAAAAAAAAAAAATTTATTCTAAATTCAGATGATAAATTAAGTTTTTTAGAGTTTTGTAGAGCATTTTAACAACAAGTATACAGGTATATCCCGCTATTTTACTCGCCTTATCGTGTATCTCGTTTTATTCGTCGCCAAGGTAAAAGAAAATGAGTAACTACCATATTTTTGTATAATGCAATTTTTAAAAATAATTCTGTATTGCATATCTCGTTTTTTTTTTTAAATTCAATTTAAAAAATTAGTCGTATTGGAAAAGTGAAATGACCATTAGAAAAATAAAAAATTCTAATTTGAAAGAGAATCAAAAGCGAGATGGAAAAACGAGATACACGATAAGGCTGTAAATATTTCGATCTAGCATAACAATATATATATAATATAGCAATAGAACAGAACTGAAAAAACAGGAACTGAGTTAAAAATTACAATGAGAAATGGACTATCAGTTAAGAAAAAAATTTTTCTTATAAAAAATATCACCAAAATGTTTAACGGGGACAAAATATAAAAATGGTCAACAGTGTTCATATTATGCAATATAATTTTATAATAGATGTTAATAAAAACATTTTGTTTTCAAATGTAAATCTCTTAGGGTATTTCTAGAGATAAAAACAGAAGTCCACAACAAAATAACACACAACAAAAAAAAAAGTGGAACAAAAATTTATGCTGTTATAAATTTGTAAAAATAAAGTAAAATGTTTATGTAAATTTTAAAAATTATTTATCTTTTTACATAATTAGGTTTTTTTAAGCATTTATGGTAAACACTTGTGAGCAAAATACAAAAATAAAAAAAATTGAAAAAAACAAACAAGCAGATATGAAGTTTTCCCGTAAATCATAAATTTTTTTTGTTTCTTGAAAAAAGAATGTCCTTTTAAAAAAGTAATTTTTTTTTTTTTGTAATTTTAAGAGCATTTTTTGTTACAATTTAATCGAATAATGTATTTAAAGATACTTAATTATTTTTCATTCATGAAAAACTACAATGAATGTTTTTTTATCTTTTGAGCTTTAAATATATTTGTTTTCTGTGTGAACAACAATACTGAACTCGTTCCACTCTAAGAAAATATATAGCAAGAAAATGAAAGTGAAATGGAAATTTATCAATTTACTATTGCTGTAGAATAAGGACTTGCATGTTTTGTAAAGGCGCATGTTAAATGACCCATAATGCAAAAAAAATATTGATCAAAATTGGGTTGGATTTTCTTAAAATCAATTAATATAAAAGGCACTATATATTAATTTTTTATTATTTAATTTTCAACTAAAGCGGATTTTATTTTGAATTCTTTGAAAAAAATTTAATAATTAATAATAAACTTAATAATTGCTTGTTCCATTCTTTTCCAATCTTGAAAGCAGCCAATTACAATTGCGAAAAAGTTCAAAATTGGAGCAACAATACTAATAGCAAAATATTGTTTAATACTATAATAAATAATCGGCTACATTTTTATCAGTTAAACCGCTTTCGAAGTAATATAAAAAAAGTGTTATATAAAATTTAGGACTCATTTATTTGAGGGCTATAATACCTCTCTGAACTATTAAGTAAGTTTTAAGGATTATTAAATAAGATCAGATTATACTCGTATTCAAAAATTTATGCAATATTAATTTCTTAAATGATAAATTATTTTTTAATGTAAAATAATTTTTCTGTTAATATTATAATATGAGTTGTACATTGCAAAAAAATCAAAGATATCCTGTATTCTGTATCTATTAAAATTATTATTAAAAACAAATTCATTTTTTCTTGTACTTCAGTAGTTATAGATGAATTTTACACCTTTTATGCCAGTAACTCTTATTTTTGCTTTTCAGAACTTTTCCAACAAAAAATTTTGGAAAAAATTTACTTATTAGTTTCACCTTATCCTTTCGTTTGTTTAAAATTGCTACTAAATTATCTAAAACCTGTTTTTTTTTCTAAATAGGTTGTAAATTTATACGATTGATTGTAGGAATCTGAAATTTTAGCAGCTTTTAGATACTAATAAATTTAATAGTTACTTTCGTTAGAAGAAACCCGTCTCAATTTATCGCCTCTCAAAATTTGGAAAATTCGAATTTTTGGCACCATATATTTGCAAAATTTTTTAAATTTCTATAAATGCGAACTTGTCATCAAAAAATATAGATGTTTTTTTTAACTCATGCAATAAACCCTTGGATTCGGCCGCCTTTTTCAAGTTCAATTCGGCCGCCTCAATGTATGCAATTTTTTCAAATATTTTAGCATACGAACGAAATTCATTTTAATAACATAATAAAATGTTTCTAACAGCCGGATTTTCATTAGTAAAAGGGGAAAGTGCTATTTTATAAACCATCTTTATTTTTGTAGATTATTGCATGCAATTTAATATATGATTTTTATACAAAAATATTGTTATTCATTTCCGTAATTTTAAATATGTTTTGTTAGTTCTTTACCCAAAGCTATACACAAATTCTGTTTTTTACTGAAAAAGTGTTATCATTCGTAATATTTAGAATAAAAATAATTTTCCAAAAAAATAATAATGTTAATTAGAATAATAATGATTGCATTGTATAAAATTAATTATATGAAACAATTTATTTTAATTTATAGAAAAAAGAAATTTAAAATTATTTAAAAATAATTATTCGGTTACGACAGCTCAAATTTCTTTTATCAAAATTGATTTATTTACAAATTTTTAATTATCCATAATAATAAAATGTAGAATGTAAATTATTATATACTAAGTATGTAATAAAAATTAAATATTTGTCAATTATATAATAATCATTTTTTCTCTTCCCTTCCTTTCATCTTGCAATTAACCTACTCGTATATAAAATTCATAACTTCCTAAAATTCAAATGAAAGGAGAATTTAATAATCAATAACAATTATTATTAAATGAATCAAAAATATTTTTTTTATTTTATTTTGTAACATGTAAATCTATAATATTTGTATTTATGCCTTGGTCGAGGCAAAACAAGTTATTACCTATTAAGAAAAACAAAAGAAGCTATTTATCTATTCTTGTGTTAGAGAAATAAAAACATAACTATGTAGGTACAGTCGAACTCGTATCTACGCAACTAGCATAAAAGCAAAGCACCATCATTTCTTCAAGTTCTTGTTTGCTTTTTCGAATTACAAGCTTATATACACATCGGAAACATATAAAAACCTTCTATAAATACGAAAAAAAAATTATCGCATTTACCTCAGACAAATATTTTTGTTCAATTCCATCTTATATTGAATTCCTACAATATATAAAATCAGCAACTTAAACAAAATCATCTACTTAAAATTTCACTTGTATGTATCTCTACAATATTTTTTTATTCAGACTACTTATATTAGTAAAAACTCTCCTACAGTTCAGACCGACATGCATTTTTTTTGTTTTGCAATTGCATAATTTGTTATTTTTATTCCACAAATTTATATTCAAGCTTGCAAATATGGAACTGTATGATCGTATGCAATTAAGCAATCAAACAATTTTATTACAATTTTTTGTTAACGCAATCGATTCACATTAACGCAATAGTTTAGTTGATTAGATGTACGCGCAACGATCTTACAATCAAGCAGTAATTTTTCAAGACTAAAAATTACATGTCTGCCTGAGCCCTTAGAAACAAAATTTGTTCTGTATAACTGAACTCGCCTATAAAAACTACAAAACAATCACAATATTAGAATCAATAAAAATCAAGCAATTTCATGATGGACTTATAAGCGAGCTCGACTGTTGTAAGTTCAAATTTTCTTGAATAACAAAATATTTTAAGAATGATTTCTTTTTTTAAAGATTTATGAAAATTTTCTTCATTCATAAACAAAAACACATGCATATATAAATTTTAAATATGTATATATATATTATCATAATGGTATATATAAGTATAACAGAAAATTTTAAAGTTAAAAACATCAATCATACTCTAACACAAAAAATGTTTTATTCTCATACATTTAATACTAAAATATGTAATTGTGTGTGGTAATAGATAACAATAAAATTGAAACAAATGTGATAATAAAATGTATGAATGTATGATTCATACCATATTTTTCTCCGTTCTCTTCTCTTGTCTTTCATAACATCACAATGTTTCTATAATAAATCATACAATAAACTTCTATTATAACATTAAATGGATAGAATCATTCAAATTCATTGAAAAGCAAATAAAAAAATAAAAAAATTGTAAAAAAAAAGTTTCTATGCCTTACCTTTTTTCCAATATTATTATAAATGATTTAATTTTTAAAAACAATTTTATGTATTTCTAGATTCTATGGTATTCTGGACCATAAAAAATCAAATTAAAATTGATTGACCTTTAGGAATAATAATAATATTTTTTAAAACAAATAAGGGAACCTTTCAGAAATACCATTATTAAAATGTCCCACAATTATTGCTATAATAGTTCTAAATACTTTAGAATGGGAAATGTACATACAATAGATTTTATTATTTAGAACGAAGGAGTTTTGGAAAAATATTTGAACTTAACTGAGTTCAATTGTTCATAGAGTTTATATATGTTTTTTTAAAATTTGGTCACTTTCGGCTATCTCATCAATAATCGTATTAACATTTATGTCTAGTATACAGACCACAACATACAATCTTTTAGATCTTCTTCTTTTAGGTTCCTCTAAAGTTATAAATTAAATGTACCCATTACAAAATATAATACAAAAATACCAATATTCTTAAACTTTAACTTTTTAGTTGAAAAAATAATAATTAGCAAAAGATCAAACCGACCTCTTCAAATAAATATATCATAATTTATAATCATATACATACAGGGTAAATGTTACATACGTGGCAGAAAAAAAGGACAATTTTATGAAAAAAATTGTGTTTGGTTTTTGTATCGATTTCATGTATCTGGCCATATACGTGCCCCCCCCCCCCCCCAATTTTGTAATGATTTCTTTCATAAAATTGTTCCATCTTTCTGCCTCTAAGAGATTATACCACGTTATGAATATTCACCCTGTATATTATATTGTATGATATACATTATTATATAAATACATATTTCTAATTTTAGAACATGTAGTAGTACAACAAACTTCTTGGTACATTTTTTAAAATTATATTTACTTAACATTTCTAATCAAATCATTTTTAAATGTCTGAACATTTTCTTTAAAATACAAATACCATTTTGTACCAATTCTTAATATAGAATCTACATAGCTACAATACCTTTTTACAATATAATATGTATGTACTTCATATAACAATAATAAAGACATCTTTTTAAACAAATAAAAGACTTAACAATTTTTATGATTCCAATTTATCAAATTTTTTTTTTTTGCTTTCCTTAAAGAAGCAACAGTGAATCTAAAAGTCCATCATCAAGAGTGTTCTCTTCCATTAAATTAATTACTCATATACATAAACCTTAAGAGTATAGAAATATTATACAACAAGTACCTATTGCTTTTTAAAAAGTTATTAAAACAGAAAATGGCCTTAAAAAAGAAAAAACAATTTTTTATAAGAATTTGAAGCAATATGTTAAGTGTTTTAGGGTCCTCCCTTACTTGTACAATAATATGAATAAATAAATAAATAAAATGGTAACAAAAATTAGAATATAGAAAAGAAATAAATAATATCTAGGGAAAATGTGAACAAAATACAAATAAATAAGAAAAACAAAAAAAAAATCTACAAACAAACAAAAAACATAATTTCTTAGTTTTTTTCTTCTTTTTACTTTGACCCTTTTCTCTTAAAATTTTAAATATTTACCAAACGAAAAAAAAAATATAAAAAAAAGAAAGTAGAATAAAAATATCATTAAATTTCAGTCAACAAAATTTGACATACAAAACTGTACTACATAACATAACTGTACATATATTATAGGTACACATTATTTACAGGATCATACAAGTATTTTAAAATAAAAGCACAAATTGATTGAGTGAATTTTAGAATAAAAGGACACTAAAGGATGTACAAAACAACTTGTCTTTGTAGAAATTGAGAGTGAAATTGAACTATTAGTGATTCAAGACTACCAAAATTAAAATTTGATTTAAATTAAAATATAAAATTCTTATTTTTATTATAATTTCCAATTTTTCATATTGCAAATCTATGTGAATTGAGTATCCTTTTAAATACCAGACGATTAAAAAAGCAAAATAAACATCACTTAGCCAACAAACGTGGCTATCAGTAACTATAATTGAAATCGTCATTACTTACATCGAAATCGGAAAGGGAAATGAAAGGGAGAAGTAAACTATTAATTTAATATTGATTAGTAAATTAAAAATTAAATAGCCAAATCCAATCGTACATAACATAAATTAAGAATAACTCAAAACAAAATCAATGCTATAGTATAATCTAGTAATAAGCGCCCTCTTACTTATGTTCATACAAAAACCAGACGAAAACACGTTAATTTCGCGCAACATGCTAGTCCACGGCTCATGCATTCCATAGTCTGTACTATGACGTGGAACAGTGAAAAGCTCGACCGACCTTAAACTACTAGAATTTCGACCCAATAAAACCGGGCCAACCACATTACCTACTCATAAGTTGTTGAATGTAAAATGTATTGGAACTCACCCTATGACAACAAAGCGACTTTAAGTCCAAAAGCTGAAGCCTACTCTCATAAGGGAGCAGCCTAAACGGATTCGACCAATCCATATCTTGAAGAGCAAAACGACTGAAGCACCTCCTCACAGTTTCAATACGATCTGTATCAACATTACCAAGAGGAGACCACAACATGAATACTCTAAAGCGGGCCTTACGAAAACAACATAAAGATATTTCGTCACTGAAGGTTCATTAAATTCCCTACACTATCTCATTGCAAAACCTAGAGTAGAATTCACCATATTAACCATCAAATTGAGATGGTCTTTAGGTGTTACCTTGGATTATAGAGCCTATAATCCAAGGTAATACCTAATTCATAAATTTCATCAACCCTCTCTAGAATTTGCCCATTGAGCCCGTAACCAAACCTCACCCATGCAAAAAAACTCCTCTTAGAGAAATTCAATACCTATATTGAGCTCCAAACCATTCCTATTATACCACAATGTGAACCCATCAAAATTACTTTGCAGACGAACACAATCAGCCACAGAACGAATCCTCCCACAAATCTTCGTGTCATCAGCAAAATTGCTAACACTAGAGGCACACAAAAAAGGATCATGATTTGTCACAATAAAGAAAAGAGGATCCGAATGACTACCCCTGGAGAACCCCAGAAACAGCCAAAAAAGCAACCGAAAGACAAGGATTTTTACATAAAATAACATAATTTTACCCAAACTTGGGTATTAAGTGATTTAGAAATTCTAAGTCATTAATATTATGAACTATTGTTCAGATTATAAAACTTGATTAAATAAAGGTATTTGTTTTTATTCTATTAACAAACTTAATTACACAAATTTGAATAAAATTAAATATGCGGTTTTTAAAATAAATCTTAGGTTAAATTCCGAAATTTTATTTAGACTCTATTTAAACATCTCAATTTAATTCATTAGAAAATTTTGTTTACAATTATTAAGAAATTATTAATAATGGTTTGGGAATTTCAAAAAATTATTCCCATTTTTAAAAGAGATCCTGTACTAGCAGCATTACAAACATAAACGTTAACACAAATAAAAATTCACATAAAAATTATACACAAGAAACAAAGAGAAAAATATTTGAAAATCTGTTAGTAGGCATATTTAGAATCAAAAATTTTCGAACATAAAAAAAGAAAAATAAAAACTTTTTTTTTCTTTTTTGTTCAGACAAATTAAAAAATATAAATACTTTTTAGTCCTTTTTTTTAAGGCTCACAAAAATTGAGTTGTAAGACTTGCTACTCATTCCAGTTTTAATTTTTTTTTTCTAAATTTTATTTTTCTCTTTCCTATTATAAGAGGCAAAGTCGTTAATATTTACGAATTTTTGTTAAAGAAAAACAGTAATAACAATAAATAAATTTTAATTTTATGGCGTTTATGGCTGTTTTAAAAGAAATTTTTCTTTAATTTTGAGAAGGAAAAAAGTTTTATTTTTTTTTCTTTTCTTTGTTTTTTATTATTTTGTGTTTTTTATATATTAATTCAACACTTGTTGCACTTAATTTAAAACTAAGCTATTTGATAAGCGAAGGAGGAAAAACCCAAAAAGTTTTTTTATTTATTTACGATTTTTTGTTGTTTTTTCTGATTTTTATTATTTTTCTTATTCTTTAAATAAAAATTTTTGATTCTAAACTTATTAAATCTTTTATTGAATTATAAGTAAGTGAAAAAAAATTATGTTGAAATTTTCCAAAAAAAAATAAATGGAATGAAACCAACTAAAGTTAATTTTTAGTTTTCTTCCTGCTCATACAAATTACTGCCAGTAAAACGAATTAAAAGTTCCTGTTTTCATGCCCAATCAATCCTATATGCGAATATTGCATATTACACATTAAACGACAACAATATCCGCAGCTTATATCCAGAGAAAAATGAACCTTATTGTTACAATTAAATTGTGAATAGAATTTTTAAAAATGAAAGCAGTATATTGGCTCCTATTGCCTTTAAAACTAAAAGAAAAGAATCCTTTATATTAAAAAACAAAATAACTAAGAATTTGTAAATTATTTGTGAATATTGAAATCGAGATTTTTAGGGTAAACCAAATAAATGAAATGAATAAAAATTATATTTTAAAATTTTACCTAATTAGAAAATAATTCTATAAAAATTAAGTGGTTGAAAATTGAGAAAAATCGAATTTATGTAAAAATTTCCTATTTAATTTTATAAAAGAAATTTTAATTTTTTATGTCTTAAACTTTTGTATTTCAAATAAATATGTGAGCCAAGAACTTTTTAAAAAAAAAATAATTCCAAATTAATATTGTTCTTCTATATTTCTAGAACCAAGACCATTTCTTAAAATTATTTTATAAATTAAAATTCAATTACAATATTTTCATTATTTTACTTATGAGAACAAAGGACAAATTTGTTTGTTAATTTACAATCATTTTCGATTCCATATTTTGTATTTTGACGGAAATTTCACCTCCCTGGTTATATAGTCCATGGTAGGATTCCGTATATATGTTAGTTCTCATAGCCTAAATACTCATTAGAAACACATGGTAATAATTACAATTTTTATTTTTCCTTAATTTTCTTCTTATACACTCTTGCTTTTTTTTTCTTCCTCCATATTAAACTTTTGTATATGAAAATTTTCTTTAAAAATTTTTACTCAAATACAATAAAAAAAACTTTTCTTTTACATGATTGGTGAAAAATTCATAAAACAAAAATCAAATCACAAAAAAGTTTAATGTAACAGATTTTTAGGTAACAAAAGAAAAAATTGAGTTTTAAGTCGAAAATTGAAAAATCTAAGAACTTTAAATTAAAAAAATAAAAGAAATTATTTTGTGTCTGGAAAATTTAAAAAAAAAAGTCTCTTTTACATATATAAGAATTGATAAGTTTTTCATTTAAATTTTCAAAGTTAAGGTAAATTATAAGGTGAATTATTCTGACTAAGGTGAATTTTATAATTCTAAATCAGAGTGGAAAAAACTTAACATTTAAAATATTTTTATAAGGTGGTTTTATTCAAAATTTAAAGAATTTTTTTTAAAATATCGAAAAATTTATTATTGGTGTATGAGGTAAAACTGATATATCAGACACTCTTTGTAGTCCTCAAAGGTACATTCTATTTCAGACATTCTCATTATTATTTTTAGCTGCGAAACTTAAGAAACTGTACAACAAATTCATTCATTATATTATTTCATTCATGATATATGTACGCTCTCGTTTGTTCTTCACGATTGAAGCTAAGCCATACTAAAATAGAATTTGATAAACATTGTATTCATTTAAATTATGTCTAATAAGAATAACATAGGGGTGGTCTTTGATATACAGTAGTCCAATGTGTATACTTATTACTTGTCTAATTCTCTGAATAAAACGTTTTAGTTCAGTTCTTAACTTGAACTATATTTTATTTATAAAAATCAGTCTTTTATATTCTAGTCTTAATCTACTCTATTTTACATTAATTATAAAAAATGAACTAAGTGAAGTATCAAAAATGTGCAAATTAAGCAATTTAGTACACAATGCTAAAAACAACTAATATTTTATTATAATATGAATGCAATTATTATATGAGCGGATATGATACTTTTCTTTGACCTACATTAACCTTTTTCAAAACGGCTTTGGAACTGTGCAATTAGCACATGTATCACATGTGGGATCTATTACCTTTATTGATAAAACACACTGTCTGTGATGAAAAAAAATCACGCCAAATCATGTAAAAACGAAATGGTGCAACAGAAAACCAAAGACAATGCCATTTTTAACTTTTAGGGATGTATGGACTCTACTGGTACGTATGTATGCCAGCCGAGTCGAAAGGGTTAATACGGAATTTTAAAATTTAAATTATATTATTAGCTTTTACTTAATTACATATTTTTTATATATAAATTAATTAAATATAAAATTATTAAAATAAACTTTCTTTTTCTCTATATATTTTCAGAAAAAATCTCCGAACGTCTCGAAAACGAATAGAATAAAAAAGTAGGTAGAAAATTTAAAAGTAAAGCATAATTACATACTGGAAGTGTTCGTATTCCACAAAAATATTACACTAATTTTACGTTCTATTTAAAAAAAAAACAAAATAAATATTTTAATTATTTTTATATACTTATAAATTTATAGAATTTACAAAAGCACAAAAAACAATAAAACATTTCAAGTAGTTTCACGTAATAAAATACCAAAAAACAAAAACAAATCTATTCGAGGTGAGAGCTGGATTTCTGAAATTAAATTTTAATTTTAAAATTTTTTTTAGTTGTTTTGTAACTACTTTATAATAATTTCCATTAATTTTCTTTTTATTTCTCAAGAATACGTTCTGTATCATATATAAAATATCATTAGAAATGAATATCATTTTCAAAAAGAAAACGCATGATTTTTTAACTTAAAAAAATTAATTTGATTTCTTTCTGTTCTCAAACTTCTATTAACTAAAAATTGTAAAAATTTAAAATTTCTTTATATCTTTTACATTACATTATTTACATTATTCATGTTTAATTCAATATTTAATTAAATAATAATTTTATCAATTGTAATTAATAAAAAAAAAAATTTTATTAACATTTTTCAATCTTATGAAGCAGAAATCCATCTCTAATAAAATTTCCTCTCATTCCACATATTCTTATGTGCACAGCTACCACTTATTAAAAACAATATTTATTTTATTTATTTAATACACACACATCCACCTCACATGACGTAATCAATCATAATTTTAATATTACATGCATCATTCATAAGTAAAAACAAAATAAAATTTTATTAGGTAACTAAAAATAAATTTTTCAAATTATTTTTAAAAGCGTTTGAGAAATACTGATTTTTAAGCATTTATTTTAAATGCACAATAATAAAAATATATTAGTGGAAAAAATTGCATACTTTTAGGCGAACACATTATTTGATAATAGCAACTGATATGTATGTCTCGTAGTAGAATGAGTTTTATTAACATTATAGCTTGTTATACATATTAATCTAATAATTTTTATTTTATTTAAAGATTTTTGAAATCCCATAGCTTAAATATTCTATTTTTAATAAATAATTATTTGATTCCTAAAAGTCGAATTTATTTAATTTGTTTAAATACTTTGTAACATATTTAATGAATTTCCATGCGATGTATTGCATGTTATTTTATTTATACAATTAAAATTTGCAATTAAATAATAATTTTTGTAGTATAAATTCGAAGTAAAAAGTTGATTTAGAACCTTTTGGTACAATTCGTTTAAAATAAATTTTAAACATTACGCATGAGAATATTAATATTATTCAAAATTTTCGAATAACTTTGAAGTTTTTGGAAATGTAACATAAACTTGTAAAGTAATTCAATATTCTATTGTTCAATTAAATTTTCGGCATTTGAAAAGAAAATTTCAAAATGATGAAAACAATTTCCGTTTATGTTTAGGCTCTATAATTCGTAACTTTCCTCTTAAGTATAAAGTGGAAAGTTACTAATTACCCCATAAAAAAAATAAAGCACTTCAATAACTATTTTAATAAAAATAGACGATTAATTTATAAAAAATATATAATTTATACATGAAATAACTTTAAGCACTAAATTTTAGATATTACGAAACCTTTGAACTCTATGGAACAACCATATACATTTTAAATTTATACAATTAATAAGAGAAAAGTTTGATATTTTTAAACAATAAAGGTGAATTCATTGCTTTATCTGAATTTTAATTATCGCAAATTTTTCCAAGAGATTAATTATAGAGAAAGATTTTCATATTTGACTTATACAATTAGCAGGTTAGTTTGACTATAGCTCAGTTTTTTTATTAAAATTCTTAAATTGAAAAAAGAGGGAAATGAGTGAATATAGGCAACAGTTCTCTTTTTCACATTTTTCAAATTCATCTAATTATAAAATTTGTAAAAAGAGTACAAAGCAACCTATTAAAAATTTAGTAAAAATTATTCTCTCCCAATTTAATTTGTCAGAGAAAATAAATTCAACTTAAACAAACTGAAAAAGTGAATTCACCTTGAATGTTTGTCATACTTTTCTTACTACTTAATACTTAATACTCATATTTCGATTTCACTGAGAATATCAACAAGAGATAAAAATTTAAAAAAAAATTCACAAAAATAATCAAGAAAACAAAAACGCGTACACAGACACAAATAAATAAAAAAAAAATTTTTTTAATTTTTAAAAAAACTCATGTTAAGAAAACTTAAATTTAAAATTTTTTTTTTGTTTTTTTTTTTCTTATTTCTTTAAAATTTTTCCCTATACATACAGTTTTTAGCTTTTAAAAATAAATAAATAGAATTTAGAAAAAAAAAGAAAACGTTTTATAAGAAATTCATAAAAAAGAAATAAAAAATTATAAAATGGCAGAAGTACAACCACAACTTGTTCATAAACAATTCAATTCACCGATCGGTTTATATTCCGAACAAAATATTAAGGAAACTATCAACAGAGAAATTAAAGCTGTTGGTGGAACTGGGTAAGTTAAGAAAATTCTGTAAAATTATTATTTGTTTAAGAAAACAATAATTGTGTACGTGATTTTGTTGTGTTCTATTTACAAATAATTTATTTATTATCCCTATTATTAGTGTTATAGGGATAAATTTTGTACATATTGTAAATAAATATAAAATTTGTACATACATTTTTGTAGTTATACAACACATACATTTCTACATACATAGACTTAAATTTATTTTAATTTACCAAAAGAAAAAAATGTACATAAACTCATAAATTAAAAGATTTATACACGATTAAGGACACATTGTGCTTATTATTGAGTCCGAAATTAACAGGAAACAGTTAATTCGAAATTTCGAAATTTACAGTTCGAAATTAAGAGGTTTATTATTGAGTTCGAAATTAACAGGAAAATAATTTTGTTTTTAATCTAATTTCAATAGAAAATCATTATTTTCTTTCATTTTGTTAAAGCGAAAAGCTTTTTATTATTCAATTAATTTTTTTTCAAAATTCATATTCCATATATTTTTCAATTTTCAGTTCAGTTCAGTTAATATAGCAGAAAATAATTCCTATTATAGTTGAAAACATTTTATATAATTAAAATATCGTATATAAAAATAATTTAATGTGATTTCATGTGAAAATATCGAAAATTCCTAATAAGATATCTATTGCACCAAAAGCCATAGTAATAAACTATATTAATTAATAAACGTACTATTTCAAAAAATTAAAAAGGTAAAAACAAAAGTAATCCCAATACGAGTATTCCATTCAATATTTTAATAAGACAATTACTGTTCTTATATGAGGCGTTCAGTATATTGGTGCCCTATCCAGAATTTTTGCAAAAAATGAGTTATTATGTTCAATAGAGCTGTAATATTGTTCTATATTTTAAAACTACCAAGTTTATTCTTCTCTTCACATAAGTTCGTGAATATTTTGACATACATTCGTTTTTGCATTTTAAAAATACTTTTCTTAAAAATTGAATATTTGAATATTTAAATCGCAAAAAATGCTGAGCAACTCATATAATATTTTGGTAATATTCAAAATATTTATTAAATTTTAATCAACTAGGCAGATTTCTTGCCTTTAGGACAACTAGTATGTCGAATAAATAAAAAAAATTAATTAAATTATAAAAAATTTTAGAATTACTATAATTAATTAACTATTGGGCAATAATCATTGGAAACTATATAAGTGGATTGCATTTGATTATTGCTATATTCCTCTTATAATTTCTTTAATGGCAATAAACACTCTTTCTAATTTTACTACAACAAGCAATGAAACATGTAATTTTATTAATCCATATAAAATGTAATAATTATTGTATTCAACCATATTGCGGTTGTATTATCCTTTATATTTTCAAAGTTTTCAATAATGAATAAAGTAAAATAAAATTTTAATAATTACAGTTTTTGTTTTTATAACAAAACTTCCTTTTTCTTTTATTGTATTGGTTTTGTTTTAAAACAGAGCACCAATTCAACATGTCAATTGCAATTTATTCCTAACTCCTTTCATATTCTATCCATTCTCCACTGATTTTTTTTTTCATAATTTACCTTTATTTCAATGGTTCTTTTTTAAAAATTGATTTTATGCTTCTTTCTCCTCTTACGCCCCCAAACAATTTTCAACCATTTCATTTTATGTTTTTTTTTTCTTGTTTCTCGAAAAGGAAATTGTAAGTACACTTATATTATCCATTGGTTCATTGTATTTGTTTCCATATTTCCGGAAATTCTACTTTCATTATATAAGTTCAAACAAACTAGTACATTCACTATATTTAACAATTCCGAACGATTGTAACATTTTTAAAATCTAAGGTACTTAACTATAAATACACATTGCACAATTAACCTATACAAATCCGTACAAATATATATATAGAAACAAATGCATACTTGAAAAATATTTTTGTACTTTTGGGAAATTAAATTATGTGGCCTCTGGTTAAATAAGCAGAATGGTCAGTAAATAATAATCAGAAGAAACAAAAAATAGAAAATTTTATGATAAAAAAAAAATGAACGAATGAACATGAAAATCTTCCCTAGTGGTAGTTCCTCTGATTGTGTTATAAAAGAAAAACATAAAAATTTTGAAAATACATGAAAGCTTTTATTTTTTTTACATTAAAGATTTTCCCCTTTTAATTCTCATTCATAACATTTTTTTTATACATTTTTCATAATCTTATACCTTTTATAATATTAAAATATTGGGTTTTAGTTTTATTTTCATTTTGTTAACTCTGGGACTTTGATGAAATAGTTGATTATGTACAAACAAACGTTGAATTCAATTACAGTTCAATTAAAGGATACTTTTTTCACTTGTTACAGTGAGAAATTAAAACAAATATATTCTGCGAAATGGAATTATTATAATTCTTATTATTTTTATAATATTTTAACGATTTTTAACAATATTCTAGGAATTTTTCACAAAATATTTTGTTCGCAATGATTTCAGTCTTCCAAATTTAATGGTTATTGAAGATTTTAACTAATTACATTAAAAAATACTTTTGGATAATAGTAACTAAAAAATTAAAAGTAAAATCGGATATTATAAAAGTATAATTATAAAATTTACTGGAAGGTTTGGCATACTTTTAGGGGTGGATAATTCATTAATATATTATGGAATGCTTTGAATGACAAAAGAGTGAATAGTTTTCAAAACAAATAAATTTTCTGTTTATAAAAATAAATTATCAGTGTAAATCTAACTCAAATGTAAACGCGAAATCGTAAAATTTTTTAAAATCAAATCGTAATTCACTCATTCTGTGAAAAAAAATTCAAGCCATTCAATTGCATTTAATGAAAGTTTCAATAACAAAATTTCCCATAACAACACTTTTTGTGACAAAATCCTAAACACATCTCTGATTAATTTCTTTTTCTAAAACCATTCAATTACACTTCCTTTAATTAAAAATTACTTTTCGATGCAAAAATCAAAATTAATTGAAAAACAGAATTTAATTTATATAAAATAAAAAATACGTCATTCAATAATATCAAAACTTCATTAAAATAACGCACTATTTCATGGAAAAAAAATGGTAGTTATAGGAGAAAAAATGAAATTTAATTAGAAACTTTATGCATATTAGTTAAAATTCTAATTAATTTTATATTTCCTCAACTTTTTTTAACTTAATTAAATAGTTACCATTACAATTTTCATATTAAAAACTTCTTTGAATCCCGCCCGCCTCCTATATAATATCTCTAGCTAACTTTGATACCAATCTGAAAATAAAAAAATAACAAAAACAATATTCAAGAGCATTACCAGAAAAGAGAAAAAAAATTATTATTATACAAGCAGTATAATGATTTAATTTTGTCTAGAACAGAGATACGGTCAACTTACCGTTCCTGTTAACAACTACAACAGAAAAAAATTATAATAATATAGGAACAGAAAACATCATAAATTATCGAAAAACAAATCTAACATAAAGTAAATGTCATTTCCATCTTTTAATATGAACCTATGATTTTTATTTTCCTATGTTCACAGTCATTTTCTTCATGTTTCCCTCTTTTTCTTTTACTGCAAAAAGGCTCTTTAGTTCTTGTATAAAAGTTTTTATTCTCTTCAATTTTCTTTATTTTTGTTGTGTGTTTTTTTGTTCTGTGTTTCTCCCATATTTTTTTTTTTTATTTTTGCTTAGCAATTCTAATTAACAAATTCTATCAAGCTGAAAAAAAGAATTAGCTTCATTTTTCCGCATTCTCGTCTTCATGTTCTTGATAGTGTACAGTATGTATGGAATGTATGTGTTTATATAGAGAACAAAAAAAATAAAATTTCTCATGTTACTTTACCTATATACAGTATTAGAAAATGAAAGAATAATAAAAATTCTCAAAAGAATAGTAAAAGAAAACCCACCAACAATAAAAAGCAAATAAGTGGGGGTGCAACCGAACAATAATGGTGACTTACGATGTTAAAAAAATTTGAAAGAAATTTTTTTATATTATTATAATAGACAGCAGATTAAAACCTTAGACATTCTCAGACATTTAAGAAATTTTAAAAATTATTGTATTTTAGGAAAAATTATTTTAATTAACCTTTTTAATTATCGTTGATTATGTGCAAGAAGAATACTATCCTAAGTTGAAAATTCTTGTCTTGCATATATTAAGTTCAAATATTTACTACATAATTTTGGAATTAAATTAAATTGTCCGAGAAATTGTCCCCGATTTTCCTAAGATATACTATGAAGAGTTTAGAGTTATTGTAATGAAATTATAAGACATATTAAACTCAACAATAGCCTGTAATTAATTTAGTTATTCAACAATATGCTGATGATTAAAGATTCAAATAGTTAAACTTAATTTCTTGTGATTAGATTGGCTCATGTTTGCTCTAATGCTGTGTCGATATTTAACCAATTCATTAAACTACAGTGCAAATGTTTTCTAAAGCACAAAGTAATTAAATATTTTAAGAAAAATAATTGAAACTTCGCATTAAACTAAAAAATTTTGTGATTAATTTTGAACAAGTCAAAAAAAAACCGGTTTCAATACACCATAATTAAATAATTTTACCATACTAATCATAAATAGCCAGGTTTTACAGAGCACTGCTCTTAAGAACGTTACAAAACACTGCTATTAAAAATAAAAAAACGAAATGACTATAAAATAATTATAATTTATCCAGGTATTTTTCTTAGATTCATTTGTCAGCAACAAAAAAAAACAAGTAAAAAAAAAACTAATAATAAGAAAAAAACAGGAAAACATACTCAAAAAGAATAGAAAAGGAAATAAGAAAGAAAAGAAAATACTTGTAACCGTCTTTACTGCTTTTCAAGCTTAATTAAATATGACTGTAAAACTGGGTAGAAATTTCCTTGTATACCTATACATACATACATACAGCTAAAACGAATAATTGTGCTTAATGAAATGAGTTTTTTCTTTTTTTCATTTCTTATTTATTTGATGCTTGTTTGTTCTTTTTTTAATTTATGCAAAAGAAATTTGATAGTCTAAAATTTTATAATATCCAAAAACATATTGAAAATGGAAAATTAAATTTTTCAATATTTTTTCTAATAATGAGAGGCACGCGCGCTCTCTTTGCCATTTTAGCCCCTGTTACTTGATTTTTCTTCTTTTAGTGCTTTTCTTATTTTTATATTTAAAAGGTTTTAAATTTTTAAAGGTTCTATTAAATGTTGTACCGATATTGAAATTAAAGGAATTCATTTAATTGATTGAAAATAAATCTACCCTAATTATATACGAATCCAAAATGAGGCTTCCTATATTAATGAAAAATTTTTATTATATCATGATATCAAACTTTAATTCTGCTTTATAGTTTTCCAAAATTCATTTTATCATTGGGAGAATAATGAAATTTCAATCAAATCAAAGAACATATTTGGAACCGAATTATATTGAAACTCTTACATCTATTGTAAATGGTATTGAAAGCCATCTTAAGTCACAATTTTTAAGATTAAACTATTGATATTGCAAATAAATATTTAACAAACCAACTTAGATTTAAGAAAGAATTTATATTACCTTTATAACTTTGCACATTTAAATAACTAAAAAAAGGTGTTAATGTTAATGCATAACAGGAAAGCTAGAATTTCTTGTTTGGAGATTCTGAGTGACTGTCGTTTTTGATATCTCGATAGAATAATCGGAATTGGGCACTGAATATTCGGGTAGCCTTAAATAAAGTGAACGTACATAATAACAATGGCTTTTTTTAATACATGACACTTATACACCTACAGTATGAACCTAAATCAATATTCTATTGTTTGCATTCCGAAAGTTCGATGAATACAGAAACCATGTTTGGAAAACTGTAGCGTAAATTATCCATTGTCAAATAAAATCAGAAGACAACGAAATTCAGCCTATCATACACAAAAACCGAGTCCGCAATGAATTTTTTCACTTCTTAATCGTTTCCGCTCTCGGTCGAATTGTTAAGAAAATCTAATTTTGATTTCCATTTTGCACTTTAAACAATTTCAACCACAAACATTTTTAACAGCCTCTTTTTATAATTACAAATTACTACGTATTTATTTTTAGTTTTTAATTAAAAATAATGAAACAATTGTGAAAGATTGAAGTTATTCTAAACTAAACCTTAATAAAAATTACATTAAATTTTAATCTTAAGCCTTTATGAACGTAAAGAGCACTTAGATAATTAATTTAGAATTAAATAGTATAAGCACACATACCAGCATTAAAATTTAAAAAAAAAACATTAAATTTTATTTAAAGGTGAAAGCAACGCGGAATTTCAAATTTCCCTAAAAATGTGAAAAGAAAAAAACCATTTTCCCCTATTTAGTCAACTTTTCTTTTTCCATTTCATCAAAAAACTTAAATAGTATAATTATGCCATTTCCAAATTAATGTAACCATGAGGTGAGTAAAAAGTAAAAATAAAAAGCCAAACAGAAAACAAGAACAAAATAAAAATGAAGCGGATTTAAGGGTTGTAAGTTAAAAAGAGACAAATATATTATGGCATATCTAAAAAGATTGTAACAAATTTAATTATAATGAAGAATCGTAGAACTTTAACCCATTAGCCGCACATCCTTTTTTTTGTTTTTTTTTAATATACCCTTTGGGGATTTTATTCTTTAGTATTTAATTATGTACCATTACATTTTGTTGGTAACCGCACAGATTTTATTATTTTTTTTTCTCGTTTTATCATCCTGATTCTTTTACCTTTCGCATACTTTAATTTTTCAAAATAAACACCTACACAGCATAATAATTATTATTTTACTATAAAAGAGAAGAGAGAGTTACCGATTTGCTTTATTTGTAACAGAATCTAAATAAAATACTTGATCCCTTAAAATTCAAAAATTTTTTTGAATAATTTATAAATCAGCATTTTATTAAGCTTAATTTTTAATATTAGAATCTAATTTTCCAGTGAGAAGAATGGTTTTGTATTGGGTAAAGTTTATTCTTTTTGAATTTTTCAACGTGAGATATCCATTCGACAATTTTGAAAAAATACAATTTCCGAAATGAGCAATCTTTTTGGAAAAATAAAATATCCATTAGAGAAATGGAGAAAATGAAAAAGCGAGTTGCACGATTAGGCTGCTAATCTTAAAAACGACTTGATGCTATTTGTTTTATAAAATATCAAAAACCTACTATTGTAATTTCATTCTAGTATAATAGATGTAATATTACCATATTTATAAATAACCACATTTATATTTTTATATTATATAACATTGTAAACTATTTAAATTGTAAATAACTAAATTTATTCTGAACGGAAAACTCAGTAAAATTTTTTCAAATTTCAATACTTTTAATAAAGATTATAAGATCAAATGAAATTTCAACGTTTAATGCACAGCAATTACTATTGAACCTAATTATTATTGAAAATTTAATAACAACATTGCGTTATTGAAATTATCTGGCAACAATTTTAGTTAATCAATAAAATATAGTACATGTACCCACATATTATAATATGCATAGATATGAATGAATAGTACGTAAACATAATTATATGATCTTAAAACAAAAGAACAAATTGATGCTAAATGTTAAAATTTCGAGAGAGTTATTGACTCTTCGCATTATCAATATCGAAGATTGAACATGATTGTTAAAAAGAAAAAACACAATAAACAGAACAAAAATTTATAATGTAAGTAAAGAAAAAAAAATTCATCTCAGTGGAAGATAAAGCCACAAGAAAGTTAATGAAAAAATAATAACACCAAAAAAAAAACTCCTACATAATGTTAACGAGTTAGCTACGTAATTAAGATTACTAAAAAGTACATTTTCGTGGTACGTCTTTATCTTTCGAATATCTGGCAAATTAAATGCCTAATTGTGAATTTCACCTATTTATTGATCGGGAAATAAAAAAATTAATAATTTATTTTTATAAATTCATTTTTTGAATGAGGAGAATTTTTTCGGGCTTCATACTTTTTTGGTTTTTTCAAATTTAACAAAAATTTAGTCAACATTCATTTTGAATTTGCTTTGAGGACCAGACAGTTTAGTTGTTATTACGAAAATTTAATTGAAAAATAAGTAGTATTATTCGAAAAGCTGACATATTAAAATTAAAAAAAATTGGAAGTCTGATTTGAAAGCGATTAAAAAAAATTATGAAGGACAAGATAATTGAAATTATTAGCTTTTTTGACATGATTAGAGGATATGAGAGAACATCCGAAAATACACAAAATTTTCTTAATTTATAATAGTCAAAACTAGCTAACAGTTTTCAAATATTTTTTTCTTCCAAAAATTTTGCATACTTTTTGGGGCAAGAGGCAAATAAACAAAAAAAAATTTTTCAGTTTTCTTCAAAAATAAACTTTATCTTTTCATGATTTCAGAGGTTTCGTATTACATTCCTTTTATTTGTCTATTTACACAAACTATGAAAAATCGTGGTTGCTAGTGTTCTTGAATACACAAAAAAATTTAAAAGTCATATGAGAACAAATTATTCAACAAAAAACAGAAGACACAATTAAATTAGAAATTGTGATTTCCCCGTTGTTAAGAATTATTTATTTACTATGATGTAGAATAAAATTACTTGCCGAATAATAGATTATCGTAAGTACAGTCCTCTTATCTTTTATAGTACCGCTATAAGGAAATATTTTAAATAATATAAACAAAGCCTTCACTTATTATTTATGGTAGGTTATTTTGATATTTTTTTCTGACCGTATCGTGATAGTTTTAAGAAAACTTAAGAACTCTTGACAAATTTTATTCATTAATTTTAATACTATCACCAACCCCTCAGTTTTATTGGAAAAAAATTAATTTTCCAAACCTCTGAATAGGTACCTAATAAAGTACACATAAATATTACTGAAATATTTGTTATCGGATCGAGATATTTTTAATTCATTCGCAATATGAAATTTTCGCTTTATTACACTCATAAATTAATGGAGACGAAGAGTCTAAGAGTTATAGATTAAAATTTTTACTCTATTAAATTCTTAATAACTTATAGCCATTATAAATCAAGCATAAAATAACTTTATTTACTCGATTTAATTAATTATGTTAAAACCTAATGATATTAAGAGTTTATTGCTATATAAGAAGAAATTTTAAATATTATTTTTAATTATATTAAACTAAATAACTATTTCTAACAAAATTTTTGATTCAAAACCAAAATCGTATTGGAGTTGATTACTCCAATTTACGATTAATAATAATTTCAATATGTTTTTCTTATAATCATAAAATTATTATTAAACACAAGGATCTCATTATTGTTAACATACACACGTATGCATTAATCTATGCCAGAAACATAAAAATTATTATAAGAATCATAAAAATTCATAAAAGTTTTAATGGTTCTGATGGTTTCATTAATCAATTTTTTACTCTTTTTCTTATAAATTTACGATATTTTTTTTAACATCATCTGGAAGGTCAAGAAGGCAAAATTTTTGTTATATGTTTTTCTTTCATATATTTTTATTGGGTTCAGAATGAAAAAAAAAAATTATTGAAAATGTGCATGTATATGTATATTAATAGCCAGTTCATTAGATTTATTATTAAAATTGTTGTCACTTGATTTATACGTGATTTTTTTCTTTTTTCTTCTTACTTTTTTTCAATGTTGTGACTTTTGGGTTCAAAATTCTTTTAACCTCATCTGAGGTTTTTCATGTCAATTACAATTTCATTTATTGACCGTATCAAGAACTTCTTAATTTTTTTTTGTTAGTAGACTACATATAGAAAATATCTCAAACTTTGGCCTTATGTCCTTTAAGTAATTTGGCATTCAGAATGTAGTCTTATAACAAAATGTAGTTGATAGTCAATATTTATACAAAAATAATGCTTATAGTAGAATTTATTTTTTAAAAATTATGTAGGTATAACAAGCGATTAATTTAAGAGAAAAAGCAGAGCAACCTCCTTAATTGGAAAAAAAATTAAATTTTTCTTAGAATGATTTTTCGATTCATTCTTGGATTACACTCACTTAATGTGAGTGTAATTTATAAAAATGCAACCAGCCAATTATTTAATAGCTTTTTCTTTTCGCAGATCGGATGATAGGTGTAAGCTTGTTTTGAAAATTCCATAGGGAAATAAAATATGCCAAAAATCAACAACTGGTGTCCCGGATCACTATGTAGAACTTTGTTTACATTAAAATTTTATATCGGTTAGAGAAATTTTATAGTTTTGTAAATTTTGCTTAAAATACTGAATTTACTATAGACTTTACACTACTCTTAATGAATTATTTTATTAAATTTAAAATCTGTTTAATAAATTTGTATTAATTATGGCATTTTAAAATAAACAGGGAACGCTGTATCATATTGTAGTGTTACTAATAAGTTTCCTTAAATTTACATACATAGCCATTTTGTAAGATTACATAAATGACAAACATTTATACATAAAAGTGCT
Organism: Condylostylus longicornis; assembly: GCF_029603195.1. Taxonomy (NCBI): domain Eukaryota; kingdom Metazoa; phylum Arthropoda; class Insecta; order Diptera; family Dolichopodidae; genus Condylostylus; species Condylostylus longicornis. Next base: position 3,381,625 of record NW_026578013.1, on the reverse strand, counting down.
TCTGTTTTTTGGTTTCGATTTTTTCTATTTCGAACTATAAATTCAGAATCACCTTTTAATTTTATTGATTATTTTTTAAGTATTTAAAAAAATTTTTAATCTAGATTAAGAACATGCTTAAATTAAATTAAAATTTTCATTTTGTTTTTTATGTCTTTAAAATTTTTTTATTCAATACAGCATTAAACAACCTACTCTATAAAATCACAATATTTTATTTTTAATGTCTGCAATACAATATAGCATTAAGAGAGCCCTAAAATATACTATAAAATTATAAAATTTTGCTATAAAATTAATGTATCAGTCCGAAAGAATTACTTAAATTTTAGAATTCTAAAAATATTATAATAATTAAAGAAAATAATTTTCTTTTAATATTTAAATTATAATTAACACGAAACTCAAATTTTTAAGATTAAAATTTATAATATTAGAATGTCAGAAATATACAGGGTGGTTCAGTAATCAAGGACATAAAATGTACCATAAGTTAGGGCATCAATAATGAGTAAAATCTCAACAGTTTCAGAGATTTTTACGAAATTTCTATTTTCCAAAGTTTTTTGACTTATAACTTTCCTTTCGAAAAAGATAGAAGCTTCAAACAAACAGTTTCTGAAATAAGGGACTTGAAAGAAATATTCTATTTGATTTTGTATTTCATGTGCTTTCGGAATACTAAGCCTTTTTCCTTTTTTTATTTTCCTTTAACCCGTTAAAAATTCGTACGAAATTTTTTGAAACTTTTAAATTTTTTCTCATAGAATTTTGCCCAGCTACGTAAGCTTCAATTTAAGTCACTAAGCTATAAGAAATCTGTTTTGGTACAGCGAATATAGCACGTTTTTTAAGGAATTCCTATTAAAATGGAGATTTTAAGTACTGTAATTATCAACTATTTTTAATTTTTAATTACTGCAGTCACTCTAAAAAACAGTTTACATTTTTAGTAACAGCAAAATTTTATATTGATTAAATTACAGTTGTAACCTGTACAATATTTCTTAAAAATAAAATTATTTCGCTCTATAGATACCCAATTATTCAACAAATCTTTAAATATTTCAAAATTTAAGAATTTTTCCCGCTTTCAAAATTTTCTAATCTTGAGCTTCTGTGTTTTGGTATATTCGTGATATTCTAAATTTCTATGTTAAATTTTCAACTTTTTGATTATTGTAAATTAATTTTTCTCTTTCAAAAATTCTTTCTCTAAATAAATATATTTAAAGCCAACCACTTCGTAATAGTATTTTAAAGAAAAAGGCCACTAAATGCTCTGAACGTTTCACAGTCCATTCGTATAATATAGACGTAAATAAATGTGTATAAATTTTTATATAAGAATCGACCGTGATATTGACCATTAATTTTGACTATTCTACTGAAAAACAATGAATTTCCAATATAACTATATATTTTTCCCCCTTTGTATTGCCTCTACTGTAATAAAGCATTCGTGTTTTTTTTTCTGTTCGATATTTTTAATAACCAAATCGATTAATTAAGCAGATATGGATCATAAATTTTCTCACTCTATTTCAATATTGCACTTTTTTATAGAATTTTTTATAGAGTGTTTTTTTTTTATTTATGCAGTGCTTTTTCAATTCTCTATTCTATTTTTAACTTATAGACGATATGTGCTATCCATCATTTTATGGTACTCACACAAATACCATCAAAATAAATTATTATGCATTCAAGTTGAAATTAATTCAACACCACTTTTGACTGTACGAAAAAACAAAAATGCTATAAAATTTCACATTTTTTTTTCTCTCTATTTATTTGGTAAAAAAAAATGTACATATAAAAAACAAAATAACTATTACTATAATTAAAATACAAATCTCAAATTATTAACACTATTAAATAAATTTTTTGTATACCCTCAATTATTGTTTTTTATTTCATTTTTTTTTAAATTCACATCGAAATATTCATTTATATATTTACATATACACACATACGCGTTTTTATGTATACAGATAATTTATTGCAAATAGCAATATCAAAAATTAATCGTTTTTAAAATAGTAGTTAGCCAGTGTTTGAATAGAAAATTTACGTTCATCACATATACAAATAAATCTTAAAATAAATTTTTATACATATATGCATATATGTATGTACATAAACAGATAATATGTGTACATAATGTATATTTGACATTATAAAAAAACAAAACAGATACAGTGTAAATAAAAGTAATTCTAGTACTCTAAAAAATTTGTTCTGAATTCCCTTTAAATGTTGAATACTATGTATTTCACTTAATACATGATGTACACGGTGCCACATAAAATATAACTATATTCGATTATAATATCATAAATGAACAACTATTTTAGCATAATGTATTTCATACATACATAACAATGGACATGCATTCAGGGTGTTTCACATAAGATGGCAAATAATTTCAGGGATGCTTCCCTGATTAATTTCTAGTAAAAAATTGTACGAGTAGAGGGGGCTACAGAAATACTTATTCTCGACCTACAGACTTTGAGAAAATAAGATACCAGATTTTTCCTACTTATAACTTCGGAACCATGCAACACAGAGTAATCATTCACAGCGGGCTTGGTCAGATAATGAATTTGATCTGAGTCATAGTTAAACCTCGGCAAAATTAGAAATTTTGTTATTTTTTAAATTTTTTTTTTAAAAACTCGAAATTTGAAAACTTCTTTGGAAATTAATCAATCAATCATCCCTGAAATTATATGCCACCTTATCTGAAACACACTGTATAGTAAAACATTTTGTCGTTATTTATTTTCATGTTTTTATTTTAATATTTGTGTATATGTTGAAAAACTATATTAAAAATTGAAAATGAATCAACAATCGAGAAAAAACTATTAAAATTTAAAAATTTCGATTTAGAATTGAACAGATAATAAATTTTTTTTTTATAATTTTTTCTTCATTTACAATTTTAGTGTTACCGTTTGTCAAATAGTATTTTTAATACAAAATGTAATTAAATTTTGAAAATTTTTAATATTTTTTCGTAATTCTACAAATAATCTCATAAAAATAGTACAAGCACTGCCTATACTTGCGAAATTTTACATTTCGCTGTTCAAAATTGGATTCTATACAAAAGGAATGCACAAAATATTCCCAATCAACATAGACAAAGTTTATAAATAGTTTTGATATTCGTGTGACATCAATTTTGAACAAATCAAACTAATTGTGATATTTCGTGTTGCTTTTACTGTGAATCTAATCTCGAATAATTTTCAGCTTAAAATTCTATAATAAACAAACTACTTAGGACAAATTTCTTAGACATACCAGCGTTTCTTTTACAGTTTATTAAATTTACTTGACTTTTATTTGACTAACTTTCTATTTTTACTCAACAATCCTTTCTTCAGTCAAAATCTTTTCAAAATTTTACTACAATTTTTCATTATAATTTTATGTATATGCATATAAGTATATAAAAACTTATTTATAAACGTTTCAATATCACATTTTATCAATATCCCGGATGAAATACTTATGCATATACCAGGACCTATACATTTATATACATTTATGTATGAACTTGAACGCAAAACAAAATTGCATATTAACTATCCTGTTTTTTGGTTTTTCTCTACATTCAATATATGTAGATGAAAATGAATTGAGTGCAATCAATAAAGAAACACTAATAAAAAAATATCAATGAAAACATAAAATTATACATACATATAGAAACATAAAATATAAATTTACAGTAAACATTTTAGAATCATTCAACTGAGTCACTCTATTAAAGTGGCTATAAATTTTTATTTATTCTTTTTTAGCAACATGTACTCGTATACATTTTAAAAAGAGTATATACTTTAGTAATTAAAAAAAAAGAACAAAAAACATATAGTAATAAATTGGAAAGAAAACAAAAAAAAACAAAAAGGACACAATATTTAACTGTATATTTTGTATAGTTTATCACATTCCGTTATAAATCCTTTAGAAAACATAAAACATTATTATTCTAGATCGACCATAAAATTTCATTTGAAAGCTCACTTACATTTTTTTTATATGCGTCCTTCCGTTTTTATAACGGAAATAATTTTCATTTTCTAAATTTAGTATGAATGCTAGTTTTCAGTTTCTCATAGAAATCTTGTTGTTTTTTGTTTTCATTCTTTTTAACAAGTCTCTTAAATTAATCCCCTATTTTGTTATGAATTTCTTTATATTTTAAGGGGTATAGTAATAGAAAATAAGGACATAAAATGGAATCGCTTCTTTTTCATTAAGTTTTCAAATAATTTTACAACAGTAAAGAGGTAAAATTCTATTTAAGTAGAGATAGAGAAGATTTTACAAGAATTTATAACAATATAATTTATGTGTCCAATATCGTGGTATTATCGTAATTATATTGAGTTATTATGACTTTCAACTAGAATTTTCAATTTAATATTTCCACAATATTCAGATAATTTCATTATTTTTTTAATTTCTAAATTAATTATAAGAAGTAAAATGTAAGCTGGATGCTCTCATTAACTATTCTATAAAGTAGCCACCACAGACAAATCTCTTAAAAAAGATCTTATATTAAGAGACGAAATTTTTTAGAAGGTATTTTATAAGGTAATTTCGAATAGTTTTTTATGAATTCAATTGTTTTAATATTATTAAATCATTTTATTTAATTGGATGAGAAATTGTAATTAGCAAACAGTTTTAGCATTGTTTTCTGTTATATTAAAGCAAATATTATGATTCATGCAACATTTTTCCTGTAACTAATCTTTTCTAAGAGCAATTTTTAATATTATAAATTTTTTTAGATTTTTTTACGTAAATATGCAATTTTAATTTCGAAAGAAAAGCAATTATCCTAAAACTATGCAATTTCAAATAAATAATAAAATTAATTTGAATAAAATTCTACTAGCATTAAATTATTTTTTTTTATCTAAATTTTATTTTCAATTTAATTTTTCCCCATTTCATAAAATATTTATAAAATGTTTAATTACCATAGCTAGTTATAAATTTATTTTTTTAAAGCCAACATTTTAATTTATTTGTCGCATACGAGAAAATAATTGATTAATTTTTTTACCACTTAAAATAAATTTATTTCGTTTTATTTTTTCTCTTCCCTATAGAATTGTTTTTAATTGGCAAATATTTAAAGGTTAAAAATATAATAAATTAAAATAGTGAATAATAATTTTTTTTTAGAACTGAAATTAAGTGTTTTTTTAGGGTTTTTGCTATGACGGACTTTATTTCGATTTAAAATTTAAATTAAAAAAATTTTTGCACTTAATGAAATAAGCCATTTTTAAGATTTTTCAGTATTATTAAATTATAATATTTTATATTTAAAAATTTTATGATTTCAAATAATATTAGAATGCTTAAAATGTTAGCTATTAAATTATTGTCTCCTCTCCTCATAACCCTGTTTAAATTATAAGCATAGCATTATTAAACATAAATTTCCTATCCAGCTCTACATGCTCTATTGCAACATTTTCAAAATTAAATATGTAAATTATTTTAGCTCAGAATACTGTAGCAACAATTTATGATCTAGCTCAATTGATCAAAATATGAGTAGAAATATGCAATTGTAATTATTGCAATGTAATGCTAGAGAAGTGTGAAGAGCCTTACACTTACCATTGCAATAAAAATCAAAGGTTATTTTAAGTTAAAAATTTAAATAATAAAATCTACAAAACAATATACAAAAATTACCTTTGTGATACACTATTTTGATAGTACTTAATAATTTAAAAATAAATATCTTAATTAAGTAGTATAATAAATTCCAATAATCCATTCAAAGCAGTAACATTTACAAAATAGTATACAATAATGTAAAGTCAAAAATTTTACAAATTAACAATACAATTTAAAAATCTATGATAAAATTTTTCTAAAAATTGTGTATAATTGTGCACTCAATTAGTTTGAAACATAAAAACTATACTAAAAAAAAAGTTTTCATTTAGATCTTTTAAATAATTTCTGTATACAAGATATGATGACAAAACAATTATCTAGGAATATAAGAGTGAATAGGAAATACTCAATTTCTCTCCCTTTTTTTTGTCTTTATGCACTATATTAAATATTTTGTAAAAACACAATTACACATATTGTATAAATGATTCATAAGTAAGAGAAAAACACATTTGTATGTATATAATTGCATACACTTGTAACAAGATAAATGCATATATACATATATTTAAGATATTTATTATCCTATTCTCAATTCTTAATTCGTACATAAATAATGCCCTTATTTCATATTCTTTCTTCACTTATTTCAATTTTATTTTTTTACGAAAACTTCTTTTCCATATATTGTTATAGTATGGAAAATGTTCTAAAAATAATAATATATTTTATGTGTATATGTGTATAGACTTATATGTCGCACCTGTAGAAAAACACTACAACAACACGATACAATGCACAAGAGGGATAACATTGATAAAGTACACACTAACACTGTACTTTACTTTTATTTGGTTGGTGGTTTAGCTTTCCGATTATATTCCTGAATTTTATTTTTCCGGAAAGTAAGTTGTACAATCAATTTTCGTACTGAATTAATAATTACTAAGAGTTGTTGTAAATATAACCAATTGCAATATTTTTCTACAATTTTAGAAAATTATTTTCCATAACTACCTAAAATTATTAAAAAAAAAATTTTTAGAGGTTGTTAAAAATGAATTATTTTTTTTTATAATAAAGAGTCTCTTCGGATAACGTGGTTCGAAAAACTTCAAACTGTTTTTTAATATAATATTAGCATTATTCTGTAAGGACAAGGACTGACAAATATACGGTATTCGCATAGGAAACTATACAAAGGTATCTCCGAAAATTTTAAAAGTTTATTTATTATGCCGTTTTTAGTCCATTCTTTATCTACTAAAATTAGTAACTGTAGTATATTAAACAAATAAAGTAGAATATTACAAGCAACTTCTCCAATTATTATACAAACTCCATTATATTAACTACTTGCATCAGATATCCGTTACACTTACAATTTTCTAGCATTAAGTAATTTTTTATTTCAATGTAAATATTTTTAGGTTTTACTTTATGCATATCCTGAATATATGCAATATTTTTGCGAATTTAAATCTTTGTAATTAGCTAGCTAATTGTTTGAATTTTAGACTTTTAAATCTAATTCCCATATTAACGGACTGGATTTAGAATTCAACAGGCAAAGGCACCTTCAAAGTAAATTAATTATTTATTTTAGATTCTAATAACAATTTTCGTGTAAGCACAGGGTTAGACCAACTACATTATGTCACTAAAACAGTTTATACTTGTTCATCCAAGAATTTATTTTGGGTGAAAAAGAATATTAATATTGTGTCGCATTTTAACTGTAAAAGAAAACAAATTACAAGAAAGAGAGAGAAAAATATTTTTTTTTTATTTATACAATTTTGTTATTTACGGGCAACACCCAATTGTTTTTTTTAACCCTATAAAGTTTTCACTTTAAAACAGCTGTGTTGCACATAGTTTCTTGTTTTATAAGGAAAATTTTATTTTTTTTTTGTGTTTAAAGAAAAAAAAGTTCAAAAGTACCATAATGATAAAAACAAAAAAATTTTTTTTTTAAATAACTTTAGATATTAGTATTATTTACTATGAAAGTATTTATGGGGTTAAAACATAATTCATGTATGTGCTGTTGCACTCTTGTGACAGTAAAAAAAAATTGTATTTTCTATATAAATATTGTAAAGTAAGTGATTATACCTTTACATTTTGTTCTTGGGCTACGTAAGGAAAGCAAAACAATTTTGGCTATACAGTAGTTTTACAAAATGCCTTCTAAAAAATATAATATACGAGTATGACATTAAATAAATTTTCTAAAGTAGTTTCCATGCTAGGGGAGCGGGGATATTAGTATGGATTCGAAACTAAAATATTATGCGGGTTTGACTTGTACGATATTATTTAAAAAATTATGTTAAAAATTTCAACAACAGGTTTAATGGTTTTGGTAAAAACCTACACGAAATTTATGTAGGTTTTTGTTGAAATCATACAGGTATAGTATTCGTGTAAAAACCCAGAAAAAATTATGTAATGGTGAAGTTTTTTAACGCTTCTTATTCTCTTTTCATACATTTTTTTTTTGTTTTCATACCCGTATCGAATGTATGTTCAAAGGATGTACAAAATTTACCATACCGAATGCAACGCTAAGAAATAATGGTTTGAGATATATTCATAAGCGCATGTTTTTGGTCAGAGCCAAATTCTTAATCGATTAAACCATATCTGGTCAAGCGTCCGTCCGTTTCTCCCAATGATAACTCAAAAATGAAATAAAGTGTTTGATTCCTTCAGGTAGCTGCCATAAAGCTTTAAAAGTTAATTGGTCGTTATTTAGAAATTGTTGAAGCTAAAGTACTGAAATTTTCAAAAAATTGTGATGAAATGGCAATTATTTTTAGAAGAAACAGTTGAAATACAACTCCGTAAGTTATTTCAGAATACTTATACAGAAGCAAATACTTAATTAGGGATTCTATGTTAATAAAACTAGTTGGAATTTCTTGACATGTTACGGTAGGGGCTATACAACAGCAAAAGTCATTTGGTCGTATATTATGGAAACTAATGAAATTGCATTACATAGACCAATATAGTAATACAGCCATTATTTCCAATAAATTTTGTTTGAGATAGCATAAGTGTATATATAGTAACTGAAATATATGTATAAAAGCACCATACATGTAAAAACCAGGAGTATGTATGAAATAAAGAGGCAATTACCATGCAGCACTTAAAATTGTTCATTCGTACAGGTTCACGTAGTTGAAACGGTCAATTCTACCTATTCTCGTTTTTTTTAATTTTCCATAAGGGACCACTAAATAAAATTATTTTTAAGCAAATCTTTTAATTTCTCCATACAATATTCAAGTACAAACTTTTTTAAACACATTATTCCAATTATATTTTAATTTTATAGAATAAATAAATTTGCCAGTCTATTAAAACACATTACTATACTATATAAAATATTTTAATTTTGCTATAAGAATCATCTAATAACCTAAAATATAAAGAAGACATCTAGGAATTTTACTGTGGAATAAAAAACACATAAATTATAAAATTTAACTTTTAAGAAAAAGTAAAGAACTGAATCCAACTGCGGATCATCTAATTTATTTGAAGTTTTGCTAATAGCTTTTGTTGTAAATATTGTAACTTATATAATACTTACTTAACAATATTTTTTTTTCTTTTTACATAAAATTCAATTTAAATTGTCGCTTATGGAGTAATCATTTTTATTCTTTATCTTTTATATTATTATTATTTTAATTGCATAATTTGAATAATATGATAATTGTGCTAACACAGGAAGACAAGGAAGACAACAAAAAAAAACAAAATTTACAAAAATAATATTATATAAGAGTGAATATTTTCTTTTTCTTATGAGTTTTCTTCTCATTATTTAATTAGATATTCCCCAACAGTGAGATAAAGTTTTACTGCATAAGCACAACAATATTATATAAGCTCAATTGTAACTGCATATTAAAGATAAAGTAAATGTAAAGAAAGCGAACAATAATTTTCTTAAAGCCTCTTCTTGATATTTCAAAATGGCGATCAACTTTATATTAAAATAATGGCTACGAAATTACAGTAGAATCCTTACTTTGTTACGTAATACATTACAATTTAGGACTTTTACTTTCTGTTAAATCTCTGAAAGAAATAATTAGTAAATAAAATACCAATTTAAAAATAATTGTTAAAAATTTCGTTTTAAAATCATGAAAAATGGTAATTCAGAGAACACAGTTTAAGTTTATTCACGAAAAAATCAACATATTTAAATAATAGGATTGTCTGTGTTAAAAACTCAAAATTTAAATCAAACTTAATTATGTTCAAGCTAAAAAATATGCTTCGAAATAAACTCTAAAACTAATGTAAAATTTCATTAAAATTAGTTGAGCCGAACTTGAGTATAAGTTAAAAATAGAAGTTGACTAAAAAAATTTTTATTAACGCTCTCCAAGCATGGAAAAGTGCGTTTCCAACGAAAACTCTGCATTCGAAATTTGGTGCAATCACATAATCTTCCTAATTGCCTACAATGCGGTCAGTAAAAATTTGCAAAAATTTTTAAAAATACCTTAACGAAAAATAAATTTTAAAAATAACAAAAATTAGAATCTAGTAAAACTACCAATGTAGCCTCACCTCTACAAAATCAATATTCAAAATTCTTCAAACTTTTTCAAAACACTCACAGTTATTAAGTTTTGATTTTTCCTGTTTTTCACTTAATACTACAGAAAAATAATCAAAGTGTTTAAAGATCTTATTAACGGACAAGAAAAATTGCTATTTTAAAAAACCCATTCAAATTGTAGTTTTGAATTTAGCCGAAACTCTACTGTAATAAAAATAAGTTTCTTTATAAGAACTTTTACTAATTTTTTTTTTCATATACGTACTAAACAAACAATGGGGAATATTATAATGTTAAGCATACGAAATGCAAGAATAAAGGATTTGAAAAAAAGAAACTTTTAGCCCTAAATTATCATTTGAAAAGATGGCGCAATAATTATCAAATTTTATGAAGTGTAAATTTACAAAAACAAAAAAGGAAGTTTAACTCTCAATTTAGAAAAATTTCAATTTAGTTTAAGTAATAAATGGTGGTAACTTTATAATCGACAATTTATTAAAAATATTGTGGCATATTGAATTTGTTGAACTCATTTTTGAATTAAAATTTAATTTAGATTTGCATATAAAATTAAATTCAAATAAACTCCTGGTATGGAAGGACCAATACCATTCATACTTCTGTAGCTCAGTTAGTAGAGCGTCTAGAAAGCGACATGTCACTAGTTCGAGTTCAGTTCGAGCAGAAAAATTTTTTAACAAATTCTTCTGCCTTGATTCATTCATTTGATTGCGTTATACATTTCTGCTTCAGTTATATGAAAAAATTTCCATTAGTTATTCTCAGAGCGATTTTTAGAGTTAGAGAGCGGTATGAAGAATATCTGCAGTTGTATGAACAAATTTCGTTCATATATGCTTATATTATCTATTATTAACTAATTGAACAAATATAGTTAGGAAATTTAGTAAGTCATTAGTAAATCCAATATCCATACAAGATTTATACTTACTCTTATCGAACTATATTGGAAATATTCTATTTTATACATGAAAATCAATCTTAAAGCTTAAATTTTTGACTCTTAAATTATTTTTATACTTTTCTTAAAATTTGTTTTTTTTTTTTTTAAATAAAGCTATCTATTTAATTTGAGGATATTTTATACTCCTGCTATTTTCCTTTTCTATTTTTATTGTTTTAATTGAAGGAAAAAACAATTTCCCTTATTTTTTTTTCCTTTTATTTTCTTTAATTAGATGCATTTCAATCGTATAAAGATGAACTCGGTAAAATTTAAGCAAAAAAAAAAAGAGTAAATTTTTTTAGAACGCAAAAAAAGGATCAGAAACAAAAGTAAAAAAAAAAATTGTTAGTGCTTTTTGCACAAATGCTCTTTTGAAAAATATTTAATTGGAAAACTATTTTAATGAGAGAAAAAGGAGGGATAATCAACAAGAAAATTAAAAGGATATTGTGTGTATTACACATAGAGATATTTTGAACAGGATGTTTTCTAAAACATTCAATGGATTCTATTTAATTTGCTCATATATGATAAGAAATTCCTTTATTTCTATAGATTTCAATTGATTCCAATCGAAAATTAGAAAATTATTTTATTGCATGCGATTTAAGAATATTCTATTTTTATTTTGTGTTAATTTTCAAGTTTTGCGATTAAGTTTTTAACCAGGTTAGTAAATTTTTAGCTGAATATTTATGAATGAATGGTAATTGATTTTAATATCAAAATTCCAAACGTTTCCTTATATCTTCAAGCGAGATCAAATGAAGAATTCAATTTTTTATATATTAATTCATATAATATGTGTAACCAGTTCTTAAACAGTGTTTTGATGGGTAATCGGACACGGTTATTTTCAAAAATTAGCCGAATATTTCGAACAGATAATAGGTATATATTCTTCTGAGCTTATGTTCAAATTTATTGCTAAACACTCTAGAATTTCTATGCATTTTCTTAATAATTTTTGAAATTAATCAATTTGACACACAAACTTCTGCTCAAATTTTATATACATAAGTCCATAAAACTTTAAATAAATTTTATTAATATTTTTAGAATTTGAAAATAAAAAAGAAACCAACATTCAATAATTTTTCAATTTTTAATTGAATATTTCGAATAGAATTTTAACTTTTAACCAAAATTATTTTTAAAGTTATTAAGAATTACAAAAACAAAAATGAAAAACCAATAATCGAATTTTAAATTCCAAAAAATAAAAAATATGATTTTTATTTTATAACACTGTAGATTTCAAAAATTAATTTTATAAAAAGTATTAAAATTATTTTATATTTCAACAAAACGGAACTACCATTTTAATTTTAAACTTATTTTAGTTATGATTAAATAAATGTAATATTTTCGATTATCTAAATATACATACAAGTGTACATTTACATTTATATAAAATTTACAAAGTTTTAAACAATATTGCAAAAACTTGAAGGTGAACTTAACCCATTCCTATTTCATTTGTACTATTCTTATTATATACGAAAAATTTTTAAATTTTCCAACAAGTTTTCTTAACGAAATTTTAACAAAATTGAACTATTTATACAAAGTTTCTATCGAATACAGTGTAAAAAATTTCATGTGGTCAGCACATAACCGACCGCAATTTGTAACATCAAGTTTAGTGAAAGTGTTACTGAAGATTATGGAAATGCCTTCGGTGTTCGAACCCTGATATTTCTAAAAAAAAAAATTATAGGTAAATTATTCGCACACCTCAAATTTGAAGATCAAATTTCAAAGAAATCGATTGATTATTTCTCTTTATAAACTCACATATTAAGCCGAACATACGTCCACATACAGACCGACAGATCGGCATGCCCACATCTCTCTAAATATAGTTTATTTACGTTTCGCTATTATGGAGAAGTTCATTTCCACCGAAAACTCGACATTCTAAATTTGGTGCAATCACATCCCGTTTCTTATTGTATACAATACTGTTGGTAAATATAGAGAAAAGATTCTACAATATATAAAAATTTATAAACAAGAAACTGGTTGCCATTCATCTCTAGGAATTTTGTTTCATTTGAAAAATAGATTGAATAAAACTTTTATTGTGATTGAAATGCAATGAGTCCCTAATATAATAAGTTTAACTAATATTCTGCCAAAATTTTGTTTATTAGAAGGATTTAACTAAATTGTTGACAATAATATAAAAATTTAGAATCCCAACAATAAATCTTTACTCCGAAATTAATTAGCTAAAATTGTGATTAACAATTTTTTTGGAAATTGACTCGAATTTTTGAACGCATTATATAGGGTTTAGTATATTCTGCCAAAGTTTAACGCATGAACCTTACCTAGTTGCGAAGATACTAGCGAGAATATTAAAATCTACAACTTTTTTTTTAAATTTTACCAATGAATATGAACTTTGAACTTAATGTATCCTAAATAATATTTTAGTGACTTTTATAATTTTTCCCTTGCCACAGAAATACGTATTGCATACTATATTTTTGTGTTTACTTATGTAAATTACCTTTTGAATTCGAATTTGCTGTATTTATGAAATCTAATAAGGATGATACCGGATGATCAATATATATCATAAGAAGTTGCTATGAAAGATGTAAAGTTCAATGGAAATCTTGTATTATAACTTAACACAATGTAACAGTACGTCAGACACCGAAACGATTTGTCGAGCACAGTTAATTTGAGCCTTATAATTTTAAGAAGTATATTCGAACTCTGCTCAACGTTCCTTTGTTCAAAATGACCTCAAGAATAATATAGGGCCCCCATAACAATTGCAATAATATACAAGTAAAAAACACGACAAATTTTAGTTATTAGTTTTTTGTTTTAAACGCTTTAAACGAAACCCAGTATCTGTTATGCAATTTAAAAAAAACATTCAATTTAAGGAAAAGTAGAAAAGGTGTGTGGGAGAAAAAAAAACTTTTTATGTAAAGCCACGTTTATTTTTTTCTACTTTTTTCCCATTTTTTTCATTTTTAGAAATTAAAACAACGTGCTCGTATTCTGGTTTTCCAAAAAACAAAAAAAACAACAAAACTGTTATTGTTTTTGCAATTTTAATGTTTTCAGAAAAAAAAGTTGTTTTCTCTATATTCGAAAATAAAAACTAAAGGTGAAAAATAATAACAATTACATTCAAGCAACAATAACAGTAAAAAAAATAACAGTAAAAAAATAACATTTTTTTTATTGTTTTTAAAAATAAAAAATTGTTAAAAAGAATTTTTAATTGTTTTTCCAACTAAAAATAAATCCCGTTATATTTTCATACCTTTCATAGTAATGTACAATAAAAGTATGTATGTATGTAATACTAGTTTGTGCATGTGCGAGCATCTGTACACATTGTTTGAAATTTTACATTCAAAAAAAAATAATGAAAAACAGCATATTTTAAATGAGATTGCAAAAGTTTTAATAAAATGGTTTTTCTATCACTATTTAATATGCACAGTTAGTTTTATATTATATGGGAAATGGCTGAAGGAATGGAAACTGCAAAGGTATATGAGTTCACACGAGATAAAAATTGGAACATCCCGTGTATTGAATAATTCAATATTATGTGATAAACTCGCCAAATCAATGCAATTCTAACTAAAATGCCATTTTAATTTAAAAACACTTTGATGAGATTAAGAGACACTTTGAGAGAAGTTAAAACTTAACAGCTTTTTCTTGCTTTCATCGTTTGTACTAAATTTTAAAACTTAAATAAATGCATATAAGCACTTTAGAAAAATGAAATTCAAAATTATTGGAATATAAACTATTTAAAATTGGGCAAAGTGCTTGCTTTCTAAATTTTGAAATCAGCTTAGTTACTTTTGCTAACTGCATTCTCCATATTCCATTTTCTGCATTATATTCTAAATACCAATATGCAAATAAAAGGTGTACAACCGAAACCGATATACAGGAATAAATTAAACAACTGACAGAAAACTGAAATGAAGTGCTTGCTCTCCATGACGTGCGAAATTTGGAATGAAAACAGTACATACTTCTCTTATTAAATGCAATGCGGTTGGTAAAAATTTAAAGAAGAACAGTTATTATAATTTCATTTGGAAGACCTTCACTCTTAATTTAATAATTTCAAAATAAGAAAAATTCTATCATGCAGTTTGTTTTATTTAAAAAAAATTATTATTTCACTTTAATATTTACCTTTAATGTAGATAGGTAAATATAACAAAATAGCTACTACATATAACAATATATTATAGGTAAATAATAACACCAAATGAACGAAATCTATTTTTTCATCTATATAAGAATATTGGGTAAAAATATTTTTAATAATCAAACAGAAATCGCAATTATATTGCAAAACAAAAACTAATGTAATTAACGTTAACAAAATACCGATCCTTATTCTGCCCTACAGTTAGTGTTATGTTAAGATTACATACTCTTTATGTAAAAATTTACAGGAATTGAATAAAAGTACTAAATTAAATAAAATATGCTAATTATTGTATGTGAATCTAAGATATTATTTATGCCTTTGATTGTATCAATTGCAAGTTATTTTATAAAAATTCGGGAATTTAAACAAAAAAATTGCATTTTTGTGATATTTTTAAAATCAAAATAATTTTCTGACATCTAAAAATACCAACTTTTCATCATTACTTAAACAAGCAGTAGTTAATTAAAATAAATGTATGAAAATCTATCTAATCGATCTATTTCAACTGAAATATTATAGCATAAAGAATAACAACTTATAAGAACAAAACAAAATTAACTGATTTAATTGCTATATTAGCATTTTATTCCTATATTTTCGGAACACCCCAACAAACCTCTCTAATCTTGTCGTTAGCGCATCTCCCCTTTACAACTTTACAACAGCCATATTGCTACTACTCGTATATACATTTATTGGTTTTTTCTTATTTACCTGTTTTTCACTTTATTTTATTTATTTTTGCTGATAGAATTTCAAATGAAAAAATATTTAAAAAAAAATTTAAAAATAATAATAATCGGACGTGATGTAAACCTATTCCCTGTGGTTATATGAAACTTTAAAAAAAAAAATTAAATAAAATTAAATGTAAGAAAAGGTATACGAGTATAAGGTACAGGAAAAATAATTGAAATATATTTTTTTATATTACGTAATAGAAAATTTTTATTTAATAAAATTCATAGTCTTACAGTTTGTAATTTTTAATTAAAATTAAAAGATATTTCATTATTTCTTATTATAACACTAATAAATTATAACAATATTATTTTCATAAAATTTGTATATATATAACAAATTTATAAACTCATATATATATTATGATAACTAACTTGTACTGCGCTTTATCAACATGTATTCTTGCTTAACTTTTATATAGTAAAAAATTATACAGTTTACAACACAACATAATTATACACATTTTTTGGTCTCAAGTTGTAAAAATCAACTGTAAATGATATTATGTAAAAAAAACCTGTAACTTCTTTAAAAAAAAAACCCGTAAATTTATAAAATATTGCTAATATCTGGAAAATACTGTGATAAAATTAACATTATCAACAAATTAGTTGGGATGATTGGGATGGTTGTTATATGATAAATGCACCAAGCTAGCTTGTAATACAATTATTATACCACTAAATACTGAATTAATAGTTGTCATGTCATTACTACAGTCTTTCACTTTTGTGATAACCAAAATCATTCTTGTATTTTAGATATTGATTTGCCTAATTTATACCCAGTTATTTTATGCAATCTTTATCATTTGCTTTTACTAATAAAAATTAATATTTAAATTAAAATGAAAAATATTTCTTTCTGTAAAAATTACCAAAAAAATGTGATAAAATTAAAAAAAATTTTATTTTCTATATGTAGTTGTCTGCGTGTAATTCTTTTGTCAACTTTTTTAAGTGCTTACTTCATACAGATGAATAACGAATAATCCAAAGATTTTTAATGTTCCAATTTTATTTTAGTTTTCAACTCGCTACATCATTAATGATAACTAAATACAAATGTTTGCCTAAAATTTTCATTAAAATTATCACATACACTCTGCTTAATTTGTAACAATGACGTTCTATTTTTTTTAATTCATTAATTATAAAAATTAATTTATGTTATTTATTTTGTCTAAAATTTCTATATTTTTTTTTTAAATTTTAGGTAAGTTATCAGCAATATTAATACATTAAATCTGTAGTTACTGGTAAGAAAATAAATATTTCTACTAACATAATGAAAATTTCATAAATTTTAGTTAATGCAACAGAATATTGTCAAAACAACTATAATGTGAATATTTATTAAGGCTGTTTTGTATAACGTGGCATATAATTTCATGTAAATGATTCTTTGCTAAATTTATTGTGAACATTTATAAAGGCTGTTTTGTATAACGTGGCATATAATTTCATGTAAATGATTCTTTGTTAAATTTCTAGCAGAAAATTGTATGGGTGCGGGAGGGGCTGCAAATATATTCGATTTCGAGCTACAGTCGGTTGAAAACAAAAGCCAAATTTTTCTTGCATATTTCTTTCAATACCATTATTAATTTCTATCAATATCATTATTAAATTCAGAAAGAATTATTCGTTCCGAATACAAAAATTCGGTTTCCAATATGCAGTTAATTCTTATTTAAAGTTTTCGGGACACATTTTCAATCTTTCCATTCTTATATATAATACAAAAGTATTTTATTTTTAAAATTTTTTATTAATTATGCTGACTGGGTATAATTTCAACTAAAACAAATAATGCTAAACGAAAACTCAATTTAATAATAATGAAAATGCATATATGTATGAAAATTGAAATTAAAATTTTGTTCTCATTATTTTATCAAAATAATTATTATTAACATTCAATATTAAAAAACTCTTACATTATACTTTTTGCATTATAGTTAGTACCTACGTCTTATGTGCAAATAAATTTAAAAAAATATTTTTGCATACATTCAGGGGCAGCAAAGAATTAATAAGCTACAAAATTTTCTTAGTAAAAAGGAAACTGAAATTTAATTTTTCAATTATTTCTTATTTAATTATTTATAAAATAATTATATTTATTGTAATAAATAAATTATTATTTGCAAAAAAATACGTTAATTAAAATTTACTGTTTTTATTATTAATCAAAAAAATAAATCCATATAAATTAGAAATGTTAGTTTACGTGTTATAACGGTGTTCAAAAATAAATTTCTATTTTTTCCAATAATATGTAACCTACCTCTATAAAAATTTCATTAAATAACTATTTTGATTAATATGTCAACAACATATTTTACGAATGAAACCAATGTATCAATATTGTATATGACATAAAAGTACTATAACTTATGTACCTACATGTTCTAAATTTTCCTAAGGATTTATGCTTTCCTCTATATGCACACGTACATTTTCTTTTGTTGGTGCACAGGATTTTCTTAAAACCTATTTTCCAATACCAGAGCTAATTTCATTAAAAATTAAAAAAGAAAGCACATATTATACACATACATAAGCCCTTATATACTTATATACAACATGAATTTTTACTGATATAAATATAAATTTAATTTAATTCTATTTGATTAATTTATTACGTGCACATAAATATATGTGGTCGTGAAGAATGAAATAACAGTTAAGAAATAAAAATAGCTCTAAAAATTTATAAAATTAGTCTTACTTTAATTTTATAATTTTTCTGTAAATTCGCGGAAAATTTTAAAAAACTGAACATTTCTCTCAACGATAACTCAAATTAAATGATCACCTGAACAAATTGAACATAATTGAACATTTTGACATTAATTAACACAGAAATAACTCATAATCTAAACATTTGAAAAAATTGAAGTCTAAAATTTTGAGATTAATATGTTTTTCTGCTCATAATTTGTTTTATAAATTATTATAAAGGACAACTTGGTGTTTCTGTGTGGAAAAGGAAAATATTTAAAGGGCACATTTCTATATAAGTCAGAAATAACATTTTTGAATTATGTCACTTTTATAGCAAATGAATCACTTCAGAAATTTCGACGTTAAATGACGATATCCGATTATAGAAACCAATAATTTTCGTAATATTTATACACTAAGAAACCTGTTAAAATATTAAATAGGTTTCATCTAAGTCAAAATGGTATCCTTCTAACGAATGTGAAATTATTTTAAATTTAGTAATGTTATAATATTTACTTTATTCAATTAATTATTTCTCTACTGTTGCCCTTTAACATATTAATGTTGTTGAGATGCATATCTGCGCTCTAAATTCAATTATTTTCTTTGAAAATTTTCTCTTTATTTTCTTCATTTTAATTTTAATTTTATTTGTTTTCATTGTGTAAAATAAAATTTTCATTACAATTTTTTTAATATATTTGATTACTATATACACACATACTTATATAGTATACGTATATAAAATATCACGAATTTATACCGGAAAATGTTAAAGTGGAAAAATTAACGGTAAAAACACATTTATTTTCGATTTTTTCTTCTGTTATACGTTTGCAATTTTTTATTTTCTTTGTTTGTATTATACTTTTTTTACCGACCGTATTGTGTAAACAATAGGTAGGTTATGTGATGGCAACAAATTTTGCATATCGAGTTTTCGGTGGGAACGTACTTCTCCATAGTAGGGAAGTGTAAATAAACTATTTTTAGCAACCTGTCGGTCTGTCGGTCTGTCGGTCTGTCGGTCTGTCCGTCTGTCGGTCTGTGTGTGCACGCGTGTATCTCAAGTTCGGCTGAACCGATTTTGATGAAATTTTATATGTAAGTTTGTTTCCACCATGGCACGGATCGATCAACTTTTGGTATATATCAGGCCTCGGGAACTGCACTTTTTAGCGGGCCTGTTTTACATTTTTGAACATTTTGAAGAAAATATTCAACCGATTTACTTGAAATTTTACATATAAGCTCAGCTCGACCGTCCGCAAAAATTCGTATGTTTTGGAAGAAATCAGGCATCGGCAACTAGACGTTTACTACGGGCCAAATATACATTTTTGTGTATATAAAGAGAAATAATCAACCGATTTCATTGAAATTTAATATATGAATTCCTCTTATTAAAACAATGAACATATAAATTTTTTGGAAAGATCAGGGCTCGAGAACGGATTTGCGGGCCAATTTTACATTTTTCACCATTTTGAAGAAAGTATTCAACCGATTTACTTGAAATTTCATATATAAGCTTTGCTCGATCATACGCAAAAATTCCTAACTTTTGGAAGAAATCAGGCATCAGCAACTGGGCGTTTACTACGGGCCAAATATACATTTTTGTGTATATAAAGAGAAATAATCAACCGATTTCATTGAAATTTAATATATGAATTCCTCATATTAAAGCTTACTAATGTCCTAAAAATTGGAAAGAAGTATTTAACAGACATTTTTATAATATTCTGTAACACTTTCATTTAACTAGACAATACACAATGCGGTCGGTTATGTGCTGACCACATCAGATTTTTTTTATTTACTTTATGAGAAAATGCAAGATTTTTCACTTAAGAAAATCTACATTATATGGCTGAGAAGGATATCCTTGAAAAGTAAATATACATGTTATACATATTATGTGTGTGTTATACGTACGAGTATTATAATCAAAAGGTATAAAAGTTGTCAGACATTAAATTTATAGTTATGCACCAAAGTTCATATATACGTATTATTTCACTTATATTATTTTGTTATACACATAGGTTTATTATAGTATATTATAATACAATTTAAAATTTATATCATAATTGTAATAATATATAGGGTGGTTAATGTTAATAACTGGTCCACTATAAAATATTCGGAATGACAAATTGTATAGTTAGGTATTTTTGCAATGTCTAATTCTAAAATTCAATGTCTAATTCTAAAACACGAACGGGAACATTTTGATCAAAAGTATTTTTAAAACATTTTATAAAAGCTCCTAGCATTCACAAAATTTTATACATTTAGACTTTGCCTTTCATTTATTTTTCTGCCAAATTCTTTTTAATTCATGAAGAGTATTATGCACGGCATGCTTTATGAAGATTTCTTTGTAAGTAGAGCGGTATTAAAAACGAAAAGTAGAAAAACGAAAAAGAATGTGGGTCAAATTAAATTCTATATAAAATTTTGTTACTATGGTATCAAAAAGCAAATAACTTATTTGCCAAGCTATTTGAACATCTAAGAAATAAGTTAAAACATCTTATTGAATAAGCTAACTAAAATTAAGTAAAACGCTTTAGCTGTTAAGTTAACACAGCTAAAAAATAAACTAAAACTTGTATAATAACTTACGCTGTTATACAAATATAACAATTAGAAATAAGGTAAAACATATAAGTTACTAAGTTGCCCTGCCAAAAACTTTGAAATATTACCTAAGTTTATAGGTTATGTGAACTAATTTTAATTTGGTATGACACCCAAGAAATACTAAAAATAGATGACTAATAATACTAAAAATAGATGAAATACTAAAAATAGATTTTAGTTGACTGAAAAACATCCAATAAATAAGCTGCCCCACACTTAAATTTTAACTAATATCATTTCGTTCAGTGTAGAAATGGCATTTTCTATTTTCATTATTTTTTTTAATTATTTTAAAGAACAATCTCCTTTTTTTACTCACACTCTTTTCTCAAAAAATACCTTACTAAAAACGTTATAGCATGAATACTGAAGAGATTTTCTAAAAAATTAAAAATTTGCTGTATGTTTACCGAATTTGTATAACACCCGGTAAAGAATTATTTAAGATATTCTTCTTATTTTATACATGAACTTACAACATGACATTCAACCTAGATTGCTTATTTTTTTACTCCTTATAAACCATGTGTGTGTATATATTATATATATACATATTTAGGTGTAATGTAAATGGGAACGAGCACTATTGCCATTTGGAAAGGTTTGAAATAAAATTTTATTTTTATATTTTTATTATATTATATAATAAAATCGATGATAAAACGATTTCCTGGCTATAACGTATAGTAAGGATATAAGAACAAACGTATAGTAAGGATAATATTTCCTTACTATACGTTTGTTCTTGTTTTAATTTTTTCTCTTATTTTTGAATTTGCTTATATTTGTTTTACATATGTAGTTGTTTATGTGTGTTATTTACTGTTATTCTTAATTTTACCTCAATGCACAAAACATATACGTATATTTTTGTTTTTTAGTGATATTCTTCAATTTTCCGGCAAAAAAAAAAAAATAAAGTGAAAAAATTGAAAAACGTCTTTTTTTCTTCTTCTTCTTCTTAGAAAGCATATTTCCTGATAAATATTATAACATTTGATATTCTTGATTTTTCCATTTTTTTTCTCAACGTCAAAAAAGTAAAATTGTTTTGCGTTTAGTTTTTAATTTTTTCTGCTTATTCATTCAACTTTTGAATTTTTTTCCTTTTACTTAAATTTACTCTTCATATCCTTGACGTTTTAATACGAGCATGTACATATACATAAAAGTATTAAACATGTTATACCTGTATTGTATCATTGCATTGACTTCACCTTGCAATATGAAAATAATGCCCTTTCCTTTATTCAACGCCACAAGAATTGTAAGATCATAATATAAAAAAATATAGTGAACGAAGAACTTTCATGCTTTTTAATACACTTTAAGTCAAATCAACTTTATTTATAAAGTACCATTTTAAATAAAGAACCAAATACTATAAACTTATCACCTTTAATATGCATCTTGTATAATAATGAAGAGTATATATACGTGGATTTTATAACATAAGGATGCATTATTTTAAAATTTTATATTGCATGAATTTTGTATCAAAACCAATTCATAAAAGCATGAGACCATTTTAAAACTAATATAATATTATAACATTATTTTTAGTGGTAAGTGACATTTTAGAGAGACATGATTACCAATAAAATAAAAAGGTGATATTTATTTTAAATTTATTTTAAAGTTTGATTATTGTATATAAAGTGCATATTTCATTTTATCGTTCTGTATTCATTTGGCGTTATTATATTATTAAAACCATTTTATTAAAATGTAAGGATTGGAAAAAATTAATGCTAAACTAGAAAAAAAATAGAGTTGACCTTGTCAACTCTGTGATACCCGTACGAATTTGTTATCCTATGTGCGAATAATTAATGTGCCTTAACTAACTATAGGGCAGACTATGACTTTAAGTTGCCGTGTTACCATATTAATTTATGCAAAATTTCAGTACTATGTGTTTTTCAAAATACTGGTTGTGCCAAAATACTATTGAAGTTGTATGGCAGCTACCAGAAAGAGCCAAGAAATTTTAGCGAATTTTATCAAGTACATCGGCCCTATTAATATATTCACTTGTGTGAAATCTCAATATCACGGCTTTTATAGTTTCTGAGATATAGCCAAATAACTTTTGAAGTTGTATGGCAGGTACCAGAAGGAGCCCAGTAATTTCAACAACTTTTATGAGACACATTGGCCCTACTAATGTATTCGTTTGTGTGAAATTTCAATACCATAGCTTTAATAGTTTCTGAAATATAGTCAAATTACTTTTGAAGTTGTATGGCAGGTACCAGAAGGAGCCAAGTAATTTCAACAACTTTTATGAGACACGTTGGCCCTACTAATATATTCGTTTGTGTGAAATTTCAATACCACAACTTTTATAGTTTCTGAGATATAGCCAAATAAATTTTGAAGTTGTATGGCAGCTACCCGAACCGGTACCCCGATCATGTCCAATTTAAATAGGGTTCTGGCACTTACTACAATAAATCATTTGTGAAAATTTGTTGAACTTAGCTCTATTAGTTTTTGAGTTATCGTTGGGACGGACGGACGGACGGACGGACGGACGGACGGACAGACAAAGCTAAATCAACTCAGAATTTGACGCTGATCAAAAACATACACTTGAGTCTATATCTAACACCGTTATTTCTTAGCGTTACAAACGGTAAGGCAAATTTAGTATACCCTTCGAACATACGTTCGTACGGGTATAAAAATAAAAATAGATGGAAAATCTAAAAGTAAATCACATACTGGAGAATGCGAAATTTTTTTTTGAAATAATACATCATTAAAAAAGCGTATTGAATCAGAGAATTTATTACAATATTTTTATTTATTAATTGTAAAATTTCTACGAAATTCTGCAAAACACAATAATGAAAACCGAGTAAAATTAAAATAAATTATTAATTACCATTTATCAATTTTAACACTAGCAACTCATACAAGTAAATAATAGGAATTTCGATTAGAATACTGTAATTCTTACTTAGTAATTAAAATGGAAATACAGTGGAATATCCATATAACAAACATCGACAATCTCTAGAGTTTTGTTCGATTTCGTTCAATAGAGATTCTCTATATATTACAAACACGATTTGCAATATGGAAGTATTCTCTTTATTACTAACAATTAATAATAAGAAGTAGTATAGGGAGTTTCTAAAAAAAAATTCAACAAGCATGTTATGTACATTTTATTTTAAAACTGATTTGGAATTGTTTGATCATAGACAAAATATAACTCTGTTCATACAAACCACTGTTAGTAACGGCATGCCAATTGTCAATATCAACCAAATGTCAATTAAAATTAAAGAGAACATTGTCACCATATTTTTTTTTTCATTATATGGAAAGGATATTTACTTGAAATGGAAAATAGAATTTGTTTGTTAAATAGAGACCCCTAATATAGAGAATTTTTCCTATGAAAAGTTTTTAAAAATGTTACTTCCAAACAAAATTGTTCGTTAAGTGGAGATGTTCGCTATATGGAGATGGAGTTCGTTATACGGACTCTCTTATTATGTGGAGGTTTCTTTGTATATAAATGTGTAATATTATAGCGCTTATATAAAATTATTTATTCATTTAAAATCAAAAACTCTTAACCAAAAAAATTTTTATTTAATATTATTACCATTATTTTCAATTAATTACTGTTAGTTTATAGTTTTTCCTAATTTAATAATGTAATTCCTATACAAACAGGTAAATTTCAATAGCACAAAAATAATATAAAATTTTTCTACAACCAAATAAATTAATTTTATAAACCACTTTCGAAAAAAAAATTAATAAATTTTTGTATCCAATAAAAAATAATTATTCAATAATAATAATGTAGCTTTAAGATCACTCGCATTCAATATTTAAACTTAATTAATTAATGAGAATTTTTAAAATTAAATTAAATTAAAATAAAAAAAGAAAATGAAAAAAACTCCACCTTTAATTAAATTCAATTTTTCTAATGAATATTTAATTAGGTGGAAATAATGTTGTAAATAATCTCATAAACTGCCCGAATTAATGACGTTTACGATTATTGATAATAGTGATAACAAATAATAACATTAATTATCATAATTATGCTATTAAAAAAAATAAAAAAAAACTGCCAGAATTAATGCGTTATTTTATGTAATAATTACATTAAAGTAAAACTGATAAAAAATTAATCTGATTAATACAATATTAATATCTATTAATAATATTTTAAAAAAACGAAACGAGTGAAAACTGTTTCCGCATATAAAAATAATTTGATCTCATTTTAATCAAATTTAATTGATCTATTTTAGTAAATATATGGATTTGTAAAAATTACCATTAAACGAAAGGAACAAATTCACCAAAAAACAATCTTATACAAAATTATTTTTTTTTTATTATTTTAAAATAATGAATAAAATTTAAAATTTAAGTATACGAGTAATATTAAATCGTGGTGAATATCTTAATGATAGTTGTGATTATGTTGTAAATTCGCTACAATGCGCGCTAAAAGGTCACATTAATACTGTATACAGAAGTCATGGTTATTTCAAGAGCATGTCATACTCAATATTCTTAGTGGTTGAATAATATTTACTTAAGTTCCTATAATAACTGCACTAGTATTCAATAACAGTTTTTGATAAAGAACATTTTCGACCAACAACGGAAATTTCGTCTTTGCAACTCTTAGTTTTGCAATTGTTGAATTGCCTATTTGTATTCCATATGTTTATATGCAAGCGCGCTCGTAGGCAATCAAACAATTTGTAATTCTTTACAAAAAAATTGCAATTTTTGTTTAACACGTTCAATTTAAATTGATGTTTAGTTTACAATTTTACTATCAAGCAGTAATTCCGAAACTAGAAATTGCATGTCTGCTTGAGCCCTTTTTTTTTATTACTATTTTTATTAATTTATTACAGGAAAGCTTTTCTCAAAACACTATATATGTAGTTTTAAAACTGTTTTCACACAAATCCGATACTAGATTACTTTTTCCATTTCAACTACTGACAATATACTTTGTTAGGTATAAATATATAAAATTAATTAATTTATTTTCGCTAAATTGATTCTAAACTCACCTGGAGCTTACGGTTTCTTCCAGAATTTTCCCAAGCACATCCAAATCATCTTTGGATGAGTTTTTAAGGCTTTCCATATTCATAAAATGCTGTGATAATAAGTGCCTTTTTAGCATTCTGTTAACTACATTTTTTTCCAGCATTTCTTTACGTTGTTCTTATAAAGAAATGTGTCGCAAAATGCAAACATTTGTGTAGTAAATGACCGATTTTTATGGCGCCGCTCATAAATTAAAATATTATTGAACATAAAAGAAGTAAAGAAAAATACTTGCACATTTAGGGCTAGACGTTCCTGTTGCTGGTGATGTTATTTTTCTTAAGGAAATAAAAAAACATAGAATTCAATTAGATTTAAATTTAAAATATAAAAAAAAAATTTATAGTTAATTTTCCCATACTTGTTTTTGATGTGCTTTATCTTTAAGATTTATACGAACTAATTGTCCGTGACTCCCGTGTAGTTGAAACAAGAAATCAAAATATTTTCATCCTGTTGCAATATCCTGGACTTAAATTACATGAATCTGAGCAAAATAAAAAGAAAATATTTCGTGAAATAATTATTAAATTTTTGAAAATTTACTGCATTCACTTTATATAATAATATTGAGTTCATTAGAGAAAAAATTAAAATAATCTAATTCATTTTCAATAAAAATGACACTGAAATTCAATTTAATTTGATTGAATTTGATTAAGTCCCACAGTAATTGAAAATTTCCATTCCCTTCTTATTTTACTTTTAAACATTATAACTACAACACTACAAATTGAATTTAACAAAAAGGATATAAGAGAGAAAGAACCAAAAAAAAAAAAAAAGAAGAGAAAATGAAACACAGAAAATGATGGACAAAAACCAAATAATGATTTTGGTCAACTTCAGGTTCAACACATTACTCTTCTTATCGCTTATTTTTCTTATTGATTCTCTTTTATTTCGTAATATATAACTGCTAGAATATCTTTCATCAAGTTTCTTATACGATCCAATCGTCTAATAAATGTCGAAGAAAGAAAAGAAAGTAAGAGATTCAATATATTATAGAGATGAAGATAAAAAATGCAATTTCAATCAATTTGTTACACAATCTACCATTTGTTTTCGCCTTTTGACATCCTTAACCATTTTTACTGCTTATTTTTTTTTTTTAAATGCATATTACATTTTTACAGCGCACACAATATTGTCCCGAAATAAAGTGTCCCGAATTTCCATTTTGGCATAGCAATTGGCAAATAATAATAAAAACATTCGATTTGTAATGGCGGTATATAAAAATTTTAAATTTCAAACTTAAATTGTCATCTTTCAAACCTGAAATATTTTAACAATAGCAACAATAAAATTCTAAAGTATATAAAACCAATGAAAATTTTCAAGGAACCTTTAAATGAATGGGGAAATTTTGGTCAGGTTTCTCTTTTTTTTTTTCAACGAAATTTTCTGTTTTTATAATATATTGAATTATTAATTTTGAAACACCCTGTACCCATATGATTTAAAAAATTTAAAATGAGAACTGTAATATGAGTATATAACATATATGTATGTGTGTACAAAATTTTTGAGAAAAGATCAGTTAAAAAGGATAATATAATTTAATTTTGCAAATAGAAGACGATGAAATCTTTAATAAACTTGTATTTTTCTCAGTACCTAATGTAATTTCATATAACATTATAGCGTACATATGTAGATGCATATATTAATTTATATACACATATAAATTTACTTGAAATATGATTTTTTTCCTTTTTATTACCAATAATATTTCAATCAGAAAAGTTGATTTTTCATTATTGAAAATTAATTTTAAATGTCGGTCTTTATTAAAAATGTGTTGAGATTTGTTTGAAAAAAAAATTTTTTCTTATTGCTCATTGAAAATTTATTTTTTATTATTAACCTTTGGAAAAGACAACTTTTATCAGGTATAGATACATAAATGAAATGACCAAATGAAGAGAAATTCATTTTTAACATTTACCAATTGCATTCAAAGTAACATTGGGGGTATTGTACATGAACTAAGTTTTACATGTCGAGTTTTGGAGACAAATTCACTTTTCCATATATTAGAGAAATTTATTTCTGCAGAATCCTGCATACTTCAATTTTGTCTGAACCTGTTTGGTTGTTTTTATATCGTAATCGTGTAATTATTTTAGTTTCCATTGTAAACTACTTTGAATTCTGATTTCCAGTAACTGCAATTGTAATTCTCTAACAAATTCTCCATTTTTTGTTCGTTGTTCGTTTATTTCTTTCAAAATTTCGTGTTCATATAAATGTGATTGAGAATTAGGGGGTATAAAAAGCGTTTATACATACTCGTTCAATTATACTGAAAAAAATGATCCAAAACCAAAAAATTGGTAACCAAAAAACCTAACTAAATCTTTATATCTAAGCAAAATTTCTGAATCTGTGTTGAGTTCATAATTATTCTGCAGTGACATATATAGTTGATTTGTGACATATAAAATGTAGCTGGATTTTATGACTACATTTTCAAATGACCTTCATGTGAAGTGCTTCATGTGTACATGGCAAACATTGTAAAATTATTGCGCAACATTGAAAGCTTAGGTAAATATTATAAATGCTTCTGTAATATTTTTTGCTGTGCAGTAATAAAATATTGCTGTAATAACCAAAATGTATGACAATATGCTCAATTTATATAGCTATCTTTATCATTTTCTATATACATCTAAAATTTGGACAGAGGATGCTTAAGCCTAAACAATAAAATTTCATGCTGCACTGGCAATGCTATATGGCTCGGAGTAACGAAAACAACTTGCATCTTTTACCAGGATAAAAAGTAAAAAATAGCAACTAATGTTAAGAATGCAGTGCAATAAAACTTGGCAGAAAATTTTATTTTTAACCAACTTATATCACTAAGAGCATGCAAAACTGTAGTAATATTTTTTTTTTCGAGTATATTTTAATAATGCTAACAAAAATACCTTTATTAAACTTTGCAAAAACCATTTAAAAAACTTAGATTTAAAATCGATTATATTGCTGATCACACCAAATTTTTTTTTCAATTTTCAATATTTTCTTATAAAATCTAGAATTTTAAATTTAATATTCTTAATTGCTGGAATTCATCATCAGAAAAAAAAAAAAACACAAAGCAAGAAAAAAAGTACTCAGAGTTTTTCATTTTTCAAAATTGTCTTTAAAAGGCAAGGTAGACTTATTGAATACTTTTCTAATGGTATACAAAGAGAAGCTCGGTTCGGCATTTGATATGGTATCCTCTATGCAATCTCCGATATTTCTGATAATGTTACAATTTCTACTGAAACGCTGAATCGAATAGATAAGAAATATTTCCAGAATTTAATTTTTATTAAATTATTTTTTAATTTTAATGTAGAGTCAAAATTTCAAAGTCAATGTATTCAATAAAAATATTCGAAATATTTTAATTCTCCTGAGAATGTTAATGGAATAGTTTTCCTTTGCCATCCTCTATTTTTCCAATAATTTTCTTTTTTTTACAATATTACAAAATGATCAATGATGAAGCAGATTATCTACGACGTCATCAAATGAAAATTTAAAATCACAAAATTTCTATAGACTTCTTACACAAAGCTACAAGAAGGTGGAGCAAATCCAAAAATACAAAATGAGTCATACAAAAACCACAAAGAAAACGAAAAAAAAAATCAATTGGTTGATATTTAAAAAATTCTATTCCACTGGCATGTTTTTAGATATCGCAACCCGAAAAAAAATGAATTAAATTTTTTGGCAAAAGATTAAATTCAATTTAGAATAGAAAATCACCGTCTGTGGTCAGATTCATTTTTAAAAATATTTCACATAGTTTAAAGGTGCACAAAACAAGACAAAAACTATCAAAAAACCAAAAAAAAAATGGAGAATTTAAAGATAAAAGAAATCGATTTTTAAGGTTGAAAATTTTTTAACCAAAAATAATTGAAATTTTAACAACAATAACACACAAAGCATATGAACATTTTAAGAAATAAAAAGCTTATACTGGAAACAATAAATTCTAAAAGTAAACTGAACAAACCAATATTTTTTTTTTATTAAATAAAGGAGGAAACTTCATAAACAGACTTGATTTATATGAACCAAACCAAAACCAAAAACAAAGAAAAAACATTCAACCTGTGTGCTTATTGCTTTTGGTTTTTTCGGAGTTAACTTTGTTCTTAGTTTTTAAAATTTTTAGTTTTTAAATTTTAAAGTTTTGTGTGGAAAATTTTTAATTTTTATGTATGTATACATACGAGCATGTATAAACTCTTTGGTTTTTGAAAGCATTTGCAAAAGGTAAATAAAAAGGCGTATGCCTTACTAATGCTACAATTTAATCAACGTACACACATGCAAAGTTCCATATATAAAATATTGTTCACATATAAGGAAAATATACGTGATCTATAATTTAAATAAATTTGTTCCAAATAAAGTTAAATTTACTGACCGACTCCGATTTGACCTCCCCCCCTTTGGAGAAACATAGGACAAATAAATATTGAATTCGAAACGTCGAAAATAATGTAAAATATCAGCACACATAAGACCGATACTATAAGGTCAAATTAGGGTAAAATTTATTGAAATTATGTTACAAACCGTCCAAAGACAGAAAAAAATAAAAATTTCAACAGAACTCTGCAATATTGTTGGTTTCCTTGTGATATTTCCAAAAATATTTTAATTGTGTGGTAAAACTAGGTACAGAAAAACTCCGTCTTTAGCTACCCTTATATGCTGCTCAGATAATATTTTGATTAAAATTTTTCTCTAAAAATTAGTACTGTAATTTGATGAAGAGAAAAATTTTTGGAAAATTGTTTCGGATGGAAAGCAAAGGCAACCCCTGCTAACTATCAACCCTCACACAAAAGACTTGAAGCCATCACCGAGACCTTTCCAATGAGTTGGTTCCAAACTCAATTGGTCTTCTAGCGCAAAAGTTGTTAAAGTTTTATGATTTCATTTCGTGGGAAGGTATGAGCTTCGCTTATATAAATTTGATTTAATTTTATAATCTCCAAACATAATTGTAACACGTTCTCTGTCACTTTAAAAAATAGAGGAACGTTTAAAGTGTGAGAAATGTAAAAAAAGAACTTGCCATCGAGACCTTTCCAACGAACTTTCTCCCAGCTCTTCCAGGTCATCTGATAGCTGAGTTATGATAGTTTAAAAAGTTTGACGACTAAAAAAACAAAAAACATCAACAATATTCAAATGAAGTGAATTAATAATAAGGGTATTTAATAAACATTTCCGCCTTCTACAAACCACAAATTTTATGACCGTACTGTATTCTTGTCTACACTAATTTCAGTAGTCTTATACTTAATTTTCTGTCTCTTATTCCATAAACAAAATTATTCACTATTTCTCACATTCAAATTACACACTCAATAAAAAAATTAATCTAAAAACAAAAATACAACATTTTCCATTTGATGACTCATTCAAATTAAATTGTTAATGAAAAAAAAAATGGTATAGAAAATTGGGGCGTAATTTTGTATGATTCATTTTAAATGTTTTTATTGCAATTTTATTGATATTCGATAAAATAGAAAGGGGGTGAGGCAACTATACAATAATTTCAATAGAGACTACACTATACACTTAACACTAATCTTGCATAAAAAACTGATATTTAAATATAATTTATGCGTTAATATTTTCTTTTAAATACAAATAGTAATTTTGCACTTAAAATCATGCATTAAGGAGCGTATTGAAATATAAAAAAATATATTTAATATTTTTGTTCCTGTTGCATATGTCATTTATATGTTCAAACATCATTTAAGAGACATCAATTGAAATTCAAGCACTTTTTTTTTTTAATTTAATAAAATTCAAAGGAATTCTATATTATTCCAGCTACGCAGATCCTTGATCTCAATAATGGTAAAAAGAGAAATTTCTATGATGAAAATCTGCTTCAATTTCTCATTTTATATAGAACAAGTATAGAATTATATTGGAAAATAATTCAAGCCCCATAATCTTTATATATATATACGTAGATAGATGGAAATTAAAGAACAAAGATGAAGATTATTGAAATTATTTATTAAAATTTTTTTAAATAGAAACATATGGTAGACTTATTATATAAGATTAAAAAATTCAAGTTTTCATTAAATATAAAAAATTTCAACAGAAACACTGCAGAATTGTGTATAGATTACTGGCAGTCCAAATATTATGCATTGGACGAGAACAATGTTCACATGCCGTAGTAGTTAAAAAATAAAATGTTTGCAATTCACGCCCAAATGTTTATGGACCTGAGACGTTTTTCCAGAATCACAAAGTCAACATGTTAAAGTGCATGATGCAAAATAAGGTTAAATTTTAAAAAAAATACAACCAGCCGGAAAACTGTGTTAATTATTATGATCCATTTTATTATTATTGGATTATATGTGCCCGTATAAGACTGTTTAAGGTTTTGGCAACAGTTCTACTTTTTACAAATCGGGGTTTTTTTTTGCATAAGAAACAGTGTGTGTAAATACAAATGATATTTATACAAAAAAATCACAACTCTTATGAGAGCATAAGTTTTCCATTAGTTGACCGGGATAATGAGACTATATAGGATTTATATTCAGCTTGCTGGGTCACAGCTTTAAGAGTGCTATTACATTATATCTACAATGATATTATTTAACAAGCATTTTTAAAAGTAATCCTTTGACAACTCTAACAGGAGTACAACATCAACAAAACAAAAAAACACTGAAAAACAAAATGCAATTCCCACCTCTTCCCCCTCCTAACAAACGTCAAATGCATGTCGGGGGCGCAATTTTATTTTGTTGTCCTTTGCATCCTACTGAACTATTGCATTTCTTCATTTTATTTATTTATTTTTTTTTTCAACTTTTCTTTTCAACAAAAGTAATAAATAAAAAGAAACAAACAACACGAATTCGACGACGAGAGAAAAAATAAATAAAAAAAATTTTCCTCTTTTTTTGTGTTATTTTAGTTTTTTATTTTTTTTTGTTTTGCCGTTTTGTCACTGTTTACTCTCTATAAAGTTTTTTATCATTAAAAAGTTAACACAAATCGATTTTTACGGATAGAAAGAAAAGAAAAAAAAGAAGAAAAATAAAATAAATTTTTTTTTTTTGCTTCCCGTTTAAAAGTTTTTATTTGGGTTTTCCATTCCATTCCTGT
Source organism: Condylostylus longicornis (assembly GCF_029603195.1). Lineage (NCBI taxonomy): Eukaryota > Metazoa > Arthropoda > Insecta > Diptera > Dolichopodidae > Condylostylus > Condylostylus longicornis. Next base: position 3,347,759 of record NW_026578013.1, on the reverse strand, counting down.
TTTTTTTTATTTTTTGGTATTTTATGTAAATTTTCATGTTTTATGGAGCAATTAAAAAATGATAAAATGATACTAGAATAAGAAGAAGAGGAAGAGGAAAAAAGAGAATGGAAAAATTTTCAAATATTAAAAAAAATTGTAAATTAAAGTGTTGAATTTAGAATATTTTTGAATTATTATTCAAATTTTTTTTTTAATTAATTTAAAAATAAAGAAAAACAAAAAATAAATCAAAATGTAAGTGAAAAGCATTTTACATAATAAAAAAAAAAAAATTTTTTTTTGTGTTAATTGTTTTCTTAAAAAATTAATTTTTGGAAAAAATTTAAATAAGTGATAAAATTTAATTGAAATTGAAATCTTATAAAAAATATTTGAAAATTTGTATTTTTATTATTTAGATTTTATGAACAGATTTTTATAATTTTGAATACTTATTGATTTAAGAATGAGACCATAGAACAATTGACTATTCGCAAAACAACAAATTTCGAATGACTTACTAACCTCATTTATTTATTTTGTCCGCATTAAAGCAGTTCAATTAAAAGAATATAGAATTGTGACAAATCATTGCAGACAAGTGTATAAATTTACTGAATAAAAGATAAAATTTCCAAAAAAAAAAACTATTAAAAACTAAACTTCAAATTCGCACAGAAACATTTTTTTCTGTCCTTGAAAAAGTCCTCAAAAATTACTAAAAAATTTTTGCGACCCAAAATTTGCTTTAACTTAAAGTTTGACCCAAATTTTGGGAAAAACAATTTTTGACCACGTTATTAGTTTTAAAATCTTTAATTCAAGATTAGGGACATAATCAAAAATCAGCTCTTAAAACTCTTGAGCAGCCACATATAATATATAACTAAGCCTATTGCATTGTAAAAACTTTAAATTGAATGAATAAATTCAATAAATTCTTTATTAAATTTTTATTTTTGACAACATTTTAAACTTAAGCAAATTTTTAATAGATAAAGTGTTTATTGTTCACATTATTTGGAAGAGTATGTCATAACGTATTTAAAAATTTAATAGATTTCAGAAAATGGAAAAGTACTCGTAAATAACTTTATATAGACTGGATCACAAAATATATCTGATAGTATTGCAGAGAGAAGTTGAAAAAATTTAATCGTAAATAGAAAAAGCGCATCATTATTGGGAACCGCTTGGAATTTCTAAGGGGCTATGAGCTTTCATATATTCTTTAGGCACTTATATACATTGTATTTAATTACATTATATTAAATATTTCCTTAAATTTTTAATACGGTCCATTACAAAAATGCATGAATATTACATTTAGTAGTATCTCTTTAGTCCCGAAATCACAAAAAATATAACAGTAAAGTTTTTTTAATAATTTTAATAGAGCTATTATTTAATATCACAAATGAAACCAAATTGTAAGCATTTCTTATTCTTACCAGCTCTTTTTTTAACTCAGCATCCAATTTCACTTAAAAACCACTTTTAATAAATGCAATTAATTTTGATTTTTGGAGTGATTTCTAAAATATTTTCTATTTTTATGGCTCATAAAATTTTGCATTTTAAAACAATTTAAAATTATAGATTACAATCTTTTACAATTCTTGTTTTAAATTTTTAGTTTGTTGATATTATATGAGTAGGCAATTTATATATGTGTCGTTGGAATAGTATCTAATAATCAAAGTAATAAAAATTTGTTTTTGATTTGCTACATATACACTTTACTATTATAATTCCATAAATTCTTAAAGCCCATAACATTAATTCACAGGAAAATTAATTTGGTACATTTTTGTTTGGTCTGTATGTCCTTATCATGTTCCATTGAAAATATTCCAAGAAATATTACAAACTCTCTTAAGTCAGTATATTTTTTTTTGATCTAGAAATACGATTGATTAAAATTATTCACTTTTAAAGAGCAAATATATACAATTTTTAATCTTTACTCTTATTGCTCTTAAATTGTATACCAAAAATTCAAATAAACTTTTAAGATAGAGATCAAATACTCAAATACAATAATCTCATTCCATTTTTTTTTCAATAATTTATTCAGAATGATAGCTAAACTATAGATTTTAAAAATAAACACACTCTGTTATTCAAATCTCCCATATACACACTATAACAAATTTTTCAAAAGGATTCTAAAATCGTATATGTCCGTATAATAGCAAAAGTATGATTCTATAAACTTACGATGATATCCTTAATATAAAGTAATAAAGGATCATTATAATTCATATTTCAAAATCATTTGTTTTTTTGTTTTTTTTTTCAAATAACACTTTAATTTTTCAATTCTATTTTACAATTTTCTTTGAAATTTCAATCTAAAAAAAAAAAATTCAAATACATTATAGTCTTCATATTAATAATATCAGTTTGCAAAAAGGAGCACAAAAGCACATCTATTATAAAACAAAGAGTTATTAAAAATCTTCAATGTATACACAAATAATATTACAAATGTGTGTATTACAAATAATATCCAGCTTACATATTGTATTTTCTAATAATATGATAAATTAACATTGTATATACACATATGAAATTATGAAGTATTAATTGGCTTTTTATTACATTTCAATTCCAATTTTCAAAATAAAATACACAAAAAAATACAAAATAATTACTCCATATTGTATTTAATACCATAATATAGACTGCACCTGCTGACACAATATCGATAACCCATATGGTACAATAATAAATAGAGATTTTCCTACATATTGGAATTATTTCTCAATTCTTCTCTCAAATACAATTATTTCACAGTCGCATTCTGTTATAAATTAGGTTAATCTGGTATAATTTTAAAGTGCATCATGGAAGTGTATAAAAAAAAACAAAATTTTTGTTATATTTTATATTTTTTATTGCAATTGCAAAAAAAAATGCAATGTTTTTTTTTGTGCTGATTTTTTTTCTTCAAAAACAAAAATTAAAAATGGAAAACACATTCAGAAAAACTTCTGAACAGAAATTTAATGAATCAAAACCTTTGCATAATTTGCATTCTCTATTACACATACATACAAAACACAATAATATCTGCATATACAATGAATTTTAAAATCGAGAAGTGCCATCTGTTGTGCATCAGCAATAATAATAATTAGTGTAATAATACAATAAAAACTAAAAAGATATACAAACTTCAAAAACAAAATCTAAAAAGCTTAGGATAAATATTTTTTATATAATAATATATGTATATGTGTTATATACAGGTATGATACGAGTATATATGTGTTACATACAGGTATGAAGCACAGCTGCTGCTCTCACTATGGTGTTATTGCTAACTGCTTTAATTATAAAATTATTGGTATGCATATTACTAGCTGTGTGATAGGTTTATAAGGATTTCTATACATAGATAACAATATGGTTTTTGTTATATAATAACTATATTTTGTTCTTATACAAAGAACATTGTAATTAGAAAATTTATATCCACTTTATAGTATAATGCATCGACAATTTTATATGTACATAAATACATAGATACTTGCAAAATATAATGGAAAATTGCTTATTTGTTCACCTTCATAAAATTTATAAAATATTCGTGTGATATTTGCATTCTGTTTATATTATTATGTAATTATTGTATATGAAATAATGGCAGTAGGTGTACTTGTGATTCATTTTTTTTTTAATAGAAATTTTTCATCTATATACTTTTGAATATCTGAATTAGTTATAATAATGTACCTGTTTTTTCATAATGGGTGACTTTTTGAATATGTGCTTCTGAACACAGACAAATTGTAATTTTTTATCACTAGTTGTTGAAAAGTTTAAATTTCAGGAGCTATCTCCCACTAATTTTGACCGCCAATTCAATATTTTTTCTATGCTACAGTGAAAAATTGTGCTGGAACATACAAACAGAACAAAATATTTCAATTAACATTAAAAAATTAGCATAGAAGAGTTAAATCTAGACTTCCTGAGCAGCCAATTTACAATATTAATAATTTGGGAGTGCTGATCAGACATCATTTCTTCTTAAGACAAATGTTGCCAAGTTAAATAATCAAAGTATTTATTTAAAAGTATATGTATATTATTCACAGATTCGTAAATATTTTTATGGTTTAATATTCAATTTGAAATGCATTTATATTATAAGTACGTCAATACAAAGCCAATCAGATTACTTGAATTGTGATTGATTAACAAATGTTTCTGAAATTTTAAATAATAGCTCATTTATTTTTAATACTGCAGTTTAGTTAGTACCAGATGAAAAATCAATTATAAATTTTAATTTGAAAATAAATTATTTCTTTTATACTAAATTTTGTTAGGGAACATGCGACTTAAAATAATAATATTATATATTAGAAAATTTCTTACTTAAACTGAATGAATTCAAATCCAAGCACCTTCCATATTCTAGTACCACATTTTATTCATACATTATTCTCCTGCAGTATCTTCAATTGCAATTTGTATATTAAATCAAATTCAACGCCATTTTAACAAAATACAAAATAATAAAGCACTTATATTATGTAATCTATGAATAAAATTGAATAGCCTTCTACTATATATGGAATATAATATTATGTAATAAATTTGTTGTCGTTACGTAATATATTACAAAAGTAAAAGAGGTGTATATAAAATTTTATTTAAATCCTACAAAGTTAATTTAAATTTTGAGCTGAATTTGCATAATGCACAGGGTTTTTATACACGCTTACAAAAGGGCAAAAAAAGAGGGGAAATAAATTCATTTCATTGCTGCTGCATTGATTTTCACTTTTTTCTTTTTATTTTTTTTTTTGATTTTCTATTTTATTGCATATTTTTCCCATAGCTCTTTCTATAGTATTCACATTTTCATTACAATTTTTATTGCAAACAATTTTCTCTTTAATAAAAATTTGACCGAGATAAAAGATATAAAAAGGATATAAAATATTGTTAAAGTGCCATAACATACGCTGCTATCATAATCGTACACCTGTACGTGTACACATGAAATGAAATAAAAACTAATTAATTGAATTATAAAGGATTAATTTGAATAGCAAATTTGCATATTTATACAAAATGTACATTCGTTTTTGTTCATCGTATTTCATACACAAGTTTATAAAGGTGCCATTTTATTATTTACTATGAATGGAAATTATAAGGTTTATTAAGCAAAAATCAGCTTAAATTTGAAAGATTTCTTTCAGATATAATAATTCGGAAAAAAAACAACTACTGTACAAGGTTTTGTTACGAATCACTTAACCTTTTTTGTTTTATATTTGATAAGAGAAAAATTTACTAGATTGATAAATTAAATTATTAAACTATTAAAACGTTAACCAAAACTGAGGCCATATTGTATGAACGACTTTTAAATTTTGTTGTCAATTAAAAGATTTGCAAAGTTTTTGTTACACCAGGAGTCAAAATACTAATGAACTATACTAATAAAAACAAGCGCTCTTTTATAAAGTTAAAAATTCCCTAGTATGCTAAAAGAACTACCTTTTCTCTTGAAGTAGTTTGAGTTTATAAAATTCAGAGTCTAAAATAATAAACCATTTTCAGGGAAAGAAAATTAAGTGAACGAAGAATATTTAAAAATCAGTTATTATAAAAAAATTATTGTAATGTTGAACCATTTACACTTTAGATATGCTAAGCTGTTAATATTATAGGTAACAGAACTATAGTAGAAGTTAATATACCAGCGAACAGTAAACGTGTATATGGGAAAGCAGCCAATGTGTTCAGTTAGCACTTCATATATAAGAATAGAAGTTTATGGTTTTTAAAGTGATTTTGCCACATTATAAGATGCAAATTAAGCACATTTAGTTAATTTAATTATTTTTTTTGAAATATTAAATACAACATTGTTAATCTATACTACAAATTTTTTTAAATAATTTGTTAATAATAAATATGTCGGATTAAATTAAAAAATAACAATATTTACGATTTTGTTATTTAAAGTTGTGCTACAGTTAAAATCATAATGACGTTTTTCAATATTATGCCCATTCCATAATATGCCATTTAAATACTAAATTTTATTAATATCGTCCTATAAATTTCATTACAGTAATTTGTCATTTTAATTCAACAGAGTAAATTATTTTCTTAACATGTCATATTATATATATAGTAATATCGTATAAAAATAAATTTTAAAAAAAATCTTAATTTTCTAATCAAAAATAAAACCAAGCATATAACTATAAAATTTATTTTAAATAAATATATTTCACTTTCTGATATAGTAATAAAATATTTCAGTTGAATAATAATCTGGAAAATTCCTCTTGAAACACCTTTATTCGAAAAAAAAAAAAATCTGATGTGATCAGCATGTAACCGACGATAATATGTCCAGTTTAGCAAAAATGTTTTACAAGATTATGAAAATGCCCTTTAAATACTTCGCTCAAATTCTAAGGACGCTAATATGAATTAGGCTCTTATAAGAGTTTAATTTTATGTCATCCAAATTCCATGAAAAGTTTGTCAGTTATCGGCCGTAGCAAACTGAACTCAAACATTAAATTTTAACAAATTCAGTCAATCAATTCCTTAGATATGATAAAAATTGTAAAAGCGGCCCATAGTAAAAATCCCTAAGAAGACTTTTTTCAAAAATAGGTCAAACCGTTTCTCCAATAAAAACTCAGATATAAATTTTCGTCAAAATCGATCCGGTCAAAGATACTGTCCTGCAAAAACAGACAGACAGACACACTGTCAGACTGACAGACTGACAGACAGACGTCTCACTTAAAAATTATTATTTATTTATACATCTCTATTCCCTAGTATAGCGAAAACAATTTCTGCCGAAAACATGACATGTGAAATTTGGTGCCATCACATTGTCGCCCTTATTGTATGCAATACGGTTGGTAAGAAGGATTTCCGCATTCTCTACTAAGTATAGCTGCTATGATTTCTTTACAACTTTTACTGTTACATTATATTCTTTTCATATGAAATCACACATAATCCTTTCTTTATATCTTTATTTAAAATTTGCTCCCACAAAATACCATTCCGACGGACGTTAATCTTTGCTAAATTTATTATATGTAGGTAAAGTAGTGCAAAACAGTGTATATTATATTACATGTGATTTACTATTGTAAATTAAAAAAAATATAAAATAAAATTTTCAATTTTCTTCGAAACATTCATTTTATGTTCAACAGTTCTTGACAACTGGCAATAAATTATATGTTTTTCTTCTGAGCAAAAAACTAACTAAAACAAAGCATGCTCCCAAAAGTAATATGAATCCTATTTAATAAAATATCTTATTACTTGTATATTATATACAAACATTATATTTACATAAACAAATATAAAAAAAAATCTTCAATTTGTCCAGTATAAAATATTATTTACTTACATTTTTTATTTATTTGCAACACTAGCTATACACCTTACATATTATAAGGACTTTGACATATTTTCGATTTCTTTTCAATGTTATAAAAATCTATAGAGATTTATTTGTAGTTTTACTTTTTGGGAAAAAAAAAATAGAACCGAGAAAACTCTTATTAATATTTTTGAAATTAATGCTTTGAATCCTGTGAATTAAGTGTGATATACTCACAATAATTATGGTGACCATGGCAGTTGACAACGGTTATAATTATTAAAAACAATTTTTCTTAAATTATTTTAGAAAATTCTGAAATTGAACGATTTTAATATTAAATAAGGGAGTCAAAATATAAATGAAATGTTCGAATTGTTTTCGAATTGTTTTTGAATATTCTTTAACTCATGGATGAGTAGCATTTCTGTATACCTAAGTCGGTATATTCCATTTGTTAATTAAAGTAAATTGTTGTAGAAATGTTGTGGAATTTTGTTTATACCCGCGATATATAATATATTCAATATATTGAAATTTTTATTTTGCATACTAGACCCTGTTCATTATTATATTTAAATTGAATGAGATAGAGAGTGAGAGAGAAATGAGTTTGGACACAGGTTTCAATGGCGTTAATAGTACAAACTAGCACTGTTTCTTGTTATCAAGAAACGTATAGAAAAATACAAAATTTCTCACCGCTTTTAACAATTTTTGGATGCAATAATTTTATTCCAGAAAATTGGAAGTTATTTAAGTACATGTAATAAATACATTTTTCATTGTTATGCAAAATTAAAAATCTAAAATTCATAAATAAATTTAAAATACTCTTTTATAATAATTATTATAAAAATGCAAATATTTTAAATTGCTTACTATTAATAGCACTAAAAGCATCATTAATATATCATTAAATTTGCACTAATGGTTTTATAAAAAGGAATTACGAATTCAATGAAATTTTACAAAATCCAATGTAATTGAGAGTACAAATTATTTTTAACATATTTTTTATATAAAAAACAATAATATCTTCTACAATATTATAAAATTTGTTGTAAATGCATTTAAGTGTGTACGTGCATTACAAATAAATTCAAAATCCAGAATAAATCCAGAATTTTCAAAAGATGAGAATTCTCTGGTTTATATTATGATTTTTTTCCCGCTTGTTTTTTATGTACAATATTTTTAAAAAGTAAATATTCACTTAAATATTCCAGATGGTAAAATATTCGTGAACTTTGATCAATATTTAATTTTCCATTTAACGTGGAATATTTTATACATAGAAAATTAAGATGTATGTGGTAGATTTAAAGTGAAAAAAAAATAAAATTTAAAAAAAAAATTAGTACTAAAAAGATATTTTATTAATTTACTATTTGAAAATTCAGCAAATTTCCTAAAAATAATTGATGTGCTCTGTAAAATTTGACTTTACAAATATACTTTTATACATTTATGGTGATTTTAATTAAAAAAGTCAAATACAAAAGCTATTAAATTAAAATTTTGCAAAGATGTGCAATTATCAAAGACTTATTTATGGCTATATAAACACTTAACGTATTTAACTAGAAATATTTAAAATTAAATTTGCTACCAATTTAGAAATCCAAATCCCAATCATTATTAAAATACTTGAAAGCAGGCATAGTGATATACTTGCAATATTATTAATTCCTTCCTAGTTTATTTGATTCGTATTAAATCAAATTTTTTCCCTAAATAAGTTATTTCAACATTTACAGCATCCTAAAGATATGCAAATATTATTAACAAATAAAATTGCTAAATTTTTCACAAAATGAGCAGATTTTGAAAACAAATTATACGAGTATTTGCATATTTTTTAGCGTATATACAATTTTTATTGCTAAGTGAAAGTACATCCTTCCTTAAGTTGGTCGACAAAATTAAAAATCATTGTAGTAGTCTAGTTCTTCCTTAATAATTCTTCAATATTAGCTTGTTATTACATTAAACTCCGCTTACACCTGTTATTAAAATTTGTATTGTTACAAAAAATTTTGTCAAAATATTTTCCTTTAATGTTAGTACAATTTATTTTTTATCAAATTCTGTTAAGCTCAGTTTTAAATTATTTTAATACGAAAAATCAACGCCATTTTGGCGAGACTTGCAAGTTTTAAAATTTCCTTTCATTTTTCATACTATTCATAATATTTTATTTTTTTTATTGGGTAGGTACCTACCCGTTAAAATAAGTAAATCAAATAGAAAGAAAATAGATATTTTTAACGCTTTGACTATAAATATGCAGAAAATTGCAAGAAAAGATTTATATTTTCACCATATAGATATCTTCTCATTTTTTTTTTTTTTTTATTTCTGAAATCCCTACAATTTCGAATATTATTCAAATACGAAAAAACAAAAAAAAAAATATTATGTAAAAATTTTCGCTTTTCTGGTTTTCATCTTTTATATTCTATTTTTAGATAAAATTTACAGATTTATAAAAGAAAATATAATTTATTCTTAAACCTACACTACGGTGGTGCAATGGAAAATAAAATAATAATAATTTTTCCTTTGCTTTTATCACAAAATTTGTATATAAAATTTATTTTTGGGTTGGAAATAAATTTATCGCATTTCGTTCCTTATATTTTCAGTTCCAGTTTTAATTTAGTTTTGTTTATAAGCTTATCTTAGTAAATAAACAGCATAAAATAGCACCAAAACTTTATTGTTATTGTACAAGTTATAAAGTATAGGTGTTCGTCGAAAGTGTACCAACTTAAATTATTAACTAAAGAACGCAAAAAATATTTTATTCACTTCCAATCTGTTAGTTACTATCTCTAAATTTTTGTTGCTAAACAGAAATAGGAGCCACTTTTCAAAGAATTTTAAGCAAACGTAGTCAAGCTACAATTCCTTGTTCAACATTCTTATATAAATTATTACTACTTTATTAATTTTAATTAAAATATTAAATTAATTTTGTTAAATTAATTTAAAATTTAGTAAAATTTTAATTAATTTTGTTAAATTAAATAACATTATTTTACTGCGGTTATATATCCTATAATTGTATAGCATTGAATTAAAAATATTCACGTTTTCTTTTAATTTTAAATCTTAAATCTAGCATCAGTTGTATTATAGACAATATTCTAAATGGTGCATTCATACATGTTCTAATAAAACAGAGAAAAAAAAACTTACATTTCTTATATAATATAAAATAGTTTGTAAGGTGATAAAAACAGAATCACGTATTTACTGTTATAAATGTCTTTTGCATTGTGTTCTTCAAGTATTCTTTCAAAAAAAAAAATATCCTTATCCAATATCCTTACACAATAATGTATCTATATTTGTAATAGATTTCCTTTCTTGGTTATTTTTTTTTTGCATTTTTATTCCTGAGATTACAATTTCATTTTTACTGTAAATTTAAAAAAACAAATTGAAAAATACTGAATAGAAGTACTGATAAATCAGACCAATATTCCATTTGATTGGCATCATATATAAAATCATTCAATTTTAAAGTAAATCTTTAAAGTTGCATCAGTTGAGTAAATTTCTTTGTACTAACAAAGTAGATTCATTTAACTCAAGTTTTACATTATACATGTATAATACATATAGAAAATTAACATTTAAATCTGTTAGTGTAAAAGTTGTAGGAATTTAAAATTAAAGAATTTTAATTGAAACAGTTTGAATTCGAATTGATACTGCGATCTATTGTGAACCATAGGGGGCCTCATGATTTTAAAGTGACTTTATTTTATCAAAATGGAATTTAAAAATTTTGTATGAATACAGTAATTTTAACGAAAATGTATCAATAATTCCAAAATATATTGAAAATTGTGCAACATTGTCATGTAATTTTTTTTTTAAGTACAAGTCTAAAATTAAAAATCTTTTTATAATAATTCCTTGCCTTCAGATATCTCGAAACAATTTTAAAAATATTTAAATGAAAAATCTTATTTTGAAGAATTTCGGTATCTGAACTGGATTTCGGAGTAAACATCGTGTAAAATCTAATTTAAATTTATAAACCAACGATATACACTGCACCTAAACTAGTAACCTATCGCTTTCTAGGCGGCCGCTCTATCAATTGAGCTACAAAGGGATGAAGAAATTGCCAACAAATTGTTTTTCACATTGTTTTTTACTGTAATTTACATGATTGCCAAGTTTTGTTTATATGAGGTGTTACATTCAATATTCTATTTGAAACACACAATCACAAGAACATATTTATGAATATTAATGAATCAAGGCTTAAGCCAACGATTAAGCCTTCATAGGTCATCAAAAAATATTTTAATTACTTTTACCTTAAATATTTATTTTTAAAGACAAAGAGATATTATAAAATTAATAAGAGTAAACTATCCTAAGTGATACTTAAAAAATTTATATTACATCTTAAAAATTTTCTAAGTGCTTATAACATGAAAAATTTGTAAATTTTTATATCTTTAACTAAAACATATACACACACTCATATATATTTTTCCATAAAGAATTACAATTTGTTCAGACAAAAAACTATTAGTGTAAAGAATTGAACAGTGAAACACATGTAAATTCCAAATAGTAGGAAAGGTTATTCAATTAATTAATTAAACAATTACTTGAATTTCTTTTAAAAGTGGAAAATTTATATTAAGTTTTCAATAAAAAAATACTAAAACTTGTTACTATTTAGCAAAAATACTATTTTAGTAGTTACTATTAGATACTATTTAGTAGCTCAAAGCAAACTATTTAGCAATTCAATTAGATTATTTCAAAATCTAAAACGAATTTGGCTCAAAAAAACACAAGTTTTTGTTGAATCTATTTGAAAAAGGGCTTGTGACAACTTTCATCACTTAAAATTGAAACAAGCAAAACAAATTTTATCCATACTACACCATAAGATTTCAATCACAATGTTCGAGTTATAGGAAAATTCTTGCATTACTAAGGAATTTTTATCATGAATATCCAAACTGTTAGTTCATAATTTGGTGAAATTGTGTGATTAATTTGAAAATTCTTTTTATAATAATTAAACTGCAACAAATTTAGCGAATGATTAACCATATTTCCAACTCTTTTTCCATATTTGTATTAAATAGAACTATACAACTCAAATTTAAGCAACTGAATGCGAAAACTACACCCTCCTGTCTTTCGAAAAACAAGAAACAAAGCAGAATTTAGAAAGAAGCACTTCGCAATAATTTTGTCCATTAAAAATCCTGTACAATTTTAAAATTTTGAGTACCCCATTATAATTGGAATAATTCTGAAATGTAATAAAGTTTAATTTAATTGTTATTAACTTAAATAGAACCTCATTCAATTTTAAAGCATTTTCAAAGCATTTTCAAATTAATTATTTAATAACCTTTATACTTACACCAATTAATGAGAAGAAAAGTTTATCAAAATACTCACCTCGCTAATAACAATATTTAGTTAATTTTATCTATGTATATACAAATTCTTTAGTACTATTGAAATAATAATAATTATTGTTAACCTTTTCGATCATAATCGTGAAAATAATTTTTATAAATAACTTCCTTTTTTCTTTATCAAGGTATAACAAAACATAAGAATCTACTATATTAAAAAAACTAAATCTACACTCACTTCATCAAATACAATTCTACAAAAATACACTTTGTTCTCACATTTTGGCGCTGTATGTCTGTATCTATTAATTATTATAAAAATAATCACATTCTAACTAAATTTTATATCAACTTTTTGAATACGGTTTTTTTGGTTTCATAAAACTCACTTTTATAATAAACCCCAAAAAAAGTAAAAGCTCGGTAAGAAAAAAATTAAGAGAAAAAAAACAGCATATAATCCTTATATTCTTGTCATTGTAAAATGTTTTCCCTTTGTTGAAAAAAAAAAATAATAAAAATAAAAAAAAAAGGATATTTACTTATTTAAAAAATTTTGTATGTGTATGTTAATAAGGATGAATAGCGATGGAAACTAAATGAGAACTACAAAAAAAAGAGCAAAATGAAGTTAAAAATATTCAAAAAAAAAAAGGATAATTAACATAATTTTTAATCCTTTCTTAATGGTCTCTTTTAATTTTTTTTTTATTTTTCTTATCTCTTTCTCTTTTTTATCCATTCATATATTTTTAATATCGCGTCAAATATAATAAAGTTAGCGACATTGATTTACATATTAAAAATTATAATATAATTTTTCTTATTATATACGAATTATATTATGATGATTATAGTTATGATAATGATGATTATGATGATGAGTATATTAAAATAGAAAAAGGATTGTAATTATTAGCTTATTTTTTGGTTTATACACATACAAAATAACTTACCTTTTGTCTTTTCAACATTAACCATATTATTAAGAGAACGAACAAAATAAAAAGAGAAAAAATTTCGTATATGGAAGAAATAAAGAGAGACTATTTTTAATTAAATGTGAATGTGATTAAAGACTAGAGGGGTAAGCTAATATTAAACAAGGAATTTAAAGAGAGAAAGCAAAATTAAAAGGGTAACATAACTAACATGTAAATGAATATACAAAATTAAAATATTCAAGGAAGAAAAGGGAGCAAAAGATGGAAAAAAAAATTTTCTATAAAATCTTTTTTAGAATTTTAAGGCCCAATAAATTAATTTTGGAATAAATTAAATGAAAAACATGTTTTTTTTTTCCTTTAAAAAAAAAGGGAAAGGGATTAAAAAATTAGCGTAGACGAGGCCGCAAAAAAATGCCACAAATAAGAAGAGTAAAAATAATTTTTGGTTTTAAAATTTTTGTTTTATAATAAAATTTTTTCTCTTTTGTTTTTTATTTCGCATTATTAATACGTATACACACATACAAAAACACGTCAGAGTGTTAATAAAATTTTCATAAGCCTTTTTTATTTTTTTGGTTTGATGTTTGTTTCTGTTTTTACGTATCGCGTGGATATGAAGTTTTATTTTAATAAAGGTGTTAAAATCCTTTTTTTTTTATATTTTTTATTATTTTTTGTTTTATTTTAAATTAAGCCTAAATTTATTTTATTATAAAAATATTGGACTTTGTGGAATTAAATTTGAAAATTCTGTTTTTTTTTTTTATTGTTGCGAATTGTTCGTTATAATTTAATTAAATTTAATTGTATTGTGAACTAAAAGTTGTTTTCTAAATAACGTAAGAAGTTTAAGGAAATTCGTATGTATGTTGTAAAACGAGAATTTTAAATTTTCAAATAATTTTTAGTATTCATTTAGAAATAAACAATGAATATTTCTTTATCCAGCTACTGTAATCGAGAAACGTATTGAAGCAAAGAAATAAAAATATTTTTCTCTTGGAACTGGACTCGCACCATCCATCTGTTCTGCACTTGTTGGAAGAGATCTTCTCTGCGAGATTGCTTTTGTTGTGGCAATCCACTTTCCAGTTACCGAAAAATATTTTTACTTGAGTACTATAAATTGGTTGCCTTGTCCAAATTCTGCTTATATTCCAAGCTTTACACCAATTATAGAACAAATGTGAAAAAAAAATGTTCTATCTTTAAGACTTCTTATCTTATTCTGCTATTTCCTTGCTCAAGCCAGAAAATAATATATATGAAATTAACGTCTTCAACATACCCCTTCTTTATCATATACCCCTTTAGTTTTTTATTATCAATCGTAAAATTCAAAACTTTTTGCTTGTATCTGGTTCAAAAACTGAGTTATATTTAAAATTTCAAATTATGAAGTAAAATATCGAAAAAGTACCTTAGAACCTGTTCAGCTTTGAACATTGTCTTCATACAAAAATTTTTTCACCTCATTAGAGTCTAACATATATAGCAGTGCATGTTATACTTTTGGTATGGGTTATATTAAAATAAATTTAAAGAAATTAGATTTAAATTTTGAAAAAAAACTCGTAAAAAAATTTTAATTAAATATTTGTTTTAATTTTTCTTTTCAGGTAAGTGTTTCATTACCATTGCAGAATTATGGCAGAATATAAGTATCCATGTGTTATATGAAATTTTCTTAATTCTTTTTCCAATTATATTTGAATTACCAAATATTTTTCTAGAAGATCATGGCAATAATATAAATCAATCAAAAAACATCGTTTTGTTTTTAAGAATTGCAAAGAAAATCTCCCCCAACTAAGAAACAAAATTTATTTAAATATTTTATCACATTTCTGAAATTTGAACTTGAACATTAAAGAATTAAAATATGGACACGTCCCCCATTTCTAATCTCATAATTGAAAATCGAGATTTTTTTAACTTAAATTGTACCTTATCATTTAATTTAAATTGTACTAAAAATCATTTTTCAAAACAAAATTCACGGAAAATTCAATTTTTTTCACACTAAAATGAAGCCAAATACATACAAACCAACTCATCCAATATTATTTTTATTTAAGAAAAAAAATTAAAAGGATTAAGCTGGACAATATGACATCACACTGAAAATTAATTTTTGTAATTAAAACTGAAATATTAAAATAGAGAAGAAAAAAAAATATTTTTATTGTTTTAAAAATTGAAAAAAAGTTTTTAGTTTTTATACGCTAAAAGTGAGTATTCAATCGAAAAATATAAAATTCGTGGAAATTATTCAAAAAAAAAAAAAAAAGAGAAAAAAATATTCGGTGAGAAAAATTTGTAATCAAATCTCTTTTCAATGATATCTAAACTGTTGCAATAAAAGAAAGCATATATTTCACATCTATTATTTCGGTCATCATTTTTCACACTAAAAAAAATTTAAATTGTATTATGGCCCCATATATCTTTTTGTAGCTCTATACAATATCCTTTGTGTCTCCTTCCTTTCATTATATTCTAAACGATATTTTAACACTGTCTCCTCCATCTACTATTACTATTTTCGGATTATATTACGATATAACATTACTATTCTATATCGGTACTGCGAAAATCCTCAATTCCGATTTCCTGTTAAAAAAAACATCATCCTTTATATTTATTTTAAAATTTTTTATATATATTTGGTCCATTTTTATACCGGAATTAGAATAAAATAATGCTCGGTTTTATACTCAGTTTGAAGTAATATTATAATTTTATAACTAACATTGAAATTGTAGATATATGTAAGTGGTGAAACTACTTAATCTCCGGATGTCTTTGAGTAAGTACAAGCTGTTACTTTGCAATTTGGCAGTTTCGCAAACCGATGTTAGTTCGTTCTGTCACCCGCCGCATTGAACTACGTATCACACGAACAGTCAATTGTGGTCGAAATTAAATTCGCTTCGGGCAACGGATATCCAGATACCCGGAGCCGAAGCTGCTGTCCCAGGAAGGAAGGAGAGATGCTGGATTTATTTCCTCTATTACTTTCCAAATTTAATACGGAAAAGCCGAAAATTTTTTTTGGATCAATCTTTTGCAAGCGAATGTAAGTGCAAGAATCTAAATCGATTTATAAAGAGCACGGGCTGTTTAAAGTGAGGGTGTAAACATAGACATCCAACGGTTACTTAACGGGCCTATCTGAGTTTGATGTAGCGTACAATTGCAGTTATCTACCAAAATTTTCATAACTCTATTTTAAAAGGCATATCATATACTGCAAGTACAAATCTTTCATACAATATTACTACTTCTATTATTTGACCGACAGAAATAGCTTTTCGTTCAAATTTAGAAATCGAAACATAAACTACAGTTATGTCACGACCAAAACTAATGATACAAAAGAATACATTTTATGTACAAATAAAAAACAAAGAAAATTGTGTCTATAACGGTAGTACAGTAGAAGCGATTGTTATATAAAAAATTTGCTTTAAAATTTATATGTATGTACCTACGTATATAAAGGTGTTTTTTCTTATTTTGGTTTTAAATATTTTACCTACAAATTCCTTTTATTCTTAAACAGATATTCTCAAAATTTCTATCTGCATCAATTTTGAATCCAAATTATATTTGTGTATATTTTTAAAAATTATGAATCAAAAAATAAGATCAAGCTATAATAATTATAGATTTTGCATTGAAGATAAGTAGACCCCATAATACACCACCCGGACGAATATTGAGTTCTCGTCTCATACTGTTCATTGGAAACTATACTAAAAAAAAGTAAGTGCTACTATATTAAGCACATTTTTCTTCACTGCATCAAAATTAATGGAAAATTTATATTAACGAATGTAAGGGCAAATAACGCGTTCAATACTAAATCACTTTTTGAACCATTGAATAATTTCAAATTTCTATAATCAACTGAGCACAGTTCCAATACTATATATGCATTTAATGAGTGAACTAAGCGTCAAAAACCAAAATTCACACATTCCAATTTTGATTTTTTTTGTTTTTGCTGAAAATAAGTTAAAAAAATTTTTTATTTCCTGTTCATTGTGTTAGTCGTTATCTTGTTATTGTTAGACTTATGTAATTTTTCGGATAACGATATTTTAGGATTCTCCTTTGTATATCAAAATAAAATGCACTTTACAATTGTGTTGAAAAAAATAAAAAAAAAACTTTTATAATAAAAAACAACGAAATAAAAAATAGTAAATTTACCTTACACCATCACTATTTATTGTTATAGTGATAGTAAAAAAAAAAATAAAAAAAAAAATTATTTTGTCTGCTAGATTTAAAAAAAAAACCTTAAAATTTTTTGAATTGAACTTTTTTTTTATAAGTTTTTTGGTTAGAACTTTTTCACTTGTACGAATTAATGGTGTTTTTTTTCCTTCTGTGATGAATTTCAATTTTAGCCTTTCAATTTATCCGATGGGCGCATCAATATGAAAAATGAAAACAAAATATTCAAGTCCCAAATTACTGATTCAAGTTTTTTTTTTATTTATTGAAGCGTGAGTAAAATTGCAAAATTTTTCTGCTTTTTTAACTCGTACGAGTATTTTTACTTTTTACTCATATTTTTTTTTTTATTTTTGTTACGTACTTTTTCGGTTGTTAATCGAAATAAAAAGGATTTAATTTAAATATTATATAACGTTTTATTTTAAATTGTTATATAATTTATTTTGTCATACTTTTGTAATATGAAAATACTTTCTAAAAAAATTAATGGCAGGCAATTCTAAAATTAAAAAACCTAATAAGAAAAGCACAAACAGAATTGGCTTTAATTGAATTAATTGCTGAAATCAATTACAAAAAGTAAGTAGGAAAAGTAAGGTGGAGAATGTTTAAGAATTCCAATAACATTAGCAATAAAAGAAAAATATTAATTGACACCGCAAGTCCCCCACTATAAAAATTTTTCAATTTGATATTTTAAAACTAAAAAAAAATGTTTGATTCAATTCATTGTTCCAACAGAAATATATAGCTAATTTTTTCTTAATTGTTAATGATTCCCCTAAAAATATGCAATTTTTTATTAAGTAAAGTTAATAGAAATTTGAATTCATATAATTTATCTATATGACATACATACCTAAAACGGTTACGTACACTGAAAAAAAACGCATATCTAAATTGGTCACAAACCATTTCAAAGGTCATATTTCTGGCTTGTAAATAAAATATTTGAAAACTCGTAATAATTTTACTCAAATTAGAAATAATTTTTATCTTTATATAACATAAATATATTTCAATGCTTCTTACAATCAAACGCACTACAATTATTTAAATTATATGGATAAAATAAAGCTAAAAAGAATGTAATGTATAGCAATTTCGTAGAAAATCCAATTTTGATATACGAATGCTGTAATAAAGGTATATAAATAGCTCTTTTAGCAGTAGCCCATTTTTGTTTTTTCAAAATAAAATGTAGCTGAATTAAAACTATTTCGGTAGACACAAGTTTATCACTATTCAAATAAAAACATTACTTATTTGTAATGTTCTCTAAATATTTCTCAGCTCATTTAGCATTTTTTTTATTATAATTTATTTTCATAAACGCCACAAAAGTATAACTATTTTGAAAACATTATAAGTGTTTTAAATTATATTCAAAATAAAAATGAAGGGGTAGGAAATACATTTTTGTATGTACCTCTTCATTTTTATTGTGCGGGTAATTTTTATAATGTACATATTCCCATTTTACTAAAAAAAAAAATTTATATATATTTCTGCGAAAATTGGTTTAGCCTCCTTTACTTAGCTTCTATTTTAACTTCTCAAATGTAAATACAAAGTTGGAGATCAATTTCGTCTTAAGTCAAAAAATATTATTTTGATATTTTCACTCAATTGACTCGTCAGAAAATAATTTTTTGATCAAACTATCCATCATAGCAAAAAATATAATTTCTACCTTTCTGACCAAAATAAGATTTTTTTATTTGAAATTATTATACCCTTGTCTACGATTCTTTATATGTAAAAGAAACCATTAAATTCAATATTAAATTTTTCAAGTATTTTTATTAGAAAACATTAATTTTTAACCATTAATAATTAGTAATGAGAAGAGCTTTTAACTTTTTATTAAACCCTTATAAATCCTCGTCAGTGTGTATACACTATGATTTATTTATATAATTTCATTGCAAAACTTTAATTACATTACAATATGGAACATAAATTTTTTTTTTTTGGTTCCTCTAATCGTGTTCCCCTAATCTTTCAAATGAATTCTAGCATCCTATTTGATTTGATTATAAAAGGAAATTGCAACCAAACGAGGTATAACACTGCAAAATTGCAAGTGCATATTGGAAATTAAGAGGAGAAAAAAAAATTTATTATTTTTTAAAATCATTTTCCATTTTTATTATTATGCAGATAATTATTATACCAGTATATCCTTAATAATTTCGTTTTGTAATAATTACGCTTTGTTGACTTCAAATTCAATTTTGAATTTATGCTTATAAAGAATAGATTTAATTTTATTTATTTTGCTTCCATTTCAAATTAAAATTTCGATTCAAAAATCCTTTCAATTCTAATAACAAAAAAAAAATTTTAAATTTAGCTTAAATTTTCCCCTCTATTTTAATAATAATTCACTTATCACTATGTTATTATAATTTTATATTTTCATTTCATTTGGTGCATTTCTCTTCTAAAACTGCCGATAATTTATTTCTTTTCATATATTTATGACTTTATTGTATGTATGACTTTATTGGAAAAACCAAAATGAATGGGTGCAACGTATCAAAATTTGCGATGTTTTCTCTTTAATGATTTTTAGTTACAATACGATTGCAAGCTATTTTATTTATGACCACTTATATAATACATAAATGGTGTATTATTATTAACATGATTTGCAAAAAAAAATAGAAGTAAGTAGTTACATAAATTTAATCGAAATAATTCAAAAAGCGTATATGTACAGCACGAAGCCCATTCACAAATTCATTCAATTCAAATCAATTCACTTTATTCATAAAGCCAGAAAATATTGCTGCAAATGAAAAAAAATTTTATGATTGTAATTTTATAAAATTACAATTTTGTTAACTTTTATATTGTTACTAGCTTGTAGCGATTTTGGGCATTAATATATAATATGTTTGATTTTGAATGGAGTTTTCACATAAATTTTGAAGATTATTGGAAGATTTTGTGAAATTAAAATAATTGGTAGAAAACAAACAATTTTTATCACTGATTTTTTTTATATATACTTGCTTTAAAAATTATTATCTCATTCAATTGGTTATATAGTAAACGTAATTTGAATGATTCAAAAAAAATTTTATTTAATTTTAGCTATTAAAATAATTTGAGAATAATTAATTTTTTTTCAATGGAAGTCCATATTCCACGTACAAACTGTAAAATCTGATATTATGAAATCAGCTCAATAATATTAAATTTCACTTATACCAATTAATAAAGTCAATTTGTATAAAAATCTTCCAAGAGCATCCAGATATTCCATTGTAAATAAATTCTAATTCAAGTTTACAAATCGAGTCGATATTGTGTAATTCTACTAGAATTTATTAATAATCTAATTAATATTTCAGGATACTATGAACAGAGAGCTTCCAATTTTTTTATTCTTTATCGGCATTAATTAAATATTAAAATTTGCAATTAAATTAATTTTGGTCAGAAATATTCATATTAATGTGAAAATTGTAAAGCGAATTTTCTAAATTTTCAACTAAAGTGTGATTCCAAAAATACCCTTCTCCTTTCAATGCAAGTCTATACCAGAAAAATATTAAATTAATCTGTAAGCTAAAATCGTATAATTTTCAATATATTTGAATATTTAAAAATTCATAATTATATTTTAGTAAGTTGCTGAATAATTTTGAACAAAATTTTTTTTAATAATCTGTCAAAATTTATTAACATCAAAACTTAAAATTCGAGGATTATTAAAAATGTTAAAAAAATTTGAGTTCCTTTTTTTTTTGCTTTATATTTTTACACCACATAAAAGTTAAAATATTCACCAGAAATTTTCACCATAATATTAGAATCCTTGTAAAATAATTAAAATTTCATATATAGATTTTACAAGAATATCTCACTTTAATAAAGCTGTGCAGCATATTTTTGTTTTTTTGTTTCATATTATTATATAATCATACATTATTATGTACTTATAAATTTCTGATTTTACCCTCCCCCCTCCCCTTTTCGCTTAATATTTTCCATTCTGTAAAATGTGACATTATTTTGAGCACGTACGCGTCGATTTAATCTACCAATAAAAGACCACTTAAGTTATATCCTTCAGATCTATAATATAGTTTAATTTTAGTTTAATTCAATTCCCCTCACTTATTCTCTCTACCATTTTAAATGCATTAAAACTACATAGATATTGCTGTACTTGAAAACGTCTACGCTATTTAATACTTGCACTCAATTTTTATAAATAAAAATAAAATTTTATACAGCTATATTTGTATCCTTACATATTCATATATTATTATATGTATATAGAGTAACAATTCTGTTAGATCAATTTGTTATTATATTATAGTGTGTATGTATATGTAGTTGAAGTATATAGAGAGAAGCAACAGAACACAATATTGTGTTAGTATAACAGAATTTGTGGTAACATTATCATGATAATCTGTATTAGTTGTAATTGTGGTAAAAACACACATATATAATAGTGTGTAAATATTTATAATTTTCGTATATTTATATATTAAATACGAAATTCTTATATATGCAGGTACAACTGATTAAAAGATAACACACTATATTATGCAATTCTTATTCATATAAGCTGCAAATTTTATATTTAATTCCATATTATTACATATAGCGTATGAGGAAATTATTATTTAACAAAAAAAAAAACAATATTTCAAGGATAATTGCAAATAGTGTTTTAGTTTTCATCATCATCAAAACCATTGGTTGTCATTATAATCATAAATTTATAAAATCATCTAATCGCAAAATGAAACAACGAAAAAAAATTTTTTTTATAATGACTTTTTAAGCGTAGGGTGTTAAAAAATTACAGTGGTTAATTACATATTAAGAATTTATTTTAATAAAAACTTGTCCAATAAAATTCCTGATTTGTAAACTAGCATATTTCCATTAAACAATTCAAATTTTTTTCTAACTATACTATAAAATAGTACTGGACTTGTCTAGGAAAAATCTCTTGATATTGGCTTTGTAGTTTTTTTTTTCATCTATTCTTCCTAAGATGCCATGATTCAAGACCTCATTTCATTCTTCTGCAACATTATGCGTCCAATTATTGTCAAGAAATTTGCTCAATCATCAGGGTGTTATCAAGTGTTACAATAGAAATCAAAAATTTTTTTTTAAATAAATTTAAATAATCGCATTACTAATTATGTTTTTAAGATTAATTTAAAACTGTGCTAAAAAATTATGTTATTATAATTTCTTAACATCCTGTACTTTCAACATTCAACATTCTTTAATCCAATAGTTTTGGTTGCTTTTCACATCCAATGTTTACTTTAAGTATAGAGATAATAATTACATGTCAACAAGTCAACATTATTAACGTTTGTATATTTATTGGGTCACATAAGCAACTTACTAACTATCACTTGTGTATAATGAGTGTACATATTATATTAGGTGTTTAAAAACTTATACCATCATGTTAATTTAAAAATACAAGTAGTTGAACACATACAGCGCATCACATTCTCTGTATAAAAAATAGTGGAAAAAAAACTGTTATATTTTTTTTTTAGATTTTTGATTTTATATGAAATTATTAAAATTTTAAATAATTGCATATAAAATAACGATAATAAGTGGTAAAGTGTATATACACTTCAACAATTACCAGAACAAAAAAAAACAAAAGTACCTTTATGTTTACCATAATATAAAAATATACGGAAATAACTGTAATATTGTGTAAAATACTTGAAAATAATTCAAAATTTTTGTGAGGTGAAAATTGGACATTAAATTCTATGAAATCTAATTTTCGCATTTAATTATAAATTTCACGTACTTCAGGATTTCATTTAATATTCAAATTACATTTTGGAACTATAATGGAAAACTAGGTATTCATGTAAATATATTTTTCGTCCTTCAAAAGGTAACAAAAATTTTTTTTTAAAAATTTGTTAATGTACTTGAAAATAATTACAAATCAAATAATTATAATAAATTGTTATTACGGGGTGTAATAGTGTATGTATATACGTTATATTTATGTACTTAAATTACACGTGTTATTAAAATTGAGTATATTATTTACGGTAATTAAATGCAATTAAAACTGAAGCTCAAGAAATATAATATCAAATGTTGTAATTCGAGCAAAATAATATTTATTGAACTATAATAATTTCAGAATAGTAATTCTAAACCCTAACTTAAAGTTGCATTACAAATGATATTGGAATCTTTAACATTATTAAGTAATGTTGAAATTGATCAATTTTTAAATTGATCTTAGTTATCCCTCACTTAAATGAAATAGTTAATATGAAATTAAAAACCTTGAAAAATGTAAGAATAGAAAATTTAAGATTACATTTAACACGGAAAATAATTTTATAGTTTCATGTTAATAAGGCTAAAGCATTTCAAATTGTTTCTTAAAAAAGTGTTATTGGGTGTATAGAATTGTAGTTAATAATTTTAAAAACCTATTCACAGATCTCTTGAATTACTCACCGCGCTCTTAATGAATAATTTTTTCTACATAGAGTTCTATTATTAACTAAAAATTTGAGTTTTATGTGTTAAACTACAACACTTTCCTGCAAGCATTCATAAAACACAAGTTCTTTATACAGAAATGCACGTTTGAATAGCCAGGAAGCCCAATTTTCCCTTATACACTAAATTATCTATTCCAGCTTAAATTATACTAAATACAAAAATCATTTTATTACACAAAATCCAAGTAAGTTATTTATTGTTTAACACTATTTCTCATCCCCATATTTTATAAAATCTACTGTACAAATTTCAAAAGAATTACACAATTACAATTTTTCTTAGAAGTAAGCAAAAAAATATTTATTATTCTTTTTCATGTTTATTTTTCCTAAAATTAATCTATATATGTATACGAAACTATTTGAATATATATGTATATTTAAACTTTTATCATGATTAAAGTTAAGATTGTAAAAAATTATTACTCTATGGTAAATATACACATTATAGAGTAGAGCTGGTTGCAAGCAAAAAAAAAAATGCTTTCATAAAATATAAGAACAAATTAGAATTTATTTGGCACTAACTGTGATATCTACTTAATGGAAGCTATATAGGGAAAAGTAATGTACAAATCTTTATAATGCAAAATAATATACAATTCGTATTAAAGTATTTATTAGCTCTAATAGTAACTGGTATTAAACAGGATAGTAAAACTGGTGAAAAAAGAATTCATATACCAATGTAAGGAAAGTCCAATATTTTTTCTTTTATAATAATGTGCAAAATATTTTATTATACCAAAACGAAAATCTCATGATAAACTTAAGAATTTAAAAGTGGAACTTTTCAATATTATAAACTTTACTATTATATAGTTGGAAAAAAAAATTATACGACGCTATACTAAAAATAATGTGCAACATTATTAAATTTACAAGTTTTCAATATTATTAACATTATAATATAATGTACACATGTATATGCATAATGTATATATCACATGAATCTTGTTACTTAATTTTTCTCAGACTTCAACTATACGAACATAAAGTTCAAAAGGTTAAAGTAATTCATTTTTATAATAAATTGATGAATATTAATGAATAAATTGTACATGTATACATTCTCTTAATTCTGTCTCAAAACACTCTCATATCAATTTTAATTTCTCTATGAACATCTTATATTATATGAATAAAATCATTCTACGTAGTTTGTTTAGTAATAAAAATTATTTTAGTCTGCTTAAATCTAAAAATGTAATAAGTATAATATAAGAAACTTGTAAAAGAAATAGCATTAATCTGTTAAACTTTAAATACATGAAATTATGTTTGTTACAGGAATAAAATTATTAAAGAGTAAAATTCTCATTTTATTTAATTTCTCTTTTAATTTCTTTGATAATATGTTCAATATAATGTTATTGAGAAGGACAGTAAAACTTTAAAATGATATAGGTACTAAGACAGTAATTTCCACTATAAATTTAAAACTCATTATTTTGGGTATTTCAAATGGCAAACTACAAAGAAAATATTTAACATTATTAAAATTTAAATTTTAAATCTCGAAATAATTATGAATCAAATCTAAATAAAGTTTAATTAATTTTATAATTTGTTTGCTATTAATTCACTTTAGTAACTAATAAACATGAATGACTTTTTAAACTTTTATGTAAATTTAAGTTTTCAGACTAATTTACAATAATATTTGTAGTTAGAATTTCTCAATTATTTTCAGAATACGCAATATTGTGTATAAGGATCTGCAAATTTTCGTCCATAAAATATTAAACATTTTTATATTGACTCATTTGATTTATTCATTTTCAACATGGTTATATTTAATTTTATAATAATTCAAATGTTACCTTGATCCACATTAATTTTCAAATAGTTTTGTGGCTTATTTGAATAGAATCTTTTGACAAAATTCATAAAATGTTTTTAATAAAATCGGTGATGAAAAAATTCATTTTCGAGCAAAACCCAGTCTCTGAATTAGTTTATTTAATAATCTTTTAATAAAAAATTTCTGTGATGTCATTTTGTATAACACAAATTACAAGAAAAATTCAAATTAGAAGAAAGGCGTTCCTTAGAAAATTAATTTACTTGTCACCAAGCTATTCATATCGTATAATAAAACAACATTTGTAACATTTTTTGATTAAATTATATTGAAGATTTTTAATTTAATATTTAAATTTATTTGTTAAATATTTAATATACGTACAATATTGTTATATTCAAGGTAATATTATAGAAAAAGTTAATTTAATTTAATATACAAGAAATATTTTGTAAAATAAATTAATTTTAAAATCCAAACGAAAGTATCTATAATCTCAAGGTAACCTAATAAATTTCTAAAATATTGAAACCAAAAATATTAAAAATTTATTGCCAATATACTATAAATATTTCCAACTATCAAAAAACTAATAATGTACAAAATTTACAATGTTCTAGAATCACAAGAAAAATATTATTATATAGCTACCTAGTAACCTTAACTCCGAACTTAAGAAAAACAAAAAAAACAAAAAATTGAGAAATATTATTTAAATCCTTATAGAATTTTCTTTAACATTTAAAAACGACAATCGATTAGTAAACATATTATTTTCATTTTAAAAATTTTTGACTATGCAAAATATTTTATTTTCTGTATAACAAAAAAAAATTCAATAGAATTTCTTGCATCACCAAATTTTATTTAAATAGAAAATAAAAAATTAATTTTTCTTTTCTGTGTTTTCTCTCCCGTTTTTGATAGTTACCCAATTTCATTTTCTTTTCGAACTTTTTCACAATACAAAATATGTAAATTCGAAATATTTCACGGTATACTATAAAATATTGGCAAACCTGTGATATAACTGCATTTACACCACTACAAAAAAAAAATTTTTTAAGGACACATAAAAAATGAACGATTTTTAAATCGAATTATGGTACATATGTATATGCATAAAATATACTATGTTACTTATTCACCTAAAAATAAATATTAATCTGGCGCTATACCTTAACTATTATATGACAACTGCACAACAGTAGTACATAACAATAAAATATTAATAAGATTTTTTAAATTCTAGCTATGTGGCATATATTTTCTAAAATAAAAAATAAGAAATCCGGCTTTTTTCATAAATCATCAAGTATACCTTGGGGATACCAGTGAATTTTTAATTTATAATCTTCTTGTGATAATTTTTACATTTCATTTGTAAATTTATCAGAAATTACTGTTTCAAAATTAAGTGTATAAGATCTTACAGGTAATTTATTTTCGATTCACTTTTATTAAAATTTTTTTTTCAAAATTACCGCTACTTACTACTAATTTTTATTCCTGTATATACATATTTTACTCATTTATGTTTGTTACAAAAACATGATCACAAATTTCTCTCCAACTTCAATATCATACAAAATATCATACAATTTCGAATCAAGATATTGTGAATATAAAATATAAAATAGCATTTTGAGAAAGATAAAAACTCTTATACAAACTCGTACACGAATAAATTAATTTAGACTAAAATTTTTTAATAAATTATTGTTCATAATATTCCAAAAAATTAAAAGTTTAACTCATAGTTGAGTTTTAAACCTATTAAAATTAAAAAATAGAAGTCGAATATGTTAGGAAACGAATAAAATTTTAACCGACCTTACATGATTTCTTCTAATAGTAAAATAAATTATAATCAGCAAAACTCCAATTAGAATACAGAAATACATGTGTTTTGTGCCCAAATACGAAAGAAAATCTAATAATCTCAATGAAATCTTAAATATTTAATTACACGGCATAAAAACCTTTCCATATTTTTACAAACTCGTTAAGTAACATTTTTTCTATATATTAAGTATTACAAATTAAAGTATACAAATTTAATGTACAAACAATATTTATTTAAAATGAAAAAAATCTATTGATTAATTCTACAATAGATAAAAAAATGCCATAAAAAAGTGAATTTAACAAACTAAAACTAAAATAAATATATTGAACCATTTGGTATTATCTATATAGGTACCGTCTGCCATACAAACATTTCATACGTTTATAATACAAAAGTAGCACATATTGAATTTTCTTTACCAGTTTTAGTACACCTACTCTATCATAGAAGCACAGGCATATAAAAATTTTTATTTAAATCCACATATAGTGTATATGTGTGTCATATGTAAAACATAGTTCAAGAATTGGAGATACTTGTAATATGAAAATGTGTCGACAACTTTGGAACAGGAAAATATGTTTTAGAAAATCTTATTATAACGGAAATGCATAAATATATAGCTACATGAGTATGTTAGAAACACAATACAATTTTACAAACATTAACCTCAGTGCTCCACACATAATCTGTATGTGTAATATAATGTTTTTTTTTTTTTGTTATACAAATTTTTCTTAGATTTTTAATGTGTTCGAGGAAAAAAAACAAACATACTAAAAGAAATTCATTTTAAGTTGCACCCTATAAAAATACACTGCACCGAACAATACATGTACACTTTAACTGTTATACAACTTTACTTATATAACATTAAATTATATTCCTTTTCTAATTCATTTTATTTTCTTCCTTTTTTTCTTAAATATACATTTTATTTTTGTATCATAATGCATTTATACAAGATATTAATACATGCAAGTACATATAACACATACATACACATATACAATAAAAAGTTTAAAATCAGTGTTCAAGATAAAAAGAGAAAAATATTCGCGTAAAAAAAAATATTTTCAAGTAGTAGAATATCAAAAATTCTTTAAAAGCATAAAAGAAACACACACAAAAGAAAAACAGAAATATGTATGTAAAAATGTCCCGATTACCTTCTTTTGTATATGAGAAATTCAGGAACTGAAGGACTTTTATTTATGCATATTATACATTCAGTGTTAGTTCATGATTTTATTCAGATCAAATGATATGCAAAAGAGATTATTGCAATACATGAACATTTATAATAAAACATAAGTACTAAAACTTTATACTTATGCTATTGTAGCTATTACAGGATGTTTCATTAAAATTATTAAAGTTTATATTTAAAACAAGTTTAAATTATATTAAATTGAGTTAAATCCCACCACATTTGAGAAAAATCGATACCCTACATTTGGGGGAAATCAGCACCACATACTTAGGAAAAACCAGTTAGATGTGCGAAACTACTAACTCTGTAATAGAAATTACTTCCGTAATTAATAGAGATTACCTTCTGGGAGAACAATCCCAAAATTTATCTTTACGAAAGGACATACTTTAAAATCAAATTTTAGGAATATTTCAATGGACCAATAATGGATTAATATGAATTACATTTTTTAAACAACGTGTATTTCTTTCTTTAGATCACCTATTTTTATATATGAAAATATTTACTTGCAATGTGCACCAGTCGTATTATTTAAATATATTCCACTCGTTCCTCACTTCTTTCCATTAACTAAGATCAAAAAATAAATGTTTTACAAATATTCCAAAAATTCTTTCATTCGTATATTGGGTATAGATTATGGAAACAGCTGCTATAGAATAATGTAGGTACAATACAACATGAAAAACATATAGAAGGATTTGTTGACATGAATATTGTATCCCAAATCCTTATCACTTGTAAATTTTTGAATAAAAAATTCATTTACATAATATTATTTTATTGTATTTTTTTATTTTTATTAGAGGTATTTGAAAAGAAGGAGAATAAAAATTCTTTTAACTATATTATTAGCAATTGCATTTTTTAACATAGTATACGTGCTATAAAAATATTATATAAAAGAGCAATTCAAGGACAATGACAAAATCAAAAGTGAATTTGCTTCTATATTGTAAAACTAAATTTAATTTTATTTTTCTTCTTAAAGAGAGTTTATTAAATTTTGTTTTCTACATAATTTTTTTTTTGAATATTATTAACTGACCAAAAATTATAAATTATAAATAAATGGTAATAAATTGAGGGATTAACAAAAGAAATAAATGTGTTAATTGTTTGTGATTAAATTTTTAATGGTGGAAGATTAGAGAACCTATATAAAATTATTGCTTACGTATAATGATGATTCAAAAGTAAATTAGTTTGTTTAACATTTGATTAGACGCTTAATTATAAGAATTTGCAATGCAAGAAGTGGTATAAAATTGTTTTTCAATATAATATATTGACCTTGACCTGAAGGGTCTCGGGTTCAAAGCCCAGTCAAGTCAAAAGGATTCAATACTGAATTATGAATACTGAAACATAATATTCAATACTAAAAAACATAAGCAAAAATTAAGCAATAAATACCAATAACCTTAAACATTTAATAGTTAAAAATGCAATGACTTCAACTTTATCACTCATTGCCATATCTTGTCGCAATATCCCTACCGAATAACTTTCGATATATTGATTTGGGTTTATAATTTTTATATTTTCAAAATATTTCCCGTAAATATCAAATTTTTATTTTCCCAGATTAATGATGTTCAAAGAAACTTATCTCCGAATTTCACACTTGAATTTTGCTAAACTGTCATATATTTTATGAAATAAATTCAACTATAATTTTCGAAATTAATTCGAAATAGCAGTAGGAGTTTATTTTATTATGTAATATAAACTCGAGCCTATCGAAACTAAGTGACATATAAAATGATATTAAGCAATTTTTTGAAATATTCAATTAAATAAAATTCATTTGATTTTTCTGTTTCACAAAACTGCATTCTGTAGTCGAAGTAACTTAACAAATAATTAAATTAATTCAACAATGACAATTAATGAATATAATAACTAAAATATAATGAATAAAATTTGAAAACATTTTGCACACCACATCAAAAACAATTTCCTAACAAAAAAAAAACGTGGTAGGAAACTAAAATTATTACAAATTTTAAAAAACAAATCTAATCTACGTTAATTCTCTATAAAAACTCAAATATTCAATATTAATTCCCATCGATTGAGGAAACGAAAAAATCAAAAGTTGAACATGAAACTTAAAAAAAAAAAACCTAAAGATCAAAATGAAAAATGTAATGTCAGTCAATAAATCATTGAATAAGGAAGCTATTAAAAGTGTTATCAATCGATTAAAAAATAAATTACTGTCATATTTCAACAACTTTTATAATCACAAATTTTATAATTAACTTGAAATGGTTATTAATTTCTTTTAACCGCCTCTTGTTTTTCTGTCTCTCTTTTTGCTAGTGAGAAAGAGAATAATGAAAAATTACTTTTTGTTTTAATCTGTTCAACGGTTTAAGTGTTTTTCTTTATTTTAATTAACTTTAAATTAATTTTAGTAGAGCACAAAAATTAAAAGAAAAAAGAGAGAGAATTTAACTTCTTTGATTACAGACAGTGTTTTTGTTCTCTTCTATCCTTATGAATTCAAAAAATTATTTGAATTATGCAACAGCTATAACAATTCAGAATTTGTTGTTCTCTTCCTTTCGGTTTTCACTTTTAAGAATTAGCTAGCAGCAAAACAAAAATACGAAAAATAAAATTTTAATAATTGGAAAGAGACAAAATAAGCTTTTCTCAGTTTACACTCTTCCGAATTTTCATTCAATTTGTTTTGTTTTTTTTTTTTTGTTTTTTTTCTTAGTATTTTTTTTATATTTCCATTTGTATAATTCAATTATTCATTCCGAGAAGAAAATTTAGATTTCTTGTGGTTTTTTGTTTTGTTTTTGTGTTTTTTTTTTTTTGTTTTAAACGATTTATTCAAAAAAGCAATTATTTAAATTTTTATCAGGATGAACTTAAAAAAAAAATAAAACAATAATTTATAATAAGAGCAAAGAATTTCAATACAAATTGTCGTTGTTTCTGACTCATTTTAGGCTTTTATGGCATTGTGAAACTTGAATGCCATAAAAGCTTAAGACAATTTGATTACGAATTTGTTTTTCACTAAAATGTAAGCAGAACTTTAGTATGGCTTTAGTCAAGAATTAGGTAAAAACTTCAAGTAAAAACTTGCATTCGCAAATGATAAGATCGCCTAAATAGCTTAAATAAAATCAGCACATTTGTATTTGAAAAATATTTTTGGTGGATCAAAATTTGGTCACAGTGCATTTTGAAATTGTCGCAGTTACTCCTAGTATTAAATGGACGGGATAAAATTTATATTAATTTGCGTTTGACATAAATTTGACATTTTGGCTATTAACTCAAATAACCCCTTTTTGATTACAATTCGAATTTTTTTAAAACAAACAAAATCAGACAAAATTGAGATCATTAATAAGGAGCCCGTAACTATTTACATCTACAACATTGACTGGATCTTATTATTTTAATTACAACCATCATGATAGCGACAGAGTCAAGTTTGTTTTTAGAAAATAAAATAACACACAAAAAAAAAAAAAACCAAATCGAATCTGTTAAATGTCACCATATTTTGCCGCTCTTATTTTACAATTTTAGCTCGTTTTGGGTTGAGTGGTTCCTATTTTTTTTCTTTTGTTTTTGTTTTAGAAATAAAGTGAAATTACAGTGAAAACAAGAAAAAATCAAAAAACAAAAATATTATAAAAAAAAAATTTTCGTTTCAAAATAAAATAGTAAGAGAGCAAATATCAGGAAAAAATTAAAGAAAACCATCAAAAAAAGTCTACGAAGGAACCAAAGAAAAAGCAATTTGTCTTCTGCTTTCCTAAAATGAAAAGGAACAAAACAAAAATATGGAGACAAAAGAAACTTTAAGAATTTTTTTATTTTATATAAAACCAATATTTCGGGCTGCCTGCCAGCAAATAAGCACAAAAATTTTTCTATGTTTATGCACATTACACCCCACACATTATATTATATATATATATGTATATAATATAATAAAATAGAACATTTAAGTCCATGCAGAGAACAAACCATATCTCTTCATTCTAGTTTAATAATAGTAAAATAACCATCGAAATTTATTCGCTTTTTTGTCTCCCTTCCCTCTAGGTCCCTCTATATAATTTGAACATTAGTAATATTCATGTTGGAATGGAGAAATGTGAGCATTATATTTTTATTTTTTAGTTTGATTTTTGATTTTATTTTTTCTTCCTTTTTTTTATCTACAATTATTTATCTCTGTTTTACTCTACAATTATGACAGAAATAATTTATATATATTTAATTTCCTGAGGGGGCAAAAATGATAACAAAAAATATTTGAATATTTGATTTTTTGCATAATATTCTCCACAATATAATTTTTAACACCATAACATTAACAAAGTTTAGGGAAAAAGGACGTCATAATAATAATAATAATAATATATAAGTAAATATAGAGTAGATTTCTTGATCTGATTGCCTTTTTCCACTCATTAGGCCAAAAGAAAATATTGTTCAATTTTGAAAAATTTATAAAATTCGTAATTATTTTGAATGGAAATATTTTTTTTCTTTTTATAAGAAAAAAAAATATCGAACTCGAGTAGAAAATCATTATTGAACGAAGTATTAAATATTACTTCAAAGCTCTGTTAACTTTTACAATTAAAAAGAGCAAAGATAATTGTAATTATGTATTTTTTATATTCGAAGACTTGATATGTGACATTGATCGTCATTTATACATTTATTAAAACATACAAATCGTACAGCTAAAAATCACAATAAAATTTATCGAGAAAGGCAAACAATATTATTGTCATTTTGAAATATAAAACCTCAGAGTTATGTAAAACTATAATACTTAAATCAATATTTGCCAATAAAACTCTGAATTCTCGATACTAAATATTGCCAAATATTATTTAAACTTTAATTGAAATTATAAGGCATTCCACTTACAGATTTCCAAAACAATATTATATGACATTACTTTTAAATTCACTGCAATATGTATTTTAAGTTCGAAATTTGGTGTTAGTCAGGTTCTGCAGTATTTCGGCACGAAATTATATAATAAAAATGTTATAGTTTTTAAATAAAATAGAAATCATAAAAGCTATTAGAATTTGCAGTATAAATAATTTATAATTTAAATTAGCCAATATTTGGGAATATATGCTTGATCAACTATATGCTTTTCAAATAAAATACAAACTACATAGCACTCTTTCCTTTGTGAAAATTAGTTTAAAATAATTTGATATTTTCCTGATTGTAACCTCCTTTTCTTGTAATTAAATTTGCATAAATTAAATGTAAACACATTTAATTTCCTAGATTGATTAAAAAATCATATTGTAAATGTTTGGGAGTACACCCCAATATACACTTGTACCATTAATTAAGGGAGAATTTCTAATAATTAAATTTCTTTTAATTAGAGAACGATTTCTCAATTTATTTTTACAAAATAAAATCTTTTTCCAAAAAAAATTCTTTTACTTATTTAATTTAATTAAAATTAAACTTTTATAAATTAAATTTATTTTTTATATTTAACAATATTGATTAAATAAAAAACCAAAATAAATTTTAAATATCAATAGTAATTTAAATAAAATATCCAAGGAAAAGTAATTTATTTTTTCCAAAAATTTCCCAAAAAAGAACAAATTTTTTATAATCTGTTTATTACTTGTTCCTCCTATTCCCAAAGTTTTAAAATATCATATATTATGTGTGAGATGCCCTTATTACATTGAAAATATAAACATTTTAAAATTTTATTTAAAATGTTATCAAAACGATTGACCTATACTATTTTAAAAATTTCATGTTATCATATTTAATATCGATTATACGAAATATATTGGAGTAGATTCCTCTCTGTTATTCTTCAAAAATAACAAGACTACTTTAGTTCAAATTTAGATTTCAACAACAAAAAAAAAGAGAACATTTTAATTTTCAATCAACACTTTCAAAAAAAAAAAAAATATTTTCTATTCTTTAATTTTGTAAATATTTTTAAAGGTCAAGGGACCACAAATTTCTTATTTTACAAGTAATACCCCAAATTATCTATATAGCAAAAATTAAATGTTCTATTAAGAAATTTACTTTTCATTTGTTCTTTCGAAATTTAAATATTTAATTAGCTATTTACTACTAGACCATACTATGATATTGCCGAATGATCAAGAATAAATATTTCATTGTTTATATAGTATAAATCTATAAGCATATGGATCTGAAATGTCAATAGGATCAAATATTCTTTAAAAGCATCTAAACGAAAAATATTTACAGCAGCATTATAATCGTATAACTTTTCGAATGAAAACCGATTTCTGTTAAAATTTTATGTTTTCTGTTGTATAAAATTATTTAAAACATTTTTGGGTACTAATCGTATTTGGTAATATTATCCTGTTTTCATATGCAGATATACATAGACATTATATACAAAATAAATATAAAGTTTTATTGGATTATCTTACAGATTCATATTATGGATTCATTTCAATTCATTTCATTTTATATTACAAAGATATAAGAAAAATTTTTCAAAAAATTTTATTTTATTTTTTCTTGTTGCAATTTAAAATGT
Source organism: Condylostylus longicornis (assembly GCF_029603195.1). NCBI lineage: Eukaryota > Metazoa > Arthropoda > Insecta > Diptera > Dolichopodidae > Condylostylus > Condylostylus longicornis. Next base: position 3,311,790 of record NW_026578013.1, on the reverse strand, counting down.
TGAATTTTTAAATATGAGCAAAGAATAAAAATAACAATATGAACAAAGAACTGAAATATTTATCAAAAAATAAATGTAGATATAATATATAAGTAAATATGTAGTTCGTATTTATGTATGTATTTATGAATGTAACATAAAAGAAGAAAATCCTTTTTTTTATCAAATTCTTTTGAATATTTTAAAATTTTAAAATTACAGAGCAATATTTTCTTTTTTTTATATATGTATTATGTTCACATATTATGAAAGCTTTTAATTACGAAAAATATTTTATTGTTATTGTTTTTTTTTCCATAAATAAAATCTACTTAACTTTTGAGATATGCTTAAAGTAAAAAATCTAACTATTACTCTAAAAAGTACTCTAAAAATTACGATCAAACTACAAACAAATACTCTTGTACTTAAAAATAGGAGTTAAGAGTGAAATTGTCCATTTACTCTGACTATATTTTTTTAAATCTTACTTCACACACACTCTGACAATTTATTCAAAAATTTGATCCGAAAAAATTCAAATAAATTCAAGATTGTGGTACAAACTCAATATTCAATACAGGGCTCCCACTATTGCCGAATTTCTGGGAATAGTAGGAGCTGGCAACAGAGCAAAAAAACACAAAATTTATATTATTTGCTTAATAATATAAATTTTGTGTATTTTTGTGTAAAAAGCTAAATCTATACTATAACATTTATATACACTAAAATCCCAATTTACTAATTTCTAATTGTAAGCTGCAATTTGAATTCATTAAAAAAAGACATAATTTCAGAAAAAAGTAAAATACAAAGTGAAATAAAAAGTCAAAAATAAGTAAAATCTAAGCTAGGAATAGAATAAATAATAAAATTTTCACATTACATAATATTTATATTAAATACAATGGTTTTTACTTCCATAAATGTTGAACACAAGGAAAACCATCTAATATAAATTTAATATCTATAATTACAGAAAAATATTGCACATAAAATGTTTTTTTTCAATATAATTATTTTTATATTTCTCATTTTAAAATTTACTTTTATTTTAGAACAAAAAAAATTCATTTTAGAAAAAAATTTTGTCTGACCATTGAAATCAGTCCGTTAATCAGTTATATGTATTTAATCATCGGATTGCATGGGTTAAAATATGTTTGTCATAGCATTGATAGAAATAATTAATAGCCAAAATTTTTTAAAAATGAAATTTGTGTTATAATTTATCATATAAAAGTATGAAATCTAAATTTAGTACACTATTTTCATTATGGTTAAATTTCGTTCGCCTATACATATGCAATATTTTCGCATTCTATGAAACTTAATAGCAATCAAAATTGTACAGACAAAACACACTAAATTCAATTCGATTTTCGTCTACTGTTATTAAAAATATTTTGTTCTTTTAATATAACGATCATTATTAAAATTTTTATTATAAAAACTTTTGGTTTTCTGGACAAAGAATAAAATTTTAAAAACGACAGCAACGAAAGATATGAGAAAACTCCTACATTAAGGTTTTCTTTCCAATTGGTTAAATTTCATTTTTTTTTTTTCAATTATTTTCTCTTATTTTTTTTTTGTTTAAATTTAATATTTGAAATGTGGATTTTTTTTTTTTGTGAAATGGAAATATACGTAAAATGCATACATACGGTACATACATAAATATTAAATGGTAACCAAAATAAAAAGTAGATACAAAACAAAAGAAGGAAATATGAGTAAAATTAAATGTTGTGTTGTTTCTTTATCTCTCTCTCTCTCTCTCTGTTCTTTCTTTTTTTCAATTTTCAAAAATTGTAAAAGGATCTGGATCATAAGTGAAGACCGCATTTAGAAAAAAAAAAATGCAAATACATATTTTATTTCAACATTAAAGGGAAACCAAATATAAAAACAAAAGAAAATAAAACAAAAAAAAAAATATATATAAAAAACTAATCTAAATTATATGCATACAAAATTTTAATTTTCCTAAAAAGAAAATGATAAACAAAAAAAAACAAGAAAAAAGTAAGAAGAAAAACAAATAAAACAAGGGCAAACAATTTTTATAACAATTAAAGAATTGAAAGATATTGTATATATATAAATATGTATATATATAAGAAAAGGACTCATATACCCATATTTACCTACAATTTCTTTCTTCTAATTCTTTAAAATCAAAGACGGTAAATGTTTTTAATGTGTTGTCTGTTCAACTGTAGGAGTTTAATTGGAAAAACATAGTTTTAAATCCTCTAATAAAATTGAAATTTTACATCAGTTTGTCATAATTTTAATTGCTTCCCTTCTGATTAAAGACCATGATTAGTTTCAAGTTTGCAAAATTAAATAAGCGCTTTTACTGAATTCAATCTATAAATTTTAAATATATAGTGTGAATACAAATTTTTAAAATTATTTAATGTCGAAATAATTCTAGGGTGGGTTCAACATTTATAATCATTTTCCAATAAAGCCTGTTAATACTCACATTATCTCCAATATTCTTTAGTATTAGTAAACCATATTAAATTGAGATCAAAGTGCTTTATTTAAAATACAAATTGCTTTATTCAAAAATCCAAAATTTGTTTTTATTTATCAGAAACGCAATTTAAATAATCAATGTGATTAATATCACAATTTCGAACGATTTGAAAAAATTTCGAGATAATATTTAAAAAATTTTGTATTACAAACGATTTCAAAATAACGTAAAATGTGCAATACCAAATTTCATTTATTTTTTTTTTAATAAAAAGAAAATTTAACCTTCACATTTTTTCTTATTAGAAATTAACCTTTAAAAAATAAAAGACAAAACAAACTAAAGGATCCTTTTTTTTTCTTTATGTGATTTTTTTATTAAATTCCTTTTTCTTCTTATTTTTTTTTTTTTTTGAATTTTTTCGTCTTTTATTCCATCCCATATTTAAAAACAAAATTTAAAATATTTTTTTAAAACCAGAAAGTGAGTAAAAATTTTTTTTTTCGTTTTTCCATTATTCACAACAATCTTATTAAATTTCCAATGAAACATGGAAAATAATATGAAAAGAAAAAAGACGTTCTTAAAAAATGAAAATGCATTGAATTAAATCGGATTTTATTTTCTTTGTTTTTATTTATATAAAAGCTTTATATATGTATGAATTTGTATGTAAATAATAATTGAACAATTATTAATGTTCAAAAGATTCCTTTTTTGAAATATTAAAATTTTTTTTAAGAATAATATTTTCAGTCAAAATTAAAAATCAAAACTTTCAATTATTAAATTCAATAATATTGATAAATTATTTTTTAGACATTTTAAATGTTTAATGTGCACAGAGTAAATTTTAGAGTTAGGCACAAAAATTCCTAAAGAAAAGAATCAAGTTTTTGAAACAAATAAAATAAATTTCAACTTATTATGATCGAAATTTTATAAAACCTGAATAAATTTTAAAACTAGTCTGAAATTACTTTAAATTTTTATCGAATTTCAAATAATACATCTTATATTTTATAATTTCAAAAAACAATATTAAATTTTTATGAAAATGAAGGAAAAATTTACCAAATTTTTATAGCAAACTAGTTAAATCGGTAGTGCCCCTAAAACTATGCAATATTATTTAAAATATTTTTGTGTAACATTTACAATTTTTGAATTTTACTTTAAATGATGTACCTTTTTTCAATAACTAGCAGAAGTAAGAAGTGAAAAATACTTAAAAAAAAAATTTAATAATAAAAAATATCAATAAGAATTTTAGTTTTGAAAAATTTTATTGATATTGTTCATAAAGTCAACTACTTATATGAGCAAAAAATTTTTACTAAAATAAAAAATAATTAAATTTCAATTAATTTCAATTCTTAATTTAATATCAATAATTTTAATACAAAAATCCTTAAATTTATTAAACTAAATATGTATTGAACACACTTGTTTCATCCAAATCTCCTGATTACATTAATATAGAACTTATAAGAAAAAATTGTAAAACATATTATACGCCACGGAAAAATAATTTGAAGATTTTCAATAAAAATTTTTATTTCTTTACCTGTAGTCAAATGCAATTACACAAATAAGCATAAAATTGAAAAAAAAACATCTTCTTTTCTTTTTTAATAATATTCCATTCAAACTACCCACCATTGGTTTTTCAAATACATACGGCATACGTATTCGATGGCATAAACTACTAGGCAACCTCCCAAAATACATTCGCAGTGATTAGTTGTACAGCATGCAACCAATATAATATATACACAACTACATATGTATGTAGCATATAATTGTATAACTATGCTTGTGATAGTTTAGGTCAATAAAAAACTTTCTTCTTATATTAAATAAATTAATATTAATAAAAGTGAATTCAAAATATAAAAATTTAGTATAATATAAGCAAAATAAATTAAGGATCATTAAATTATATAACGTTCTAAAAATAAGTTGAAGATTTTTATAGGTTATATTCAAATAAAAATGAAATAAAAATTAATAATCATACACAATTATATAGACCGGAAGTCAAAAATGAAAATATCAAAATCTTAAAAATTATTTTATTATAATAATGTTATTAAATATTTCATACTGTTTAAATACCAATGAAAATATTCTAATATATACTCGTAAATGCAATAAAACATGAAAGGATATTTTTGTAGATTAAAGGACATTAAAATTTTTATATTATACAGGATATTCATGTTATTATAAAAGAAATAATATAGTGCTGCAAAACTACATAAAATCTACATCCACCTCACATTTATTAACGTATATCTGTAGTTTTAACAACATATCATGATACTATGATATATATGCTCTAATACATACATAAATATTATTTACAATATCATCTTAAACCTTACTAGAACAGTCACAACCAAACTTAATAACCGAAAAAGAGAATCTGACCATTTATTAATAATTCAAATTGATTTGATCGAATTCTCCTGAAAAAAAGGAAGGAACAGAAAGGTATTGAAAATCTTCTTACAATTAGATTAGAGCCTAGTAACAATATTTAAAAGGAATGAAGTAAGTCAACAAAAGTATCTTCTATATAATCACATTAAAAAATGTCAGTGAAAAACAAAAATTGAATGATACTAAATCGGTTTTGAATTCAGTTTAGTTTACGAAAAGTACCACTTTCATTTATTTTAATTAATAAACATATTACGAGTATATACCCAAAGAACTCCCTAAAATTATTTTCATCACCCTTGTAAAGTGTTCTTGCATACACAATTTTATTTACGTTTCAAGATGCATATTTATACAAATATTTATATATAAAATGTTGATATATGAAAAATAACTCGTATATTATATAAATTTCACTTATATGTGATATTAGATCTAAATGCTCATGTACGCACATCCCTTATAGATATACGCAAATCTATAATGTTATTAAGAATTTCATATAAAATTCAAATTATTTAAAACAAATTCTTTTATATAATTCATTTTTTTTTTTTTTTCAAATTAAATTTGAATATATTATTGCGAAAATGATATACGTATATATCGCGTTTGTCGCATGAATATAATATAAATGTAATAATATTATATGCAAATACAGTAACGCTTTGTTAAATTTACCTAATAAATTATCACTAACAAAATTTTAAAGTTCTATGCAAATAATTAATAATTTCAAAATGTGTTATACAATTTCATTGAAAATTGTTAATGTATATTGTTTAATGCTATGAAGATATGGGTGTAATACAGATGAATGTGTTTATAATGTAAAAATTTGAATAATAGCAATTACTAATATTAGCGTTTTAACCTCTAAATAAAGGGAAATACTCTCTGGTCTATTTACCATGACTACAAGTAAATTTTTCCCTTCTTCATATTGAAATCTACATTCATGAAAAATAAAATGTACCCATGCATTGATTCGTATACCTATAATATACTTAATATATAACCATAAATGAACGAATATTATACTTAGTATACAGAAGCTCACTTTTATGAAAATGGATTTTCCTTCTATTTATTATAGAGAGCGCAAAAACAAGCCATGATCCCACTAAAAAGATAAATAAAAATAAATATAAAATATAACAAAAAAAACATAAACCAAAAATAAGAAAAAAATATAAAAGCTACTATAGAAAATAAAAATAAACGTAATAATAATTTATGACAATGGTAAATATTTTTCATATATCATATGGGATATAACTAGAATTTCACATATTAATCTCATTTTGCCATATAATAATAATAATATTAATATTTACCGTATGTGGTATCAATAGAATACAAATTTTTCGAATATATATTTAAGAAAGAAAATTTTTTGTATTTAGCCTACAACATTATTTACCATTCTACCCGCACTATTCACATCTCGCATCCTACACATTTTACATTATAAAAAAAAAAACTTTTTGCTTATGGGTACATTTATGCGTATAGTTTAAAATTATTATGCAGACCTTAGTAAATGAAAAATTATTCAAGTCAATTCTAAGATATTTTTAACATTATCCTTATGTACATATATATTTAATTTAATTATATATTAAATTATATATACATAATTTAATCTATTGAGAATTAAAATCAATATTATTTTGTATTATATCGCCATAGTTATGCATTACATATAAATTAAATATACATAAAACTAAAGTAGAAGCACAAAATTTATTTTAAGAGAGCAACACATTTTGGAGTAAGATTAAAACAACAGACGTGAAATTGCAGCTCACACATTCTAGAACTAAAAATTATTGTTTATGATAAAACTAAACCACTAAACTCTCTCTTTATTACTTTCTTTTCACTCCCTCTCAAAATTACAACAGCAAGGTATTTTTAATTACTAGTATTTTCATTTCAGCAATATTACAAACGAATTAACAAATTTTTTATATTTTACAAGAACTATGAATATTCATTCAGTTCAATTTCTATAAAATAAAATCTGGATATATGTAAAATTCCTGCAATCATTCTATTTATTTTACCCAAAAACGAAAAACGAGAAACATAAAAAACGATAACATAAAAAATTGGTTTGTGTTCCCATTCAAAAATGCGCTTTTATTTCGTTAATTTCATTCGAAAATGTAAAAAAACAAACAAAAAATAAATTCCTTTTTTATTGTTTATTATTTTACTCTCTAATGCCTACATGTACATATCATGTGTATGCTAAATATAATAAATATTATTAAAAAAAAAAAATATTTATAATAATCTATTATAAATGTTTAACACGTTTCTCCTCTAATTTACGTTCATTTTTATGTTCTCGCGTACATGCGTATATATTCCAAATAAAAACTAATAGATTTTTATAAAAGGCGCCTTTTATCCAAAAATGTGAGGGAAATGTATGTATGCATGTATACACTAATATGTAAATAAATAAATATTTTTTGAAATATTTTATAATCTAAAATAGATTTAATGAATTGTAAATAAGATTTTCAAGAAAAATTTTTTATTAATTTTTTTAATGTTCAAATTAAATTGGCATTATTTTTTTTTCCTTTGTATAATAATTGGCAATAATAATGTTATATAGAAAATTGTAATAGAAAATTAAATTTAACAAGTGAAAACTTTTGAAATGGTCTAAAACAACTGAATTATACCCTGTACTTGGCCAAGCTGAATTTAAAAATTTGTTTTTCAAAAATTTATAATTTGCTTTCTTATGGCAACTGCCGGAACCTGTCTGACCATTCCACAAAAACTTTAAAAATATGTCTACCCTATAATTGTGCGTACAACTGCCAAGTTTCATAAATGTAATATTTAAATTTTCGAATATTTAAAATTAGCGTTTGGACTTTTATTACAGCTACCTGAACAAGAGCAGCTGTTCTATTCAAAATTTCGCAGTACATATATGTAAAATATTATTGAAAATAAATTTTCGAATTTATTTATAAATATCTTTATTAGTTTTTGGAATATTGAAAAAAATCTCTTTGAATTGTATGACAGCTACCTAAACACTTTGGTCGAACTGGTCCATTTAAAATTGAGTTAGTCCTTGTCAGAAAAGAAACAGTTTGTAAAAGTTTTGTTGTGTTTGCTTTATTCATTTTTGAGTTATCGTTTCATCAGACGGCCGAACATGACTGAATCAATGCAGAATTTTGCGATGAGCAAGAATATACATATATATCCATACGCAAATGACTCATTAAAGTGGTTACAAATTCCGAACCAAAGCTAATATTCCCTTCACGAAGGTGCAAAGTAGGGTACAAAAAGTGTTGTAATAACTAATAACAAAAAAATGTGAATGAATAAAAATAATTTTAAAATGAAATCTACTTGCATTTTTGAACCGCGACTATTTAAAACCAATTACTTCTTATCTACATCTTTAATTTAATAATCTTTGATATTCAATTTAATATTTAATATTTTACAAATTATACAATAATAAGAAAGTTTATATATTGTTCTGTTATCACAATATTTTTTTTTAAAATTACCTCTGAGAAAGAAATTATCATATTAACAGCACATATAGCCAAATTGTCAATTATATCAATAATCAGTAATGATAAGAAATCTCACAAACTGTTAAAATTAACAAATCATTTAGATCTCACTGTAATATTTTAACATTACAACACCATTAATGCAAACATTTGATTACATTAACAGTTAAAATTGAGCAACAATACTTGCTCTAGTTCATTACATCAATTGCATAATGATAACTGTTATAAAACTGTTAAAACTCTCTTGTCTACTCTAACTCTATAATCTTAATTTAAATTAAATGTTACTATTTCCTTTTATATTTTTAATAATTTAAAAAATTTAAAAAAAATTAAATTAAATTCACTCAAATTCATAAATAATTGAAATTGATTACCTTTTTATGTTCATTAACAATATACTTTTGAAATGCATAAGTGACCTTGATTCATATAACATATATCCATTACAAAATACCTATATTATCTAGGATGTATCTAAAAAAAGAAAATTAATGAGAAATGTTAAATAAAAAAACCTTCAATTCCAAATAAGAAAAAAAACTATTACAATTCGTACACAAAAGGTCAAAATAAATAAGAAAAAAAAAAGCATAATTTTTTTAAGAAAATATTTTTTTATATTATGCCCATACAGATATGTTATACGAAAATAATAATACCTTTTAAGTCTAAAAAAGGCCTCTTTAAAAGCTAAAAAAAATCTTATTTACGCTTATATGAATGCAAATAAATAAAAAAAAAAACATTATGATTGTTGTATTTATTCAGTATCAAGGTACACGTTCTTTTTTTTTGTAATATTAATATGAATAAATTTTCATTTTAAAAGGACTATTCCTATACAAATAACTGTATGCATATACATATATATGAACATAGATGTAATATAAATAAATCATTTTAACTACATACACATGTTTAGGAATCCTTTTTTTTCCTACATACTTTTTTATTTTATTATAGTTTTTGATCTTCTTCAGGTTGAATGATTTCAGATTATTTATAATTGCTTTTTACTTAAATATTATACAATCTGATTTGTTATACAGGGGCCTTATGAATACATATTTTGGGTATAATAGAGTCTGTATTAAAAATTTTTAAAACTTGTATTTGAAAAATATAAATTTTTACATTATTTAACATATTTCGGCCATATTCATACTATTTGTATGAAAGGGATATGAAATCACACTATTTGTATTAGAGCAATATTAAATCATACTATTCGTATGAGAGTTTTTGTATATATTTCAAGCAAAAATTCTTACAATATAAACGTATCTTAGCTTTTCATTAAATTTATATACGATTTAAATAAAATTGCAAACCGCATAATTAAATTATCTATAATTGATTAATTTAGGCAAAAATTTTAGCCAAGGCCTACATACGTTTTAAAACATTTTTCATGTGTTTTGTATGATTTAAATGAAATTTCATATGTAATGTAAACATTTCGCACAACGGAGTATTATAAATTTACTAGCAAATTTCAATTGAACATAACAGACCTACAAATTATCTGAACATGGTACAATAAGGAAGCAGGCAGACATGCAATTTTAATCATCAACAACAAATTACAATCAGTTTGTAAGGAAATTACAAACTCTTTGATTGCTTTAATGCTCGCGATCATGCAGTTGCATGTGAGCGCGCTTAAATATGAACCTAAGGAATACAAATAAGCAATCAAACAGTTGTTAAACTTAAAATTGAATATCTGTCTGAGCCTTAAATAATATTATCAATTTCATTTTAAAAATACTCTGTACTTACCAAGCATTAGTATATGTGTGAAAAGATTTTCTTTTCTCTGTACCTATATAAAATGCAAATTTTTTTTAAAAAACTAAAGCAAACATTAAAAAAAGTAGTAAAAAATATGCTTTTTTTTTCTAAATAATAATTATATTTACTAGGATAACAAATTTTAAATTTTCATATTCAATTACTTTTTTGTAAATAATAATTGGATAAAATTTTGTATTTTTTCCATTTTGTATGTTTATTTAATTGTAATAATTTTATATTTAAAATTATAGAGAATAAATTAGAAAATTTTATTATACGTAAATTAACCTTTCATATTTTTTGCAAAAAATAAAATTAACAAAAAAATTTAACTAAAAACAAATTAAATTCAAATATCGATCTGACTTTAAACAATATTTTTAAATTTACAAAATGTTAATGTATTTTAAATGTTGATTTTTTCTTACAAAATATTATAAATTGGTGTGGAAATATTTTTGCAAATATGTGGCACTAACGGAATAATAATTAGTTTGTTTCAACTGATAAATGGCACAACATGATGTTGACCTTTACTATTCCTATGTTCGAATACACTATTTACTGTTGCCGGAAGGTTTGGCAAATAATTTAAGGGATGACATGCAAAAATATAGTGGCATATTATATAAATTTGTGGTTCATTGTCGCAACTCTCTTTGTGATTCTTGCAATTACATAGGGCAAAGTATTAGTATTTTATTTCTGTTACATTGCTGAATGCTAGCAATTATACTTTAGTAATCAGTTTTTACAATAGTTTAATATACTTTGAAAAATTTTTGCGGAAATACAATCACAATTGGCTTTATTAATAACCCTTAAACCGAAATGTAAATATATAACTTCCCGACCGTCTAAATACATTTCGAAATAACAAAAAAAAACCAATCTTTAAATTACAAGTTTTATAAAATGACACAAAAAAAAAATTTACCCACATCTCTCAAAAAAAATTTTTAATAATAAAACCTACTCATTTATGTTTTCTCTTTTGATAACATGACAATACTGTCAAAATTTAATTACCAAAAAATTTACTCTTAACAATTTCAAAAAGAGAAGAAAAAGAAAAACACGAAAAAAAAACAAACAACAAAATGATTGACTATAAAAATTCTTTCATTCTCCCGATAATTTTTCATTCCAGTGAAATTTTTTTTTATAATGTTACACACTTCATAGAATTTTTATTTTTCCTCTTTTTTTTTCATTTAAATTCATAAAAATTTACAGTTATTTTTGATCATAATTCACAAATCAATGCAATAACATTGAAAAATATTTAAGCAAAAGCAGAACCAAAAAAATAAGCCATTAAAATGTAAGGATTTTTTTTTCTCAAAATTTTTTTCCTTAAAATTCTTCCTGTTTTCTTTTTTTTCTTTATAAATTTCTTTAGAAAAAATTTACAATTCTTCAAGGACCTCTAAATACAAAAAAAAAAAAATCAATGCTAAATTAAATATTTTCAAGTGCCAAAAATACCTTTTACCCCATAGCAACAGTAAAAATATTTTTACATACTTTACCAACAAAATGTAATAAACAGGAAATAGGAAAAATAAAAATTATTAGTTTTTCAATTTCATATTATTTCTCTCTCTCTCTGCCTCTTTTCATTTCTTTGAAAGGGGGGGGGGGGGGGGGAGAGAATTGAAAAAAAGAAATTCCAATCAAAATGTCAAATAAAATGAGAATTTGTAACCAAAAAAAAAAAAATTAAAAATAAAATTTCAAAAGGATTTTATAATAAACTGGATTAAATTCTTTTATGAAAAAAAAAATCTTAAAATATTAATGAAAGAAAAATTAAAACGTGACAAAACAAAAAATTATGTACATAAAATCGATACAAAAATTGAAACAAAAGTTGTCCTGAGGAACAGTAAGATTTGTTGTCTTATAATAGGCAAAACTCACACTCAATACTTTAAATTTTGGCTAAGTGTCGAATTGTGCCAGTTATCAACAAACTTTTATTAGCATTTTCCTGAACTAAGTCCGATTTTCGAAATCATATTTAATTTATATAATATTTTCATCATTTTCATCAACCCGCTTGCATTCTTTAAATAAGAAAAAAATTTGTATCCATCTTAAATGTTAATGTCGTTGCAATATAACAAATACAATAATGCCTGTAGTTTATTCAAAAAAAATTATATAATATTCAAAAATCATTATGCTCATAACACAGAGTAAAGTAAATTCAGTTCCGGAACTTATTTACCAAAATACACATGCAAAAAATTATTTTCCGCCAATTGAAATTTAAAATATAATGCCAATATTCTATACTAGCATTGTAAAATTTTTAATATGTAAATTTTGTTTTTATTCTCATAATTTATAATTCAATTAAATTTATTTATAAATTTTAATGTCATATACAAGTACACGTGTACATTATTTACATTTTCTATAAATTATAATATACATACATGCATTATGGCATTTTATATTATATAGTTATATAATATAGTTAATGTTGAAATTTCCATAGTTTTGTTCACATAAATATATGCCTACATATAAGGAACTAAATATATGTATGTACCTATGCGTAAATTTATTTATGCTAAACCTTTTGTAATTTAATGAATTTCGAAATTATTCCAATAAGTAATTTTTTTTTTGTTTCTAGTTTTGTTCATTGTATATTCAAATATTTCCGATACTTATATAGTTATACAAATATTTTATAAATATGTGCAATATATAATAATTTTGTATTTATATGAAATTAGTTGATATTTAAAAAATTTTTAGCAATATTTCATTATTTTTAACCCTTGAATTTAATCAATATTCTATGATATAATTAAAAAAAATTTCGTTTTTAATGTTGAATATTGTAATCGGGTTTTGTTGAGTACAAAAGATAAGCGATCTAGTGGTATTTTTACGTATTTAATGGGTGTATATTTCGAAAATAATACTTTAAAATTTTACGATATTAGTTAAATTACGATATTCTATAGCGAGCCATCAAGTTGTAATTCATCAACAATATTATTATTAAATTTTTCTCTTCAATTTCGTTTTGTTATTATTTTTTGGTTCCTACGTTGCACTCTTTTATTAAAGAGAACTTTCGCTTTTCATTTCTATTTTTATTTTCGAACAGTCCCGACTATTATTTTCGAATATTTACATTTATAGCCTTGCCTTCTCAAAAATTAATACAATGAAATTCAATTTTAAAATTATTGATTATTTTCCAATACGCTTGTGCATAAATGTTAAATATTTCTTAAGGATTGCCGTCCAATGCTTCCCATTTCCATATATTTTCAAAAAAGACAAAATTTATTTTTACATTTTTTGTCGTAAATTTGAAATTTTTGCAATTTTTACTTTTTCTTATTATTTTGTCCTAAATAATATTTTATTGCAATATTATTTTTTTTATTAAACTTTCACTTAAATAAAAATTAAATGTTATTGGAAAAAAAAAGTAAATTGAAAATTTCTGTGGTACCCTTTTGTATTATGAAGGATTTAAACAGTAAGATCTAATGTTGATTTTGAAAATTATACGAGTTGACACATAAACGTAATTTTTTATTAATCAAATTGAAAAATTTCATACTCAAATTTTTCAAATTTTACAAATCATACTGTTACTCAAATTTTTATAATTTAGAAACCCTTTTCAGTGCGAATTGAATTATAACACTTAATAAATTGTAATTTTTTATGTTTTATTCAAATTTTAACCTTAAATTTATTACAATAACACTAATAATATTACTATAAAAATTACAATTGTTAAACACAGATGCTATGAATTATTAGAATTACAAATACATATACATATATACATAAAATATAAAATCCTCTTTCACTCATATTTTATAATGTATTAAATACCTACAAATGTATACATGTGTATACACCTCATAGTATACTACATAAACGAGTAAAAATTCACATAATTCAAATAAATTCTGATATTTTTAAAGTGTTGAATTAAATAAAATTCAACATAAACTAAATTGTAATTATTAAAATTTTTAATTTATGCTCTTTAAAGAGTGGGAGCCCTACATCATATACATATGTGCATAGATACACACATACATCTGTTCAAATATTGTATATAGTGAAACATGTAAATTTTTGAAATAATAACTAAAATTTCAAAGTAAAAGTTAAAAACATAAATTAACTTTCTTTTTTAAAAGTTTTTCAAAAAAGAGAAAATAAAGAGTAAAAACTTTGTCTTACAATTTATTAATTATTGTTGACTCTTAACTTAACTATTCTTTCAAAAAACAAAAATCATTTATACGGCATTTATAGAATAATAAAATAATTATGTTGAATAGAAGGTATTTAAATGTGTTCTACAGTTTTCTCAATTAGTTTTCTGTAACAAATATGGATATGTATACACATATATCACAGCTGTTATACTCACTTATGTATATGAATTTAGAACAATATTTGTACCGTTTCGTTTAAGAGTATACAGCATTCTATACTAAACCTGTAATGCATATGTATTACACTCCCCACCACATTAAAACTATATTATTATGTAAAAAGGTTATTGAGATTTACTTATATTAAATCGGTTTTCTATAACACATGCCTTCATATTTTGTTTAACAGGATGAATATTATAACGCTAAATATAATAGTATTTAATAATACTACAAAAAAATGGTGTTCGATTGACACAATACTCTGGTGAACTTACAGTGTATAACAGATCAGTACATCATTATATTTTGTATATCAGGCTGTATGCAAATTATTTCCTATCTGATATAATTATAAATACTTATATTATGTAAACTCTCTGTTCTATTGCCTTATCCAATTGTAAGGTAAAACATATTTCATTAACTCTCATAAGTTTCTACATATAAATATAGTTGGCGTAGGTTTAAATTAATATACATATTTATAATCTAAAGTAGAAAGATAGACGAAAATGTTTTATAATACCCCCGCATTCTCTCACAGAATATTAGTTACCTAACTTCGTTCTGTTCTTTTTGGAAATTTGCTCTAAAATTATGTGATGTAGGTAAATTTAATTTCAAGAACCTATTTTGATAGCTTCAACATTTTGAGTTTCATCTTCAAAATTTGTTAAACCCCAGTTTCTTAGAATAAAATTATTAACATCCTACATACAACATCCTACATTTTTACAAAAATAAATTTAAAATTTAATAAGGAAACAAAAGAAAAATCAAATATTTTTTTTCTTTAAATTTTCATGTCTTTTTTGTATAAATCGTTTTACAATTTTTTTAGTAATCCATTTTAATCTGTAATTATCCACAAAATTTAAAATCCATTATTGACAATAAAAATTTTAGAAAATCTTTTTAAATTAAAAATTAAAATTTTTTATTCCGAAGAAAAAAAAAAGATAAAATACTACAGAATTATAGGCATTTGCTTTGTATAAATATTTATTCTTTCCTTTGCCATCTCACAGCTTTTTTTTACCTCCTTCTCCAATTTCGAACAGAAGATTCAAAAAAAAAAATCAATCTTTAAATTAATTTCTTTCTAACAAGGGTTTAATATTAAATATCGAAAATAAATATTTCGAAAATCACAATCTGGACTAGTAACTGGTAAACTGCGAAAATGTTTGATATTTCGCAGTACTGGATATTCTTTAGTCAAACTTATGAATAAAAAGAACAATATTTTGAATATTTTAGAAGTTTGCTCTTAGAATAACTTACTTAATTTTAAAATAAATAAAAAACACTGATTCCATAAAATATACCTACAGGATTATACCCACCTTCCAGAGAACAGACCTTCCAGAGGTTTTAAGTCCAAGTTTATGTCAGAATTACTTAATGTTCCGTGCTTACTTAGCTATCTAAGTTGCATGACAGAGCTAAAACAATCATCATTAAGACACCCAAACGTACGACTATCAGATTACTTAGCAAAATTGTCATAATTTGGTGTGGAGGAAAAGAATATTAGAGAGGTAGTAAAGGTAGAGTTTATTAGTATGGGGGACACAAAAATTATTGAATTAAGTTTTACATAGAAATAAAAGAAAAATTAGCAAAAACGAAAAATAGAATTAAGCCACAACACCACCGTTATATAATCTGTAGTGAAACATAACTTAAAGTCCTAAAAAATACAGACCTTAGAGCTCTCTTAACGGAAACAACCGAAATTAAAATTGACGGCACGCAACATCCTAGTCAACGGCTCATTCCCACCATAATCCATACTGCGATGATGAACATTGAAAAGCTCTACCTACATCAAGTTGTTCGAATTCTCCCTAAAAGACAAAAATGGCGAAACGTTGTTGAATATAAACCACGTCAGCGATTATTCTACGAGAGCAAGTCTAACAATAATATAGCCTATCTTTATTCGGTTGCAAGCTGAGAGTATCAAACGAAATCTCCTCCTCTGAATTCAATCGATTCTAGAAGTAAAATTTATTATTTTAAGATTTTAAAAATTAGAAAATTTTACAATTTTAAAGATTTTCTTCTTCCACTAATGTTGAAATTATAACTAAACATTAGCAGGAAAATGGTACTCAGGTGTTTTACAAAATTCAATTTTTCTTAATTAATGAGACTTTTTTATGCTTCCTTAATTATTGAACTCTTTAAAGTACAAAATTCGAATTTTTCAAAATTATGTAGATCTTTCAATTCCACATGCGATACAAAATTAGTTAAAAAATTTTTTGAGATATTTTTGAGGCCACATTTTTTTTTCTACTTTTCATTGTTGTTTCAATTTACTTAGATTTTCATTTTTAACAAGAATAACTTTGGTTTTTTTTTTCTTTTCTGCAAAAATATTACAATTTCTAAGCTATTTGAACTTTCTAATTCATTTTCTTAATATTTTTGTGTTAACTTTTGTTTCTTCCGAAAAAGAAGTTTTAATTGAATTTAATATCGACTTGATAATATACAACTACCTACTATTACATGTTACAATACTCTTTATAATTCGTTATCCTTGGATCAGCTCTTCTTTTATTTTATTTTTCTCTTTTATTTTTGCCATTTTTCTACTTTTTTTAAAAAAAAAATATATACCTATATATTTACACATACATATTATTGTATTGTTGTTTTCTCCTTTCTATTTTCGTATGTTCTTCATTATTTCGCTTGAATTTATTTGGAAAACATTGCTTTTTTACAAAATGTTTTCATTTTTTTTTGTTGTTATTTTCTCTTGCAAAATTTATTTCCTCTCGCATCTTCATTTTTAAGTTTTCTTAATCGGACTATCAAAAGATTTAACATTAAATTTGTTGGCTAACTAAACACAATATAAAAGAAACAAGTGAAAAAAAAAACGGCAACTCTACTGGGATTTTAAAAAGAAAGAGAAAAAAATGTTAAATAAATTTTTTTTTTTGTACTATAACGTAAAATGTAGAACGTATACGTAAATATGTGTGGTATTTGTATATGGTAGTGGTGGGTAGAAAGGGTATAGTAGAAAACTTTATGTTATCAAAATACCAAAAAAAAAAAAAAATTAAAAATTAAGAAGAATAAAAAGTTTTAAATCTCAATTGCTTTTTAAATAAATTTTCAGTTAACACGTTTTTAAAGTGAAATTGTTAAATTGTTGTTAATCCTTCATGAATTTTCATGTATACCAAATAGAAAACGGAATTCATTAAAACAACAATTTAATATACCTACTTATTATATATGTAGGTATGGTTAGTACAAGTTTTATACTATAAAGGGGTTGGGAATTGCTTTACAATAAACATAAAATGAATTAAAATATTTGGACTGAAAGAGAAATTGTGAAGGGCTGGTCAAATGTAGATATAAAACAAATATTTTGTAGAGAGAAAAAAAAAACAGAAACGTTTTTGTCGATTTTGTTATACTTCTATATATACATATAGACTATATATTGAAAAAAAAATTTAAGAATTTATTGCATCAGTGAATTTACGGAAGAAAAACAAAAACAAATGAAAACAACCCGAAAATTCATTAAAAATTAACAAACGAAAGGAAAAAGTTTTGTAATTTTCTTTGAACAACACAAAAACAATTCACAGTTAAAATAAGAAAAAAAAAACTCTACTTTTACACGGATTTCTTGAATTTGTTGGCTTTGCTTTTTTTCATTTTCTTTTATTTTTTCTTTAGAAAGTTAATTTTTAAATTAAGTTAAAAATCAATTAATAATGGATTTAAAAAAGAAAATTAAATAAATCATCTTTTAATTTTTAATTAAAAAATACTGAAAAAATAAAAAAAAATCTTGAATTAATTTTCGGGTGGAGAGAAATTGGGTTACAAATATCATATAAGAGTTAAGACCGAATATACACAGAATGGACGATAAAATATGTTTTTTAATGTTAAGAACAAATTAATTACTTTAATCTTAAATCAAAGGAATAAAACGAAAAAAGTGATTATTATTCCAATTAATCGACATTATTTGGAAAATGTTAATAATCATGAATTAATTGATGAGTCCGAGAAGCAAACAAAAATATTTTGATAGGAAAATAAAGTGTCGAGCAAGTTGCATCAGTAGATCGTTTGTTACAAAAGAATAATAACTAAATTCTATATATTTTTTAAATTGAAATTAATATTTTGTAATTTTTACTATCTAAATAAATATCACATAGCAATTCTCTAAAAGTTTAACGAGAAATAAGTTTGATACACCACTTCTGGGGCTAGAATTTACTTGGCAGAAAAAGTAACTAAGAATAGAAGTTCTGAGCAGTCTTAACATTTTCTGGGTGATTATATTACAAAGTGATTCAGAAAAATTATAACAATGCCAAAGAAATCAAACGAGTGATATTACAGCTGTCTTGCCGACTTACCGTTTCCATATCCCTGCCGTGATAATGTGGAGAATTAACAGAAATACTCTTGTTTCAAAGTTGCTCCCTATGGTCAGTCTTCAAAATAATAGATCTTGAAACGGGTACACTACTTTGTTCTACTTTTCACTCCTTATAACTCAAACAAAACCTTACTAGTCTAACTTGTTTGGTATTTAAACCGACTATATGAATATAAGATAATCTTCTTGAGTTACAAACGGTTTTCTTATTAGTTCATGTAAATCTCATACAAATTCATCTGATTTCAAATATAATTGTTATCTAAACAATCATTTTATTTAATATATTACAGGATCGACTTAGACGACCAGATTTCTTCTAAACCAAGTCATTTGGCAAATTCATACGTACTCAAAATGTTGCAAGAAGAAGAATCTGAAAGATATCTTGGTAAGTTTCTAATAATTTTTTTTTTAAATTTTACTTTTTGCTTCGAAATTCATTAAATTTCATTAATTACATTCATTAAAAATTTGTAAATTATTTCACTATACATACAAGAAAATGCAATTTTTTTTTTACATTTTTACACATTTATATTTTGAGACTCTGTCAATAGGAGTTGTGAATATTAGACTCTGTCAATAGGAGTTGTGAATATTAAACTATCTTGATTATTTTTGTTGTGTACATCCCAATTTAAGATTGAAAATGGAAATTTCCAAATAAAATGTGTTGAAATATGAGGAATTGCAAAAGCCACAATGGAAAATATTCACGAATATTTTCAATTCATATGTTAAAGAAGACTCATTTTTGGATTTCCAAAAATTTAGTCTAAAATTGGGTAATTCTTAAATCTAAAATTTAAATTAATTTAAGGTAAAAAAAAATTGCGTTTAATATTAAGCATAAATTAATTACAACATTTACAATTCATACCACAAAAAGTTCAAAAGACAACAAAATTTACTAAAAAAAATCTACAAAAACTCTTGAAAAAACCAAAACCACAAAGACTAAATTCTAATTATGTACTAACTTGTATATAGCCTGCTATTTATTAACAAAACACGCAAAAAGAAAACAAAAGAATTAATTAATAAAAAGAAAAACAAAATTTTTTATTTGACTCCTTTTTTAAAAATATAAAATGTCCTTTTTGAAATTTTAATATTATTTTTATTTTTGGTACAATTTTGAATTTTTTAACCAATTTTTTTAATTTTTGAATTTTTAAAATATTTTTCAAGTTTTCGAAACATTTTGTTTTTCAATTTGTACATATTGATTAAAATACCCACAGCAGAGCACAATACTAAAAGTTCGTAACCAAATTTTTTAGAGAAAATCCTAATCTAAAGAAAAACTTCACAGAAATTTCATTTATTAAAAAATTGTAAGCTATAATATAGATTGGCTGTATTATACATAATCGTAAGCTACATTATACATAATCGTAAGCTTATTATATCGCAAGCTATATTATAACAACTTCAAATCTAACAGCGTAATCCTAATCGAATATAATTTTAAATAGGAATTTTTGATTTTAAATATAAATGCTGAATTTGTACTGTTCAAAACAATTTCTCGGGGGCAGCTTTCTATTAAACTTTTAAGCTTTCCATTGCATACTAATTTATTTTTTTAAATCGGTTAATAATTATGGAAATTATAGCCATTTAAGTCGATAATCCTTTTCGTAAGAAACCAAAAATTTTCAACTGGGATTTTGGGGATTAAATATCCAATTGCAGACGCCCTGCCCCCATCCCAGGAACGATTTTTTTTTATAAAATTGCCTCACATTTCTGCCTCCGAGAAATTATACCTGTATTGTAAAACAAAAAAAATTTCTAAACACTTTTGTTGAAAACTCTTTTACGGCAAATTTGACTTATGATTTCTTTACAAAGACCTATTATTCTCACATTTTTCATAATAATTTTAGAACATAAATTATTAAAATTTCTTCCATTTGCAAAGGACAAGACCAAGACAAAAGCAAAATATTAACATGTGCTATATTAACAGTTTGAAAAATTATTGCTTATAGATTAAGATTTTATTAAAAAAAATCAAATTAGCCTAGAAAATTTCTAACATCTTTTATTCTAGTTTAGAAAGTGTTTTTTAAAAACAATTAATATATTAAAGGTTTTGTAATAATTAATTTACTTAAATTAATTAAGTTTAATAATTTTGAATTTTTTGAAAATTTTTTTAAATATTTTTGCATTATTTTTGAAATATTTTTTTAAAAGTAGATAAAGTGCAGGTAAGATGCTTAAATTTTTTGTTCTAATATTTTTTCCATTTAAATGCTAATTTTAAGTAGAAAATTTTTTAATATTTTTTAGTTAGATTAGCGAATATTTTATCGATAGTCTAATAATTTTTATATAATACTATAAATTTTTGAATAATAAATATTAATAAGTATAATCATAATATTAGTAAGTAAAACTATAAAAAGTTCTATTAAATTTAGTATTTACTAGGATGTAAGAATCAGGTTCATATAATTTATATAGTAAACAGAATAAAATTCTAAAAGTTTTTTGTATTTTTCATTTTGATAAATTTGAATTTAAAGAAAAGTTCCCTGAAATAGGCATAATTACAAAAATATTTATAATATTCATATTAGTAGGACTAAGTGGACAAAAAAAAATTTTTTAAGATTTGTAATTCATCACCTTCTTTGGGAGGATCCAAATTATCTCATACGTATTGACTTACCTACTTTTAGCAAAAGACGTGATGTCGCGGACGTTATATTCATATTTCGGCTTATGAAATTTGATGCGATTTGACGCAATATTTTTAATAAAATCCTCGTTAATTCAAATGTTAGGTCTCATTCTCTTGATTTTTTGTAGTTACGTTTCATAGAACTGATAATGGTAAATATGAACGCATCATTAGGATGTTGAATATGTGTAACAAGTTCAATAATACGCTTGATTTCACACTAGCAAAGGACATGATGAAAAAACTCTTGTTTGCTTCTAGTTAATTTATTCATTTCTAGATGAAACCGAAGAAGAAGCTGATAAAAAAGCTTAAATTAGTCGAAATACTGAAGTGAAACTCTGTATGCAAGATTTTATTACAAGTGGTCATTGAAATAATAATAATTAATATTGTTACTATAATTTGCTATTTACATGTATTATACTTTATGTTAGAATCTCTTGTTGTTCATTATTATATTTTAAAATGAAAAAAATAGGAAAATTGTTGAAATTCGGAAAGCACACACATGATTACATTTGTTATACAATTATTGGACTCCACTTATTCTCGGAATTAATATCTGAATTTTCTGAAAATTTTCTCGTGTTGCATCAAAGGTACATAAAACTATAGCCGTCATTAATTGTGTATAGTATAAAATTGCCGCATTGAAAATTTTTAACCTAAAAATTAAAACTCAAAGAATTTTCCACTGTATTCCTTTACTTTTTTTCATTTTTACCTTTTTCATTTTAGAATATAAGCAAACTTTAACGAGTATAATTTTAATAAAAATTATTTATAATTCTTTTTTTGTCTATAAGAGTATGCTACTATTTTTTTTAAAAATATATTTTATCTCATACTAAATAAATTTAACTTACTCTCAATCCATACAAATGTAAAAATCATAACAAATCTTCTTAATACTATGAAATTTTTAGTTTAAATAACTATTTTAAAACTTTTTAAGCTCAAAGAAAGAAATGAAAATCTTTAAAAAAGATTTTTCAATAAAAAAATAACAAATTCGAAACTAATACACTTTTAAATACTAGGTATTTATTGTAGGTATTTAAATTCTTCATTGAATTTAAATTTTTTTGTTCTTGAAGAAAAAGTTTTTTAATGAAATTTCTACAAAAAATAAAAACTCAATATAAAATTAAATCCAAACCATCTAATAAGAATTTTAAAGCTGTTTTGTTCACAGTCACTGCTTCAATTAAAAAAAACAATCGGTAATAGCGCGCTATAGTGCCCTTCAGAATTTTATTTTTAATATGAATGAAATGTGATATGATAATTAAGCATAGACTGTTTATTATTATAACTTTAAAATGTAAGTGGTGAGAGTTTAATCCAAATTACAATAATTAAAGCTATCGTAAAATAAATAAAAAACAAGCAGAATGCTTACAAATAATTCTATACTTTATAAATAATTTTGTGATTTTAAGGACATTTTCGCAATATGAAAGTTTTAAAAAACAAAGTCTTACTTTCTAATAAATTTTGCATAAAATTAGCTCATCAACCACCCCTTAATGTAAAATAATTATATTATGAGAAAAAAAATTAAAAATTTCTAAATTCAGCTTGGACAGTTTTACCATTTTTAACTATACAGAATTCTTCAAATTCAATTAAATTAGAAAATTGCTTAAAGTACAGATTCTCCTGTTGACATACATAAAAATATTGATAATACTATGAAAATTAAAAAGGATAAAGGAAAAAATTTCTAAAAATTAAAGCTAAAATAATCAAAATGAATTATAACCTCTGTATACATTTGAATTTATTGGTATGCAGACTTAAAAACTTTTTTAACTATCTATTATTTTTAAGCAATGCCACAATTTTAAGAGTTTAAACAATGATAAAGTCACAAACACAAACTTCTTATGAGTATTTTAGAAGAATGAAAACGATAATTTCTATATTATTTTATGTAAAATTTCTGTACTGTGTTTTCAATATTTTCTAAGATAAAATACTATTGAAATTGTATGACAGGACAGCTACGACAAGGGCTCAGGAAATTTCAACTATTTTTATAACAAATAGCAGCCCTAATTATACACTTGTTATCACGAAATTTCTATATTATAGCTCCAATAATTTCTGAAATAATGCCAAATAACTTTTCAAGTTGTATGGTAGCTACCAGAAGGACCCAAGTAATTTCAATGACTTTTATGAAATACAATGGCCCTACTTAAATAGGGTTCTGGAATTTACTATAATAAATCGTTTGTGAAAATTTTGTGAACTTT
Organism: Condylostylus longicornis; assembly: GCF_029603195.1. Taxonomy (NCBI): domain Eukaryota; kingdom Metazoa; phylum Arthropoda; class Insecta; order Diptera; family Dolichopodidae; genus Condylostylus; species Condylostylus longicornis. The sequence continues at coordinate 3,287,670 of NW_026578013.1, read as the reverse complement.
GCTCACTTAGTTTTTGAGTTATCGTTGGGATGGACGGACGGACAAATAGACAGACGAACAGACAAAACTAAATCGACTCAGAATTCGACGCTGATCAATAACATATACCAGAGTCTATATCTCAGCTCATTATTTTTAGCGTTACAAAAGGTAAAACAAATTTAGTATACCCTTCGAACATACGTTCGTACGGGTATAATAACAAATTTATTAAAATGATTATTTACTTCTTGTTAATTTTCTATACAATAATTTCAACTGAAAATTATTTTATAAAAGTTCGAAAGAAAATGATTGCAAATTTCACTAAAATTATCTAAAAGGATTTTTATTTTTCATAATTCTCAATTTCAAGAAAATTATTTTATTTTATTTTAATAGTAAATCATTATTGTTAAGATTTCATATAAATTACAAGCAAAATGGCAATTTATTTACTCTAATAATCTTTTTCTTACATATTATATTATATGTAAATATTTCCGACTTCCATAATTTCAATGAGTGTATCCATGTGTACATACTTACTTGTAAATTTATTTATTCAAATTAAACGCTTTCTCACATAAAAATCAAAAGAAAATAAGTAAAACTATTGGAAAATTGAAAATTTCTTTTCAATTGAATGTGTTTGTTCTTTTGAATCTTTGAATTGAAACTATTCTACATATCATTGCCATAAATTATGATTTCAAAAAAAATAAAGGATCTTTTCTTTTTTTTCCTGCTTGTATGTTCATTTTGTTTTTGTTTTTTTTTTTTTTGTTTCTTAAATTGCTTCCTGAATTGAATTTAAGGGTAAACATAACAAAATATAATATAAAAAATCAAAAATTCTAAAATATAAAACTATATTTTCCTAGATTCTTGCTATTTTTTTTTCCTTTTGAAGGACTTGACTGCCCTCAAAACAAAACAAAATGAAAATAGACCGCATAATTTTTCTATTTTCAATTTATATAAGAGGAAAAAAAAATGTTAAGAAAAAAAAATATATAATATTGATTCTTGTATATTTGTAAATAAATGTAAATAAGAACCCAAGTGGATTTCAAAATCTAAACATAAAAAAAAATCTGATGTGGTCAGCACATAACTGACCGCATTGTGTATTGTCTAGTTCAGTGAAAGTGTTACAGAATATTAAAAAAATGTCTGTTAAGTACTTCTTTCCAATTTTAAGGACATTTGTAAGCTTATAGTTAACATATCTGGAAAAATGTAAATTTGGCTTTTAGTACAGTTTCGTTTTGTGCTATCCGAATTCCCTGAAATGCCCACCAGTTAGTTTTGGTAATGCCCAGAACTCAAATATCAAATTTCATGAAATCACATCAATTCGTTCCGTAGATATGGTGAAAAATGTAAAATCGGCCCGCAAATCATTTTTCGAGCCTTGATCTTTCCAAAAAAATTTATATTTTCATTGTTTTAATACGAGCAATTCAAATATTAAATTTCAATGAAATCGGTTGACTATTTCTCTTTATATACACAAAAATGTATATTTGGCCCGTAGTAAAAGTTCAGTTGCTTATGCCTGATTTGTTCGAAAAGTTAGGAATTTTCGCGGACGGTCGAGCAAAGCTCATATATGAAATTTCAAGTAAATCGGTGAAATATTTTCTTCAAAATGGTGAAAAATGTGAAATCGGCCCGCAGATCAGTTTTCGAGCCCTGATCTTTCCAAAAAATTTATATGTTCATTGTTTTGATACGAGGAATTCATATATTAAATTTCAATGAAATCGGTTGATTATTTCTCTTTATATACACAAAAATGTATATTTGGCCCGTAGTAAACGTCCAGTTGCTGATGCCTGATTTCTTCCAAAAGTTAGGAATTTTCCGGGACGGTCGAGCAAAGGTCATATATGAAATTTCAAGTAAATCGGTTGAATACTTTCTTCAAAATGTTCAAAAATGTAAAACAGGCCCGCTAAAAAGTGCAGTTCCCGAGGCCTGATATAGCCCAAAAGATGTTCAATCCGTGCCATGGTGAAAATAAACTTACATATAAAATTTCATCAAAATCGGTTCAGCAGAACTTGAGATACAAGCGTGCACACACAGACCGACAGACCGACAGACCGACAGACCGACAGACCGACGGACCGACAGGTTGCTAAAAATAGTTTACTTACACTTCCCTACTATGGAGAAGTGCATTCCCACCGAAAACTCGATATGCAAAATTTGTTGCCATCACATAACCTACCTATTGTTTACACAATACGGTCGGGTCGGTAAAAATTAAAAATATATTAAAGATTGACTATTATAGGCCAAATTTAAGGAACCAACTTCTAATACAAAATATTTCTTTCAGTCACTATTAAATCGACTAAGCTTTATTGCGATTCCTATTATTAAAAAATTATAACATAAACTGTATCGCTACATGGTCTCAAATGTAAGATTCTAATATTTTTAACAAGACATTTGATTTAGCCGAAATATTAATTTTATTACCGAATCAAGATTTCTGCTTCCAGGATGTAAAATATTTCAAGCAGTGTTTCCGTGTTAAAAAATGTCAAATATAAATTAATATAAAATACAATTAATATAAAAATTTTAAATTTTCACTGCTGTTCAAAGCTGACAATAGCAATAAATGTCATTTATATACAATAAACAATAGCTTTAAATATCATTTATAGTACAAACAAACATTTCCTACATAGACTACATGGCAAATTCACTTAAAACCAAATATTTCTGTAGAAAGCAATGTACTTCCAATGATATCAATATGTTCTAAACGGAAAAGAATTTTAGGTATAACCTAGTATATCAACTATATAATTTTTATAACAACAATATAATAAAATGAATAGCAGTGCCAGAATAAAAATCTCTTAAAAAATTGTAATTTTCAAGAAGATAAGTTGAAAAATCAAAGAGAATTAAGGAAAATTCATTGTTCATCTTTTATACTTTTTATTTTAGTTTTTTTTTTCTTTTTTTTTTGCATACATAAAATTAAAGTGAGGGTATTTAAATTTGTTGTTATTCGGGTATTGAAATTATGCAAATATTTTTGCTTGATTTGTATTGTATATTGTGCCGCCGCCAGTTCTTAAAACAAAAAGTATTCAAAAGTAAGCAAGCAAGCAAAAAAAAATTAAGAAAAAAAATCCCAATTCCAATCAAAAAAAAAAAAAAAAAAATAACGAAAAATAACGTCGTTTCCAAAGAATCTTATAAAATAAATTTTTCCTTTTTCCATTATTGCTTTTTCCTCATTTTCTCTTCATTTTCTCCTCATATGAGCAAATACAATAATGATCTATATATATGTGATAATATGTATGTGTTATAATATATAAGAATATGTATATCACATTTAAATCATTGTTATCATATAAATTCGAATTTAGCTCAAGGCCAAAAGTAAGCCTGAAACAATATTATTGAAAAGATAAACGTACACTAATTTACAAAAGTTTTTAAATACTTTACAGAATAAAGTTTGACTATAATATTAAAATTATTGATTAATCTTCTATTATATACCTTTGAATCCCTTAATAGCATGCTTTAGTTCTAGAAGATTTTCTGTCAACTTCCAGCATGTTATATAGAGTATACAGCAATGTAATACGTCAACACATTCTGCGAATCGAAAAATATAATATAAATATAAGCTAGTAGAAATTTTATAAGAAGCAGAGGTCAATTTTTATTTGTGTATTAAATTTTAAATGCGCGTAACAACAAACCTCAGTAGTGATTTAAATTTCAAAATCTCGAAAAATTTCTCCAGTGTGAAAAAATTTATGTAAATTTCAATTGGTCATTTAGGTAAATTTCAATTGATTATAAGAATTAGTTTTTAATTCTACTTCTACAATCTTATTCTCAAATAATTTAAAATTTTTATCAATATTAAAATTAGCAACCAACACTTGTTATTATACTCTTATTTACTTGTATACTACACTAACGATGGTTTTCTCATAATTATTCTCATTATAATAGAGACTACATGAGAATGAGTGACACAAAATTTATGAAAATGATTGTAATTTTTAAACTTAGACAATTGTTGATGATTATCATGATTCAAATGATGATTGTTTTATATATGTATTGTATATACTAATAATAATAATAAGTGTACATACAGATTTCTGTATATAATATCCTTTTTATGATAAGGATATCATTGATATATCATGTTTTATATCATTTTTTCTCACACTTTTTTTTTTCGTTTAAAAAAAAAACATTTTCCTTTTTCTATATTTTCAATTTATTATTTGCATTAAAATTGTTCCAACATTCAAGTGAGAAAGAAAACAAACGTTTTGGGAAAATATATAAATTTTTTTTTTATAAAAAAAAAATCAATTGTTTTTTTTTTTGAATATAAATGTATTTGTCTGTATATAACATTATTTATCCTTATTTTATACACAAAATATGCGTATATTTAGAATTATTACGAAAATAAAAATCCTTTGAGAATTATTTCTTTTTTATATCCTGATTGTTTTGCTCTTATCCTTCTTATATTATTAGAAATTGAAAATACATATAATATGATCTGATGAACGAAAAAAACAAAAAAAAAACGCAAAAATTAATGAAATTTTTTAATAACATTAAATTTGAAATTTAATATTTTTGTTTTTAATAAAACAAAATTTAATTATGATACATGATATCCTTTTCTTTTTCCAATATTACAAGATACACTATTTATAATACAATTTAAAGAATTTTATTAGTGATTTCTTTATTGGGATATAGTTTGGAATTAATTTTTAGGTGATTATCATTTTCAAACTTGCAATATTGAATTTTTGCGATACAAACCCTAACCCGACGAGTTGCTCGTTTTCCCCGAAATGCAGTTGTTTTATTTTTTTAATTTTAATGGTACTATGTAAGGCTTTCATCTGAACAGCATTATTTGAACCGGGTATTTTCATGAAATATTTGATATTAAAATGAAATTTGGAATAAAAGTTTTTAGTTTATGTATAATTGTAAATTATTAACGATGTCCTGCTCAAGCTCATTAGAATTATACGTGAGATATATTTTGCTCATCTGACTACATTCGTTATCTCAGTTTATCAACACAAAACGCTACTAATATAGATTATAAATTTTTCAACACTTTTCAACATTGAACTTATTAACATTGAATTAAAAAAATATAAAAACATTATGAAAAAATCTGATGTGGTCAGCACATAACCGACCGCATTGTATATTGTCTAGTTAAGTGAAATGGTTACAGAATATTATAAAAATGTCTTTGAAATGCTTCTTTCCAATTTTTAGGACATTAGTAAGCTTATAGTTAACATACCTAGAAAAATGTAAATTTGGCTCTTAGTAGAGTTTCGCTTTGTACTACCCGAATTCCCAGAAATGCTCGCCAGTTAACCAGAACTCAAATATTAAATTTCAAGAAATTCTATCAATTCGTTCCGTAGATATGGTGAAAAATGTAAAATCGGCCCTCAAATCAGTTTTCGAGCCCTGATCTTTCCAAAAAATTTATATGTTCATTGTTTTAATACGAGGAATTCAAGTATTAAATTTCAATGAAATCGGTCAATTATTTCTCTTTATACACGCAAAAATGTATATTTGGCCCGGAGTAAACGTCCAGTTGCTGATACCTGATTCCTTCCAAAAGCTAGGAATTTTTGAGGACGGTCGAGAAAAGCTTATATATGAAATTTCAAGTAAATCAGTTGAATACTTTCTTCAAAATGTTCAAAAATGTAAAACAGGCCCGCTAAAAAGTTCAGTTCCCGAGGCCTGATATATCCCAAAAGTTGATCGATCCGTGCCATGGTGGAAATAAACTTACATATAAAATTTCATCAAAATCAGTTCAGCAGAACTTGAGATACACGCGTGCACACACAGACCGACAGACCGACAGACCGACAGACCGACAGACCGACAGACCGACGGACCGACAGGTTGCTCAAAATAGTTTACTTACATTTCCCTACTATGGAGAAGTACGTTCCCACCGAAAACTCGATATGCAAAATTTGTTGCCATCACATAACCTACCTATTGTTTACACAATACGGTCGGTAAAAAATCCATTATGATTGTGTTCAAATTTTTTTTTGCTATAAGAAATACCAGTCTAATTTCTACTTATACCAGGCACCAAAATATCAATCATCATTAAATATTATTCTATTATTAAAGTAATTATATAAAACCCAAAATAAACATGAAATAATAGTCATTATTGTGATACAAAATTTTTCAAGCGCCCAAAAGCCGGCAATATTTTCGTTAATAGTATATTAAGTCAAAACATTGAAAAAAAAAATTTTTTTTCGTAATAAAAAAATTTAAAGTTTTTATCCTTTATTGTACTAATTTTCTTGCTGAATATCGAAAAATAAAATTTCTCATGTCTAAATAATTTGAAATATTTTGAAAATTACTCTGAAAAAGAGCAAAAAAAAACTAAAAACAAAAATAAGAAAAAGAAACAAAATAAAAAATTTTTATTTTCTGCCTTAATTAAAAATATGGTGGCGCCATACAAAATTTTTTCAATAAATTTTCATTTAGAATAATTTAGAATTTTTAATAAAAAGGATATTGAAAAAAAATTTTTTTTTTTTTAAAGCAAAATTGCAATTTTTTCTAACTTTGGAATAATTTGGTTATCATCAAGTATAATTATAACTTTTTCTTTTTTTTTCATTTTAGAAAAAGTTGTTTTGCTCCCTACATATACAAAAGTTTTTGTAAAACTTCAATTAAATCTAAAATTATAAACATTTGAAATTATAACACTAATGTTATTTTAATGTCAAATTTTATCGATTTATCCAAAGTTTTGCACGTAAGGTTAACATATTGAGAAATTACTTGTATAATTTGCTAATTGCGTATAACATTTTTAAATTACAAAATACAAATTACTACAAAGTCAATTACGAAATTTAATATATTAATAAGCCGATTTTATTCCCTAGCATCTATTAGTCTCATTTTATTAATGCAGTCAATTTAAATTGCTCAAAATAATCGTACTTAAGTTTGCTTCATAAATATAAGCTTTTATTACATTAAGTTACAGTTCAAATAAGCCTGTCTCAAATGGAACTTTTGATCCTAAATTCTCTATCTACACTTGTGTCTATTGTAATTAAAATTGTACTGAAACAAGTATAATTAAATAATATTTGCTCATATTCATATTCGATTTCAAATCAATCTTACGATATAAGATAATTTCAAATCAAGTTTATCTTCAGAAATTTCATAATTTTAAATTTATAATGTAAAAATGCACATAACTTCCAACACTAACTAATTCTGAACCAATTGTGAATTCCACAAAAAAAAAAAAAACCATTTATTTGTAATCATCATAATTTGGTTCTTCCCCTTTTATTTATAACTTTTTCCTTAAAACCTTAAACATAAAAAGTGCCATGTCAAAGAAATCGAATCCCTTTAAACAAACAAAAAACAACGTTAAAAGTAAAAAACACAAAGGATCTAAAATATTAAATTCTAATTCTATATTTTTATAAAATAAACTATAACATTCCATATATAAGGAAAATCAAGCCAAAAAAAAAAAAATTTCCATAATTTTCCTTATGAAAGGATTTCAGCCTACATGTAAGTAATTTAGGTACGTTGATTTTTTTTCTTTTCCTTGTCAGTTCAATTTATTTTTAGTTTATATTCCTTATAGTTTTTTTTTTGTCAGATTTCTTACAAATTCCTAACTCATGTATGTAAATAATCGTGATATATATAGATATAATTACATATACCCTTATACATCTAATATCCTTTTATTTTAATCCTCCTCTCTTATACTCGAATAGAATACAAAGTAAAAGGGGTAAAATTGAAGTTATGCTTTATTTTTTTTTTATATAAATTCAATGAATGAAATAGAACAAAAGGAAAGGAAAACATTTTATTTGGTTTTTAAGGAAAAGTAAATATAATGATAGTTGTATAATCATAATAATAATAATAATAATGGTAGCGACAAAGAAAGGATTGATAGTAAAATTTGTTACATAACCCCATAATCAATGGTTCATAAAAGAAAAAAAAAACTGTTATTCTAAATAATAGTTTTTCAATCTCCTTACATAATAATATTTTCCATTGTTATATAAAAAGATACAAAAAAAATAAATACCATAGTCATTGAACATTATTTGAAAAAATGAAGCAATATAAAAAAAAAATTACAAAAATAAAATGTTAAAAAAAGTTGTTGTTTTTTTCTAATGTAAAAATTTTGCATTCTGTTCATCAATAAGAAAGAATTACAACTAAAAATTAAGAACCTGAAGCACAAGAAATCAAATGGAAACATGAAGGAAAATTAAAAGAAATCTACTTTGTATTCCAGTTGAATAAATTATATATATATACATATATACATTTTTAAAAACTGTTGAATAATGAAATTTCTAGAAGATTTACAAATTTTAAATTAAAGATTTGCCATTTGTGCTAAAACAAATTTTCAATATTTTAAATTTCTTCAAAAATGCATTTTTGAGAAATTTTTAGAGAGAATAGAAATCATAAACGTATTAAACTGTGAATAAGAAATTTCTCAAAACATAAGATTTCAAATTAATTACGTCATATTTAAGAAAAATCTGATTTGATTAACATATCACTGATATCATCAACTAGTAAGCTTTTAGCTTATATATCTAGAAATATTCAAATTTGATTCTTAGTAGAAGTTCATTTATCCCACTCGAATTCCCTGAAAAGTCCGTCAAGCAGTCCTTAGAGAAGGTTTAGTTGAGCCTTGATAAAAATTTACTAATTAATTTTTTATAACACTCTAAATTTAAGTTCTATTAAATTTCAAAGAAATTAATTGGTTATTTTTCTACATATGCGCAACATCAGAAATTAAACCCGAAACAAATATCCAGTTGTTGTCACCTGATTCCTCTAAAACCATGATGGCTTATTGTATTGTAAGCCAAGTTTATATATAATTTCATATTAAATTGTTGAATATTTCGCAAACATATGAAAGCAGTAGTAAAGATTCAGTTCTCGAGACCTTATATGTTCTAAACATTTTTCTCAAAATCGGTTCAGTTGAAATCCAAATACACTCGTGTACACTCAGACTTACAGACCTACATCATGCTAAAAACAAGTTTAGTTACACTTATCAACCATGGAGAAGAGCATTTTTACCGAAAACATTCATTTGGTACCATCACATTGCCACATTGTGTGCGCTATAAAATCAAAAAATATGCAATATAATTTTAACAATAATTTCTACGCGGTTTTCAATAAAATTTTTTTCAGTAAAATATTTTTAAGAGAAAAAATGTAAAATTTTAATAAATATTCTTATCATATATTTGAATCGCTAAAAATATTCGCAATACTTTAGTTATTATGGTTTAGCATATTTCTTACAAGGATATATTAATAGGGTGCTCACAAATACACTCGTATCAAACCATAACTTTAATAATATTTTAAATCAACTATTTTAATCCTGTTTTATTTCTACATATTATTATAAATTTCATATTTTTCATTTCCTGTATTAAATCTTACATATTTTCAAGGATAATGTTATATGTCAAACCAACTAATAATTATTTTAATTAACTATATATTATATAGTATATGTATATACAATAAAATGATAAAAAACAAATTAAAAGCACAATCTCTGCTATAACATTTAGGATTTAAATTGTGAAATCAATTATAAAAATATTACAATCGATTTTCTTATTTTACATAATTCATTCTTACCGAATTTCATACAAGTTTTATACAGCAAAATATTTTTAAATAAAAAGATGAACGAAATGGCTTTTAAATTGAAAATTATTCATTTCACCAAACCACAAAAAACTTAATAAAAAAAAAGAACCAAGAGCCAAGTAGTAACAGAAAGATAAAATCCAATAGTATTTTTACATAACACAAAACTATATATGTGCAGAATAACATGTAATATTGAGGTTTTCACATTCACATACAAACATTTTATTGTATACTTCCTAAAATTACTATATGAGAAGAACTATCAACCAACCCGCACAAGTTTTTTTTATGTCCTCTAGTTTTAATTTTCCTGAATCATCTTCTATTTTAGCTTTGTATATAGCTTTTCTGTTACATTATTATTACATAACTGCAAAAAGTAAAGAAATACAAAAATTTTCCATTCACTAAAAACGAATCCAACTCCAAACGGTAACACATTCAAATTTACATAAATAAGGTATGTTATGATAGGAATGCAATTGTTCAAATATAATATAGTGTTAACAAATAAGTATAGTAATAATAATCTTCAATAGGGAAATATGGCAAGATATTTTAAACGATCATGGCAAATAATCAAACGAACAATAATATTATTTCAATTAAAATATGATATTTAATATTATAATGAATTTTTAGTAGAGAATAGAGAGTACATTTATTATATAATAAAGTCACCAGTTGTGAATTTCTGAAAAAGAATTGAATTAATAAATAACATTTAACACCATATTTCACCAGATTCAAATAGATTTTAAAATTGACCTTTCATACCACTTCCTTTATATTCTTTTCATGTATCATATGATCACTTTCGTTTGGTACCGACATTTTTTATTTTAGAAAATTTGAGAAAATTGTACTATAAAATAATTTAAATTTATGCCAAGAGAAGTAGCAAAATAGCAAAATATAGGCCTTGTCGGAATACCACCTAAAATAAATCAATTAAAATAATAATAACAATCTTAACACCAAAATTCGATATCGAAGATTATGCGAAATAATTCTTAGAATCAGAAATGCTTGATTTTCTTATGTTCCAAATTAAATATGTAATTCCAATCATTTTGGTTATTAAATCGTGATATTTATTACTAAAACTAATATTGTTATACATAATCACAAAATTGTTATATAAACCATTCTGTGAAGATAAAGTCTTCAAATTCTGCAAGGATCTTAATAAAATTTTATAATTAAAGTGACCCATAATAGTTCATATACGACTTATTTGAAAATTTATAGTGAGTTTGTGCTTGACCACAACAAAAAGTTCTTCTCTTCATATATGTATACCAGTGTTGACCGGCTCAACTAGTCCAATTTTAATCAAAAATCGTCCAACTTTTCGCTGACCCTATACTCCTTAATTAAAACAAAAAATTTAAGTTCGATACAGATTAAAACCTAATTTATAGTCATGGTTTACTAAAAATAAACAGTAAAATCTTTTTAAGAAAGCTCTCATTGATTTTATAATTATTCTATCTCCCGCTTTTCAGTTACTTAAATAATTTTTAAAATTGTCATTATATTCTAATACATTCATAGAAAAAGATCTCAGTGCCCCTTCTCGGAAATTACGGGATCTTCAACGCCGGACCTTTCAAGATATTTCCGGTTCATCAATTCGAGGGATGTTAAAGGAGCGTATCATACATCTAATTGATGGGAAAGGGTGGGCACAACAGATGTCAGGACATCTAGGAGATGGATCTCGAAATGGTGTTGTAAAAGCGTGTCGCATACATTGTTTGGGGGTGTAGAGCACATTAGGTGCTTATAATATGTTGGTCGCGGTGGATTCTTACCCTATCTTTACAACCTACAATTTCCAATATATAAAACATAATATACAAAACACAAATTTTTTGAGAATTATTAAATCTCATCATACAAAACTTTAAGAATAATGTAGAACACACTTCCATATGTTCATACAAAATATTAGCCAAAAAAACATTACCCAACATTGAGGTCAACAAAAAGATAAATCTTTTTAAATTTCATACAAAAGAAAAAACCAACTAATATTAAAAAAAAAACTTGTATTGAGTCCAAACTTTATTCATATTTTTCTTTCATTCTACTATTAAGTTATGTAGATTCTGTACGACTCCAATAATAGTTTTCCTCCCATACATACAAATTTCTCTCCTTAGTACAGTTTTATTATACTTATACTCTCATACTTTTCACATATACAAATATATAAAAAAAAACAAAAAATTTAAATTTAACACAGTGTTTTTGTCATCTGTACAAAAAATTTTAAATTAAAAGCAAAGTAAAAATATAGAGAAAAGTTTTTTTTTTCGAATTAAAATTTATTTCACTTTTAACATGTGGTTAGCCAAAAAAAATTAGTCATATACAAAGTCGAAAAACTATGTAGTAACTTAAAAATATAACCAAAAAAATGAATAAATGGAGAAGTTAAAATTATTAATAAAAATAAAATATTTATAAAATAAGGTTCAAAAAGTTAAGCTTTACATAACTTTAATTTATTGTATAAGCATAACCCAATTCTATATTTTGAACAAAAAAAAATTCAATTAAAAGTTAAAAAAAAAATAATTTAAGGGTTTTTTTTTTAATGTAAACTTTTTTCTTCTGTAAATTATTTTACCATTCATTTCAATTAGATTGGAAACACTAACTTGTTGAATTTAAGATTTAGATTTAGAAATATTGTAAAAATCATTTTAATAAAAAAATCAATTGAAATTTATTGAGGATAATTAGAAAAAAACTCACATATAGATGAAATTTTTGTAAGTTAGATTGTTTGCATATTGAGGCACTTTACGATTGAATTCTTTTCATTTAAAGGACATCATCTAATTTTCTTGTATTAAGACTAAAGCTTCCACGAACTGAAATGTAAAATTTTTGAACTAAATCTGACTTTATACGAAACCTTCCTTTCAGGAACAAAAGTAAGACACTACTTGGTTCCACAAATTTCACTTGCATAAATTTTAAAATTTGAAGAAAATTTAAGACAAAAGGATTTAATTTACATCTGAAAATTTCAATTTGAAATGCTGATTTATTTTAGTAATAAACCAATTTCTTTGTTAAACTAAACTAAATCTTGTAAAACACAATAACGAAAACAGAGAATTGGTATGATTGAATAACAAAAATTCCAATTAAAAAATTTAATTATTTTGTGTTCTTTTCATTTAAGATCTTCTCCAAGATTTATGCAATATAAAATATAACATTATGACAAAAACATGTACCCATATTCTAGTATTCGTATTGGATGCACATATCGCATGAAATGATACTCTCACATCTATGTATTGTTCTAGTAATCGTAGACGTGATAATTTAAAGTGATGTCCAAATCATCACGTGTACACTTTCTGTAAACATTTTTTCATACGTAGCTATTTTTTATCATATCAATATTTGTACTCGATGGATTATCACATTAGGAGTTTTCTATGTTAAATGGATGAATAAAATGGAAAAATTGGCGAAGTTATTACAAAAATTATTTAATTAATTTTATAGTAAAAAATTTATTTTAATAATTTTTATATTCATAATCGATGTTTTTGTGTTGTAGACAGAATGTGAATTTAGGCAATGCTGTTTTTCGGGATACTGAAAGGTATTGGCAAGTTATTTCCAAGATTCTTAAGTAAAATTTTAAAATTTTTATTTTGGAAATTGAAGTAGTTTCAAAATCTAAAAAAATTTACGTACATTTTATTTTAATTTTTAAATATGTACAAAATTCCTTTGAAATTCTATGGGAAGTTGCAAGGGATTCAAAAAATCGCTAACTATTGCTTTAAAACTTTCTTTGTTTTTGTTTATATGCAAATAACCAAAATATTTTTAACTTTATTCAATATTAATTAAGCTATTAATGCTACCAACCTAAAAAATAATTTTTATCTTGACTATAGATACGACTATTAGAAAGGCATATTTCAGGGGACGTTACGTGGTAGTTTTTTTGTCATGTTACTGACCCCCCTAACAGAATATGTACATAATATTAAAAGTTAATTTTATTGATATTATAATAGAAATAACCACGAAATTACTTAATTTTTTCCGATGAAATTGAAAATTCATTTAAAAAAAAAGTCACCTTTGACAATATTACAATATTTACCCTTCTAGATTGTAAGCAAATTAATAATAATGAAATTACGTATAAATTAGTTTAGTTGTGCACTTTTAATTACAATATTTGATAAAGCAGTAAAACACCCTAATAACTCAATTTGAACTATTTGATTAAAAGCACAATGCATTTAAAACCTTTTATATTCATTACAATGTAAACTTTTAAATTGGCATTATATATGTATATATATAGTAATTTAATTAATAAACATCAAATGAACAATTAAAATTGAATAAATAATTAAAATAAATTTATTGATTTTTTTTTGTCCAATAAAAAAATACTAAATTTAATTGTTTAAAATTATCAAAAAATTTAGTTATTAAATTCATAGTTAATTATGTAAAGATAAATAATTTGTGCTCTGTATGCCCTACTCGTCACTTAAAGTACTCATATAAATTTACATAATAGTGCAAAATTGTTTAAATACTCATTCCATCACATAATAATATTTCAATTATTATAAAATAAAAATTTTATAATTGAAAAAAAAACAACGAAATAATTACAATTGAGAAATAATAATAAAAATTTGTTTTTTTATTTAAATTACTCTTTTGTCGCCAAATAACTCCCAGAATTATTTATTTATTTTTTTATATTGAATAATTACAAATTACTTTTTTGATCTTTTATTGTAATTATTATAATTCTAAATAAATAATAAACAATCAACAGAATGATGGTTATTGCTGTTATAACACGAATTTTGTAAAAAAATTTCGTTTATAAAGTAACGAAACCTAAATTATATAGAGTGTTTCGTATCAAAGTGCACTGCTGTAAACCACTACCATTAACATCATGAGTAGACAAAACTTTTTGCTTTTTAAAACGTATTACTCCGTGCCTATGTAAGACAGACACATTATAAAATACGATTTTAGAAACCTCAGAATAATGGGTTTATTATGAGGATAACATTAGTTACAAAGTGTTCAAATTTTGGAAGCACATGACTTTAAAGTTCAAAAAATTTGAAATTTTAACTTTTTATTTTTAAAAAGCGTTAATTTTCCAGGTCACATAACATGGGAGCTTTCAATTTTAGTACATGTTTAAAACCTTGTCAACTAAGCTTCAATTTGGTATATGAGTCTTCATGCTAACTAGCCCTGTGTAGGAGTTAGAGAGAAAAATAGAATACTGCAAATTTTATTTTATACCAACTTTTTTTTCATCAATGACTGCAATATGTCATATTTAATGTTGAGAGGAACAACAATCCTTCAAATTGGTATCTCTCTTCTGTTATGCAAATGTTGAACTTAACAACCGAGTTTTTCTTACATTTGCAAAAATTAATGGCCCTGAGAATATCATATGGCACCTATCATTGATATAAGTCAGTTTTGATTTCAATAATACGTCATTCGGTGCATTGAATATAGGAAATTTAACTGCATAAATTTATTATAAGAAATGAATTTTTAATATTTAATTTCACTTTCCGATCTACTCTTTCGTTAACCTACTTTAATAAAGACAATGCACAAATCAGAACTATCTACAATTCTTAAAAATTAATCGACATTTTGTAAAATATAACTTAAATTCAAGATGCAATTATCATTAATTTTTAAAATTCAGCATAGGAAACTATATTCTATGGGTTCTACGATTTTTACAAAATAATTTCGAAAAAGTTACTTATTACTGTTTGAAAAACTTTAGCAAATCAAAATGTTTTCAAAAAAAAATTTAAAACCTTAATAAAATTTCATATTTTTTCAATAATAAAGCATCAACCTATTTTATATCAAATTTAACCGCGACATTATCTGCATCCTCGGGCACAAAATAAAAATTA
The DNA here is from genome assembly GCF_029603195.1 of Condylostylus longicornis. Lineage (NCBI taxonomy): Eukaryota > Metazoa > Arthropoda > Insecta > Diptera > Dolichopodidae > Condylostylus > Condylostylus longicornis. Next base: position 3,271,897 of record NW_026578013.1, on the reverse strand, counting down.
TCCAATTAATTGTCTACCAAATTATTACAATTTTGTCTATTGATATTTTATTTAGTTATTATAATAATCATTATATAATCATTATAAATATTTTTATATACATATGTATGTATATATTAATGTTATATATTATATTTTTTTTTAATTTAATTGTCTAATGGAATTAAAGATCAAATTTGAAATTATAATTTGTTCACAAAAAAAAATTAATATTGTAAAATTTGAGGTTAGATCAATTTACTCTGAGGTATTCACATATAATGATGAATTAATTCTAATGCTTGAATTTGTTGGTGTACTAAAACGCTATCCTATATGAAAATGACATCTCTTCCAAATCTACATGTCACATATATATTAATTAATGCGCCGTAACAATTTTTCATTGATTAAAATGGAAACTACTTACCCGTTTTTATTGTTGTAAATTTCCGTGACACCATATCAACGTGAAAACTGCACTTACTGCAATTTCGTTAATGTAATAGACCTTGCAGATTTTCCTGTTTATTAGTCACAACTAATATAAAATAAGCACAATATGGCACCTACTTTTGCTTCTTTCACAAGCTGTGTCTAAAAAAATACCAAAACAAAATTGTTTGCATGATAAATTACGTGAATATTTTTGAGTTTTGCTCTGAAATTTTAATTAAAACTTTTTTGCAATTAATTGTTCCTTTTAAAGTAACGAACATTTCCTTTAATTAATTTTTTATTTTAATAATTTATACGATAATTGCTCCGTATATAACAATGAATTTATTTATTATTGTTGCCATTTTGTTTTTAATTTTTTATATTATAAATGTACAAACAAATTATGCAGTGATATTTGTCTTTTTCCACTACTGTAAGCATTAAATACTTTTATATTTATATTCACGAAATAATATAGGAAAACTTATTTAAAAACAAAAATTTATTTATATTTACAATTTATTTTAATTACATATTTTTATATTGAATAATTTCAAAAAAAATAATAAAAAAATTTTAATTACCTGGACAAAAAAAAATTAAAATAAAAACCCTAAAGGATAATACAAAATCAGCTATAGTATGCTTTAGTTATAACGCGAATATATGTATGTGGGTGTACAGTATATGCATAGCATTGTTTTCAAATAGAATAAATATTTCATTTAAATTTTTTAATTTAATGTTTTAAAAATATATAAATATTTCTATATATTTATTATTTTTTTTAAAACTGGTTGTTGTTGTTTATATTGAATATTTTTATTAAATTTTAAACTTTAATATTGTTATCAAACCGAAAATTTTATTTCAAATTCGTACTAATTAATTGATTTAATAATAATTTTAAAATTCAATTGAAATAAAAGTGGAAGATTTATTCTTGTTATTTATGCATTTTTTGCATTAAAATTTAGTTTTAAATTAATCAATTATTTTAAATGTAGCAATTTTGCATGTTGTTGCGAATATTTTGAATAAGTAGAATTTTTTGAAATAAAAACAGTATGTTATACAGTTCTTTACAAAAAAATGAAACATACCATTTGTATACTAAAATTGTTGGTTTCCAAATCAGTAATAATTGCATTCTTTAATTACCTAATTTTTAAGCAAATTGTTTAAGACAAATTGGAAAGTGTTCGTTATATATTAGTTAAGATGCGAAGATTCTGATAATATTATTGTCTCTCACTTTCGAATTATAACACATAAATAAAATGCATATTATTATAAATGGTGATTCAGCAACATGTTAGCAGCCATATATACTATCAGGTAATAAAATGATAATATGAGTAAAATTATTGCTCGAAACATAGTGTCAAATCGAAATCATTTCGGAGGTATAGGATTTTTAAGAAAATATGGCGAAGTTTTAATGTATTTAAGTTTATAACTTCCGTTCTAAAAAAGATTGAAGCTTAAAATAAACAGTTTTTAAAAGTGTTGTTAAAGGTGCACAAATAAAAAAGGGCATTATTTGGTTTTACGTGTTTTAATTCAAATTTTCAAATTGTTAATCTTGCAAAAACTAATCTCAAATTAGAAAAAAGACTATTCTAAATTTTGAGTTCTTAATTAAGTAATTATGTAAGTTCCTTTATTAGTAAAATATGTTTTGTCGCATTATTTTTATAATAGCTTTTCAATTCGGCTAGACGTTTGTATACTATTCAACGTAATAAGATTCTTTTTAAAATTTATTGGACTTTTCATTATTTTTCAAAATTATTCAAAAAAGAAATCCTAACCAAAATTACATTAATCTACTTCATTTTGTACTTAACTATCAGATTGAAAATTTAACCATATTATGGCCCATATCATTATTTTACTATCACAGTGTCTTTGGTCTAAATTTGACGAAATTTCCCACTTATTGACATATTTATTTGATTTGTCTCAATTAATTGAAATTACAAATGCTAAATTGATAACGACAAATATAATTAATAAATGTATAAGTACAAGGTATACAAAATTTAAACATAAATATTGTTAAAATTTAAAAATATTTTTTTTTGCAACAAATTAAAATTTTTTTCATTTAAATTTACAACTCAATTAATTTATTATTTATTATTGTAATTATTATTTTTATTATTATTTATTTTATTTTTTACACATTATATACCAAAAATTAATGAATTAATCATTATAATATTTAGAGTAAATCATTAAATTGTAATCTGTTACATTTTCATTTACTTAACTTAATTTTAACAACTGTAATTTTTTTAATATCATTATTACTTTATTTTGAATTTTTTTTCCACTACAACTGTTAAAAAAACCACATTTTAAAGTTTTTAAATTTTATTTTTATTTTTATCTACTTATTTTTTTTTTTTGGGAATTAATTTAAATAAATGCACAATATTGAATGTATATAACAAATATTATAGAAAATGAAAAAATTACAGTTAATATAGGAAGAGAATGGTTATTCTGCCACAATTCTTTTTTTCTTTTAACAAAATCTCATGATAAATTACAATATTTATTTGTTAGTTTCATTTACATTACTCTCTGCCGTCTATATTTATTCACACACACCTCTCTGTTTATATATTATATAAGTATGGATGTATACATATTTTGCACACACTCTTAACAATATGCGTCATCAATCAGTCAAACCAATCTCGTATATCAAAGTTTATAAATGTATAAATGTGAAATGTTGAGAACTTCATTATAACAGACGTAATTTTTATCAATTTTTATATTAAAAAAATAAGCTGTTATTACAATTTTAACGCGTTACTTAATAACATAAAGCGTTTTCTTAATATGCTTAAGTATTACAGGAAAAATTTCAAGTGCATTTTGACTAAAATTTTTTAAAAATAATGTGAAAATTACACTAATTTTAGCAATATTATAACCCTATAGATATAGATATACTAAATTTTTTTTAAAAAAAACTTAATTTATTCAAAATATTGTAAGACTTTGATATTGCAAATATTCACATTTTAGCATTTTCTGTGTTTAAAAATATAAGAAAATGTAGCTGCAATGCAGTGTCAATCTAACACAAAAATAGGATAAAATTTTTCTTAGAAAAATATTCCAAAAAGACATTTTCCAGTATTAAAGCCCTCTTTATAAAAATTGCGAATGTGCGTGAACGCAATAATATTTTGCGCGCAACGTCAACACTGTGTTTCACATTTTAAATAAAAAATTTATTTTTCCCTTGCCATTTCTTATTGTATAGCCCATTTTAATGAAATTTGTAAAATTAAAGAAACTACAAAATAAATTTTAAATTTTATTTCCATTTTTCGTATACAATTTTAATGAAATTTTAAAAAATTAAATGACAATTTATTACTCCGCTTTTTTAAATGAAATTGCATACATTTTAAATGTACAATTCAATTATAACCTTAAATTATATTGCAGCTTAATATTTTTTTTTTTTACTTTTACATTATAATAATATATAAAATTTATTTTATTTTTCATGATATGTTACAGTTAATTAAGTAAAAAATGCGTTTGTTTTTTTGTCTTTTTCTTGTTTTTCCAAGTGAATCTATAATGTTTTTACTATTGTTATTCAAAAAGATCTTCTGTGGCTATTCAGGAAATGAAAATGAACTTTAAATATCAATGACCAGAAAATACGTAGACATTGTTCTATATTATTATATATTTTTTTTCATTATTATTTGAAATAATGGAAATCGGATAATTAAATAAGATAATTTAATTAAATAAATTTTTCTACATTAAAATTACATCAAATACGATATCGTATGAAATGCATATGCCATAGCAGTTGATAATTTTAAATTTTCTCATTTTTTGTTTTTTTTTTTTTAAATTTTAATATTTGATTTATTATTTAATTATCTTAATTGAACTTTAAAGACATAGGCACATAATATTTAAAATTATATTATATAATATTTTCTAATCAAAATTTATGCATTACTTTCATATTGTGCGCTAAACGAAAAATCGAAGAAAATTATTAAATTGTAAACACTTACATATATTTTACGCGTTTTTGCTACACGGAAAAGAAAAACAGAAAAGATTCATTCAAATTTACTAAAACTCTTCTTGTGCTTTTAACACGAAATCCATACTGCTTTTAGAAACTTATTATATTTGTTATAAGGTTTATGTCACTGAATATCTTGACGCTTTAATTCACTTGCGACCTTAATATTTTCGAGACCTCATCAAAACTTGTTTTTGGTAGCCTGTATGTTTATATATTATAATTTATGTATCATTTTTATTTTGGCGCAACAAAACTGACAGATCTCACAATTTAAAAGCTCATCAATTGTATTCCTTAAGATAATATTTGATTACCTTTTTATTTTACTCTCGGAACATATACATATTTGAGATTGAAGGTTATCCAAATCTGGATTCAGAAAAAATTATGCGTTTACGAAAGCTGTAGAATTGTAAGTAGAGTACAATAGTCACTAAGTATTTGAAAGAAAATTCTTAATTCTGCCCAAAAATTTTGGCTTCCAAATAAGCCTTTCAAACAAAAAGATCTTATTAATTTTTTTTTTTAATTCATTTCTCTGTAATGAATCAAGCAGGATATTGAAATTTCAACTGAAATTCGGCTGTTCTGACGTGTACACGGAAAACACACATACTGACTTTAAATTTATTTTAATATTTTTGGGATACACTGAATTTTATTAAGAATACTTCAATAATGATTTACTTTTAATTTACTTTTAATAAATTATATAATTTTAGATTTACTATACACCAAATGGTTATAACTATATAGTTATACTTAATACTTAGCGTAATTAAATATAGTTCAGCAAAAATATGTTTTAAATATTCTATTATGACTATAAATATTCTACTTTTATCGTATAATTTTACAAATTAATGACCTAAAGATATTAAAAATGAAAGTGTTTACCACAAATTTACAATTTCATTATAATTATCATAAATATAATCCTTTAATAATTTACAAAATTATTATATGCATAATAAAATATGAAATAAATTGCATTATAAATAAAATTTTCTCCTTATCATAAATTGCAATACAAATTTAATAAATTAAAAATTTGTATCCAATTAAAATTATTCTCAGTTCTTAAAATATGACTATTAAAAAAAAAGGAATTATTCAAAACTTCAAGAACGCACTTAAATTTTATATGGGAAATTTTTATTGTATTTTTCTTCAAAATTATTTAAGACTTGAAAATTTATTAAAACATCTTAAATTAAAAAATAATTTTAAATTGAGAAGTAGACTTGATGAAGAAATAATTTTAGTGTTATTTATGTGAACTTTTCTTAATCATATGCACCTTGAAGTAATTTATTCTATATTCTCCTTTTAATTCGATTATTGAAAAATATTTAAAATTATAATTTATATGAATGAATTCGCCCAATTTTCAATTTTTCCAATTAATTAAGATTTTTAATTTAATAACATCGGTATAATTAAATTATCCAATTATTTTATAATTTTGCAATTTATTATGCACTATATAAAAATGTTAAATAGGAAACAGCGTGTTCTGTTTTAATATGAATACTTTGTTTTATCCTACAATTATGCAATAATTTTATTCAATTCCAATGAAATTATACGCATTATTGTAGACGGATTTCATCGATAATTTCTAGATATTTAAATAAAAAAATATTTTAAAATTTTCAATTTATGCTGTAAAAATTTTTTATTCTGTTTTTTAAAGGTCAAAGGGCTCACTTGTTCTATACAATAAAAATAGATTTTCTCAATTTTTATAAAATTCGAAGATAAAACGCATATTTTTAGTATTATATGAATATTGCAATTAAAAATATTTTTAAGTATTTCAACAACAATTTATTCATAAAACTTACGACATTTTAATATTATCAATTTCCTATTAATTTGGTAAAAACGAAAGCAACAGAAATGGAATTAATGTTGCATCACAGCCATCATTGATTTATAAAATAAACTTATTGACTATCCGTTGGCAGCACTTCTTTGTTTATTGTTATGGAATCGGTAATTACATCTATTTGCATCTAAAATGTGAAAAAATAAATTTAAAATCAGAATTGTCACTGTTCATTAAACATTGTTGATGAATTTTATGAAAATTTAGATTAAACTTGGGAATATATCCAGTTTTATGCTTTGTACGGGGATTGCTTGGATATTATTGGAAGACGCGTGGGGCGCTACAATATGTCGCGAGTGACTGTTATGGGCCCGGAAGACATGTCCTCCTGCCCCACTCGGTTGCCTTGGAATCTACCATGGTACCAATCTAGTTTGAAATTCATTAAGCAAAGTCAATAATCAATCTTTGATTTCCAAACAATTACTTTAAAATATAAAATAAAATAAGTGATATTTCAAAACACGACCTTCTACTATGTAGTTAATCGCGCACGTCCGGCGTAGAATTATGCATTAATTCATAGATGAACAATATTATGATAATAGAATTATTTCTTTTTTTTTCAAAAATTAAATTTAAAATCTAAATATACACAAAGAATATATAATTAATTAAAAAATAAAATTTTTTTAACTCGTTTTGTAATTACATTAAAATAGATTTTCATCTATTAAAAATGCATTAATTAAACACCTGCTGAATTCTAGTAAAATAAATGCTATGCATATTAATATTCCTAGCAATTTATTTTGCTTTATTTTTTTAAATTTTACACATATATTTAGAAAAATATATCTATTAAATAATTTTATAGCTGACATCGGCTTTTTTAATTACCATGTTATAAATTTATTATTAGAAATGAATATTTTTAAAATGTAGAATAATATAATTTTTTTGCCAAAAAAATACAATTTTTAGAGCTTGATTTGTCCTTTATTATTATTATATTTTTTTGCAAAATTTATGCATAATAAATTTAATTAGAATTAGTCTGTTAAAAATCTTAATAATTGGTATGATAATTATGTACATACATAAAATGTAGATATGTACATGTATATTTGTAAAAAAAACAGAACTTTGAATTTTTATTTTTAAACAACCTTCAAATTGAAAAGAAAAAAAAATTTTAAAATTTAATATTACAAAATATCAACATTACAACACAATAAATACGTACTCAATATATGTACATGTATTTATGTAAATACATATACATACATCTGCAAACCATCCACTAGACAAATAAAACCAATTGGAAACCATGAATATCTACCTCATCATGTTATTTCATATTATTCAAAATAAAAAAAATATTATTTTAAATTTATTAATTTTTAAAATAATGAAAATTATTTTTTTTTATTACAAACAAAAAAAATCAAAAATTTTTGCCCCAATTTTTACAGTAAGGAATAGAAAACAACAACGTTCAAGATATCAAAAAACTAACAATAAAAATGTTAATAATAACAATAACAGTATGAATCATAATAATCAACATCAACAACAATATCATAATCAGCAACGTCAACTTCAACAACAACAACAAAAATTACAACGTAATAACAATAGTGATATAAAAAAAAATAATGAAACAAATGATAATGAAACAATAAATTCAATAATTAAAAGTGGTGGTAATTTCAATGAAAATTTTATAACGGAAAATCAACAATTAACAAATAATATGAATGTTAGTGGATTATCAGAAAGGCAAAGTAGACCTCGACATAGATATCAAGACGATAAAAAATTTACTGTTGATCGTAATACGGTATTAAAAATTAATCGTCGTCATCAAAATTATTATCGTGATTTAAGTTGGCCACCACCAAATAATCGTGAACCAAGATCACATAGTGAAGATAATTGTTATTATTTTGACGAAACAATACGTAAGAATCATAATATCGATAATATTAGAAATTTATTTGAATTTGGTACAATCTATGAAAGTAAGAATTCATTAAAATATTTTAAAACTAACACTCATTCTGATAATATTAATAATAATTATTTACCAGAATCATCAAAATCATTTATAAATAATTTAAATTATAATAGTGATATGATTAACAAATATTTTTATACTAATAATGATATTAATGATAATAATAATAATAATAATATCGGAAAATATATTAAAAATGGTAAAAATATAAATAATTTACGTTCAAGATCATTAAGTAGTAATTTTCGTTTAAAAAAATCTTCAAATAAACAAATAAAAAATAATTTAGAAAATGAATTAACAAATGATTATCTTAATGATCCAAGTATAATAATTTATTCTGGTTTAAAATTAAATAGTTCAATCTCAGAAAATGATACTGATATAGAATCAACTGTAATAACTGATAAAAAATCTGATAATGAATCATCTACTTTAATCAATAACAATAATAATAATGAAAATTCTATTAAAACTTCCCCATCATCCAACAACTTAATTAATATTGGAAATATTAATAAAACTACTCCTGTAACTGAAAATAATAAAAATATTCTATCCACTAGAAAAAAATCAGATAAAATGAATAAAAAATTTATTAATGCAGTGGAAAATGCAAAAAATTCGCAAAAAATAATTTCGAAAAATTTAGTTTCTCCACCATCAACAACAATAAGCAGTAATAATGTTGAAAGTACTTATTCAAATTTAAATACAAATTCAAATGATAATTTATCATCTTTAGCACAATCTATAATAACATCTGCAGCACCTACTACAACGATATCTAAAACTATATCTGAAACTACTCTTAATACTACGGATACCAATTTAAGCAAAATAATTAAAGAAGTTATTATACCTGATTCTATATTATATAAAGAAGAATCGAATTCAAAAACATTTTCGCCTCATGATTACAATGATGGAATCATTCAATATAATACTAAACATATGAAATATGAGAATAATGAACAAAAGAATCAAATAAAAAATGATAATAATACATTTTATGAATATTATGATATTACTTCATCATCATCATTATCAACGATGCCATCGTTTCCACCACCTAACACATTACGAATAGAATCAGAAACAACTGAAACTAAATTATATGAAAGGGAAAATGATAACAGCTGTAATAATTTACCACCATCAAAACCGAGACGTGATATTATCGCTATGCCAACAATAACACCAACAGCCGCACTATCAAAGCATTTTCAAAATATTCAAGATTCAAAACAAGAAATGGATATTCAACCTTCTAGTAGTAAAACTGATGAATTACTATTATTGAATAATACAAAAAATATTAATAAAACTGTTAAAACACCATCAATAAAACATAATAAAGAATTTAATACAAATGAAAATTCATATTTAAAAAATGATGAATTCATTGAAAATAGAAAATCATTGAAAAATATGAACACTATTCAAACAGATGATTTCAATAATAATGAATCAATAACAGACGTAATAAATACAGAAGAGGATTTCGATGCAACAAGAATGACACCAGATATCCCTATAATGTTAATATCTGAAATATCTTTAATACCATTATTAACACCTATTATAAGTACAGCTACACTCAATACTTCAATATCTTCTCAACAGTTTGCTAGTCAAAATGCTGGTGATGATGATGATGATTATAATGTAAATAATGAAATGGAAATAGAATTACCGAAACCACCTTTAGAAATATTATATAATTTACCAAAGGATAAATTTTCAGATATTGAAGACGAGTCTATAACAATAACTAGTTCAAGTATTAATAAATACAATACAGAAGAATATAGAGATGCTAATGAGAAAGCCAAATATAAAATTTCAGAAAATAATTCAACAAATTTAAATGATGAAAATAAAATATCACCCGCTATTGATATTATTCATAACAAACCAACACATAATTTTAAATTACCTAGCGATTTTCTACCAATATATTTGCGTGAAAGTACGAATTTAATGGAAACTGTACGGGCAGGTTGGTATTTTTGTTGCCCGAAATTATTGTTTTATTGTTGTTAAATACCAATCTTTTGTCCTTTTGAAATTTTCCGTAAAATGTTATTGTGTCCGTAAAATATCTTTGTTTTTGTATTTTTGTTTCTATGTTTTTAGTTACTGTTGGTAAAAGTGAATTTGGATTTTAATTTTATTATGATTATGCAGAAATTGTGCTCAACTATAAAATTTGTGTGATTCAGAAAATGTTTTTGGCAATGATTTCTTCGTGAAAACACCTTCATAATCCAAACTAACAATCCAGAGTGGAAAAGTATAAAATTCTCATTATAGAAATATTTTAAATTTTAAAATTCGATTTCAAATAATTTAAAGTTTTTTAGCACAATCTAAACAATAAATCGCTCTTTAAAATCCAAATTCAATAAAATCTTTTATTCTATTGTCGTAAATTTTCTATAATATGTTCAAAAGTATAGTACATAAATGAAATTTTTATATAATGTATAATAATAAAATATTTTTTATTTCATTTTTCTAAAATCTAAATCCAAAAATCAAATAAAAATTCAATGTACATTATGATGTACACGTATATATGTACAAATATACATAATAGTTCGGGCTTCTTCCTTTCCAAAAGAAATAAAAAATTTATCAACAAAAACACAACTACAAGATAACGAGAAATTTTTATCGCCTGATCAAATCAATAACAAATACAACAATGAAGATTTCGGACAACAATCTCAATCAGATTTTCATGAAAATTTTATTATATCAGATGAACAAATTTCATCATCATTACCATCAACATTTGAAAAATCAAATAAATATAATTCTATTTATAATAATGAAGTAACCGCATCGAATATAAGAACAACATTATCATCAAATGGAATAAAAGAATCTCTCATATATACTAAAATACAAGGACCGACATCAATTACAGTTGACCAACCAATACTACCAACATCAATGAATAAAACATTGTGTAATAAAATGAATGAAAATGTTATTTGTGATAGTAAAAATAAAATTTTCAATATAAATAATGAAATAGTCTTAAAAACTGATGATGAAACTGATAAAATAAATAATATAAAATGTATTCCTAAATATCAATCAAATATAGAAAACAACAACAATCAAGAATATGCTAAAAAAGATATTATAAATGATGATATAATTGATGAAAATTCCAAAATTTATTCATTAAATGAAAGCACTTCATCAACTCTACATGAATCAATAGGAATAAAAGAAACACATGACGCAAATAAAAGTGATTTTTCAAAATGCCCAATTATTGTCACCAGGAAACCTAATAAAAATTTTAAAAGTAATGAAAATTCAAATATTGTTAAGTTAATTACTGATTCCAATTTAAAGACTACAACAATTAATAATACATTAACAAATTCAGAGATTTTAACAAAAGAATCAAAATGCCTGACTACATCCGATAAAAATAGCAACAATGGAAAAATCGGTGACAATTCAAATAATGCATGTGAAATAAATCAATATCAAAAATTACCTACATCATTATATTCAGTAAAATTTCAACAATTATCATCATCACCAATAGTATGTTCATCAAACCGAGAATCGGAAATAATAGAAGTACCAACAAAGATAAAATATTCTTCTTCATCTAAAAATTTAAATGAAATTATTACATCAGATCGACGACAAATTAATAATATCCCAATCCCAAATGATTCAAAAAATTTAATTTCACAAATTACATTACCCATGTTAACGCCGTCGTCATTGTCATTGTCATATTCATCGCCACCATCATCAACGGAAACATCAATACCAATTTTTGAAAATATAAAATCAAAAGAAATGCTGTTATCGACGTCAACACAGCCACCAAATATTTTATTACAAGGAACAAGGGTTCAACGTAAAGTTGTAACTTTTAATAATACAAATTGTAATACTAATAATGATAAAATAAATTCGAAAATGTTAAATAAAGTTAATTTTATAAAAATTGAAAAAGATGATGATGATAAAACATTATGCATACCAACATCATTATCAATATCGCAAGAGAATAATAAAATAAATTCTAAAGTAAAAGTTATGGAACCGTCATCAAATATGAAACACTCAAAAATAATGGTAATTATAAGAAATTACCTTTAAATAATATTTTCAGAAGGAGAAAAAAGAAAAAATTGGGTAAAATAATTTTGTAGAATTGGAGGACTTTTTTTTAGCATTTTCAAGAAAAATGGAAAATCGCTTGATTTGAATAATGCTTATGCCTAATTCAGAAAATCTCATTTTTAAATTTTTTACACCTAATTTTCCAAAATCATAATAGAATGTAGCAGTCAGCAACACAAAATGAATGTGTTAATATTTAGGGACATTTTTTGGAACAAAACCGAAATTAAGGGTTACATCGTTGTTTTGGCAAATTTATAAATTTTAAAAGTTGTTGGTTGCTTTTTCCTAAGCAACTACAAATATTTTTGATTTATGAAACATTTATGAATTGCTAATTTTGCTCTCTTCGCCATTTTAAAGAATATGATTCCCTCTCATCAAAATTGATCTATATTTTTAATATTCCAGCAAAAAATTCGCTTCAAAAACCTGTTTTGTTTGGAAAACTTTTACTGGAAAATCTAGAGTTGAGAAAACATTTTGAGAACAAAAACAAAAAGCAAAAGTTTAAGGATATTTCAATGAAATGGTAAATTTACAACATTTCTCTTATTCTACAAAATTTTTTGAATCTAATTTTTTACTCCTACAAAATAACTGCCTTGTTTTTTTGAATAAAATGCAGATATATGGAATATCTCCTGACAATATTAAACAATAATCAAACAAAATATTTTTCTACTTTATATCTACAATTTTCACTCTCACTCTTTCTTTTTCTCATAAAATTTAGGACATTGACTCTTCTATTTATACAACTGCAACAATATGTTCGCCTTCCTCTTCTTCTATATTTTCTTCTTCTTCTGCTACTGCCGCTGCTGCTGCTACCACAAATCAACAATCTCATGAAAATTTAGAATTTTATGAGCACAAGAAATTACGTGATGAAAATTTAGTACAATCTGCTTCATCATTATCAACATCATCATCATCATCATCTACTTCTACTTCTTCTTATTTAACTTCTACAATAACAAATGATGAAATTCAAAATCAAGAATCAAATATGATTTTAAATACGAAAAAGCAAAAACTTTTACAAGAGATTCGTGAGCGAAACTACAAAAGTAATTCTATTACTAATCACGAAAACAACAACAAAAAATGTCAAAATAATACAAAGAATTATGATAGTACTAATACAATTTCTTTTCCAAAAGAAAATATTTTAACTAAGGAATATGATACAAGTCATCATTACCAACATCATCATCGTAATGAAAATGAAGATGATAATGATAATGATAAAATAATCATATCAAAATATTCTGAAAATGAATTTAATAAAAATGAAAATAAAAGTTTTAAAACTAAAATTGTAGATTCAACTAAAAAGGATCAAGTTGATAACACAATACCCACAAGAAAGTTATTTGATAATAATAAATTTGACATAAGAAATAAAAATTATATTACATACACTGATGGTGAATATATTTATGTACCGAAAAAAGTTCCCAAAAATTATATTGAAATGGATGAACATATTAGAGAAATTAGTGAATGTCAAAATATGACAGACAATAATGAAAAAACTTCTACTATTGAATATAATAATAATAATAATGACAATAATATTAATGAAATTTCTAAATTATCACCAAAAAAATCTTATGTTAGATCAAAATCAGTACCAGAAGTTATATATTCTCAAAATGATGACATTGAATCTAAAAATATTACAAATTATAATAGTATATCAGCAGATACAGATTATAAATATGAAATTATTGAAAAATCAATAGCTGAAGATTTAAGGCGTATTGATGAATTTATTGAAACATCATTATTAAAATCATCATTATCATATGATGATTATTACAATAAATATATAACAAAATCATTAAAAACACCACCTATACCACCACCAAGACGTCATAGCATAAAATATGATACTAATTATAGTAGTAGTGATAGTAATATTAATATAAAAAATAATAAAATTTCTACATTACCAAATGCAAATACAATTTTAGTGCTTGAAACTCCTTTACCAATTATCAAACAAATGTTTTTAACAACTAATTCAGCTCTAAGATCAAGAAGTATATCACCGATAACATTAACAACATCAACACCAACAACATTAGCATTAACAGCAAAGTCATTAGATTATGAAGATAACAAAAATTTTATTACCTCTTCTAATATTTCTTCCATTTATTCATCATCTATTTTAACAACATCTACCACTTCTACTACTTCTTGTAATATTAAATCTACTACTACTCATCCAATATCTTCAACGAATAATAATTTTCTAAAAAATCTTGAAGAAATTTATGACCTCAATATTGATAAAAATAAGAATAATAATGGAAAAACATCAACAACAATAATCCCCTTACAATGTTCTATATTAAAATCTAAAGATGTAGAAAAAAATATTCATCCAACAAATATTATGAGTACTGAATCTTCTTTACTTAATTCTTCTATTTCTGCTATTTCTTCTACTTCTCCACCACTTAGTACATGTGAAAAATTTAATAATACCAATGCTTTTAATATCAATAATAATGATATTGATAACCTTAATATAAATAAGAAAGAAAAAAATATAATGAATGAAAAAGAAAATATTGATAATAATGGCTTAAATGAGATAAAAGATATTACCAGTAATTCTTTAGTATGTAAAGATAACCTAATAGATTATAAAGAACAACAACAGCAACAACAACAGCAATATAATATTAAAAATACTTCAGATTTAATTTCACCACTACCATCATTTTCTATATCATTAACACCCACCAAAAATATAATAATATCATTGTTATCATCATCTACTTCTACCTCATCATCTACTTCTTCTTCCATTTTTACTACTTCTACTAATTACAATAATAAAACCGGTTATAGTGTAATAGTTAATCAAATGGAAAATATGCCAGTGGTTGAAAATGTATTAATCGATTTGGATAATATATCCAGGGAATTGGATAATAGCTTTAATAATAATATTAATAATAATGATAATAATAATAGTAATGATGATATTAATAATCAAATAACTAAAAATATTATAATTCCTTCTAATAATAACAAATGTGAAAGTATTGAATTTCATTCTAATTTACTATATAAAAATAAAATGGAAAAGGAGACAAAAGATATTGAAATATTCAAGGAAAATCCATTACAATCAACAATATATTCTAATTATAAGGATATGGATAACAAATTACTTGGTTTACAGTATAATAAACATGATATAAAATCATTTAACGTAAATAATTTAGAGTATAAAACAGATTGTGATAAATCAGATTCACAATTACAAGAATCATATTATAAATCCCAAATGGATAATTCTATCTTAGGAAAGTATATATTACCAACGGTAACACAAACAACAGAATCATCACAAACAACGTCATCAACAATTGGAATTGAAGAAATTAATTCGAAAAATAATATTGAAAAAAATCTGAAGGAAAATCAAAATTTATTAGATGATAATGAAAATAATTTCATTTATGATGATAATGAATATAGTTTAACTAAATCAAATTATGGATTAAATAAAATTTCTCAAATGTATGGGAAAATTAGTGATCCTGATGGTACCGATGATTATGATTTATATAAAATTGTTGAAAGTAAAAATATTTTATATGATTATATAATAACAAAACAAAATCAAGAGGATCTTTTAAAAAGAGCTGAAGCTATAATTAAATTAGATGAAAATGACTCTTCTAAAGATGGAATTGAAACCGGTGAAATCCCGGCAATAAGTGATATTGAAAATAAAAATAGAGAAATATCACAACCTGAAAATCTTAATTCAGAAAGTAATTATGATTAAATATTTATGTTAATTTAATTGAAAATATAATATCTATACTCCTTATATACTGTTATATAATATATTATAGCGTGTATAACATATATTTTTATAACAATATAAAATTTATAATATTATTATATTGCACATACATTTAGAATAAGTTTTTCTTAAATAATTGCTTACGCTTCAATTACAACATTATATTGACTCGCTATAAACTCTCTAAATATCATGAAAAATAAATAAAATCAAAAAACAATATAACAAGTTTTAAACAAAAAAACACAAAATTTTCACATAATAATATTATCAATTTAAAAAAATAAAATAAACTCGCTATATTTAAGAGGCAATAAGCTCAAAAAATTATACAACACTATACCAAACAATCATTCTTATATAAAATTGTATATTAACTCGTATTTTGCATATAAGAAGAGTAAAACAAGCATAATTAAAGTATGAACAAAATATCACAATAAACTGAAAACAACCACAACTACAACATCAATATCCTTGTAAGCTTATGTTGTCACTTCAGTTATTTTACATATAGAAAATAATAAAATATTTTGTTAAAATATTATAAACAAAATAATTTTTCTATATAATTTTCAAAGAAATGGAAAATCATCAACATCAAAATAAAATCAAAAAGCCAAATCAACAGAAGGTGGTAAAGCAACAAAAAGAGAAAATAATACAAGATACAACAATACAAAAAAACCAACATAAACTTAATTTAGTTGAATCAACAAATTCTAATGAATTAACATTTAGTGATTATCTTACTGGTACTACTACTACTGTTACTGATAGTGATAAAAATATAAATGAAAATGTTATAGCTAATTCTAAAGAAATAACAAAGACATCAGCATCATCATTATTGTCATCGTCATCAAAAATATTAGAAGAGACAACAGAAATGAAAACAAAATCATCAACATCATTATCGTCATATAACAAAATAATGAACTATACTGATGATAGTTATAGGGGTAATATTCAAATTGATGATAATTATAGTAAAAATAACATAAAAACTGAAGAAATAACAACAACAAATGCAGATACAAAAGTAACATCAGCATCCACAATTAGTTCCTCTAATAAAGAAAATTTAAATGAAAAATTGTTAAATCAACTTACTACAACTAAATTAGATTTTGGTCATGAACAAAACAATAATATTTCTATGGAAAATATTTCAAGTACTGATGCCATTCAAATTGATGATAAAAGAATGGAAAATATTCGCTATTATAAAATGTACGCTGAATATCAACCAACACTAATAAAAGGCAACAAAAATAATTATGATAATAATGAAAATAAAATTGTATGTCAAAATCAGGAACAAGAACAAAAACAACAGCAACAAGAACAAAAATTACAATATAGTAAACAACAGGAGCACCATCAAAATTTCTCTGAACAAAATGACACAACTTTCGGTAATATTAGTAGTGATTCTAAAAATAATTACAGTGAAGATAATTATCATACTTTAAGTTCATATAAGAGTGAGAAAATTGACAAGAAAAATAAAAATATTAAAATAAACATTAAAAATGAAAATGTTTGTATTAAAGAAAAAAAGTCGACTGAAATTGACACTGATGATTTTGAAATTATGGAATCAAGTGCAAGTATACAATTATCAACACCATCAACACCTGCAACTCCATCAATAATGACACCATTTAAATTGCCAAAAGTATTAGTAACACCATCATCGCTTGATATCAACGAAAATGAAACTGATATACCATTCCCATCACCAACATCATCTATATACGATAATATTGATTATAGTAATCAATCTATTAAAAATCATGATAAAAAAAAAATTTCTAAACGTCAAATTGGAGGCAAATCAAACATTATTTCAAAAAATACTCCAGCGCCAGTCCAAACTTCATCAACAAATACAACATCCTGCGAACAAAATAAACAAGCAAAGGTTCAATGTAACAAAGAACAAGGTGATTCAAATGATATTAATAAAATAAAGGACGAACAGATTTTGACAAATGATGAAATTTTAGCATTAGAAGAATTTGAACGTTTACATCATATACAACAACAAAATCTAAAAAAATTACAAAATGAAATTATATTTAGTAAAATTAATGTTACAACTGATAGCGATTCAAATGAAAGTTCATTAAATAAAAATGAAATAAGTAATCAAAATGAACAAAATAAATTAGTATTAGACCAGGAACAAATGGAATCGAAACAATTAATTTCAAATCAAAAACAATTACAAAAAGAAGAAGAACAAATTGATGGTAAAATTAATATTAATAGAGAGAATATTGTCAATGTCAATTCAACTGATATAAATATTATAAAATCGATAAATGAAACAAAAAATATCAATGTTGACATTTATGAAATGTCAACGGTAGTTGATATAAATAACATTGACAATATAATTGACAGAGACAATAAACTGAACATAAATTTTAGTAAAGTTTTTTGGAAAGGATATTAGTCCATTTTAATTTTTAATTTTTAAATTTACACAAATTAAATATTTAACGTGAAAGTAAATTTGCAAAATTTTGTAATAGCAAATAATAATATGGATATTATTGTGATAACATTTTGTAAAATAATTCTACAATTGAATTTTTAATTAAAAAACAATTTTAAATCTAAAAAAATTAAAACCAAAATTTTCAATTTTCATTTAAAAATATCATTCTATATGCTTTAATTTCTAAATTGAAAATGTCCTTTCGTTTAAATATTTAAGAGCAATTTAAATTGGAATTGTAATTTAAATAAGTATCTATAATTTATTTTTATTATAATCCCAATTATTTCATAATTCTGTAAAATAAATGTAATCTAAAATTTATAAAATAATTTGTGTTACTTACCTGCCTTTAATATTAGAACTATTTTTATCCATTTTGTACATTTTAATGCCCATTCAAAATTCAAACTAAATCAAGCACAATAACATCATCAAAATACAAACAAATAAAAATAGTAAAAAAAATACCACAAAATTTATGTAAAAATTTGTATTGAGGTTCTGTGTTAGAACAAAAATAATAATTAAAATGGACCAATATCCTAACATAATAAAAAAAAATTTTACTACAAATTTATTTTCACTATATTCAATGAATTTCTGTTCTCTTTTCTTTTTTCTTTTTTTTTTTTATCCTGTTTTCAAACTATCAATTTTTCTTGCATCCTATATGAACATATAAAAATTTTTTATCCGATAATTTTGGTGTGATATAAACTTAGTAAGAAGTTTTGAAACCAAAAATAATAATGTTAACCAAATCGATGACCAAAAAAATCAACAACATGAATATTACAAGCAAAATTCAATCGATATTGCCAACATAACCGCTACTACTACTACTGCTACTACTACCGTAATTACCAATGGTGCCACAATCAATTCAACAGCAAACGTAAATGAAAATTATTTAAAAACCGAATTATATCCAGAACAATATAATCAACAAATTGAAAATATATCCGCTCTTAATATCAACGATAATGAAAAATTAAAAGAATATAATTATAATAAAAATAAAAATATCGAAAATTTAACATTGAATGATAAAAATTTGCCACCAAAATCCAATAATACGCAACAACAAAACTTTACCATTCAAAATAATGATGTTATTGGTGATATTGATGGTAATGAACATAAAACAAATATGATTATTTTAAATCAGAATATGTCATCAAACCAATATACTAGTAATATTTCTGAAAATTTAATAATCGAAAATTTGAAATCGGAAGAATTTAAAAAACCACATGAAATTAAACAACAAACAGAAGAAAATTACCAAAATAAAAGCCAAGGGCAAACTAAAAATCTTCAAAAAAATGAAGAATTTCAATATCAGGATCATATACAAAAACAACAAGAAAAGCGACAAATACATTTAGAATCTAGTAATGAAATAATTGATATTTGTAATAATAATAAAATAATAACAAAATCACAACAAAAACAAACACAAAAAGAACGTCAATTACGACATGAAAAACGTTGGTCACAGGAAACAACGAATCAAACTTCCGATATTAATAAGAAAACAATAGAAATAAGTGATAATAGCCATAATAGTTTATTACAAAAAGTATTAGAATTAAAAGAAATCAATAACGAAAGATTGGATCAAATTGCTGAATTATCTAAAAATATTTCTACAATAACATCATCATCAACGGAAATTGGAACAGCATCAATTGAACACACCCCACCTCATACACCAACAATAATATTATCTACTTCTAAGAAACAAAAATATCAAGTTGACGAACTTCCACCGCAATCCAAAGTTTCTGATCCTATTCAACAAAATAATATTCAAAACATTGTTAGTAACAACACTGAAGAAAAGCAAAAAGATTATAATTTGAAAAGTGCTCATAATGCTAATGAACACACAACCAGTGATAATTATAATAATGTAAATACTAGTGAAGATTGCAGCGGTAGTCGTAGTACCAGTAAACAATATATATCAAAAAAATTCTTTAAAATTCGTAGCTTTTCACAACCTCCACCACTCGAATATTTTCAATCTTATAGTCCTGATGAAGTTACAATTGTACGAAATTTTATTGAAGCTGTCGATGAAGCTACTATTCGTAATAATTCAGCAATTAATACACAATATGATTATAATATAGAAAATTTTAAAAATTTTTTATCATCAAATCATAATCAAAAAACTGATTTTTCTTCTCTTGATCAGACATCAAATGATTTACAGACAGAAACTAAAAATAATCATAAAATAGAAAATAAATTTGAAGAAATGAATTCTTCTATTACAACTAACACTACTACTACTGCTACTACTATTACTAATACTTCTTCTAATTCCACTAATACTCCTGATGATTATAATGATAATAAATTCATTGATAATAATGATATTACTCATGATGTCAAAATTAATTCTATTGATAGTAATACTCAATCTGAAAAATATAAAGAACAGCAATTGAAAAAATCTGATAACAATATTTTAGTCAAAGATACTGAAAATAGTCAGAAAGATGAGATCAATGAAGATTTTCATTTTGAGAATTTTAATGATGAAAAGACTATGATTTTAGAAAATAACCATGAACAATTACACCGACGTTATGATTTTTATAGTAGTGATCCTAGTTTATTTTTAAAAGATGATGATATTGATGAGAAAGGACAATTATTGATACCAAAACAAAAGCAATATGAAAAGGATAATATTGAGGATAAACAATTGGATGATGAAGAAGGTACTTCTGTTTTTTTTTTCTGTTTTTTTTTTTTTCTTTTCCTCTCAGTGTTTGTTTTGTTGATTTGAAAAGATTGTGTTAGAGAAATTTCAAGAAAAGCGAGAAAACAATAACAAATAATGAAAAAATTATTTGTAACTGTTGTTGGTGTCACCCTTTCACATTTTTATAGCTTTTTGTACATTGTCTTTCCATTATTTTATATTGTATATAACGGTTATTATATATTTTTGTGTTTGAAGAGAAAAGAAAAATTCTTTTATTACTTTTCTTACTTTTCGTTATTGTCTTGATTCTCAATTTTGTTATTTTTTATGTGTCTCAAGTGAATTTTATAATATTTTAACTTGCCTGATGTTTACTGGTCTTTCAAAGTGGCTGTAAATATTTTCCAATTCAGTTTTTCAATTTGAACACTCAAGTTAAACAAATAAAAAAAATGAGTAGCCTTAAACATATTTTTTTCATCATAAATATTTCAAAATTTTTTTTTTATTTAAAATTTAATTTTGAAATTAAATTTTTATATTAAGACGTTAATAAATAATTAAATTGTATAAAAAATTTTTCAAACATGAAATTTTTCGAAATTAAATTAAAGCGTGGAAAGGAGTCTATTTCTCAATATAAAATTTCGAAATTTCCAGTATAATCTACGTAACAAAAGGAGTCGGCCAGGTAAGTGAACATAAAAGTTATAATAAATTTTATGGAACAATATTTAATGTTATACGAAATTTTTTTTATTTCAAGTCAAATTACATACATATATTAAATTTAATTTTCGTGTGACTCTGTATATTTCGAATATACAAAATTCCATAAAGAACAGTATTATTGTTCTATTAGATTTGAACCATAATATAATTAAAGTAACGAAACCGAGAAGTTTGGTGAACAGAAAACGTTTGAGTTCAAGTGCTCAAGAAACAGCTGTTAAATACTAAGCGATTTATCTCATGCTATTTAAATAGTTATGTAAAATCCAAGCATTCATGTCAAATGAGTAGAAAAAGCAAAGGTTTATGTTTAGAATTGCAAGTTTTGCCAAATCATATAAACTTTTACACCGATGAAGCATAAAAATTTGGAAAATATTAATAATCTACATAATATCTCCTTACAGTGAATTTTTTCAAATAACTGTTTTCAAATATAAAAATAGAAAATATTCACGACCTATTTAGTTGAATTTTCTTTTAAAATCTCATTTTGTAGACATTTTTCTATTTTTTTCACTATCTCGTGGTACTCTGGTTTTCATTGTCCTCTCACTATCTCGTGGTTAATATTGTATTCTTACATATCATACACTTGTTCTCGTATGTATTATGTGTATGTGCCAAAGTAATATACTTATATTATGTCATTTCAATTATTATGCCAGTATACCCATAACGGAGCACTTAAATTTTGTTATATTTGTATATTATTGAATATTTGCAAAAACATATACATAACGTATATTATTATTTGTTATACAAACTGCATATATTTCTAAAAATATATATAGACAATAGAGCATACGAGTATCAGAGTTTTGGTAATTTTTTTTATTGATTTTTATTTTTTTTACTGCGGTATCATTTTTCGATTTTATTTAATTTTGTGTTGTTTTTTCTCGTTATATGAAATGTTACAATAAAGTTTCTATATTTCGAACAATTAGATTTTTTAAGTTTTGTTAATTTTAATTAATCATAACAATAGAATCAAAATTATAAAAAATTTATTAGCTTAGATCAGATTGGATAAAAACATTCAAATGATTATTTTGAAAAGTCAAAATTTTGGACATTCGCATATTACTCCTAAAATTTTCACTAGCAAAACTAGCAAAATTTTCTTCTCAATTTTATGTTCAATGAATTTTTCGTTATCTCATTTAATTGAGAAGCTACTTTGATTCACCTCCATTTTCCAAGAAATCTCATTGTTTAGTTTTGATAAAATTCTGTTAAACTTCAAACGTATTTTTCTCTATTCAAAAAGTATATAGTATGGATCAAAATAGCACTCAACCGACAATAACGTTTTTATATTCCATATTACATTCTGAATAATTTCAATTAATGAACAAAAGTGCACTTGGTATAGGGTGTTTACTGTACTATATCTTAAAAATTCTTTTTCAATTTATTATTTTATCTTACTCGTATATAAAATTTTTTTTGTTATAAAATTGGTTTTTTTTTCTTTTAATAAAAATTAGATAAAGTAAAAAGAAAATGAATTCTTTTTTTGTTAGAAAGGACATTTAAGAATAATATTTACTTTGAAATTACATATATGATTGTATAAAGTCTCCAATTTACCAAATATTATAATGTGTATGTAGGCGAATATTTACACCATCCTAACAAAATAACAAATACACTATTCAATTAATGTTTTGGGCCATTAATGACAATGATAAGTTCTTAAAATTTCAGAATTTCTCATTTGTGAGAACATGTGGCTATACATGTTATATGAAATAAGATGGAAACTACTTATTTTCTTTTAACAGTAAATTCTATACCGAGAAAACAATTATTAATATTGAATTATTGCACTCAGTACTTGTGTATAACAAAATATTTTAATGATATTTAAAAAATATACTTTAAGAAGAGTTTCGATAGAACACTTTAAAAATATTAGCATACGTTTTTATTTTTTATTAACATTTAATATTAATAAATCTATGACCAATTTGGAATAACATTTTATAAAAATTTAATTGAACTTGACTGAAATATTTTTTAAATTAGTATTTTATAGGTCAAATTTACACTTTATTAATTTACACTTTATTAAAATTTTGTACATGTCAAAAAGTTATTCATTATTTTGTAATATAATTAAAAGTACACGCATAATTCATATGGCAATTTTAAAGCATAATTTTGGAGGAAAATATTTTTAAATAAAAAGGTAGAAATTTTACTTTTACGTATATAAATAGCTAGCACGTTACAAAAGTATATTCTTACTTATTGCAGTTTTATATGAAATTATGCCAAAATTAAGTTTATCATATTTATTCGAAACAATAATTTCGAATTTTCCTTAACATAATAAAAAGAAAAAATTCTGCACTTAAAACCACAACATAGGTTGACTCTTGATTAATACCACTGTGCCAAATCAATGTGATTTGCATTTCAAAAGCTGATGAATCCTTTACACAATTACTTTAATCAAGTACTGTGATTTGATTCAAGTTCAAAGTGAATTAAATTGGTACATTTTGCAATATATTTTTTTTTATTTTTAGTTTGACGTAGGCTTGCATTGTCTTTCTCTTATCGTTTTTGAGAATTACAAGAATTTTTTTTTTTCAAATTTACTTGCTCTACAACATGACACTTATTTGTTTTTGCAAAAATAATAACATAAAAGTAAAATAATAATATCCAACAAAAAGGAATTTTACACATACATGGAAACATGCATTCAAAAATATAGATTTAAAAATATTTTATCAGACAAAAGAATGAATCCCTATGTACAGTTTTTGTCAGAAATGAAAATACACTTGATCTTATTTTTTTTTGTAATTTGGTCTAGGTCTAATATGTCAAATAAAAAAAAATAAAAACAAATTATTTTTGTTTTTTTTTCTTCCGAAAACACTATAAAAATTGAATTGAAACCTTTTGATGTTTCGTAGAAATATTGGTACATACATACATACATATGTGAACTTTTATTTCAATGTAATACTCGTATTTATATATGTACGAGTATGTAGGGATGACCACATAAATGTTTTTTTTTTTACTATTTTGATCTTTTCTTTTTTATGCTTTATTTTGTTTTCTCTTATTTAGAAAAGACCCCATAAAATTTTGTTATCCATTTGCCATCTTTACCAATCTTTATGGCAATGATATATCCTTTGTTAGCATTTCATTTTATTATGAAACATTGTAATGCTACATTTGAGCTTTTCTATTTAATTTTTTTCCCCTTTTTTCTATTTCATGATCAAAATTTTTATATTGACACAAATTCAATTTCACATTAGCTGATGTATAATGAATGTCATTATTCGTTTTGATTTAGGTTTCTGAAAGGTTATTATTAAATATCATTAATATTGTAAAGCCAAAATTTAATCTAGATTCACTAAATAGAAGTTGAAATAGAATATTTAAGTCAACTTATCATAAAATTGAAATATAACAATATTTTGAATATAACAATATTTAAATTCTCTTTAATTAAATTTATATTAAATTCGGCAAATTAAGAGAATTCTCAAAAAATTCAAACACATTTTCTAAAACCCAACGAAAAGTAAAATTGTTGAGTTGGGAGTTTTGCAAAATGATCAGATCATTTTAATTTTCGTAATAATCTTCATAGCAAAATATTAAATTTTAACGTAAAATTTGAGCTTCGTCTAATATTCCAGGATATATAAACAGTTGTCAGGCTTTGTATTAAATTTAATTTAAAAGTTTGTTGTACATGTAAACGCTACCTGAGTCCTTTGTTTAATGTTGTCATTTATATTTTAATCACAGCCTTCCTTAAACAATCATAAGTCCTGCAAAAAAAAACAAAAAATAAATTCCGCCTTCTACAAATTACTTAGAGTTGCTAGGATTAAAAAAATTGTTCCTTTTCAGTTCTATTTTTCTTTTCTACATTATTCTCTTATTGTTTTATAATACAAAACTCTTTAAATGTCTCATTCTTTTTCATCGATGGTAATGGCAATAATAATGGTTGTGCTTTTAATAAAAAATTTTCTGTTTTCAGTAAATTGAAATAGAACAAAAAACAAAAATGGTTCTTTTATTTTTTGTACTTTACCTCTCTAATTTTCTCCCTTAATATTTCAAAGTTGGAGTTTACTTATTTCGAAAGAATTCCATTTTATATATATATTTTTTTTTGTAGAAAAGCATTGAATGCATGACTTCATATTCAATAAAGTTTGGCTTTCTGTTATGTTTTTATATGGTTTTTTTTGGTGTAGTTGCCATATTTGTAAATTTAGTGATTCAAAAAAAAAATGCCATTGAATTTTTTTGGTTGTCCTTTTTTTTTAGAATATTATTAGTGAAATTCTTTTGACATTATAAGAACAATGTATATTAAGCAATTCTCTTTTTATCACTTTTCAAATTTTCTTTTTGGTCCACTGAAGTTATATAGTTTTATCCCTTTTAGCTACTGTATAGATTCTATGAAAATTTATTTGTTTATTCAAAGATAACATGGCTTTAAAAGATTTATTTAAGTGTAAATAATTTACTTTCATTAAAATATTTTCTTGGTAAATTTGAAAATTTTAATATAATTATAAATTTCTGATGAAATTTGATTAGTACAGGAATGGTGTACTAATTACGTTAGCATTAAATGATTAATTACGGCTCTATTAAATAAAATGTCAATTTATAATTATGAAGAAATTTTTTTCCCTTAAAAGGGAAAAAAATTTTGTAAATTATTTTCGTTATGTTCGAAAATTGCATACTTTCAGCGGCAGCAAAAGAAATAATATGAAATTGTTAGTATTAAACAATAACGTTGGATAAAAAATTTAAGTATATGCTTGGCTTAAAGAGTTGATTAAATTATAGCCTGCGTTAAACTAAGTTCTGTCTGCAACCAAATCCTCTCAAAAAAGTTATCTCGTACTTGTATTTGTTTGCGCTTCATGAAATGATTCATGATTCAATTTTAATTGAAAAATAACGAGACAGTTATTTTTTTTTGTTCACGGATCCTGCTTTTATAACGCTTAAGCCCTAACTTTAATAGTGTGAAAAGGGGTTAAATATAAACTTTCAATCAGAAAGAATATAAAAGTTTTCCGATAGACTGACAGATCAAAGATAACAAAGAACATTTCACACGTATTTTTTTTTAAATTTTTCAAATCCACCAAATTTAATCTCAAAATTATTTATATTATTTTCATTTTATTGATATTCGAAGAGGAAGTCTTTTAGAAAAAATCTCTCAGAAATATTTTCTTTCTTAATTTTACACTTTCCAATTTTAATATTTTACAATTTCTTAATTTTTTCACAAATCGATATTAATTTTCATTTATAAATTTTATTAAACTTTTTAGTTTTTTAGGGAATATATTAAATTCTATGCAAGTGAAATACCCAGAATATAGTTTATCTCTATGAAGTACGTGACTTATTCATAACTAATGTCAATAATCAAAACTGATTTAATCCAAAAAAAAAAAATATCTTACTAGCAACAAAAGCAGTCTTAATATTTGATTTTACGAAATCAAAAATTTTTTACTTTGAATCGAAAATTTTTAAATACTAGAAGATTATTTTATATACATGTATATATGAAAAGTTTCTTCTTCAATATCTAAAAAATTCTTTTTTAGCACAAGTTAACATTTCTCCAAGTTTTTTTTGCATTTATTTTTTCTCCAAATTTATGTCAAAATATTATTCATTTCTTCTTCATTTTATATATTTTCCTTCTGATTTTACAACATTGTATTTGTGGTTTATCGTATTATATATATATATATATATATATATATGATAAGTACTTTATTGTTAATGTTATCCTTTAAAACCACATCACGCTATATAACACCCGAAGAAAAAAAAAATCATAAAATAACTGACAATTACACAAAAAAATAAAAAGGAGAGCCACAACAATGTCAAAAATATAAAATCAAATTCAAAATATAAGTAGGTTTATGTACAAAAATATAAAAAAAAAAATCTTAAAAAAAAAAAATGTTATATATTGCTACCATTAATATTTTCATAGACATAGATATCGACTATTTATAGAATCCACCTAATCGCATAGTATATACAAAAAATATAGGAAAAAAAATCGTAATAACGTAAAAATTATGTTACCCAACACGTTTAAAAACGTGATCAGAAATTCATAAAAATATGCTAAATTTCTATATGTAAATAATGTACACGCAGACATTATAATATTTTTACTTCAGCAACACCTCTAGATTGCACATCTTGGGTTATAAAATTCGCGAAATCGTTTTTTCACAAATTTTGAATTTTTTATTCAAAAAGCATTCAAAAAATATATACGACTATGAAATGTAATTTTCCCGATCTATTTCTAACATAAGAGGAAATAATTTCTTAATATTTAGTAAATTTCCTTGATTTCCTTGAAGAATGTAATTTAATAAATACATAAATGCATACATATTTATCTTCCAATGTATACCCAAATATGCACAAAACGTAATCAAAAAGTTCAATGAAACAGTCTGAATTTATTCTGACTATAACGTATCAAATAACAGGCAAAAATGACTTTCAACTTCAAAGAGCATAACTACAAAGACTTAATTATAATAGAACATAACTATAAAACAAGTGTTAACTAGTTCCCTACCCTTTCCTTATATTATACAGGCAGCCTCAGCACTTTCACAAACAGAAATCATGTAAAAAAACCAAACAAAATTTATTCGCACGTTTTATCATTGACATCCAAGAACACATCACGGAAATTCTTATGATTTTTATTTTAATAAATTCGATATATTCACATTCACAACTTTCACTTCTATAGTTAGAATCAGAATATATATACTCGTATATACCTACATGTATATACAAAAATTTTATTCTACAGTTTTATTTTTCAATAACGATAAATAGAATTTTTACACCTCATCTTGTAACATTTTTTCTTATTATTAAATTGCGATTATCGTATTGATAAACGTCAACAATAAAGCGAATTTTTCTACATTATAAAATTTTTGCAACTTAAATTCAATTTGATTTATAACAGATGGCTAAATGTAAAAACACGGAAGTAAAGAAAAATGTTAAAATTGCAATTTTTTATGAAATATTTTTAAAATTATTTGATCGCGGAACTGAATTAAAATTCAAATAATTTATTATAGACTGATTGCAATAACAAAAGCATTTATTTGAATGGTAAATAAATTTAAATAAAAAAATAAAAATTGGTTTTATTGTTGAAAAGTAAAATTTAGGGAGGACAAAAATATAAAATTGAAAAACAATTTGCAACACTGAACTTTTTCTTTAAAATTTAAATAACTTGGTTGTGAATAAAATCGTGCAGTGTTCTAGCAATGTTTCCAATTTTTATTAAAATCATACGAAATTCATGAAAAATGTTGGGTATCTAAATGCTTATTAATATTAACAAACCGTTTGTGATAATGAACTTGAAAAAAATTTAATTTTAAACAATAAAAATTTTTTCTAATTCTTTCCATTAGAGTTATTTTCTAAAAAACTTTTTATGCAGTTCTATTTTATTCTACTTAAATGAATCATTGAAAGCTCGGAGGGAGAGGAGCACACTTTTTGCCGCAAATTTAACCGGCCTCGAGTTCACAAAAAGGGATTTACTTAAAACTAAATGTGTTACTATGACCAAATTTTAACGAGATATAGATTTAAACAGTTGATTGTACTGTAATCACAGAATCATTATGAACCATATATTTGTATATAGGCTTAAAATGGCAAGCTCAATATTTTGTCAGTATGTTCTCTATTTTGTCCTAAATTACATTATTATAAAATCTTGACATGTTCATGTACCTACACAAGTTCTTTTATAGTTCGTATAAAACCAACTTACAAATTTACAATAAAAAAATTTATATAAATAGCGAATAACTAAAAATCAAAAGAAGAAGTTTTATACGATAAAAGAAAATTTCTTTTTAAACTTTCTTTCAAGAACTTCTCTTTTTTAAAATTTTTAACACGTGAAATAAAATCACAAAAATTAAAATTTCATATGACATTTTTAACATTATTCGTTTTCGAAAACTTTTTATAAAATTTTTATTTTTTTTCTATTATTATTACTTAGACAACTTACATATGCATTAATACATAAGTAAGTGCATAAAAATACTACAAAGAGTGTTTTTATAAAGGATTCAATGCAACGTTTATGATCCCATCGAAAAATGGTTAAAAGTAGTTTTTCAAGATATTTTAAATTGAAATGTCATTGAAATTATTCGAAAAATATAATTTTCTCTTATCAAACTTGCTACAAGCGTTTGAAGAAGCTTAAAAATTTTTAATGAACAATACTACTAATAGCTCCTATACTTCTTTCAAAAACGAACACATATACTCGTATGACTGCATCCAATTTGAGAGAAAATAATTATTTAGAAAACCAAAAAAAGGTCAATTGATTAATGTGAAAAACTCCACAAAAATTCCTAGAATTTTATCTTTTAGTACGGTAAAAGATAACGGTAAATGGCATGTCATCGAAAAATATAATTATTTTTCTTAACACACGCATTTAAGCCTTAAATTCAAGCATTATGTTAACCCCTCTTTCAACTTTTTTTTTTCGCCCTAAAGGTATGCAATCTTTTTTAATTTTTTTTTATATGAATGAGAGTAGTTTTAGTAATGTAGTACACAGCTGTATTATTTTTAGAAGCATTATTTTCAATGGCAACAATATAAAACATGGGTTTGACCCAACTTTATTTAATTCTCATATCTTGTCAGACTTCTATTAAATTTAGATTCAATTGAAGGAGTTATGTATAATGTACCTTACGATTAAATAATTTAAATTAAAACTTGAAAAAAAATCTTAACGAATTTATTCTTTAAAATGTTGTTATAAGTACAAACATAGATTAGCTAAAATTTGTTTTTTTTTTATTAAATTTAAAATGAAATGAAAAATCCCACTTTACACTTAAATTAGAAATTTAATTCAATTATATTTTGCTTCATAATATTTTCTTGACTAGATTTTTATTAGATAGTTAATTTTCTTTTCTATCTAACTACATTCCTATCCACTATTCTTTTATAGTTGTTATATTTGTCATATTATAAAAAATAAATAAAATAATTTGCTATCGAAATGATTTTTATCTAATAATAAAAATGCCATCGGTATTGTAAAACAACATCAGGACAGATTTTTTTCTTCTTTTTTCTCTTTTTTTTTTTTTAAATAATAATTTCTGAACACATCCATAAAATAATGTTAAAAGTGACAATTTTCATGTATTGAAAATAATATACAGATAGTTGTAGTGCACATGAATATATTTGTTATACGTCTATACATTAATGTATGGACATAATCAAAAAGCTAATGTTAAGTTTATTAGATTTGAAAGTTGATTTCATATAGTTACATTTGGAATATAAAAAGTTAAAAAGTTTTCAAGGACTTTTTGAATACAATTTGCACAGAGGAAATGAGGAAAAAGAAAACTATGAACGCGAAATATAATGTCAATAAAATTTTATATTTTTATTTTATATTATGTCTATATAAAAGTATATACATTGTTGATTACTTGCATCGTAATATAGAAGATGATTCAATTTATGAATTCAGAAAATGAGATTTTATTTTTTAGTTCAATTGTAAAATATTATTTGCACGTATATTCAACAACTTGTAATAATTTTATAATCAATTTCAAATTACAATTTTTAAATTATTAAATTTTTATATAAAATTTAATAATTTAAGAAATTAAAAGAATATATAGAAGTTTAATAATATTAAGTTTGTAAAAATTGCATGAGATGAAAACATGGCTTCAATTACATGCACATGTGATATTATTTAAATAATATACACATCTATCACAGACGCACTGTGACCCGGAGAGAAATTAGGGAAAAAATCGTTTTATAATTGAAACAATAAATGTGCCTGATAGACGTACCATCTAATAATTCATAAGTTAGATAGTTATAATGCGTTATAAATGGTTGCTGTTTGGCAATCATTCTCTTCCACAATATTCGGTTCATGACGATCATAGTTCATCGGGGATTGCCATTTCTTTCTTGCTCAATTTACCACATTTAATTCAAAAATCCCTGTTCTTTCCAAACCCTATTTATTCCTATATAACTTCCCTTTCAGAATTTTTTTTTTAATTACATTGTACTTAATAAAACACGTATTTAATCATTGATTAAAACAAAAGACCAAGTGTCGAAAATGCATTTGGTCCAAATTCAAAAAACGGAAATTAAAATAAGCAAATTAAAAAAAATAAAAGTGATAAGAAAATTATAATGCTAATGGAATTTCCCGCAATTTTGGATCTCTTACCCTTTTTTCTTCAAGGCCCCCTTGAAAATTTTCTGAAAATGGGAAACTTCCCACGATTTGGCAATTCCACTCTAAAATTCGATTTGCACAATATTAAAAATCGCAACTCTATTCGTGGTCGACACAACACTTATTTACACAATTTCCAACTAATCATTTTCAAATTTGTTTGGAGCACTCTTTGATATTCATTTGAATTTCCTTTTACATAAAATTTGATAATGCATGACATATTTAACTTAAATAAAATAGAAAATTCGTTTTATAAAATTCATTTCTTGAAAAAAAATATAGTGTTTTTCAAGAATTTAAATTAAAAGTTAGTTTCCAATTTTTTTTTTTTTTATTGTGTTATGAATAAAGCCTGAAAATATGTTATGATTCAACATTTATATAAGGTAATTTTAAATCCGCTTTTCTTACATGCATTACATTTAATATTTATATGGATTTAAAGTTAATACATAAGTACCTAAGTGATAAAAAAAATTGATTCGTGTATTCAAATTTTCCGCTTCATATATGAATTACTTTTAACTTTTGAACTTTAAATATTTTTAAGTATTCTATTTTATACATTTACAAAATTGTTAAAAAATTTTGTTTTTAAAACGAATTATGTCATGATTTACGTAAAATTTTATATTGTATGAACTACAATTTTAGAGTTAATTCACAAATGTAGTTTTATTATTATTCAAAAGGTTATTTATAAATTCATTTCTCATAAATTCATAAGTTCTCAAATTAGGATCTTCTAAATCTTATATTTAAAGATTTTATAACTTTTAGCGTCAAATTTTTCATGAATTTTCTAAAATTTCAATAGAAACTAAAAGGAGCAAAAAGCGGGGCCACCGGTCTTCCTCTACACGACTTTTTGCGAGCTACTCACAGGCGATTTTTTGCGATCCGGTTACATGAGCACTATTTCTAGGGCCCTGATACATCTCAGTATAACGTTTACTTAGAACTATGAAACCCTTATAACCGTAGAGCTAGTTTTGGAGAAGTCAACGGTTTACTAAAAATTTTCAAATTTTTTTCGAAGTCTGTTCTCTATAGATTTTTGCTATGAAATTTTGCATTATCCTAAATATTATAAAACTTCTCCTTAAATCACAAATTAAATATCCAAAAATTTTACGTAATTATATTAAATACTATTTTTGGAATCCTCCTCCATTTCGTTTTTATTAATTAATCTTAAATATTATACACAATATGTTTCTAAATACATTTATAATAATTAAAAATTTATTATAATGTAAATACAAAAAAAGTGTCAAGGAAATAATTATTTTTATTAAAATATCCTTTACACATTTTTTCCAAAAAAAAAGTGAAAACGTTTCCAAAATATTAATCAACTTTTATTCATCAATTTCCATAAAATAAAAAAAAATACAAACATTCTCCTCACTTTACTAGACTAGCAACTAAATTAATTATAATAATTTTTTTTTTGTTTTAATTTTTTTTAACACCCTCACACTACACTTAATAGTAATGCTCATTTAATGAAATAATTTTCTAAAAATAATATACATCTGACACACACTCCTCCCCCTTCCCAAAACAATATCACTTCTCCCTCTCTTTTTTCTTTGTGCTCCTTTCAAATTCTCATCACGAATATTTCATTACACTTTCAATTCACACTGTGTTGTTGAAAAATTTCATTTCTAACAGAGAGCGTCACAAAATTCAAAGAATTTGGCAAAAAAAAACAAAAACAAAGACCAGGAACAAAGAAATGAAAAAAAAAATGTGCGCCCACCAGACAAAAAAAGCACAAAAAAGGAAAAAAAAATTGTCGTTCCTTTTTTGTCATTGCATTGGACGCAAAATGAAAATTATTGTAAAAAAACAAAAACAAAATGAAATTCACAAACGTCAACAGGTGTTATAGCAATTACAGTAATATGACTCGACTTACCGTTAGCGAAATGTATCTATTCAACTTTTTTTTCTTTTATTATATTTTCACCGTTGTGACTTTGTTTTTGAGTTTGTTTTTCTCTGATGGCTATAAAATATGCTTTAGAAGATGTTACAAACATCCTTTTCGATTCCATAATGCAAAATTTATACAGGCCTCTTATTCACATTGCACATTTTTTATAAGAAAAACATTACTGCGAGATTATGTGCTCCTGGTTTCCGGCTTTAAATATTTGTGATTAATTTAATTTTCTTCAATTTAATCAAAATATGAAAACTACTAATTCTCTTACATCATGCACGCATTGAAGTTGCTTATTTAATTCAATGGTACTCCTATTCCATACAAAGCAGAACAATTTCTCATACCTTAAGGCATCGTCCCTCCTTCCCCTTTAGATAGAGCGGATACGTACATTAACCCTCTAAGAACGTAAATGGCGAGTTTGCCTACTGCTGCCAATATACCTAAGAATTTCGCCCAAAGCACTTATTATCAAAACAATATTATGGAAAGGAGTCAGTATCGTGCTAAAGCATCCTTTTGTTACAATTCAACTCCGAATATTGCAACCATCTTTGACCAATTTTGAGCCAATCAAATACCGTACATGTTCATGTACAGAATGATTTTGTTTCTGCATTTTATTGTTATATTATTCTTGAAAATAATTAAAAAATCCTGTTACTTTTTTTAATATTTCGAAATTGGGCCCAATAAAATTTGTTTTGTTTACTATTTTTTTTTTTATTTGTATCGTAATTTTTTTAATACCATGTTCAGCTGCCAATTTTAATTTTGAAATGAAAAATATTAAAAAAAGGCCTCATTTTTTTCTTCTGTATTTTTTATTTTGTTTGTAATTCATTATATAGAATTCTCTAAAGGATAACATCATAATATTTTAGTATAACACTAGGGATTACATATAACGCGAAAACATAACAATTTATAGTTGAATTTTTTTTTCCATAAAATTTATAATATATTACAAACATAAATATACAAGCTTATGCATAAGTTAGTTAATAAAATTTTTATAACAATATTTTATATTTAAAAAGAATATACTTTTTTTTAATTGGTTTCTTGTATGCCATATTAACATTTCTGTCACAAAATAGATTATTTTTCAAATAAAAGTACGAACTTCAAAACGATAATAACTTTTTGTAAATGAATGGGCATTGTTTATTTCTAATTATTTTCTGTTTCTTCCTTTTTTTTTATGAAAGTTAATTATTTTATATCAAAATTTTATTTAAAGGGTAAATATATGTATACAATTTATGTAAATGCATATAAGTGATTTAAAGTGACCAAATCAATCCGGTTAAAAATTAAATTTTATAGCTTCATAACAACTGAATCACAACGATTTCATTGAATTTGTTGCAAAACTAATTGAAATTTTGTAGAATATTATGAAAAGTTTTCAATGCATCCGTGAGAAATTTATGTATTCGTATAAGGTCAATTAATTATGTTAGATTACCAGAGTTTACGAAATACGATTTTGAGTTTCCATTTAAAATTATTCGATACATAATGGATTGGTAAAAAATTGTGTAATACAACTTGGAGTTTTACAATAATTTTAAACTTAATCACATATGCATATGAATTTTATAAGTATTATATTGTTATATTTATTTAACCACTCACTGTACCCAATGAAAAATTGGGTATCAACAAAAAAAAGCTGAACTAAGTACATAAAATAAGATAATATAGATGACTACCCTTCTCTACATTTTTAACACATACAATATGGTAACACTTAAAATACCTATGATGATTTAGATTTTATGTAAATTACTATATGTAAAATGATTATAATAAATTAAAATTGTAATTGAATATGAAACAAAAATATTTGAAAATATAAATTTTTTTATACAATTTTATTTATTAAAATCTAAAATGGAATTGACATTATAAAATCATTGCAGCAATCTAAAATAAAAAAAAAATATAACAGTTTAATTATATATATGACAACTTTATTTGTAAATCTGCTTTTATTTTTTTTTAAAATTTAATATTTTGGACAAAATAATTAATAAATTTTATATTAAATTTTTAACTAGTTTATAGGAAATACATAATCGAATATTTTTGTAGCAGAAACGTAATATTGTATAAGTCGAGCTAACATAAAATCGGAATAGTATAATAAGTGAATTCTTCATATTTAAGTCTATAAATTTAGAAAAATTTGCTTATATTTAAGTAATGTTCTAAGATATGTTAAAAAATTAAATCTTGGAAAATCATATTTTTCGAAAAACTAGTATACAAAAATATGGTTGAACTCAAACAAACTTCTTGAATCAAATAAAAAATATAATAGATACCAAAATTAAATAATGTTATAAATAAAAATTTTATAAACTCGGTTTCAATTCGAATATTTAAAATTCTATTGACTTTGTATATGTATATTTATGTTAAAACTTGATTTACTTGAAACTATAACTTTGGACTTAGACAGTTTTGCTTTTAATAAATTTCAACTTACATAGTAGGTTGAATTAGGATTCGTCTCTCAGTATTATAATATATGCATTAATTTTTAATTTCGATTTTTTCAAATATATTTAAATTAAATTATTTATTGTGAGTTTTTAAAATCCAAATAATAGTTTTGTATAACAAATTATCATAGAAATTTCTATATTTTACACGCAATTATTATTTAATTATTTCATTCACACGGAGTATAGTGTAATTTATTTTTAAATATATTTTATCAAATAATATTTTTTGATGATTTATTTATAATATTTATATATTGATATATGTATATACGTGGATGTATGTAGTCAATACACATTGAAATCTTAAATTGATAGTATTAAAAATGATAGTATTTTGTTATAATATTAAAATATTTTGCAATTAAAAATTGAACTGTAATAATTATTATCCAAATATTAATTAAAAAATTTAAAATAACAAATTAATACATCATAATTTTCAATCGAAATCAATGAAAAAAAAATTTTGATGTGATCAGCACATAACCGACTGCAATATGTTATTCTAGTTTAATATTTAGCGAGAGTATTACACAAGATTGTAAAAATGCTTTTTAAATACTTCTTTCAGTAAGTTTTTAGTTAACATAACTAGAAAAATGTGAATTTAGAGTTTACAAAGAGTATTTTTTGCTTTGTGTCATTCGAATTCCCTGAAGAGCTAGTTTCGGTAGTTAGCTTCGGTAGCAAACCGAACTCAAATATTAAATTTCAAGGAATTTCATCAAGTCGGTCAATAGATATGCTAAAAACTTTGACTCCCATTTCAGTTTTTCAATTCTAATCGTTCTAAAAAATTTATATATTCATTGTTTTAACACGCCGAATTTAAATATTAAATTCGAAGAAAATTGGATGATTATTTTTTTTTTATATACGCAAAAATGTAAAATCGGCTTACAAAATGGTCCATACGACGGCCATCAAATGGAGCACTGCGTTTACAGAGAAAACTCGATATGCAAAATTTGGTGTCATTCTTTGGTGTCATTACCTCCCTAATTGTATGCAATGCGGTCAATAAAAAAACACTTAAAAAGCAATTAAATTTTAATCTATTGACAATTTGTTTGATATTATACATACAAAACATTATTTCTAAATTACTTTTCAATATTATTATAACAAATTATTATAGTAATA
Source organism: Condylostylus longicornis (assembly GCF_029603195.1). Classification (NCBI taxonomy): domain Eukaryota; kingdom Metazoa; phylum Arthropoda; class Insecta; order Diptera; family Dolichopodidae; genus Condylostylus; species Condylostylus longicornis. Next base: position 3,233,565 of record NW_026578013.1, on the reverse strand, counting down.
AAACGATTTTGTTGATTATTTTTTTTTTTGAAATAACATGATAATATAATTGAAATACCATTGTAATTTTGTTCAGACAATCTTGCTTATACTCGTAACCTTAGATTTCAATTTAATTAAATTTAATACGTTTTGTCTTAGATTAGATATAAGAATAACTATAGTCAAATATAGTTATATATATTATGTATATCTATATATAGTTATCATGTCTATAGTTTTCGTTATCATAGGAGCCTTTTAATTCAAAAATCATGCAGAACTTGTTGAAAATAAAACTCTTAAATAATTTTAAAAAATAATAAATTTCTTATTTTCATATCTATTTCGGGTAAATAATGTAACAATATTGAAATTAAATACTAAATAATTATGAACAAGTCCTAGTTCATTCAATGTCCAAGTTTAATTGCAAGACACAATTTGCTAATTACTTATGATCTGAGTTCTGTTGTCATTCCCAATTTTGTAAATATTTTTTCTATTTACAAAAATGCAATAATTTATTGAAGAATTCGTCACTTACTAAGCCTTAAGAAATTAGTATACCACTTTTATTTTTATTTACATAATACGTACATATATACATGTAATAAGACGTTCGTCAAAAAAGCTAAACTTAATATTATTCTAAAAAGAAATTAAATAAGTTCACTTGAACGCATACTGTCATATATTTAAAATAAAACTTTTTATAAAAAAAAAAAAAAATACCCCACTTCATGGTTCAAGTAAAAAATTTCTAGCAAACTTTTGTATATAATTAATTAAATGTACACATACAAACATTATGCTACTCTTTAATTTCTTTTAATCACATTATATGTGTGTCACTGTTCGAAATTTCGTTAAACTTATTTACCACCTTCTGTCTTTTTTTCTTATTTTTATTAATATTGCAAGAGAACTTCTTCTTGAAGAGTAAAACTCATATATAATTTATTTTTAAAAGGCAGCGAAATTATACTGAGATCCAATTTATATGTTCTAGCATATTAGATATGCACATGTAAGCATTAATATACAGTTACGTAAATATACACTTACACCAAAAAAAAAATAATCAAACAAAATTTTGAAAATTTAATATAAAATCTATCTCCTTATTTCCAACAGGATATCATTTTACACACACAATATTTTATATCTTGCAATATTTATTTAAATAAGTCATACGTTTTTAAATTATGACACTTATACACCATACAAGATGACACTTAAAGTCTTCAAGTTCCTATATTATATACATAATGTATGTATGTTCTCCTCTCTGTCACTCTCTCTTGTTCTTTTGTAAATTTATAATAAAAACAAAGTTCAGTAAATTTTGTAGTCGTATAACAAACTATAAGTACATTATATCAGGAAAAAATATCACTTTACAACTTTATTTAATATATGAAAACAACAAAAAAACAAAAATAAATAAAAAAAAGAAACTAGAAATAGAAACTTTGTAGGACTTTTTTCACATCATTAACATCATGCAAAGTCATCAAAACTTCATTAAAATTCTGGATGACTTAATGTTGATAATTAAAAACAAAAACAAAATGGAATACAATAAAAAAAATGCGAAAGAAATTCCACATAATATCGGTAAAAATGGCAAAAAAAAAAAAGAAAAAAAAATCACAATCAGTCTTTTGAAAATCTATATATACGAGTATAACAAAAAGGTTAGAAAAATATAACAATTTTGTACGGTACAAGCACATTGAAGAAGATATAAAAGAGATGACGCATAAATATTACGGAAAACTTTTTTGTTACCAGCATTATTCCTTTATACAAATTGTATATGTACATACACAGAAATGCACAAATTAAGTACATATTACTTATATACATGTACTCATATAATACATGGAAAATTTATGTAACTTCCGCTCGATTAAAAATTTTCAAAACAAATATTTTAATTCCTCAAGTTTTGCTTATACAAAAATTAACTTTCTTAATATAATATTAACTTAGAATAATCTAGATGACTATACGAGAATTTTAGATATATCGGTAGCACAATTATATTAATTGAGTTGATAGTGATTGTATTATCAAAATCAATTAAGTTCACTTTGCATCATTTGTTAAATTTAATTTTTCAGATTGCTTTATATTAACACTTTAAGAAATAAGAATTTATTTTAAATAAGGTTACATTTTAGCTTTGCTATAGCCCCAAATATTATTTCATATTCGTATGTACATCCCAATGAGTTAAATTAATATGATTAACAAAAATATTTTTGATTTAATGTCAAAATTTCGTTACCGTAACGTAAAGTTTTACGTTCGTTGTATCAAATATAATTTGATTTACCAAAATAATTTTCAATACATATTTGCATTTTTATTCAAAATTAAAATCATTCTAACAGTATATAATTCCAATCCAATCATTTCAATGTTAGAATGAAACAACTAATTTGGTAGCGATAAAATACATTCCGTTCACCGTGTACTCAACATTTTTCTTTTGAAGTTATAAATCTTTATTTTGAATGTTGGCATTTGAAATTAATTAAAATGTCAAGTTTGGTGTCTTTTTTTATTATCTGTTTGTACCACTCTTTCTATCTTCTCTTCAAATACTTATGTGATTTTTTTTATGTTTTCCTTTTACTTAAAAAAAAGTACGTTTCCTTACTTTTTGAATAAAAAATTTTATTACTAATTAAATAAAATATTTTGTATGTATGTGTATATATTTTGTACGCCAAGTTTATAGTAAATGTACTGTGAAATGACGAGACATTTATTTAAAAATTTAGTCTCAATTGAAGAATGCAACAAATAATGTACAGACATATTGTAAATCCGCTTACGTATGTGTTATGTAAGAGTCCTAAATAATATGTTTCCTTATATATCAATTTACATATACACATGAGAAAAAACGCACATAGTAATTTATAAATTTATTCAAGTTGTTTCTCAATTAAAAGAGTATGTTAAATAATTACATTGCTATATACAAATAATTAAAAAATAATGTTATGGAAAATTAATTAAAAGAAAAAAAAAATATTTTAAAAACTTAAACTTAAAAAATTTATTTTGTTGAAAAATTTTACAAAATTACTTTAAGGTAATTAAGAGTTTTATTTAAAGTTTTGTACAAAAAAAAATTATACCGAAGAAAATTACCGAACAAAAAATAATCAATATTATTTTTATAACTTACTTGTGAAAGGTTTTTGCAAAATGCATTTTGGTCTATATTACCTTTTGTATAGATTCTGTTATATCAAACTACTCTCTAATAGTAATATATTATCAAACTACTCTCGGCGATTTCTGAGGCGTTTTGACCTCGCAGAATCGATTTTCTGATGGCCTAATTTCAACATTAAAAATGCCAGTGATAGAGTTAACGGGATCCGTTCCGGTAGTGTCCTCCTATTCAGCTCTCTGACTGAATCGAAAGTAGACGGATTTACTTTCCTATATTTAAGAAAATAAATGTAAAATTTTAAGATAAATATCGTATAAAGGCGACATATTTAAATTTATAGAAAATTTTTTATTCTTATAACTCTTCTTTATAACTCCGTAAACTGCTACTGCCAAATACTTTGAAATATTGTAGAATGTAGATTGCTATGTACACCTTAACAATATTTCGTATCTCTACCCAATTAAAACTTCCAAACACATTCATAATTTTATTGACTACAATTACTTTAATATTTGTTTGTAATAATTGACTATTTTAAATTTAATTTAATTTTAAATAATTACATATAATTAATTTTTTAATTATTTGCACATTCTTTTTACAATTTTTCCAACTTTTATTAATAAATAATTTATTAAAAATTTACCATATGAATTTTTAATATCTTTAACATTAATTAATTCTAAATTAAATATTTTCTTCCCATATTATTAAATTACAAATACATAAAAAATTGTTAGCGTATGTTGTATTGTCATTTGTGCTTCACACGTTATCAAGCGCTATGTATAACACTTTTATAACGTCAGTCATTTTTTAATGACAAACTTTAGAAAATATACGATAACTTTCAAGTATTCTCGCAATATAAATTTCTCAAAAGAAAAAATATTTTTTTTTCCTTTTTATTGCAGAAGTTGATTTTATGATATACTCAAAAATACTTGCTCGTTTATTATAGAAAAAATTTTTTTTAATATTAAACTCTTGAAAATTAAATGAATATTAAAGAAAATTAAATTATAATCAACTCTTCCATCTGTTCAAAGAAGAAAGTTTTGTTAATTTTTTAAACAATTCTTTTCTACATTTTTATTATAACTCTTATATTGTATGCGATTGTGTCACATAGTAGAAACTTTTATTAATATTTTAATAAAATAATTTTTTCTTTTCTTGCAATTGTTATTAATATTGAAATATTTTTTTAATATTTTCTATTAAATTTTCAAATATAAAGAAATTAAATTGTTGTTTTTTTTTTTTTAAACAAATTCCAAGTTTTTTTCAATTTACAATTGAAATGATTTTAATTTTTAACTCTCTCTTTCTTATTAATTTTTCTTTATATTCAAATTGAAAATCTCAATTATTATTTATGAGTATATATGTATGTACATAAGTATGTGTATGTATTGTAGTCAATGAATTAAAAGCTAAATTTATTTTAATTTAAAAGTAGGTCAATTTTAATATATAAAATTATTTTTATTTTTTTAATATATTTTATTGATTTAATAAAATAATAGAATGATTGATGAAAAAATTTATTTGGTATTGCACACAAGAGATTTCATCCAGGTACGATACAAGTGGCAAAATAATGGTATTATTGCCTCTCAGAAGTTTTTAATAAACAGTACTTTCCTTAAAGTTCTTATTAAACAGTAATTTTCTTAACAACCCCTGAATATATGCAATATTTTTACAACTTTTATAAAACTATTCTAATCAAATTAAAAAATTTGTGTTATATGTGAGAGTCTATGTGAAATTCTTCATGTACAAATTCAGTTCATGTGCAAATATAATACGAAACTCTAAGTTTTAAAATTTCTCCAGTTTTAATTTAAAGAATTAATTTTTATGAAAAACATTCTAATTTTATTTCCGTATGATTTTGTAGATTCTAGATTTTTAACGGAACCCCTCTTCACTACCGGCATTTCTCACTTCATAAGCCATTCCTGACTTATTTTAGATTCTACAAACTCCCACCTATACTATCCCCGTCCCAAGTATAAACCTAGAAAATATCCCCAAGAGAATCGGACAGCAGTTCCCGAACGATTAGGAAACAAAACAATTGCGACGTCGGACAGCCGGTACAGGGTAGTCGCAAAGTATTTGCAAGGCGGTTTCGTCACCACAAAATATGCAAAAGTGTAATGCTAGAAAAACGCTAAATTGTAATTCTTAAAAAACCAAAATACAAAAGTGTTACATGATATTTTAAGAATTTATGTCACTAATATTAAAACAGCTGTAACAACCTTAAACATTAAATATGATAAACCATTTTTTCATATAAATTTAAAATTAATATAAAAATTTCAAAAATTTAATTATAGATTACAAATTTTTAGAAATGTGCAGTCCGCCATAATAATATTATTATAAAAATCATAATTTGTTGTACATACAAGCACATGCGAAACGCCACCTCTAAATAACATTACATAGCATAACGTGCTCGAAATATAAAAATGGTACAAGTTTCATACTTAAAATTTTTTAATGAAAATAAATTTAAATTAGAAATATACGCCTAATAAAAATTTTTTGGATGCATATTATTTTTAATATTCAAAAAATAAAAAAAAATTTGTATAATAAAATAAAAATCAAATTTGTCTGTATAAATTTAAGAATTTCAATTTTTTTTTGCATGGCCAGCGTCTATCGCCTTTTCTTTTATGTTTCCACCAGCAAAATGCATCATTTCTAAAAGTCTCAATATAAATAAATAATTATAATGTAATAAAATTAAAATTCGTTCCACATTATATTTTTTGTCATTCTTTCTATAATATTAATCATTAATTTTTTAAATAAAATATGAAAAATTTCGTTTATTTCGTCTGTCTTACTAAAAATTTTGAGTTTGCGATTAAGGAAACGTTTAGACATCTAACATTGTTGTTTATGCATTATGTTTGATAAGAATTTTATGAATTTCTACATTTTCCATTCAGTAATATGCGCGGACTTTTATACATCAAATTTTAATCAAATCAAAAAAATTAATGAACAGAATTTGATAATAGAACAATTGACGAATCTTTTATAAATTGTATACTTGCATTGTTGAAGAAATATATGAGCTATTATACGAGTACGCATGTCACTTAAATAAATCAAATAAATTTTCATAAAACTTGCTAATTATTAAATTTTAAAATTAACTTTAAGATAAATTTTATTTTACTGCGTACAAATTAGAAATTTTACAATTTGATCTGATCTAATATATTTTCTATATCTTTAGTTCTTTACATATTATTTATTAGTTTATAAATCGTATAATATTCTAAAATATTATAACATATTTGCTTTACTATAAATTTTAAATATAGCCACATAATTTTTTCTTGAAAATATTTATTCTTATTTTAATAACAGCTATCTATGCTTTGCCAATTTTTTTCATATTTTATTGTTATTGTATTCTATATATGACATACTATGTCAACCAGATCAAACCATAAATATCTGCATAATTAAATATTAAAAAGCGTTATAAAATATAATATTATAATAAAATAAATATATATATGTATATAACCATATACACGAAGAGTGATTCAATTTGGATATAATAGATACTATAGCATAATTTAAATTACGTCACCTATCTAATAAAATTCAATGACGCAAGAAACTACGATATCATTCACCAGCCCTATAATTCTCCCAGGAGAGAAGTAGGATTTAAAAAAAAATTATATTTAAATTAAATATTTTGCTTTATATTACAAAAAAACATTAATAATTCAAAGAGCTAAAATAAATATGTTACGGTAAAATCTTTTTAAATACCGCATATTCAGAAAGGTGAAGTGTTTCGGGTTTTATATACCGTAAAATAACATAAACAAATTACATTATGACATTAAGACATCTGTTTTTCAATTATTTCTAGGATCCTCTTCAAATTTCTTACAGCAAATGTTCAGAAAGAAAATTTTTAGAATTCGATTTCATTATTCGAATATTACACTGAAAACTTTATGCGCATTTCAATTGAATAACCCTTTTGACGAATTTTTTTTTTTTTTTTGAAAATCTTAAGTTAAATGCTTTTTAAAAGTTGTAATTTATCATAAATATAATTTTATAGTTTAACTATTTCTAATATGTGATGGCAAAGAAAATTTTTTATTTTAAATATTAATGTAGGTGGTTTTGCTGGGATAAATAAATGCATTTGTTAGCTAAAATAATCTAGTATATAATTTAAAAAAAAAAGAGAATTTTTTTGTAATGAAATCAATATACAAAAATTTATTTTATTTTTATATTCTTTGTCAATAAAAAATCTCAATGTCATAAAATATTGAGGTGAAAATTGTACTTTTGATATTTTTGAATAATTCGAAATATGTAAAAATATTTTAAAATCATTGTTTAGTCATTGAAATAAAATTTTATACGAGTATTAAAAATTTTCGTAATGCAAAATCTATAAATTTTATATTTTAAAAATGTGAATGCAGCATCAATTTTAGGAACTTGTTTTATATAGTGTATTTCAGTCTAATCAGTTCGCTTAAATGTAATTTTCAACTTCAAATTCACATATTCAAACAATAAACTAGATGATCATTTGAACTAAAGCAGTTTGATTGGTTAAACTTGTCATGCAATTAAGAAAATCAAATAAAATTTATTTTAATTTTAATTTTCTGCAAGAATTTCTTCTTAAATATTGTGATTGAATTAAAAGTTTTGAACTACCTTGTCTTGAAATCTATGCAAAAATATATGAAAATCTCGAATAATTTTAATTTAATAAATAAATTGAAATCTAATAAAAATTTTAATTTAAAAATTTTGAAATTATTTTTCGTCTATATTTACAACAAAACTTAATTAGTGCAGTATTTTGAACTTATTTAATCATCATTTAAAATATTTAATGTCTCTGAACTTTTACAACAAAAATATTTAGTCGAAAAAATTCAAAATATTTTGTTTTTTTTTTTTTTTTGTTGAATTTTTTTGTTAATAAGAAAAACTCTTAGATATACGTACTTAAATTTATTTTTAGACTGAAAGAAAAAGTACGATATTTTTTTACTTGAAATTTTTAAAATATTTTTTATATATTTATTTTTTTATTAAACATAAAAAAAAAGGAAAAAATGCAGTTTTTTAACAGAATTAAATATTTCTGTTTTCTTTTCCCAATTATAAAGTAAAACAGAAATATTTGAAATTTTTTTAATTAATTAAGAAAATTTGAATTCTTAAATTCAGAGGTCAAAAATACTTAGTATATATTGAGGACAGTTTATTAGAAAATGTTCTATATGATGAAAATTGTAATATATTTGTATAGTTGAATTAATACAAGAAGTCTACAGACTAGTATAGTAAAACAGCGACACTAGAATAACAAAACAAAGTTGCAATAAAGAATAGACTCTTATAGTACATAAAAAACCTAACCATTTTTGGTTTACTAATTATTTAATAAAGAAAGGCCCATTCCAAATTGATATAAAAATCTCCGAATTAAGTGTAAAAATTAAAAAATTTTCTCATTGAATATTTATAGTTTCCCTTAATGAATTACGTGCAAACTTCATATTTATAACGAATGTTATTTTAATATACGTGTACATGCAACTTGTAATCATTTCAAAAATTAATCATTTTTCTTTAATATCGTAAATACGAACATCCAATTAAAATTTAAAAAATGTTACCACAAACTTACATACATATGTATTTTCAATGTCAAATTTTAAAATTATTTTAATTTTTTGAACTTATTTTAGAAAATTTACCTTTTTAAATATATACATACATAAATATAAATAAATTCCATTATAATTGAAATATTTTTTAATAATAGAAATTATTTTGACATTATCTCAAAGATTTTGTCACATGAAAATTAAAACCACATCTCACGGAATGACATATTATGAATTTTTATTTTATGTTTTTACATAGCTACTTGTATACTTTGTTCAGTTTCTTCACGTAATACGAGTATATACATACACACACATAATTTAAAATCACATTGACGATTTTAGCAAAACACAACCTCAAATAAACCGCCTTCTTTTCAAAATAATTTATTAATTTTCTTCTTTATTTTTTCACTTAATTTTCAAATATTTATACTAAAATATTTTTTTCAAAAATTTATAAGAAAATTAGGAAAAGAAAATTAATCAACGAAAAAATTTTAAAAGTTTTTTTGTTTTTTTGTTTTATAACATTAATTCATAATATTATACTTAGTAGCATCTTAAGAATTTACAATATTTATAAATTTTACACCCTATAGCTATTTATGTATTTTTAATATTAATTCTATTAGAAATTTGCAGTTTTTAGTTTGCAATAGCTAAATTTCATGTTACAGATGCATAAATGTTTTCCTTTTGTTAAATTTCGTTAATTCGTAATTAATCTGCTATCGCTCATAGGCAAAATTGAAACAAATTGCTACTGAAAATTTTTAGGCTTCCGTTCTACTTTGTCTTTGTTGCTCTGCTAATAATGATGTTCATATCGCTGCATATACATATATGTAACTCACGCAATTTTAAAAAAAAATATAGGGTGTAATGTAATACTACTGATATTTATTGACGTATTGTAGGCGGCTTTTATTATTATAGTTCAAGGTACTCAACTTTGAATATCATATAGTAAACAAAGGAAAACAAAGGAAGGGACCATCAAAAATAATAAAACCAAAATAATCTTGTTGATTTTTTTTTTTCTTGCACTTGAACTAATGAGTTTGTGTTGAAAATTTAATTCGAAATCTTAATTAATTTAAATGAATTAGAATAATCAAATTTTTTTTGAAAATATTACGAGAAACTTTTATCAATATTTAAATTTTCACCATAAATTTTGAATTACGACCAATATTATTAGTCTTACAATCAATGTAATTAAAAGATCAAATTTATTTTTAATAATAATGTTTTACGAATAAATAACAAAAAAAAAGGTAAAAATTCTGATTTTGACGAACTTTATCTCGAAAACTATGGCACAGATCAAATTAATTGTAAGACAAAAAATAAAGAGGAATCAATTTTTTGTAAAATTTTTTTCAACAGTCTGTAGCTCGAAAACGAGTATACTGCAACCCCACCCATACAATTTTTGGTTGAAATCAAAGAATCATCACTGAGTCTATTTGCCATCTTATACGATATACCCTGTATAGTAAAATCTTAGACTTTGTTTATGGTAAAATATTTCACTTCAACCAAATAAATAATGTTTTACCATATTCTTTAAATCGTACGAAATTCTCAAGTATATTGAATAAATTAAATTTTTGACTGACAAAATTTACAACATGTGTTAAATTCTCGATAAAAATTTTTTTGCAATATATCACAGCATATAATAATATAGATTAGGAGAATCATTACTTTCTCCATACTTAGGTACACTGATAATGTCTTAATAATTTCATTTCAAAATCATAAAATCAAAGCATAAAATTTTGAATTACTAAAAATTATTTATTTTTTTCTTTTTTTTTTCTTTTGTGATTATTATTTTTCTCATTTAAGTAGGTAATTAATAGGTAATAAATAATTTTCATCGCTTTATAATGCGCAAATAAAATTAGAAAATGATACAAATAATAACGAAATTAACGAATTATGTATAGGTTATTTATAAATTTTATGAACTATAACGTTTAAAGATAAGAATAATGCATAAAATTTATTGTGTGCATCGTAAATCATTGAAAAAAAAATACAAACAAATATAAATTTTCTTCTAATATGTTAACTCTGCATTTTATCATTAAATTATTCAAGTACGTACTTATTATAAATGTGTAGGTATTTATGAAATTATGGACGAATTAATCTTTTTTGCAATAAGGTACCTTGGTATTACCTTGGTATTAAAAATAATATCAGTAGAACAAAATAAATCCTCAAGGAAAATAATAACTGCGGTTTGAACAAACCTTAAAGATTAATCAAATCCTATGGTAATAAACCAAAAATTGTTCTTGATCAATTACTATTATCAGTAACATTGACAAGTACACAACACTATTCTCATTTAAGTATGGTTGTAGCAATTTTTAAAAACATATTATTAATAAAAAAATTTCATGATCAAAATTATTTCTCTTGAATATTCTTAAAATAATATTAAATTTCTTTTAGTACAAGTTAATAATAAAAATATAATAAATAAAATAATTTTGTTGACATTTCATAATATATTAATCTAAGAATATGTATACGGTATTAGAATACACGATTACAACCACAAAATGTCAAGTTCAAATAAGTGTAAATAATCAGTGATGTGTAAACTGTAACAAATTAATTTCAAAAAACAAAATAAAAAATTGACATCCGATTCATTTGATTACAGAGACGATTAATTAATTTTCTCTTTTTTCAATTTCAACATACAAAATAATCTATTGATTTATTAATTATTTGTATAGAAAGTTATTGACATTTGTGTAAATATATAATATAAAAGAAAAATAATTAAAATTAATAAATTTTAATATATACTTACATCAGTTTTTCACATTTGCATATTATGTATACAGAAATTTATACATATACCTACAAGTTAATTAAGATTAAACGTATTATAAATTTTCATGCGTTTATTCGTGTGTATTAACGTTTTATAAATAAATATACAAAACATCATTGAAAATAAAATTTATTGTGAAATATTATATATGTATGTATGTAGTTCTTTATGTTCAAATCAATATGTGTATAACAAAAAGTAATAGAATAGTATAACAAATTTTATTTGAAAATCGAATTCTTAAATTAAAACATAATAGTCTGAACTAATTGCACACAATACATATAACATATTATTCAGACACATTACGACGATATTAACATTATGTATATAATATGGTATAATATGACATTATTTTTATATTAGATCATAATATGTGAGCATCATGTTATTCTATTATGCATATACATGTAAATTTAAATGTATTACAATTTTAGTTCGTTTATATATATAACAAAACCTTAACGCTCAGTATAACAAGGTCACAATACAAATTGTTAGGTTACTCGTAAAACTTACGAAAACTTTCGATAACTGCACCAGGCTTGTCACTTACGGAAACTTTCGATAACTGCACCAGGCTTGTCACTAGAATAACGAAATTTGATTCGAACCTTTTTTTTTATAACTTTATTGATTGTCGATGCATTCAAATTTTTAAATTATTGATGAGTGTTGCACAGAATATTTTACAAATAATATTGCTAGGGGAAACAATAAAAATTCCTCGCTATTCTGACAGAAGCAGGTACTTACCTCTCTTTTTCGGATTTTCTTCTATTTGGAGCAGTCTTTATTATCTGGACCCACACTGGAAAGACGCGATGTTCAAACATCATTTTGTTAATACTTTTTATTTTCCTATATTTTTTTACATCAAGCATTGCATACAATAAGTAGGGTTATTCAGTGGCACAAAATTTCGCGTATCTTCATTCTAAAGAAGCGTAATTAAATTATTTTTAGAAAAATCAAATTTGGCTGAAGCAATTTTCTTGAACTTCTTTTTCTTATGACTTCGGCTGAAACGAGATAACATTGAGCTTCATACGAGTTTATATTGACTTTTGGGGTTTTGTAAGATTTCAAGAATAGGACTCTGTAATACCGGCTAGTTTTACGGTTTCTATCATATATAAAAAATATTTTAACGGATTTATTTTTAAATTTTCTGTACAAAATATTTAGTACTTGAGTTCTTTTAGTCGCGAAATTACCTCGAAAAACTTACCTCGATGGAAATCAAATTCTTAAAAACCAAATTTTATATACTCCCGCCCATATCTGATTTTTTTATATTATTCAAATTCCCACATTATTCAAATCATAAACCATGTAACTATATAAGAGACGCACCACTATTTGAAATAAATTAAATAAATATAGAAACATAATTTACATTTAAGGCAGAAAATATTTATAAGTTTAAAAAATTTTTTATATTAATAAAATTAGATTTTTTTAAACTTTAAAATAATCATAATTTTAAATAAATCCTCACAATTAATTTATGCTTTTGTACTTATATACATAACGTATATGAATTCAACTCTTATTATATAAAACGAAATAATCCTAAAAGCTTTATAAGTTCTAAACGAAAATTGTTTTTTTGATCTAAACAAGGATCTATTATTTTAAAATTTTAAAAATTCCTTAAACTCTTACCAAAAATACTTACGGTTCGTGTCATAAAATAATAGTCTTGTTTACTAAACCAAAGTAAACAGCAGCTGCTGTATAGACTCCTACTCGAAGGAGTTGTAAAATTTTATGAAATAAAAGAAAAAAAATTCTCAAAATATTTAATTTTTAATAAAGTCATAAATGTCATAAATGTAATAATTTCATATAATATTTTATATGTTGTATGTAGCAATATAAAAACAAAACATAAAAACATAACCAAAAAAAAATAATTTGCAACTCAAATTAAATTTATTAAATAAGTAAGCAAAAACAAAAAAATAACGTGAACATGAAAAATCCGAATAATTTCTCATTCTAAACACGAAAATTCATTATAAAAATTATTTTTCTTATTATAGGTAGGTACGATATAAAATTGTAATACATTTAAATTCACATGTATATGCATAATAGAACGAAAATAAAATGGAGGAGAAACCTATTCATGTACACAGTCATATTGGTTGAAAAAACAAGAGTCATAAAAAATCACCAGGTATCATATAAATAGGTAAATTTCGTATATTTTACGTATATGGGGTAATTTTTATACATAAAAAACAGAAAAAATAGAACTAAGTAAACATAATTTTGACATATCAAACATAAAAAATTATATTATGCTTTTATGCAGGAGACAAGGTCATTTTCATTCCATTTTTTTTTTGTTCTGAATTCCCAAATACATGCAAGTACATACATACGTAAATATATTATGTATGTATTATGAAAAAATAAAAAACAAAAATTTATAGACATATTTTTTAAGATAATAATTTCATTTTTAGCACTTTTCCAAAAAATTTTTTGAAAAAAGTGCTTATTAGTTTCACTCTGTCCGTCCGTCCGTCCGTCCGTCCGTCCGTCCGTCCGTCCGTCCGTCCGTCCGTCCGTCCGTCCGTGGACACTTTTTTTGTTTACAAAACTTCTACACCCTTTAAGATAGAAAGCTGAAACTTCATACGTACATAGATCTTTACTAGAAACTTATTTCCGTAGAACAAAATTTTTACCTATCTCCCCCCCTCTAGAAGTTATACCCCCCCAAAACTCTAAAAATGGCCTTTTTTAAATATTTGTTGCAATGAAACCATAAGCATTTTTGAAATTTTGCAAACGCAGAAAGGCAGTGGCTTGCTTCCCCTAGCGTGATATACTATAGTTAAACTTTAGAAAAACAAAATGGCCGTTCAAATTTACCGTTATCTAAAGTCCTTTTTTTCCAAATTTTTGATGTCATTTTTCTTCTAGACCCCAGCCTGTAGAAGCTTGAAATTTTAGGAGCTTTTAGACATTAACAAATAGTTTATTTCGTTAGAAGAAAATTTTTTTCCATCTCCACCCCCTCTCAAGTTATCACCTCTTGAAATTTGTAAAATTTGAATTTTTGACACCTTATATTTCCAAAACCGCAAGCTTTTCCAAATTTTTATAAACGCAAAAAGCTAACGGTAAATTCCATGAAATTAAAAAATATAATTATTTCTCTTAACTCACACAATTAACCCTTAAAATCGAGCATTATGTTAACCCCTTTTTATATTAATTTTTGCTTTATTTCAAACACTGCATATATGCGTCATCCTAAATATATGCAATTCTAGAAATAGTTTTGTATATGAATGAAAATAATTTTAATAGTTTGATAGGTATACATAGACTGTATTTAAAAGCAGAATTTTCACTTGTTGAAGGGAAAAGTGCTACAATACAAACCGTTGGTTTGACCCAACTTTATTTTAACAAGTTATTAAAAAATACATATGTACATATGTATATGTATTTTTATTAAATAAAAATATCAAAAAGAAAAAACAGCTGAATACATAAAAATGTTTTCGCGTTTATGCGGGGCAGAAGTTAAAGTAAATTGTCTATAATTTAAGCGTTTTATTTTTCCTCTTTACTATCAATACGCAACTGATATGCAAAAAATTTATATTGATGCACAAAATTATATACATCTGTACACAAATTTTTTTGTAAGTCTTGTGGTTTTTCCATATAGAAAATATGATTCTTTGGATTTTATTAACAAATCAAAATGGAATAAAATTATAATTCAATTGAGCACTTTAAATACTTGTAATGAACTCTAATATTGAGAAACGTGTACAATATTACCCTTGCCTCCAATATCATAAACAATAAATTTTCTTTAAATCAAGAATAGTTGAAATTTAATTTACATATTATTTTTAATGCTATAAAAAATGCAATAAAACAGCTACATATATAGCTCTTGGGCAGGGTTTTCTGAGTGTTCGAGAACAGCTGTCTAATTCCCTTGGAAATATCTCCAATTTTATACTTGAAACAGGAATATTCTAGGCGTGAGCGTGGAAAGTCTACAATAAGCCGGAAATGGGTGCGGTTCCCTTGAAATGTACCAATTACCAATCTGCTACACATATGACAGCTACCGGCTCCACCGTTGGAAGAAACCAAACATTTTCTGAAAGTTTGGCTATTTTTGTTTTTAAATTATCATCTGGGCGGAACTCTATATCAACGCAGAATTTTACGATGATCGTAAATATACAAAGGTAGACAACTCGTTCAGTGATTCCAAACTCCATATCAAAATTAAAATACACGTTACCAAGGTAACAAAAAAGAAGAACATCGAATCAAACACATAAAATGCATAACTTTTCCTCAAAATTATAAGAAATGAAAAAATTTTTCAACACTTTTACACACCAGGTTTAGTTTACCTGCAAATTCTATTAGCGATACACTTTATTTCGTTCAATTTATGCCTTATTTTTTTTGTTATTATTTCATATTTTCATTATTATTTTCTTATTTACTCTTCTCATATTAATAATATGTTTATTGAAATATTTCTTACACATAAAATGAATTCATCTCTATTAAAGTATCAACATGTACATAAATAATCGCATTATATATAATTCAACACATAAGTTAAAACTATATGAAGAAAAGTGTGTACATAGCTAAAGACATCTATGCGAACAGAACACAAATGAACATGCTGCCTACGTATTTTCATTTTTTTCTCTTTCAAATTATCTACATTCTATTTTGAATTTTATCTCAAGTTTTTGTTTATTTTTTATGTAGTCAAAGATTGTTATAGTCAAAATACAATATTTTTTAATGCATACATATATTTTTAGATATTCTATAGTTTCAGTTTCATATAGATACCTGGTTTAACCCAACATCATCTAGAATATTAGACAATTACAATTTTCTCAAAGCAGTAAATTAGTGAAATTCTTATGAGTATACATCAAACGCTTACGCCGAACGAAAGTAGTAACTTACAAAGTCCGACTTCTTAAACTTTAATTTAAATGGAATATAAATAATGTGATCTAAAGGTGAACTTGTTTTTTGCCGGACTATCGGAACTGTAATTAAAGTTATGATTAAATTAGGTTGTTGTTAAGTTAAAATTAGGTTAAACCAGCGAAAGCGAAGTATAGGTCCATAAACAATATTTTTAAAAACAGTTGTAACGATAACAAGGAAGAAAAGTTGATGGCCCATATATTCTTAAACTTTTGCGGCTCTTGCAAACACGAGACAGGGATTCTTTGGCTCCGATCACTTTTCACTGGCTATATGAACTCAGCAAATGCTTTTAATTTTAATTAGTTTAGTGGCAATTACAACAAAACTAAGTTGTGTAAATATATCTTTCGATAACTATGTTTAAGGTTAAACAAAAAGTTTTTTTTCTTTGAAAACCAGAGTATACTGATGATACTAAATTTGTAATTTTTATCAAAGTAAGTTTCTATTTTGTTGTTTCCAAAGAAATATCTTAGGTTATCTAGCAAAATATTATGAATGTGTATTTGAAAATTTAATGTTAAATTAATTTCAAGGATCTTCAGGGTTAAATGTATAAAAAATAAAATATTAGGTAGCTATATAACGAAAAAAAAAACCAACAATATACAAAAATTTAAAAAATGAAGAAATTGTATGAAAATGCAAGAAGAAACTTAGCATGATGCTATAGGTATTATAACCTTGTGGTTTCTGAAAATAAAAAAAAAAAAGTAAAAAAAAATAACAATTTATTTATTATTACTACACAGCTTCGCGAACATTACGTACGTGTAGAAGAAAATAGAAACAAAAAAAAAAGTTATTTTTAATATTTTCACCTTTTCTTTTTTGCTTCTTTTTGTTTCAAAATGCAAATAAATTCTATACTGAAAACTATTTTTTAGTTATTTTTTAGTCTTCTCTCTTAATTTTTTTTTCTGTTTGCTATGTTGTATCTGTATCACTTTATAGTGTTAGAGCTTTACAATATTTAGATAATCGAACTTGTTCAGATTTTTTCAACCAAATATGCTCTTTATTTTAATTTTTTAAATTTATTAATTTTTTAGTACCCTTTTAATTATTTTTCATATTTAATTTGGGACGACGTAGGTAATACCAGTTTGATTTCATATATAAAGAGATTAAAGAGCTTGAAAAATTTATTGTTCTACACAATAGAGTTCTAAACTTATCTTGTTATATTTGCTTCGGTTTATCCAACTACAAAGAATCATTTGTGAACAGAAAGATAATAATTTGTTTAATAAATTTTTTTTTTTTGTAAATAAAAAATTGCATAACTTTAGGTGCAATAATTTTTCATAATAAAAAATTAAAAAAATTTCAAGCTCTTTCAGAATTAATAATTTTTGAAGATTATAATTTTACGCCTCAAAAATATTGTAAGTCATAAAATGTAATCGCAAACTTATTCTGTATACAAAATTAATACAAAGTTCCAACACTAGTATAATTTTTTCTATAGAAGATACCACAAAAAAAAACTTTTTTATTATTAGTTAAAAATATAAAATTAAAATTTATTTTACTTTTTTTTTCTTAATTTTTTAATTTTTTTTGAGAAAATTTCATAAAAAAAAATTTCTTTTTTCTCAAAATTTTTCATTATTGTACTTTCTCTTTTCATGTATCGCTTTTTTTTTTCTTAGTTTGTTTAAAGCCACAATAGCAACACGTAGATATTCTTACACTCTATTAATTATAAAAATATCTACATACACTTAAATACGCACATATATATATACAAATATATAAAAATAATTTAAATTAAAGGTATATCAAAGTTTGCGTAAAAATTATCAAAAAATATTCGATAAATATAACAATATACATTTATGTACAAATAACAAAATGTTAATATCAATTAATCTTGAAATCGAAAATTTCATACATACATAATAATTCATTTATAAAATTCTTCTATATATTGTATATAAGTAGATAATATAAAATATACATCTTATTAAAAAATTCTATAATATATATGAAATTTGTGCTCCAATATGCCGTAATAAAAAAAGTTAATATATATAAAAAGTATATATTAAGCAAAGTATAACAAAATTAAAAAATAAAATTTTTCTACATAAATATCAAAAGCTTATAAAGTCATCAACATTAAAAATGTTATGTTATAACTAAATACATAATATAAAAATAAAATTTAAATAATATATTTCATATATATAATCTTACATTACTATTGTATATATGTATTTTATATATTAATTAATTTCATTAAATTTTGTTTTCATTTCGTTTTAAATAAAAATTTATGTGAGGAAAAATCTCTTAAAAAAAATTGAAAATAGCAAAAAAATAAAAAGAAATACCATTGTGTATATAAATCTGTAGATATTAAATAAATATAAATATATAAATATACATTATTGAAGTAACAGTGTATTTATAGATTAACTTTAAACTTATATACGTATATACTTGTACTATGCATCAGTATTTAATATACATAATGATTTCATTATTACTATGAATTTATTTTTATTTTGTTAATAAATTTTATAGTTCTACAATATTCTCCGAATATACATATGAAGACGTATTTACTTAATTCATATATATACATATGTATCAATAAAATAAACACATATATATATATATTTATTTAAATCCATACAAATTCGCAAATATTCTTAAATAAATTAAGAAAAGAAAATTTTTGAGAGCATATCTAATGAATTTTTTCTCTTATATATTTTGTGTACACCTTATACATATATCCGTATCTAATAATTCATATGACAATAAACTAATAAAAGTAAAAATAACTTTACTTAGAAAAAAAATACAATCAAATTGTGGAAAGCTAATTATAAATCTATATTAATTAAAATTAGAATTAAAAAACAAATTATTAAATAAATATTAAAATATTTGAATAATAACAGAAAATAAAGGTAGTGACTGCAAGTGTGTTTTAAAAAGTGTCATTTAAATAAAAGGTGTAAAAAGATTAATGCTTATTGTATTTAGTACTTCTAGTACTATACTACTTTATGTACTCAACTTAGTAATTAAATAAATGACGTAAAAACTTAAATTGATTTCCTTTTGATTTTTGAGCTTGAATAAAATTAAATATTTCAAAAATTTATGAAATATATTTTATTTTATAAAAAAATTGATTTTATCAATGTAAAGCACAATGTTGCAGCCAATTATTTTTTATATATAGCTATCAACAATCTTACTTACGTTTATAAAAATGAAATGCAATCATCTGTCAATCTCATATTTCCACGTTCATTTTGTGAATTAATTCTTGTTATTTCAGAAAAACAAAACATTGCATACAGTTAATGCTTATATATTGTAAATCTAAAATGGCATTTTTATAGGAAATCATTTTGAAATTTTTTTTTTATTCTTTAGAAAAGATTGAATTTTTAAAAAATTTAAGAAAATTACCAAATTGTCTTCTTCTCAGTATAAATATGAAACCGAGGCATCGTAAAACTAGGAAATTTTGGCAGGAGATGCCAAAATTCTAGCTTTCTTTTCTTATAATTTCTTATAATTCTAGCTTTCGAAATCTATCAATTATAAATTAATATATATTTATTTATATACAGTTTTCAAATCTTCAAAACAATGTATATTTAATCAATGTAGACAATAAAAGTATATTCTTACTGAAATTCATAAAAAGTCACATAAAACGAGATTCAACTGTATAATTTTTTTTTATATTAATTTCACAATTTATTTTATTTAAAATAAAATTATTAACAATTTTATATTTACAAGCTTTTTGTTTTGATTTCTTTTTACACAAAGTACTCCAACAAACGCTTAATTTAGCTATCTTCTTCTTCTTCTTCTGTTTTTTGCTTATAATATTCTCTCTCTCTCTCTCTTTTATTATCGAATTTTTATTTTTAATTCAATACAACTTTATTTTATTTTTTTTTTCTATAATTTTTATTATTTTCATTCTTTGAATTCTTACAAAATTAATTTTTACAAAATTTTCATATCCTTATTATTTATTTTACCATTACCACCTCTACTAGAAAAGTTCTTTTTTAAAGCAATTGATGCGATAAATTAGCATCATACACTGTTATTAAGGATGTAGTTAAATAAAATAATATTACTTAAAAAAAAGTGCAAAAAGTAAAAAAAAAATTCTAACATAAATCGGTAAAAAAAAAAAAAATGTTAAAAAATTATTAGAGAAATTTTTTTACTTCCTTTGTTTTTTTTTTTTTTTTGTGGTTTGTTCACTTTTTTTTTCTCATTGTTCGTTCTCCTTTATTTTTATTTTTTTTTTAAGGAAAACAATAGAATAAATCAAAAAAAAATTGAATAATAAAAATAATAAAAATTGTTAACGAAAACATGAAATTTTCTATAAAAAATAAAGTGCTAAAATTTTTATTTTATTACTGTGTTTGTAACAATAACAACAATAATAATGATTTAAAATAATTTTAAAATAATATCAAAATAATGCGAGGTTGAAAAAAAAAAAAATAAGTATATAAAATTTATTTAAAAAAAAATAATAAAAATAATTTATTTTTTAACGTATGTAACAATAATCAAAATATAAACATATCAAAATATTAATAACAGTATTTACATGTAAATTTTAACAGTTATGACATACCATTAACAGTTACTTTCTAACAACCGTTATTAAATCTTATTTAAAAACAAAAAAAAAAACAATTTGTTTTTGCCTTGTACGTCATTGTGTTTTTGTTAAAATTCCAATTAATTTGTTGCTTCTCCTCTGTATTTGTTAACTTGGTTATTAACTCACTTTCTTATGTTCATTTTTTGTCAAATGTTTATCACACATTTTTATGTTAACTTTCATTTTAATTCTTTATTATATTATACAATTTAAGTAATATTTCTTTTTTAAATCTCTATGGCCATATTATTTGCAATAATTTAATATTTTGTTCTATACGAGCATCATTGTTATAACCGTAGAGTCATAATTTTCTTTTTTCGAAAAAAATCAATTGTTATTTTAAAAGAAAAATTATATAATTACACTTAAATAAAATAATGTTGATAAAAATAAATTAATATTATTAAAATTTAAATATTTAAAAATATTCAGTAATAACATGAAAATTATAAAACAAAAAAGTAATAAATAAAAATAAAAATAATAAAAATTTAATAAAAACAAAAACATTTCAAAATAAAAATCCTGCGACATTTAAAAATTTTTAATCGTAAAAAATACAAATTAAAATAATTTTTTTTTAACAATAATTAATTATATAATATATATTTTTATAAAATAATAATTAAAATAATAATTATTATTACTGCAATAATAACAACAATCATATAAGACAAAAAAAATCATAAAAATGTTTTTAGTTACCGTATGGATGTGGTTATATATATGGTTGTATATATTCTTGGGTAATAAAACAGTTAAATTTTTACAGTTATAATTTTTTTTTTGTGTTAAATTGCTAGCAATTGAAATTTTTTCAAAAAATTAATTTGATTTTGTAATTTACATGATTTCTTGTTTTTATTTTAGTAAAATATTTTAGTATATTTTATAAAATAAAGTAGTAGTAAATTATTTAGATTATGTGTAAATTAAAATTATTTTTATTGTAGATTTTTGTAAAGTTTTTGCTAGAAATAAACAAGAATAAATAAAAATAAAAATAAAACAATCAATTTATGGCAAATTAAAAAATAAAAAATATTAATTTTTAAACATAATTAAAAAAAAACTTGCTAAATACTTTAGTGCACGATATTTCAAATAAAAAAAAATTATTAAATTAAACAAAATAATTTTTAAACATTAACAATTTTAAAAAATAATTAATTCAAATATATTTTATTATGTAATATTCTGTCGCTCTAATTTACTCGCTCTATAATTTTTAAAATTTCTTCAAATAACATTATTAAAATTTCAGTTGAATTTTGTTTTTGCATATTGTGATACTATTTTTTAATACTTACTATTTTCTATATATTTAATTATATTTTATCTTACACTAAACAATAAGTTTCACTTTTAATTTATTAATTCTAATCTAATAATTCTATTCTTCATGTTATACACTATATTTGTATATATTTAAAACACTTATCTGTGTATACATACAGTTAAAAGTATAGATAGAAGAAATATAATTTTACTGAATCTCTTATTTCACGTATACTAACTATATGCTCTTTAATACTACACAGAGTGTAAGGTCGTTTTTTACACAAATGTAAATTGAAAGCTCTATTCAGAGAAAAGTATTGTTAGAAAATTTTAGGTACGGGAAAAATAAGGAAGATTTTTTCTTACACAAATAGTTCCTATACAAACTCCACTGCAAGGTTGTATAGATTATATAGGAAAATGTGTATCAATTTTCGCCTCTACCTAACTAGTAAACATTAAACACAAATCTGGGCTCAAAATTTTTGATTTGTTTCTTTTTAAATTGTTATTGTTTTAATTCATGATTAAAATACCAAAAAGTATCGTAAAAACATTAAACTTTTACATAAGATATTATGCAGTACAATGTGAAAATTGATTTACGATATATTAAAATATGATATTTATTTTATAGGAGTTTGAAATTTAAACCATTACTGTAAATTTTTATCAAAATCTTTTTAATTAAACAAATAATTAAATTTGTGGGGCAAGTAAGGAAAAGTGTTAAATTTTTGGGCACAATAAAATTAAATTTATTTTTTCATACTATTTGAACAAAAAAATTATTGAATTTTGTTATGTGTACTCCTGTACATGGCCGAATTTTAATAATATATATTACAATATTTTAACTTTTTATTAAATCGGAACTTAAAATTAATTCTCATTATTATTTTTTATTTATACATAATTTCAAATAAATATTAAAGTTTTCCAATTAAATCGATTATTTATTAAAACTTATTTAGGTATATTTCACCAAGGTATAAATTGAAATATTTTAATAATAATAATGAAAATAAAAATAATAATAATAATAATTAAAAATGTTATTATTTACTGAAATAAAAAATCATTTTACAAAAACAAATTTATTACATAATATTAAATTATGGAATAAATTTAATGAATACGAAAATATGTGCACATTAAATTCGCCATACTTAATATATATATATATACATAATTATAGTTTTATATAACAGATACAGAATAACGTAGAACAATGATTATTATCTAGCTACTTATATAATACATATACAATTAATATGACAAAAATAAAAATCAAATTAACAGCTTTAATTTATTTTACGGAAATCATTGGCTATAATGAAATTTTATTATAATAAAATAAAATGGATAAAATAAAAGAC
The DNA here is from genome assembly GCF_029603195.1 of Condylostylus longicornis. Classification (NCBI taxonomy): domain Eukaryota; kingdom Metazoa; phylum Arthropoda; class Insecta; order Diptera; family Dolichopodidae; genus Condylostylus; species Condylostylus longicornis. Next base: position 3,209,471 of record NW_026578013.1, on the reverse strand, counting down.
ATAATATATATATATATATACACGTAATTACATATACTTACAATGAGAAAACAAAAATTCTGAATACATTTTAATTATGTAAATTATAAAACATCAAAATATATTTTTCAATAATTAATATGCCATCCCTATACGCCATATATAAAATATGAAAATAAATTCTCTTTTATTTTATGATATTTAAATAAAAATGATGAATTTTTTTGTTTTTTGTTGGTTAATTCACTTTAATTGTATGTAATATGTAATAGGGAATAACAGTTTTCCAGGACAGTTAAATAACACTTTACACAAATCTTATATGCTAAAATACTTCAAAATGTTTTAAAACAAATTTAATTTTTATGAAATAGAGTGTAGCAGACACTTATTAACTGACGAATAAGAGGGTTTCGAATATGAACTGAAACTGATTTTGTTATTGTTCAAAGATTTTTTTTTTTAATTAATTGAAAAAAAATAATTTTAACAACTGTATCCCAACTACATTTCTATGTAACAGATTGAAATATTGCAATACAATTATGAATACATGAATTTATATTTGAAAGTATTTTTCTGATATTTGAAACAACTTTTATTTTTTATACTTCTAAAGAGTTCTATATTATAGAGGAATTCATTTAAACTGCTTTTACACTTAATTAATTTATTAATTCATTGACTTAAACACAAGAAATGGTTTTACCAACAGGTTAAAATTGTTAATAAACCAAACAAAATGATACCAAAATTTTGACTCTAACTGTATATACCATAAATATACCATTTCATTTTTTTATACATTAATATTTATCACATTGAATTTCATGTCAATTCTGATGTTAAAAATCATAAGGATAATTTAAAATCATTCTACCTTTATTATTTTTACAACTTTTATATTTATTTATAAAATTTAAAAATAAAAGAAAGTATAATATGTACATATATGCATATGTATATATACATATGTGTATATTTATGTTTCCAATTAATAATAAACAGCCAGGTATACATACATTGTTTTATTTTTACAATCAATATTACAATTAAAAATAATTTTAACTGATTTATATTTTAATTAACTACGAAGTATTTGTTAAAAAAAAAAAAAACTTTTTTTTTTTGTTATATTAAATTCTATATATCCGAAATAATTAAATGAAACTTTAAAAATTTAAAAATTGCCACATTTAATTTCAAAAAAAAAAATATTTGAATAAAAAATTCTGACCACAAATTCATTAATTTTAATAACATTTTTTACTGTAAATTCTACATTTTAATATTTAAAACTTAATAATGAAAATATTGTTATATATGAGAATAAATCTCTAATTTAAGTGATAAAATTTTTTAATGATAAATTTTAGTTCTGTTTTCTATAACAAATTTTTTGAGAATAATAAATTTCCAATTTTCTTACTTTAGAAAATTTGCTTCCAATTTTCATGTGTGCTATTTTCATGTTTCAAACTATGTTGAAATTTATATTGTTCACGTTTTTTCTTTCATTGACTACGCTTGAGTTTATTATCTCTCTTATTTTCATCACAAATATAATATATACTCGTACATATACAAAAATGTTATATAAAAGTTCTTATATTACTAAAAAATGTATTCATTTAAAAAAAAAAAAACAAAACCTATTATTTGTATTAAACATCATTTAATATCACATTTAATATAAAACAGTACACTTTCTAATGTAATATTCATAAAACTTCATGACAACTTAACTTAATGGTCAATCACCGTGTTAAAAATTATATAGTTAAAGTTTAGGTAAAAAATACACAAAACATAAAAAAAAGACCAAACAACAAAACGTGTACATAATAATGTATTTAGTTTTTCATTTTAGTATCTGGCCCGTGTTATAAGTCAGTCGTAGGTAAATATTATTAATTTACGAAACTCTGATTATTTTTGTTTGGAATTAGAAAGTCACGTCTTGTTCGCTCAAAAAAAAATCACTTTCACATATATTTTATTTCCTGTACTTGTTAACGTGATCAGAAAACATAAGTTTTTGTAGGGCATTCTTTTAAAATATATTACTTATATATTATAGATGTCTTCACAAGGCCGTATTACCTCATCCATTTTTGTAAAAACGAGTAAACCTTGTCTCGTGACAAAATTTCTTAACAATTTAAGTAAATACCTTGTCGTTGTATAAGAATAACTTAGTAATCTTTTAAGTTAGCGAGTTATTTCAAAACTAGCCTCTTGGCTTAAAAAAATTTTAGTTGATTTATTTTTTAAAATTTGTCTCGTATAAAGAGACCTTATGCTCTACAAATTGTACCTGTTTTGAGAATTGATTTTTTATTAAAAATTCTCTTCTACACTAATTACCTAATGATTAATATTGAAGTCTCTGATGTCATATAGCAATTGCGTATATTTTTTTACAATCAAATCGTACAAATGCTCGTAATCAGTATGGAAACAAATAATTGAGTTTCATGAATAATATACCTATGCATATTAAAAGTTGATGTCAATGCCTTCAATAACTTTCCACAATTTTACCAAAATTTTAGAATTTAAAAAAATAAAAATAATTCAAATTACGTCATCATATAAGGTTCACTACCTCTTCTAAATTATAATCTAAATATAAATGAAAGAAAAAAAAAACACATTTATTTACAAATGTATATGTGTATTAAAAAATTGTAAATGTATATGTGTAAGTACATATTTTAAAATTTTTTTTTTTTCTGTTTTTCTTTAACACACGAAATATTTTCTATATATAATAAAAATTTATGATAACAAATTTCATGGACTATAAAATTTTATATTTACGGATGATTTTTTTAAGTGGTTTATTTATTTTTTTCTTCTTTTTCTCTCTTCTTTTATATTCTAGTACACTATGTACATAGTAGATATAAAAATAAGAAAAACAAAAAAAAATAAAATGAAATTCTTTTAAAACTTAATTAAGAAATTCTGTTAGCCACTCTGTTATTTTCCAGTTAGGCATTAAATGTACAACATTAAGGATACTTCAAAAAAAAAAAAACAACAAAAACACATCATTTTTGTTTTTGTTTTATTTTAAACGAGATAACTTTTATGAAGAAAGAAATTAACTTTAAAAGATTTTCTGGTTGCTTTTCCTGTACATCCTGTACATACACACACTTAGCTAAATATTTATTAAGAGTACAAGTTTTGTTTTAATTTAGTTATTTAAAATTTTAAATTTTACACTTTATAAATTAATTATCTTTTTTATTTTTAAATATTAAACATGATAAAAAATAATTTTTTAAGCCACATTTTTTAATTATAGATAGAATATAAAGAACGTAAAATATTGAGGAACTCCCTCTACTTTAATTTTAATTTTGCTTCTATTAAATCTATGTACATATAACAATAAATATAATCTAATCAGTGAAGGGATTCAATTTGTTCGAAATGAATTAAGGAAGAGAAAATTAAAATTTACGCTAAATTTTAGCTTATTTACTTGCTAATGTAAATAATTCCATATTTAGCAATATTTCATTTCATATTTGGAATTATTGCGAATTCGTTAAAGAATACACATATAAAGCCATTTATTATCAAAATCCTATAATAGCTTAATTACAATTACTAAGCAAATCTAAATATTTTAAATAATTTTTTTATGTTTTCTGGCAACGCTATCTAATACAATATTATGAACATACTCAGTAAACATAGTATTACTTTTTTTATATTTGTGTATAAAGTTTATAAAATGAATGCCGTCCTGAAATAGTTAAAAATTTATATAATTATAGCAGACACAAGAAATTTTGTCATTTATAAAGCAATGTTACCGTTTATCTGTTTACGACAATAAGTAATTTATGATTAAATGGTCAACGTAGTTAAACTTTTAAATTTTTATCAAACAAAATGTTGATAATATAAAACGAACCTTTTTTTATCACATTTCAAAAAAAAATTTGCATTCAAATTTCCAATTGAAATACCGTATAAAATCATATTTCAAAAATATTGAAATTATCATTTTATGAAAATGATTTACCTTTCCCATTTTTTGAGGAAATATACTTTATTATAATTGACAGGCTTACATATACATACATATGTATATTCCTAAAGCATATTACGTATGTATTTGTCCATGTATGTATATATTATTCCATTGACATAATTTTTAAACGAAATGCAATAAAATTATTTATAATGATTTTTACACGCAAAAATTATAATTTTGAAAAGACAAAACTTGCACATAAATTAAGCATCATGGTCGCATATAATATAATAATTATTATAAATATATAATTTATAATAAATTCATATAAAATTTTGAATTATTGACATCATTATGACAAATTCTTTTTACAAAAAAAAAAAATATTTATGAAATGTGAACAATGCCAACTTCAATATTATATAGTGAATAAAAACAAAAAAAAAATTTTAATGGTCCAAGCTCTATAAAATTTTATATATATATTCGATTAATTTTATTGAAGTGCATACATAAAATATACGTTAGGTCATGCAGGTAAAATATAAAATTAATGACTTATGTCATAATTAATATTGAAAATATGACAAAATTTTAATGTGTGTATGTACTTACAAGTACATGTACGAACATTAATGTGTTTATTGAAAAAAAAATTAATTTGAATGAAAATATTAATAATACAATGTCAATATAATAATCTTTTTTTAAAAAGAAATTTTTTTCAAAATTTAAAGAACACAATTTATTATGAAAATGGACTGCCTTCAGTAACCCAAATATCCAATATCGTATATTTGTACATATTATTTATAAATTATTGTCTAATTTTAGAGATATATTTGTATGTATATACACATATTGACATAATGCATATTATCAAATATTAGACTAGTTTAATTAATGGATGAGGTGTAATTAATTAGCGATTTTAAATAGAAAAAAACGAGAAACACGCAAAATAAATCTTATTTTAAATTTATTTTAAGTACAAATTACCAATATTTTTCGTTCAAAACCATTATTATGATTTATGTTTTACATAAATAGTTGATTAAATTTTTTTTGAAAGGGTTTTTAGAAAAATAATTTTAAAAAAATGCCATAATAAATTCTTTAGAACCATTGGATAAAATAGTAAATTAGAATAACGTCATATATGTAATGTAATCGACATAGTATTATGCAACAGCCCTATATTCCTTCCTGAACTAAAAAAATTACTGTGGTTATTATTAACTACTTTTAAAGCTTCAATTATAATATGTGTTTTTCCGTGGTCAGCCTTCTTCTCATGACCAACAAGTGGAATTCATTTAAATTTTTAAACAGTTTGGTTTTTGGAAAGAAATCAATTTTCAAGCCAAATTTATTTATTTTATCTAATTTTGATAAGAATTTTCGCTAATTTTTTAAATTAATTTCAGCTAATAAATAATTTTTCAATTATTAAAAAAATATGAAAGCAAATATTAACAACGAGCCCACAAGTCCATAAATTTTAAAATTTTCAAAAAAATAAAATTCAACAATTTTTTACTACAATCTTTAGTTTTCAGACCAAAAATATTATTTGATATTATCCTATTTTGTAATCCGTTGACATCAAAAATAATAAACCAATTGTAATGCACTTGTAAGCATACTCGTACGTGCAAAAAAATGCCAGATGTAAATGAAGTGCGTATCCAAAATAATTAAAATTTTCTTAAATAAAGAAATTGTTGTTATAATTTTATTGAAAATTCCTTGAATATTTACAAAATAAATAAATTAGAAAAAAAAAATTTTTTTATGATCTTTTTATAAAATTTTAATAGTAAAATTTACCCAAAATATCCACTTGGATTGCTCTTTAATAACCTTAACAATATTCTTTTTTTTTCTGTTTCAACAATATCGTTTTTAAATAGCATACAATAATTATTATTTTGATTCTTCTTCAAAAAAAATTTGTCAAAAATAAATAAATTTTTTTTTTTTTTTGGAATACCATAAAAAAAATCTTATATTTTTTCTATATATTTAAAATATTGTATATGTTTTTAATTTGAAGAAAATAATATTATACGTCTAATAAACACTATACTTGAAATTGTTTAAAAAATTATAAATAAAATGTAAGCAAATAACAAAAAAAAATTTAAGAATAAAGAAAATAAATATTTTAATTTTGGCAAAATTTCAGAAACTCTTTTACAAAATTTATGTTAAGGAAAACCAAAAAGAAAAAAAAAATCTCTAATTAATTTTTATTTTCATATTAATTTTAAATTAATTATGTATTTTTTTTATATATATTGTACTTTTAATTTAATTATAAATAAAAATTGTTGAACAATAAAATTTTGTGTTAAACATAAAAATTAAATAAAATTTTAATTAGAATTTAATTAAAGTCAAATCAAAATGTTGTAAACACAACAATGATATTATACAAATAAAATGCAAGCAAAACATTAAATTTTAAAAATTACTTAAAGGAAATTCTTTTCAAATTCCAAACAAATTATTACATTTGGCAATGATTAATATCTTACATTTTACATACAAATTATTATTAAGAATAAAATATTGCATTTTGAAAAACATCATTTTCTAAAATTCAAGTCAAAATTTTCATGTTACCCTTAACTGAAAAAAATTCTGCATGAATAGTGAAAATAATTAAAATATTTATTATCAACCACAAGATTATGAAAAGACCGTTTGAACACTTTATTTATATATTAAGACGCTACTAGAATAAGTTTTACTTATTTATAGATAAACAGAAATTTGGTTCTTAATGCCATCCGAATCCTAGAATGAAAAGTTATCTAGTTAGTTCCCGTAGAAAACAGAACTCAAATATTGGGTTTTACGAAAGTCTATATTAATTAATTTCTTAGATATAACTATGTTAGAAAATGTAAAATCAGCTGGTATAGTGAAATTACGGTTTTCGAGACATGATATTCTCAAAAATATCTTAAAATTCAATACATATTAAATTCCAAGAACATTAATTGATTAGTTCTCTGCATATTCGCAAAAATGCAAATTGGACCTGCAGGAAAAGTCAAGTTGTCTAAGTCTGATATATATGTATCCTAAACTGAAATATAAATTTTCACCAATCAGCCCAGCCTTCAGTTGAGTTTCAAAATCTGTTCGGCCAAAATGAGGATATACGACTGCCTGACAGACATACATATAACTTATTATTATTTTGTATGCAACGCGGTCAGTAAAAATGTAAGTTTCTGTCCTCTGAACAAAAATTAATTCAAATTTTGATCCCTCAACTTATAAAACTTTATATTACACTCATATAATCTATACACGAAAAAAAAGTAAAATAATCAATTTACATAGTGTCCTACAGTGCTGCAATAAATATATTTAACACTTTCAAAATTAAATAAATTTATCAATAAATTTTTAATATTAAACAAATATTCTATATTAAAATATTATAAAGTTTAATCTAAAATAAGTAAATAATTAAAAAACTATATATATACATATATCATATATGACATTGGTATATATAAAAATTAAAAGTTAAATAATATTTAATTTGAAATATTTTAAATACTTGACACAATAAATCATAATCCAAATTAATTTTAAATAATTATTACGAGTATATATTATAATATTAAAATAAATAAAATTACTTTATAATATACTATATATACATAATATAGTCAACAAAATATGTTTAATAGTTATTTTTGATTTTAGGTTTTGTATTATTATGTATGTTCTTTTCTTATAATATCATAATAACTTTGGTAATAAAAACTAATAACTAAAAATAATTCTTTTGTATTAAATTTTCATTAATAATAAATATCATACATTCGTATACATTTTATGTGTATATACATATGCACTATCATATATTATAAATGTTTTTCATTGCAACTATCGTTATATTATAAGTATTTTTTATATATACTTTGATATAATATTCAAATGCATAATATAAAAACAAATAATAATTATATGTTACTTATTTTCTATACATAAAAATTTAGGATACAAACGTGTTGCTTGGCCTCCGACCCCTGAGCGAAAAATTATAAGAGAATTTACTCCTCAACCTCAATCTCAAGGAGATATAAATCAGGTAATTTTAATATTATATTCTTGAATTATATTATTAAAAATTTAATAAATTTCAAAAAACAAGCTAAAATAATATATAACAATTATATTTACATATATTACAATATAAAACATAATATTACAATATAATACAAAAATTAAATTAAATGAAATTTTTATATATATACATAAATATGATAATAATATGAGAGTAGATTTTTTAATACTTTAATAAATATTTTAAGAATTTTAATAATTACATATAGGATATCTATATATATTATATAATACATGTAAATTTATTTTAATTAATCGAAATTAAATATAATTAACAGATAAAATAAATATATCTATATGTGTGTATATATGTATATTATTATAACTTATTATGTATATAATATAATAAATGTATATAAGTGCTTTAAAAATATTTTTATATTAATCTTAAATTTACTTTAATACATATAAATAATATATCGAATTGTTTTAAGGCAAAATTTCAAATGAAATATTATATGAAACCTGTAAAATGTTTATTTCTAATACAATGTTCTATTTATTTTAAAATTCTTATACAATACTTATAGAAAGAATCCTCAAAACTTTAAATTATGTAAAGAAGAAAATTAATTTAAATTATTTTACAAATTTTGTGTAGCAAGAAATAAAAAAGTTTAGAAGAACTTTTAAAATATTAAATAATATTGAAAAATATTGAATTTTATAAGTGAAAATTAATTACTTTTATTTTAATAAATAATTTTCATTTTAATAAAAATATACAAATTTACATTATAGAATATCAAATCTAATCAATAATAAAATCTCTCCTAATCAGCCGTTTTCATAGAATAGTAAATCTGAATTTGACTAAAAATTTGCTAAAAAATTTATTCAGTAATTCCGAAAGATAAACTTTGAAGCCTAATAACTTAACCTTTTTTCGGTGTTACAAGAAAATATGTTATTGTTCAAACACAATTATAAAATATTTAATATTAATTTATATTTCATTTAAATTTTGCTTTATACATATAAAATTAGTAAATAAGAATTAAAAATTTAAATATTAAACATAATTTATCATTTTGTACATATTATTCATTTTTTTGTACATAAATTACATATAACATTGAATTTTTAAAAAATGAGAAACTAGATCGACTTGTAGAATTCAAACACTCGTATACAAGACTTCATTTAATTTTTTTTTTATGATTTTCCATTAAATATCAATAAATTGCAAAAATTAAAACAAAAATAAGGTATAAAAAGAAAAAAATTTCGACATGAATTAGAAATACAAAACATTTTTTTTTGTGATCTGCTAGGTAAATTATGAAACCAAGGACTAAAACCACAAGATATCTTTTTTTATTAGTATATACTAGTATAAGTTTAGTATATACTAGTAAATTTCCTAGGACGGACATATTTGTTTCAATAACAAACAAATTTAACTTGCATTTTAATTTCATTTAAATTTCATACCAATCTTTTTTCATCAATTCAAGTTAGCACGGCAATATTTAAACTTTTCAAAATTTTTTTCACTCAACTCTTATCCGTATACCTACCATATACCATATAAGCATTTTCAACGCATGTACACTATATAAGCATAATATTATCCAATTGCTCAATTACTTGAAATATCAATCTTTGATTCGCCTTATATCGATAATATCGTTAGCTTATCTCGATATCAATGATATTTTATTTGAAGATGTGGATAACATGAATTCTAACAACATTTAAAGGAACCATTTTTACTCATTAAAAGAGATTTGTACAGCAATAACTAGATTTTCAGAGTTAAATCGGTTACTATTAGACTAAATGATACTGGATTTTCTGATCGCAAATCTGCAATAACCAATATTTTTGATTCTATTTAGAAAAAGTGCTTATGCAGTATATTTAAATAGTGTTCCCAAATTCAATATCAAAAATTTTGTTTCCTTCCAAAAAAATAAAATTTAATTTTTAAATTATTTTTTCCAATTTAAATTTATGTCGGGTTTGAAAAATAAATATACCCTATCTATTTTATTTTTTTTAATATTTGACAACTTTTTTAATTAACATAGAAAAATAAATTCAAATATCATAACTGTTGTATAATAATTATGAATGCCTCTTGTATATATATATATATATATATATATATAAATATACAAATATTACAAGAAATACAATTAAAGTCTAAACCTCAAAGAAAAAACAAACAAACAATAATATTAAAAAGTGTAAAAAAATGTAACAAAAAACTGAATAGAATGTCCGAAATTACGCCCTCAACACCTTGAACATTTTTCATAAAAAAAATCCACTCAATAATGATTTAAGTTAAGAGCAGAAAGTACACACAAACAATTTTTTTGCTTCCAGTTTTTCAGGTTGTTTTTCTTTTTTTTTTGTATATTAATTATAACAAGGACTTTTACAAAAATACAACACTTGAAAATAAGATCCTTTTTTTCTCATTTTATATTTTTTAATTTTAACTTGTATATTCTTTTCAAGTTCAAGTTAAATATCCTTTTAAAGAATAATTTCTTGTAATTTACTTTAACTTTGCATTGTCATGATTTTTTCATGACAAACAAACAAAAAAAAAACAAAATCATAAGATAAGCAAAAAATTTGAAAAAAAATTTTTTTCCTTTTTGTTTTTTTTTTTTCATTTATTTTTGTGGTTATCTTTCAATTTAATTTTGTGTCCTTTTTTTCGTATATTCATATTTTTAATAATGAAAATTATGAGTTTTTGTCCTTGTCAAAAACTGTTAACACAAAAATATGGAAACAATACAACTACAATCATGTATTAGAATTTTATTCATAAATTTTGAATATTTTAGAACTTAAATATTTCTTTTTGTTCTTATTATTTTCATTATTATTGTTATAAGTTAAATAATATAACAGAAAAAAACAAGGTTTCGAATATTTTATCCTATAACTTGTTACTATCATATTTTAAGATTTGAAAATAAGAAAAATTTTTTTATGATTTCATGTAGCGTCAAAAAGTTCAGATTTAAATGTAAATCTTTGGATTAATGAATATTTTATACAAATATATAAGTATATACATTTTTCTGTTTTCTTCTTTATTTAATAATCAACTTTTATTATGATGTATAATAAAAAAGATTTATTAGAAAATTTCATATTTCATTGGTGTTCTGATATTTTGAGGAAGAAACCACCATAATATTTTGTTATGATCCAAAGTAATAATTTCATTAATTATGAAACAGTAAATAGTTTTACAAAAAAAAAATTAAATAGCTTTGTTTTTTTTAATTAAATTTTATTTTAATAAAAATATTCGTAAAATTTTTTTAAACCTAATTAAATTTAGGTCACCATAAAATATTTAATACAGACTAATTTGATCATATTTGTCTGATTACACTGAAGAAAATAAGTTTTTTTATTATTTCATTGAATGTGACTAAGAATTTGTTAATTGCGTTTTATATATCTTGCCTGATACCATTTCACATACAACTTATTCAATAAATATTTAAAATTTTTATTAATTCATTGAATTTCAAAATAAAGTGCTACATTGACTATATTAACCCGCTGTATGACAAACAGTCGCATTATTGTATAAATTTCATTTAAATTTTTATTCTTTCAAATTTTTACCAGGAATTGCTCTAAAATTATTAATTTGACTTGAAAGAATCTATTTATATTCTGACTGAAAAGTAACTTCGTCTTATCAGCAAATTTTTTAACAATAAATTTTTAAATTCATGTAAAATTTGCAACTCTTAATTTTCTGAAACTAAATATATACATAAAATCAATATAAAAATAAAATTGCATATATTACGGGGCAATATTTTAATTATGTTATACTCGTATGAAATTATCTTAAAATACTGAAAGACTAAGATGACTGAGTTTTTTCTTTTTTTTAATTTTCAAGTCAATTATAATTTTCATTAAAAGAATCAGATATTCTCATATCCAACACATAATGTATAGATGCGTTTTATTGGAAGAAATTGGCACTAAATTATTTTTAACAAAAGAATTAATTAAGCTCTCTGTAAGCGCAATTAAATCGGTCTCTTATCGAAATAAAAGATGAAATAAATTGTTTAATTCTAAATTTTTATTAATTTTTTTGTACGAGTCCCACACTTTATTGAATTTATGATTTATTATATATTACAAATATTACAAATAAAATTTTTAACTTGTAAATTTTCATTGTATTTTAAATTAAAATTTCATTTGCCCAAACCTTGTTAAATTATTAGGGAAACGAAAAAACGTGAATTCTTATATAAAATTCCCTTCTAACCAAATATAATACTGTAACCTGTGTCTACATGGAAGGTCAGAAACCTTATTTAATTAAACTTCTATTTGTAAGAAAATGAAAAACAAAAGCTGTTCATTCCGCATTTACTTGCTTTCATACTCGTAGCAGAAAACTTCCTGAAATTTTAATTTTTTTAGAAAAAAAAAAATTAACATTACAATGATTCAGCCAATTTTTTATTTTTATATTTTTCTTTTGTTTTATATTTAAATATACACGATCCTAATGAAATTCATAAAAAATATTTTTTTTTTTGAACAAATAAAAAACGAAACAAGAAAAATTTTATTAGGACTAACATTTTTTATTTACAAACAATCTTTATGTTTTTCTTGAATTAAATTATTAAAAAAGAATAAGAAGAAAAAAAGGACAATTAATTTTATTGTCTTCACGGCTTTAAAAAATTCATCATTGAAAATTCACGTCCTTTTATTATAGTAAAAACAGAAGAAAAAAATTTAAATGCTGTCACAGCATGTTACATAAATATTATTAAGGATATTTCGGCAGAAATAAAACAAATAGAAAAAAAATAGAACACAAAAATAAATTTAAGAAAAAAAAATAAGAGAAAAACTACGGTAAAAAGATATGAAATGTTAACGGTATGGTTTATTTCATATTTTACTGTTATTTCAACTGTTTCTATAATATTTTTTTTAACAGTTCTGTTTCTATTCAAAAGTTTTTTGCAGTGTATCATTAATATGGCATTCTTGTAAATTCGGTTGTGGACCTTAAAAATTCGGTGAAACTTATGATTTACTTCATGAATTTTAGGCCGAAAGTCGGCTATATTCGATTTAATAGTATAAAATTCGACAATAGGGTACCATTATTAATTCTCTTTCAACTTTAATCCTTGTCTTATTTTGTAATGCGAAATTTTACGACATTTTTAAAATTTTTGAGATGTATTCTCCTAAAGAAAGAATTTCAGGAAGCGTAGGGAACAATTTTAACTTTCATTTTACTTTAAAAATGAGATGTCACTAGATTTATCTGATTAAAATAATTCCTGTTGAATAGCTTCTTTTTTTTGTTACAGTTTTGAAATTTCGAGTCAGGCTTGAGATTTCAGACGAAAACACAAAATATTTTAAAATAAAAAACAGTTGCTTGTTGTTTATGGAAACTACCAATAAACAGAATCAAAAATTAATGATTAATATTTGAATGGTCTATTGGAAAATTTAATTTTAGCGTGAAAGTTTCATTTTCCGAAAACGACATGTAGAACCGGGTACATTGAAATAATTTACACAGTAAAAGAGAAATATTTATAAACTTTACTACATCCACCGCCATTTTATTTCTATAAATAAAACTTTAGTTTCTCTTTAATTATTCGGTCCATCTTTTATTGAAAGGATGCAATTCTGAATAAAAGGAAAAAAAAAGCAGCCCTATAGTTGATTATTTACTTTTCCTTTTTTCATAATTTTTTTTTTTGTATTTTTTATTTAGTAGCCTTATTTTGACGGATAAGGGAGAAGTATTTTTTTTGTTCTTTTGATTAAGGATTTTTGATGAAAAATAATTAACAAAAATAATAATATTAAAGGTTCAGGTCATTGTGTTCTTTTTTTATTTTATTTCATTTTTTGGTTTTTTCTTTAAAAATGAATAAAAATGAAAATATTGCTAATGAAAAATAAAAAAAGAGAGAAATTTAATGAGGCGGTAATAAATTACAAAATGAAATTAAAATTTTTTTTATGTTGTTGTCTTGTTTTTTTTTAAGATGAGATTAAAATTTAAATAAAATATTGGTAGTTTTCCTTCTTATATTAGATACGTGATTTGAGTTAATCACATAATAAATTCTTTGCAGGATGCATAATTTAAAAATTAATTGTTTTAATATTTTTTTTTCTAATAAATATATTTAGAGAAATATTTTTGTTAAAAATATTGAATTTTTGCTGCAATACAAATATTTCAATGCAATTAATTAGCGTAATTGTGTGTATTCAAGAGTATTACCTTTACACTCCTTCTTTTAATATCTCACCGGTCTACGACGTCTCTCTGCGGGTTTATTAAGAGAAAAAGGCTTACAATATTTTTTAAATATCTTCAAATGCAGTGATTTTTAAAATAATTCAGAATTTTTCTCATTTGAGCCCAATTTCATGTTAACATCCAAAGCACAAACCACACATTTGTTAGAATAGCGGAGTAAATTAAAACTCAAAAGTATAAAACTTTTTTTTTAGATTAGGAGCACCCACGTTTTATAATCTTATATAAGAATTTAGAATTAAGTTTCAGTCAATTACAAATGAGGGGCTCAGAAGAAAAGTGGCCTAAACCTCACTGAAATTTTTGCTTTTTTGTTAGAAATGTTTTTATAAATGCAAAATTTATATTTATCGACAAAATTCACACCCAAAAATTTAATTTTTTCCAGTCCAAAAGTGTCCTAACCCACACATTGTGTCAAAAATTTGGGCAGTGAGGAGTAGGCCAATTTGCTCTGAGCTCCTTATGCTCTAAAAGCTAGTACTCGAAAATTATATTCTTGTATCCCGTTTTTATCCCAAATCTTTGAAATAAAGAACAAAAAAGACAAAACGAACGCTTTCCTATAAAATTCTTTTTCTGATATACAATATTTACGAATCGGTGAAGGTAATTAGTTTCTTAAAATATTTCTAAATCTTTATTACTTATTTTCAGTTTTCATATAAATTTTATTGCTCTTTTCACACCATTTATTAAAAAAAAGATAACGTGAATCTTAATTATGATTTAGACCTAATATATTAAATTTCATATACGAGTAATTTAGATTTATTCGAATAAAATTTAATTAAAAATTATTCATTATTTATTGAAGTGTAAATTTTTAATAATAAAATTAAATTTGAAAACTTAAAACTAATTATCTATATGATTTTATAATAATCTAATACTAATAATTAGCGAATTTTTCGCAATTTTTTATGAAATTATAATTAAAATGGCTAATTAAATTAAAAAATTCTTATTCGATCTTGCTACTCGCAGTCTCCTATTTATATACATATGTGTAAAAATCAATGCATGTTGTATGTGTAATCAACAGAGATATCGAAATTGTTGATTCAAATTATTAATCCAAAATAAGAAGGCAAAATTCAAACAAATCATTAAACAAAATAAAACAAATTGCATAAATTCGATTTGAAATTGTATCCAAAATACAATAGATTTGAAGACATATGTTTTACAACAAATTCAAATTAAAAATTCCAATGAAAATTTTATAATTTTTAAACTTTATCATAAAAGTTATTCAAAAAATTTCATAACACTGGTAATTATTCGCCTCAGAACTATTTCATGTTCTTTACAATGATTTAATTCTAACTACATTACACTATGTAAATGTAAATTAAGTACAATAATTTAAAAACCATATGAAAATGGCACAATTTAAGTTAATATTAAGTGTAACAAGTGTGCTAAATGTGTTGACCAAGATAAGTTTTATTAGAAAATTCCGATATTATTGTGTTTTTGCAAAACCCTATCACAATCTGAAAAGAATAAGTTCTGTTCTGAATTAAAATAAAAATTCTAACTGACGTATTCCTCTAATATCACCTATAAAAATAAGCCAGCTATAATTTGAAAATTACTTAAGAGTAAATTTGCTGAAAACGAAAAATACTGGAATTCTCTTACAATGCACTTGTTTGTCTACCATTAAAATATATCCGTTTTACACCTACTCATATATTATATATGTTCCCAAGAATCACACTTTTGCCATTGCAAACATATGTACACAATACAAATTGAATATATTTCATTGAATTTGTGTATCAGCAACACAATATTAACTTTCCAGGAAAATTAAATGCCATTTTCCTTTATTTAATTTTTACATAATATACACTTTTCTCTTTTCACAATGAAATACGCCAAACCAAACAACCAATCAAGTGGTACATATATATAGCTATATGTAAAAATTTATTTTAATCATCATTATAACCAAGAGTCCAAGGACATCATATATAAGAATGATTTATTACATATTGGATTCTCAGGTTCTATTTTTTGTTGTTTTCCATTGTTACTCTCAACCATGACAAAACAATAGCGGAAAAGCATCACAAAAAAAAGAAAAACAGAAGCAAAAAATGTTTACAACCTGGCAATAAAATTTTTTTTTTTTGTTTTTAGTTTATAAGCGCACAATCATCACCATCGTCATCAATTTTTTTTTCATTTTATCAATTTCTGGTTTTTTATGTGATGCAATCATATTTTAACTTTTCATCTATATTCATAATGAATAATGAAAGAAAGGAATTTTTTTTTTTTGTTTTATTAAAAAGTTTTTCTTTAAACAAATATTATTTTTTGAATAAATATAAAGTGAACAGTATACGTCAAAAATAATTTGACTATATGATAATGATTGATTTTGGGACATTTTTTAATATTAAAGGTTTTAATTTCCCATTTTTTTTTTCTTACACTTTAATGGTATGAAAATTATGAACAAGAGTGGCATTGAATTTTTGAATTGAATTTTGATATTTTTTCTCAAAATTTTTTTAGTCCAACAACTCGACTTTTAATTATTCTGTAATAAATCAAAAAAAAAATATCCAATTAAAATCAAATAATTTTTTTAATTTCATTTAACAAGTGTTCAACAAAGAATTTTGTTCATAATCATTGTTATTACACGAAATTATACACAAGTTGCCGTACGCATGTGAATGAGTATGGAATCAGAAATTATTATAGAAAATGTTCAATAGTTGACAGAAAATTTATTTAAAAAATCGTAATCTAATTCTGACATGCGAATAGAATTTAAATTCTTAACCTTGAAACATTCTATATTAAAATAGTTATGTCAAAACCTAAGAAAAACCGCAAATTGTCATGGTATACAGTGCCATGACATAATTGTCATGCTGTACAAAAAGTCGTTGGCCACATGTTGTTTCGTTATTTAATAATAAAACTTAAGCATTTTAACTAAGCGTTCCTCCATTTCAATAAAGTTGGGTCAAACCAATGGTTTGTATTGTAGCACTTTTCCCTTCAACAAGTGAAAATTCTGCTTTTAAATACAGTCTATGTATACCTACCACTCTTAAAATTATTTTCATTCATCTACAAAACTATTTCTAGGATTGCATATATTTAGGATGACGCATATATGCAGTCTTTGAAATAAAGCAAAAATTAATATAAAAAGGGGTTAACATAATGCTCGATTTTAAGGGTTAATTGTATGAGTTAAGAAAAATAATTATATTTTTAATTTCACTGAATTTACATTTAGCTTTTTGCGTTTACAGAAATTTGAAAAAGCTCCCGGTTTCGGAAATATAAGGTGTCAAAAATTCAAATTTTACAAATTTCAAGAGGCGATAACTTGAGAGGGGGTAGAGATGGAAAAAAATTTTCTTCTAACGAAATGAACTATTTGTTAATGTCTAAAAGCTCCTAAAATTTTAAGCTTCTACAGGCTGGTTAATTAGTTTACAGAACTTTATTTAAGCTACTCCTTAAATCCTCTCTTCGCTCTAGTAATCAATATTATTATATCTACTCGTAGATTATGACATTAAAATCATATTGCGCACAAAATTTTTTTTAGGTCCTTCAAATTAGATTTGCATACTTAATTAAGGAATCTGAAGTGTCAAGTAATTAATAAGTGAGTAAAAATTTTTGCATTAAAATTTAAATTCATTAAGCGAGTTGTTAAGATTTTTTTTTTTTTTTGCAATATCCGTTTTAATTTAACTAAAAGAACCTTTAACAACTCTTATAGTACCGTAAAATGCATCTAGAGTTTGACAACAATGACAAAAATAAAATATAACAAAATACTCGTATCATCCTGAAAATAAAAGACAAAGCAGAAAAATGAATTTCCTTTTTTCTTTTCTTTTTCGTAATAAAAATTATAATGAAAAACAATACAAAATTGACAAAAACAAAACAAAAAAAAATGAAAAAAAAAGAACAATTTTTTATTTGCATAAAAAAGTCATTGAATTTTTATGATAGTTGGTAGAGAAAAAAAATGAGAACAAACGTTTTCCTGTCCAGGAATTTCGGCGACTTGCAATATCAAAATTATCTTTGCTTTTTATTTTTTGTAATTTTATTTTTTTTTTTTACATTATTGTTCAAGATTTATTTTATAAATGAACTTTTAAAGTTACAAAATTTTATGAGGGTGAAGATAATAATAACCTTAATAAAAGGACGAATGAATGAATGAAATTAAAAGAAAAAAAAATATTTTTCAGTAATTTTTAATGAATTAAATTAAAAATTGCAAGATTTCTCTTTTTTTGCTTTATTTTGTTAACAAAAATATTTATTTAAATCGTATTTTTATTGAGAGTAATTTAAGAATGATGTAAAAATTAAATTTTAGGAAATATCTTGTTCCGAAATGTGTAAGTTATAACATCATGTGGGTTTGAAGTGTTCACACACATGAAAACCATATACGCGTAAAACATGAGATTAAAAAATTAATTCCCATATTTAGAAATTGGTTGAATCTTGAAACTCAATGGTTACTGAGACTTACATTTTTCAGCTAAAATTTCTGTTTAAGAAACATTTGCAAGTTTACCAATAGTTCGTGAATTTAGTTGCATATATGTTTTTTTCACAAGGTATTGAATCCAATCAATGCAATCTTCCAAAAATAATGTTTAATTTTAATGACAACTGTTTGGCTAAATAAAATTTATTTATACTATTGCTAGATAGACCAAACTAAATCATTACCTGTCTACGTTCTTCTTGTAAATTAAAAGTTTTCTATATGGTATTCTTAGGGCTTTAAAACGGAAGAGGAAATTATAAAAATTGTTCAGAGGAAAGATATATTTACGAGTATGCATGAAAGATATATTTATGTATGAATGTAATGCTAAGTAGTGTAAATGTTTTATAAAACAGACGTACAACCGGATAGAACGAAGCACATTTTTTTCCAATTTTGCTAAAAATAAATTACCGTATTAAATTATATAGTATAGATAGACTTTCTTTTTAATAACTTTTACTGACCTAAACTTCACAATAATTAAACCATGTTAATTTTTATTAACTGTAAATTTTCATAGTTTTTTAATCTGATTACGTATGATTTCACAATTCTATTGTGTTTTTTTTTTTTGTATTTTTACTCGTATTATGTAAGTTAATTTTACTTATGCATAGGTAAATAATGTAGAAATCCTTTATATTATTTTCCATTTAAAAATTTAATATAATACAAAAATAATATTAAAATTGAAATATTTATTTTTCAAAAGTTTAATTGAAATAATTGTTAAATCAACATAAAATTAAAATAAAAGGTTTCACATGAATTTGTTTTAAATAAAATATTTTATAATTAATTCCAAAGTGAGAAAAAAATATACTGACAAACATAAAAAAATTTTTTAAAAAAATTAAAATAAAAGCCAGTGTTTATTTTGAATAATTGTTTCCTTTGTATCACCTACATTAATTTTAATTTATCCAGAATTCGATGTAGATATTATGTCATTTGTTTAAAATTATGTAAAAATAAAATCAATAAACAATTTTATTATATTAATTTTTATGTGTTTACAGCCGAACCCGATTTCACATTCAAATAATTTCCTTCCTCCCTTACATACAATTGCATATCTTCAGGAATTACAATAAAAATCTGCTAATGATATATTATTTTTTAAAGTTAAACTACTGCCCGCCCTGGTTAGTATAAATCCTCCACATTAGAAAAATTTCAAGAAATCAATTAATCGGACCAACTTGAGTATAATTCGCGTGTTTTTTCTCAATTAAAATTTTTTTTAATTTAAATTTAACTCAGTACCCTTTTAAAAGACAATGAGAAAGATCTGTATCGATTAAATTTCCATTAACGTTCAGAAACATATATTCTTAATAAAATTTATCCTTTAAAAAACATCCCGTTTTTTGCAATTTTTTTTTTGCGAATATCAAAACAAGACTTCAAAATTTATTTATATATAATCTTTTAGGAATTTTTAAATGGAAATAATACTTAAAATATAGAAGGACGGTAATAATCTCTTTTCTTCGTATAATCTGTGTACATTTTTTTAAAAATCATAAAAGAATAAAGTTGGATCAAACCCATGGTTTGTAATATATAGAACTTTTCCCTTTAACAACTGAAAATATTTCAGTTAAAAATAATCTACTAAAATTAATTTCATTCATATACCGAAATATTTTAAATGTTTCATATACATTTAGGGTGAAGGAAAAACAAGAAACAGAAAAAGGCATTAATTTCATAGCATTTACCGTTAGCATTCTGCATATTTTTGGAAAAGTTTTCAGTTACAGAGATATGAGATGCCAGAAACTCAAATTTTACAAATTTTCGACAGCGAATACCTTAGAGGTATATAAGGGCCATTATACTAACCAGAGTATTGCTTAAACTATACAAGCTTAGTAGGCAGCTACGTTATTACTCAAAATATAATTCTATTGCAAAATGCTATAATATCTCACTCCTTTTTCAATTTATAAATTTTACCCTGATAAAAATATAAAAACTTCATTTTAATTAACCAAAAATATATAATAATGATAAAATTAAACAATTTTCTAAAACCTTTGTACTAAATTAAACAAATTTAAAATAAATTGAAATTTATTATAGGTTTATTCAATTATACTTTAAATGTTCCCAATTCTGCACTAAACTTTAAAAATATTCAATTTACATAAAATCACAAAAAAAAAAATACAAATTTAATTTTTCCTTTTAAATTATACTTGCTTTAATATCGATTCATTTTTCAAATATGAATTCATATATGTATAAACCCATATTTAACCTATAATATTAGGTGTATAGAAAAAAAAAATGAATGTTAAATAAATAAAATATAAAAAAAAAAACTAAATATAATTTGTATAATAAAATTTAATTTAATATTTAATTTAATAAAAGGTTATAACATTAGCGACCTATTTAAAGTATTTTATTATAAATTTCTTGATATTGACATAGTATACATAGATAAAACGGTAGAAATAAATTAGTTATAATTTAAAATGAATTATATATAATTTATATATATGTACACTTATGTAAATTTGTTAAATTTATTATATTTATAAACAGTAGAACACAATTTGTTAAAATACCCTTGAATTGAATTTTATGATAATTTCTATTCCAATCGAGTTATCTATCGGAAAATTTTTTAATAATATAGCATACTAATACTGTCAGAAGAATCTTTTGTATTGTCTCTTTGGCATGAATGTCCAACACTAAGCAAAATTAATGATCCATCGGCAACACATAATGTCCATCCGGAACACAATATATTCCACTATAGAACCTTCCGATATCTTTAATAATATTTTGGTATATAACAAGCCCTAACAATTTGACGATCTAAATACGTATCTGAAGATACAACACATAATCCTTCGGCTATATATATTCGTGGATATCGTGTCTGAACAGGAATTCATTGCATAGATTTTTATTACTCAGCGTAAATACCGAGTTTTGTATTACAAATGTCATATAGTATTAAGACATTTGGAGCTGAAACTCACAATTTCAACATGCAGAACAATGATAGTTTTGAAGTTCTAGGTCATTATTATTATTTTTAAAGTAACCATAAATTTATAAATTTTTCTAAACACAATCATTATTATTTTCTGAATCAAAATGTAAATTTTATAGAATCTTATTATTGAATTTTGTTTAAAGCGAGAAAAGCAAATTCAACTTAAATAATTTCTATACTGTTTCAAATAGATAATTTATTTTTTAACATGTACACAAATCGCAATCATTGAAACAAATCGAATTTCCTAAATTCTTTTTCATAATTTAAATAAAATTGGGGAATAAATAGAAAAAAAAAAGTTTGATTTTTTAAAGCATTTACTTTTGTCCTTTATCTAGAGTTTCTTCCCACTTTAAACTTTTGTTTTTTTTTTTTTTCATCATTTTTATTAGTACAATATTATGGCGTGTAACATGCAAAAATGCAATTCCCTTGCAATTGAAATGATATTAGGGAAAATCAAAAAAGAAAAGTTAAAATAAATAACGAACAAAATTATATGTGATTACAGAATGAAAACAAAAAATATTTTATTAAGATAAATAGCATAATAATTTGCAATATTAAAGTATAAAAAAGAATTGATTTTCTTCAAGAAATATAGTGAGTTATTCGACATTTTCAAATTTATTTAAAATATTCAGAATTTAAATTTTGTCATTAAAACCAAGCTAGATATACAAAAGCATCAATCACTTATTTAATATTACCGATCTACGTACGTATATTAAGATTGCAGTGAAATTTATAAATACTAAAATATTGGATTCGCCTAAATGTAAACTTACATTTGAATCTGTAGTCTACTTTCTTCAGTATATTTGAAATTTTATTGCAGAAAAAATTTTAGTGCATCCCATTCTTTATATCAATTTAAAATATACATAGATCGTATATATTTAATTAATAATTCATTAGAGTATTATATCATTGCCTTATTATGTACTCAATGTACATAATATGCACATAAATATATTTTAAACTTTAAACTGTAACTTACTAATTAAAACAAACCGTATACCGATAAAAAAATTGCCACTGCAAAAGTGACATTTCGTAAATTTCGTTTAAAAAAAAACAAATTTCGCGGCGAGGCTTGGAATATATAAGAACTGTAAGTTGCATAGATCATCTAATTCAATCATGAATACAAACAACCACTATTTTTAATTATAAATACATAATAAATTTTTGTACTATGGCAACTGTATACTGTTGCTTAAATTGGAATATCTCGAAAAAGTTTTAAATTAATTTGGATTAACGAAATGTCACGTATTGTGTTGCAGCGATAATTTTTTAGATATAAAGTATATTTATATATTTATATTCATATATGGATGTACATAAAACATTGCATATTGTACAAGCATATTTATATTTATTATTTGTGTTTATTTTTTAATTTCATATTTGTACATACAAATCCATATGTACATAATTCACATAATTTATACTTATACAAATAAAAGCATAATTTTAAATTTTTTCACATAAATTCGTTTAATATTTAAGTGTTTTCTTTATCATACTTTCGTATTATACATTTAAGTATTCCTTATTCTTTTTATCATTAAAAAATTTCGTTTTTTCTTTTGTTTTTTTTTTTTTAATAAAAAAAATATTTATTATAACACTTGTACAAAACAAAAAAAAAACAATTAAAAACTTAGGGTTCTCCCTATTTGAATAATACACCCGATACAAATCATTTACCGCATCAGCCATCACAAAATCGTTATTTATCTCCCCAACCTCAATCCCAACAACAAAAACCGTCATATCAATCACAACCACAACAACAACAGCCAGCATATCTTAGCCAACAAAATCCACCACAACAATCTCAACAATATCCCGGTCAACAATATTTCCCAAAACAACAACAACAACAACATCAACCACCATCTTCAAACCCTTCAGCTCATCAATCCCATCCACAACAAAATTCTTATCCCACCCATAATCCTCAACAAGAACAACACCAACAACAACCTAATCCAATGAATCAATCGGGTCCAACTGTTGGATTTGCTGGAGGTATTCCAGTTAAATCAATACCTGGTTTATCTCCAAATGAACCCGCCCAACAGCAATACCAACAAAATTATAATCCGCAATCTCCTTCACAACAACAAGCTCAACCAATTTATCAAGCTCAACATCAAAGATATCAGCAACCAGAACAAAATTCGGCACCATCCTATTACCAACAACCAAATCAATCCTATCCACAACAACAATATCAAAATCAAGTCCCACAACAATATTCACAGAATCCACCAAATTCCTATGGGGGCTGGTCACATGTATCAGCTCCAAAATATAATCGTCAACCAGAGCAACAACAGCAACAACAACCTGTATATGCTCCTAGCCATCAGCAATATAACCAACCACAACAACAACAACAACAATACCCACCAAATTATTCTTCGGCTCCTGTTTCCCAATTTGGACAGAGTCAGGTATCGAAGCTATAGCAAGAAAAACAAAAAAAAAAAACAATTGAGCTGCTGATTTTCAAAAATAAACAAAAAGCTTAAAATCTTGCAAGTAGTCTATAGTTTAGATAATGCTGATCAAATTGGAGCCACGAGATTTTCGCTTATTTTAGCATATTGTTACAATGCTTTTTATAAGTGTATTGGTTTTTTGTATATTCATTCCATCCGTGTGTATTCATTTTAAAAATACTTTTATTAACTTGTTTTTTTTCTTTATGAAATTGTTCATGAATGTACATTAATGTTAAAAACTGTAATGCTTTCCGCATATCAAAATCGGAACAGTACGTTTTTTACATCATTGACAGTTGCCACAAAAATGTAAATGTAAATAATATTCGTGACTTCAAAATCGCAGTAAAACTGTATTACTGCACAATTCGTCAACTCCAATCAATAAAATTACAGCGGAATTGTGTATAAATACGGTGTTATTGCACTTTTGAAATCAGGGTGTGTTTTGCTTGTGTTGAAATTTTATTTAAATAATATATATATATATGTACCGTAGTTAAGTAAATAACAAACTAATTATAAAGTATATTAAAATGATTAACTATTAACAATGATTATTAATTATATAGTATAATAAAATAAGTAGATTTTTATATTATATGAGTTATTTTATAGTAGATATATAGTTAATAAATAATATTTCTGTGACTAATATTGTAGTAAATTAATGAAAAGTATACGATAAATAAGTATACAGATTATGTTGAACTTTCTGAGATTAATTTAATTTTGGATATTAAAACACAAAATTTTGTAATTTCCACATGCAAAAGAACTTATTGTTTAAAAAACTTAAAGTAATATTACACGTTGGTTTACAGCAGTCTGATGTTTTCAATCTTATTTTTTTCTTTCAAAATTTACACAGCGTTATTGACGCTGACTAACTTGACAAATTGTTCTTAATCTCAAATTTAATTTTAAACCTTTAACTTTGTTTTCTTAAACATCTACCAGAACTCCTCCACGAAAAAGTTCCGAAGGTTTTTTGAAAAATTAGCTTCAAATAAAAAACACTTAAAATGAAATTTGTTGTTTAACCATTGTTTAAACAATTTGGTGCAACTTTGGAGCTATTCTTCGAATTTCATTAAAATTCACTTAGTATAATATATATTCTTAATTTAGCAAATGAAAAATAATTTTTTTTAATAACAATATTTAACAATAATTTTCTAATGATTTTTGTTTATTTCAAATTTTTCACACTATTATCATCCCAAATTGTGACTGATAATTAACTAAAAAAAAAAACAAATAAAATAAAAAAAATGTTATGTGTTCTTGACCTTCATATCAATCTGGCAACTATTTTACTCAACACAACATACTATATATACGCAACGTTCATACTTTCTCTAATATTCACCGACTATATCATTCTTACGGAATTTCACTTTCAATTAAAAAAATAAAAATAACAAATAACTGAAAAAAATAAAGACTTCATCAATGCCTAACGCTAACGAACAACAATTATCATCTGCTATGTCTGGCTATGGTCATGATCAACAAAATGTGAATTCTCATCAACAAGCTGGAAAAGATATTTATCAAAATCAATTACAGGGACAACAGTATCCATCACAACAACAACAACAATATCATAATCAACCGTCTCATTATCAAACACAAAATCAAAATCATGTTGATCAAAATAATGCTCATCCGCAATATCAACAACAACATCAACCTGATTCACAATCTTATATACCTCAACAATATTACAATTCACAGGGTGGTCAACAAGGTGGTGCCGGCCAAGGTGGTCAACCACAATACCAACAACAACAACAATTACAAAATCATGATCAACAGCAACCACATCCTGGTATGGTAACATTACGTAAAGATCCACCATATACCCAAAAACCAGCTCCAACTGTTGTATCCCAACCAGCAGCCAAAAGTCTACGAGGTATTGTATTTTATTATGTTATATTTTTATTAAAAATAATTTTTATATAAATATTATCATTTTTTTAAATAAAACAATTTTTTAAAAATAAATTAAAATGTTTTTCTAAGGCGGCTCCCTTATGCGTGGCGATCTGAAATGGCCACCACAAGATTGTAGAGAACGCATGGCAGCTGAAGCAGAGTTGCAAAGGCAATTGGAACTTGGACCAGCAAATCGTCCAATTAGAATGGCAAAGGTAAAACGAATTTTCATTAATTAATATTGGAAAATAGAAAACTAATGCAAAAAATGCTTATCGATTCCAAAATTTTATAATTTTTAATGTCATCTTTATGACTTTTTAGACGTTTAAATTAAAACTGTTGTTCACATTTGTCAAAGCTTTTTAATATGACAAAATTTAAATTTAAATTATTGTTTTATTTGTTTTATTTGATTTGATAAAACAAGACGTCAAAACGTTGTTCGGGAATCAGTGCCTCAATTGTGAAGCGAGACTTAGATGCCCGAACAATCAAATAAAGTTGAATCGGTTTGACATTTACAAATGTAACCAATCAACTGTAACCAATCATAACAATCATAAATCATGTAATTCATAAACTTTTGAAAATAATTACATGAAAAAACCTAAATAATAAAAAATTATAAAATATTTTTAATTTTTTATAAAAAAGGATTAAAATTTTAAAATTTCTTACCTTAAATTGTTTATAAAAAAATTTGATCTTCTTTTTTTGTCTTTTTAGGATTATTCTGGATTCTTTGCCAAACATGCACTATCTCATTATTATCCAGGATATAAAATACCGCCAGGAACTCAACATATCTATGTAGAATTTTGAAAGTTTAAAAAAAGGAATTAGATTTTATCATTATTAATTATTTTATTTTTTAAATTTATTTTTTTAATTTTTATGTTAAATTTATTAATTATGTGAAAAAATATGTTTTAAATTTTAGAAAACTCTTTTACTATATTATATAGTTACATACTAAATTTTTATATTTTATAGATATTTTATTTTTTTTTTCTTTATTGTTTTTAAAATTTATATTAACGAATTTAAATGAAAATACTTGATATATATATTTATTTACATACATACAATATTAACGATTATTAACTATTTAAATATTTATTTTATTAACGATTAAAATGAAACAAAAAAAAATATGAATAAATAAAATAAATAAATAAAATGAATTTAAAAATAAAAAAAAAAAATAAAAACGCTTGAATGTTTTTTTCTTCTCTTTATTTATTTTAATTAATCAATGCTTTATTATATAACAAATTTTGTTTGATAAACGGGTTTGTCTTTTATAAATAAATTCTTCATCCATATATTAAAAATATTGTTATTTATTAAATTATACAATATATTATATTTATATATAACATATTCTTATATCTCCATAAATTTCATATTTTTAGAATCTGTTTTGTGACATTGTTATATATACTTTTAATATACATATAGTAAAATTTTAAAACTATTATATTTAATTAATTATTTTTATTTTAAATAATAAATACATACATATTCGAAATAATAAATTATTATTTAAAAACAAAAAACAAATTAATATTTAGTTTAAAGTAAACGACACAAAAAAAAAATTTATTTGCCCAAAAAAAAAAAAACAAAACAATTAAAGAAATTTTAAAAATAAAGCGCGCTACTTAATTACCAAAAACTAATATGAGAAAATTATAGAAATAAATTAAATAATGTTTGAGTTGGAATTTAATAATAAATAAAAAGGAGAAAAAATATTATTGAAAACATTTAATTCTGGTAAATAAAAAAATGATAAGTGGGACTGAAGAAAAACTGGGAGATTATTAAGAAAGGAATTACAATAACGGATGGTATCTACTACGGATTAAAAAAAAAAGTATTACCAGATTAAATAAAAATTGGTTAAAATTTTTTGTTTTAAGCTGAAAATAATTTTTTAGAATAAAAATTTGTTAATTTGCTCAAAATTTTTTCTTTCACTTGATAGCTTGAAAATTTTTTCAAAAATTGCAAATCAAGTTAAAAATTTTAAAAATATCTCCTAATATTTAAAAAAAATAAAAATTTAAAGAAATAAATAAGAAATATTCTGAAAAGTAGTAGTAATGTTTTGGGTGTGTTTTTTTTTTAACTGTTTTCTTTTTACGCAAATTTTATATAAATTAAAAAATAATTATATTATACTTTATTGCTTTAAAATAATGATTTTTCATTTATTTTTATATAGCTCGTATATGCTTCGAATTTTTTATTTTGAAATACAAATAAACACATATATATATATATTCTAACACGAAAACATTTGTTTTTTTTCAACTTAATATACAAATTACTATTATATAAATAATAATATACGTAAATATTAATAAATTATATTAAAATAAAAAAAAATGGTTGTTTTCTGTATAGCTTCTATATATCTGTAATATAATAATTAATATTTATATACATACTTGTATACGTATAAATATATTATATATACAAAATAATAATCGAATTTAATATATAGGAAATATATAGGAAAATTATTTATTTTGAATATTTTTCTTTTTATTCTGAAATAATAATTTTCTTTTATATAAAAACAAAACACGAGGGACAAGGATTATTTAGAAAATTTAAAATATACAAATACATATACTTACATATAAAGTAAATAATATAAAATTGTTATCATAAATTGTATATACATATATATATATAGCCGTTAATTATAAATTTTATATATGTATATATACGTAGTCAAATTTATTAAGAAAAAAATAATGTTGAATATAATTAAAACGAGAAGAGTTTATATTATTTAAAAAAAAATGAGATAAAATAAAAAAGTCTATATTATATAAATTAAAAAAGATTATAGAATAAAAAACTAAAAACAAGTTTCTAACTTTACTTCAATTAACTTAAAATAATTCTATTTGTAGATATGCATAATAATAATTAAAAATGTAATCATATTCAATGTAATTAATTACAATTTATAATAATTATTATTATTTTTAAACAGGAAAACTGGCCGTTTATATAACGATTATTTAATTTAATTTCATATTAAATTTATAATTTGTTTTTTCTTTATTTTATTTTAAATAATTTTTTTTTTTAATGGTAATTACCATTTTATTTGAGGATGCTGGAAATAGTTTAAAATAAATTAAAGAAAAAACAAATTGTAAATTTAATAAGAATAAAGTAATCAGAAATAAACAAAAAAAAATACCAAATAATAATTATTATTTTTATTAATATGATTACATTTATTTTATAATTTCTATATATATATTTTTTTTAATACAACAATCAAAAATTGATCTGACATTAGTTAAATTAATTATAACGAAAATTACAAATAAAAATATTAAAAAAAAAAAACATGATTTTCAACTAAAAAACCAAATATCGAATGAAATTTAAAAAAAAAAATTAAATTATATATAATTATATTTAAAATTAAGTTTTAATCACTATTTTATGTAACAAAAAAAAAAAAAAACCCAAATTATGTTTCAACATAAAATAAATAATTTTTCATTTAAATATGCATGTATGCATCACTATATGCATATATGTATATATATATATATATTGAAAATCAATATAATTAAATTCAAGGATGTAAATAAATTAAAAACAAAAAAACAATAAAGAAAATTAAAAACAAACCAATCATGGAATTGAAAAATTGTAAATTATATCGTCATTGATAATGAATAAAATACAACATCGGATTGAAACAAAACAAAAAAAATTAGTATTTTTCAATATATTATCTTTCCATTTTCAAAGAATAACTCCTTTAAATAACCTCACCATTTTATAATCATCCTATTCTAAATAAAAATTGCAAGTAGGTTAATGGTATAGACTTCATTTTGGTACCACTTATAATATAAATCTCGATAATAAGATTTCAAATTCTTTACTTTTTATTTCCTGATTTTTATGATGATTATTTATACTGACTACGTATAAATCGTAATTAATTTAAAATTTTATTAAACAATCTGAAAAAATGATAATTCGGACATACACTGAAAGTTCTAAATTAAATCTTAAAAGTCTTTGCATGCTACATACTTACAAATCTACAGAAACTAAATATTTGACTTTTTGATTTTTAACATCAAGATATTCTTCAACATCCAGCATTTTGCTCGTCTTCTAATTTAAAACTTTTTGGCAGTAGTTTAAAAAAAACTTAAAAATTCCTTTAGAATTTTAAGCATAACGAGCTTTATATACAGGATGATTTTGAAAGTTATACAACAACATATACTATTGGTTAGAAAAACTTGGATAAGTAAAAATTTTGTAAAATTTCGTTAAAATCCCTAAAACTCGGAAGTCCTTGAGATTTGGCACCCAGTCTGGAACAAAAGTTGTACCAATTTTCGATCTTCTAAGTAATGGTATATTATACACATATATAAGACTTTTTTGATCTATCGAACGAGCTTTATATATTAAGGACTTAAGTTAAGAACTGAATACTCGAAAATTCCCAAACAAATATTTATCGCTTAAAACAAGAATAATTATCATATTACATTTCTGTACCATCATTCCTTTAATTTTTCAAAATCTAGTATCTCAGTGTTCATGACTCCGTAGTAATCAATAAACCTAAAATCAAAGTGTTACGGGAAAAAAGTATTCATAGAAATAAAAAGTATTCAAACAATGTAATTTTTAATTGTACAAATAAAATATGCAAAAGTAGAAAAGGCAAAGTTTCTTAAATCTATGGGTGAAAATTATAATTTTCCAAAAGAAAAAACTATAAATAAAATAATATTTATTGTGATATAATTTCTTTTATTACTTCTTTCCAATTTCAGCATGTATATTACTAATTTTACAAGAGTTATTAAATAAAAATTAAAAATTTATTTTAAAATTATGAATTGCTGAATGTAGGTTCCAGACCTAAATAAATTAAATTTTTCTCAATTTTTTCATTTTAATAATAGTGGACTCTTCAGAAATTCATTAAACATATTTTTGAAATTTATCAAATAAATGTTAAAAAAAATATGCATTTCATTAATTAAATTATATTTATTTAATTATGATAATTATGTTATGTATATTAATCTTAATTATTATTAAAATATACTTATTCATATTACAATTAATTAAAAATGTTATGTAACAATCAGAAAAATTTGTTGTTTTTTGATTTATTATCGTCGTGTATAATAAATAACATTATGTGGCACACTAGTGTCTACTACTTTAGAAGAAAATTAATGGACTTGGACTTGTATTTGTAATCATTTTTTCCTTTTATTTTTTTAATAGATATTTTTTTTTAATTTAATATTAGCTACTAACTTTAAAATTGATTTTTATTTTTTTATTCTTTTAGAAAATAATAAATTTACTTTTTATTTTCCTTTAAAAAAAATCACAAAATATTTTTATTAAAAAATTATATAAAAATGATTGCAAATTTTTTTTTATGTTGTAATTGCGTTAAATAATTTTGTATCATTGAGTTTAGAGATGATTTATTGTTTTTTATCTTTCTAAATTACTTATTATTTTATTATGAAAAAGTCTTGTAAAGTTCAAATAAATAAACATTAAAATCAGTTTCCTTTTCGTTTTGAATATTTCTTTTTATGTCTAAAAATAACTAATAATTAAAATATAAGCAACATTTTTTGATCATATTATTATATTTTTAAATATAGTTTGTATGATGATTTAATGTTAGATTCTAATTATCTGAACAGGGCGAGGTGTTTTGAGCATCTTCCTTTTCATCTTCCACATCCATTCTTTTACTAGCCCTGCTTTTACCCGAACCAGAAGGGGTATTAGATTTCGAATCATTACCATGTTTCTTAGTATCGTCGTCATCATCATCATCTTCTTCTTCTATTAGTTTTCTTGCTAATCTTACAGCCGCAAACTCATTATAATGAGCTTTACGTCGCTTTTCAAATTCTATTCGGCGTACTGCAAAAAAAATTTTTTTTTATTGTTTATTTAAAAATTTTTGCAATAAAAAAAATATATGTATATATCAAATTATTTATTTAACTATGTACACATTTAATTCATAATATGACGTCACCATATAAATAATTTCACATTTTTTTCAAAGCTATTTTATTTAAATTACTCATGGTAAAAGTTAATATGCATAATTATTGAATTAAATAAATGAATATAAAAAAGTAAATTCAGGGAATGGAATGAAAGTTTTGTGGCCTTATAGCAAGATTGCAATTTTTATGTAAGAAGCAGTATGCACATACCTAAAATTAATGTAAATTTATAATTTTTACATTGTATTTTCTTAACTTATATTTATTTTCTATTTATTTTCTTAATAGTAAGGAATATCTTTGTTTTGAGTTTGTTGCGATAAACGTTTATAATTGAAAAATACGTCATCACATGAGTGCAGTTGTTAAGTAATGAATGATTTCATTTTTATGTAAATATGATTATTTATATAAAAGTGTATCAGCATAACTATTATTATAAAATTTGTTTCATTTAGCTACATATGTATGTATGTATGTACATATATGCCTACTTTTTTTTTGTGCAACACGTGTTTTAATTTTAAAAACAAATTAACATTAGTTAAGCCTTTGTTTACCGTTTATTGTTATAAAAATGTAACGTTTATTAATAACTATATAATGGTTTCTCAAGTTAAAAATAAAAAGTAGAAATATCAAATGTAAATCAAAATTATTTTGCTGGCGCATGAAATTTTCCTTTCAGTATGTAATTACTTGTTAACAGTAAAAAAAACATTATATGCATATGAATATAATAGACACAGGTATGTATATGTAAATTTCTATAACATATTGTTCTAAATATATCTACAATGTATTATTTAGTTGTGTTATAAAGCGCAGTATGTAATTTTTTACTTCTATTTTTAGGTTCTTAAATTATGGTAGGTACCTATGCTTATTTGTAAATTTTCAACTGAACATAGAATTGACAAAAAAAGAACAGTATGTAGTGACCAAAAATCAATACTTACTAAATTAATTTATCGTCAAGCTTATAAATCATTATTTTGTCGTAGCGCTTATGTATTTCTGTATTAAGTAGTTACCTATCTACTATGTATATATACTTATATACATACATAAAATATTCTAATTTTAATCCGTGATTTTCTTTACTATTTAAAAATATATTTAAGTCAAATCGATTATAATTAGATTATGCGTAAAGGATGGTTGAATAGACTATTTTATAAAAAGATAGAACCGTTTCGCACTGTACACTCACCCTTTTCTTCTTCTGTTTCATTTAAATCTTCGTCGGATGACTCTTCAACCTCAAAGGAAGACGTTCTTGTATTAGCTGCTTCAGCAAGTCTACAATTTTATCATTTTTAATTTTATTTCGAGTTACGCTCTCGAATTAATTCAATAAATACTTATTTACTTTTTGGCTAAGAGCTCTGCATCTAATTGATCGCCACTTGCTTCATCAGGATCAACATAATTGTATGGCGTTTTTGGCTCCTCTATTTTCATGTGTCCATAATCCTTATCAGGTGGATGATATGTTTGTAAAACATTTATTTCGTCAAATTTCGCACTTTTTCTATGACTATAACGTAACCATTTTTAAAATGCATCTTATTTACTTTCAAAATTTATAATTCATTTTTGTTACCTGGCTCCGCTATGTTTATCAAAACTACTTGATGTTTTCAAAATTCCTTTACAAGGCTTTTTAGCATCAGGAGAACCCTGCATTTCTATTGGCCTTTTTAAAAATGAAATCTTTTAAAATTTTTATATTAACTTAAAAAACCCCAAATAGCTGATTTGCAAATTATACTATGTAAATTTTTTATTGACAGCTGGAATTTAAGTATGACTTCATTGATTACTAAGGTTGGATTTTATTTGTATTCTTCACAAAAACCGTACAAATTGTAGTAGAAAACTTCAAATCAAAATTTTTTAATAAACTTCTGCGAAGTGTGAAGCTAATGCAAAAAAGCAGAACAGTAAAAATGTCAAAATGAATGTCTTGCTTGCTGATTTTTTGTCATTTTTCAAGTAGTCCGTTTTTGGAAATCAGAAAACATCAAACATAGTTTGACATTTTAAAAATAATTATTTTCTGTAAGTAAACTAACTATATAAGCATTATGTCAATGTTTACTGATATTTAAATATTTATTTATTTACTTTTTTCATTTATTTTTTAATGATTTATCATTATTTAGAAATTTTTTGTGACAAAAATATATGTATACACTTATCTTTCGATTTATTAATTCACGCGAATTAATTTTGAGTTTGCTTTTTAATTGTTAAAAAAAATCTAAATATATGTCTCTTATAAAAAAAGGTTGCCATTTTTTTTCTGTTTTAAAAATTAAATTTCGAAGGTTTTTATATATCTAAGCGTTATTCCGGATAAACATGTAGTACTACACGATTTTAATTTAATTCTTTAAGTTTTGTTGAAATAATATTGTGTCAATATAACTTATGAAACCGGGTTGCGCGAAATTTTTTTTTAGCTAATTATTCTATTTCCTTTGAATTTTATTAATCATTGTAAGAAATTTTTATACATTGAAATATCGATTTTTTTTTCTTTTTAACGTAGATTTTATAAAAACCTGTCTTGCACGTAAAACGACAATGTTAAAAAAACTGCTAAATTCTTAGCACAATTTAGTTTGTCAAAAAAAGTTTAAAGTGCTTTGAAAAAATTATTAATTTACAAATAAAAGAGAACGTCAATTTCATTACAAATCAAGACTATAAAAAATGAAGAAAAATTTTAAAACATAAATACCTACTTTCACCATTTTTCCGTTGACAAAAAC
This sequence comes from Condylostylus longicornis, assembly GCF_029603195.1. Lineage (NCBI taxonomy): Eukaryota > Metazoa > Arthropoda > Insecta > Diptera > Dolichopodidae > Condylostylus > Condylostylus longicornis. The sequence goes on along the minus strand of NW_026578013.1, from coordinate 3,174,127 downwards.
GATTTTTTCTTTTACTGGCAACGTTCGAAATAATATATACCTGCTCAAGTTAATAGTTTTTCTGTAAGGATAAAATTATAAAACGCTACCTAAAAAAAATATTTATATTCCAAATTTTCTGTAAAGCTTTTAAAGCTAAACAAAACAGCTGACAATCAAACAGTTTCTTTATTATGTGATTTGACAGTGACATTTTAACAACTTTATTACATTATACGCACTGAAAAAAAATTAATTCATTTTTAAAAGCAAATTTTAATTACTTTCATATAAAACGAAGAAATAATTTTTTTTCCATAATAAAATAGTGTGTTCAGTGAACAATCCTTCAAAAACAGAAACATTTTTAATTAAGAAGAATTGATAAATAAAGGAAAACAATGTTAAATGGTAAGTTAAAATTTTTAATTTAAATATTTAGAATGATTTTTACAATATATTCATTAAATATTTCTGAATATTTTCTAATGTTCTGTATTTATTTTATGTAATGTTATAATCTAAGACAATGCATATAAAATAATATATTATTTTAGTAATTTTCTATTCAATTTATGTTTATACATGCACTCATTTTTATATATATGTACATACATACATATTATGCATAGAAAGAAATAATTTGTACATAATAATGTACATAAACGTATGTATACATATAGATTTTAAGAGTGATTTTAATCATTATTCATTTAATGGAGTCTTTTCTTTTCAGTATATTTTATTAGACACTATACGAAAAACAACATACATATGTAAATGCATATTTTCATGCACTTGTAATAAAATCAATAAAATCTTACACAATAATTATTATTTTTAATCAATATTCATTATAATATCTAGATCAAAAATATTTTTATAGAAATATAAGTGTTCCCTTTATATTCCCCTATATTTTGTGAATGTTTGTATTTTTGTACACACATATGTATAAGCATAAATATAAAATTTGCATAACGAATTTCGGATAAAAAATAAAAACAAGAAAAAAAAGAATAACAAACTTTATTTCCGTAAATATAACCTATTTCATTTTGCTATAGAACTCTGATAAATCAATTAAATATAATGAACTTGAAAAAATATAATACAAGGCCATTAATATAATACATTTTTTTTTTTGCAATACAACATAGAAATTAGTTTAAATTAAATTCAATTATATTATAATTGCATTATGTATGTATATTCATAACTTATGTATATACATATATTTTCTCTGTTTATCGAAAGTCTACTATACTCACTCGTATGTATATGTACATAGGTACCAACTCCCTATCTATTTAGCTATTATTTCAAACCCTTTTATATATAAATAATTACATTGAAATTTATTCTTGTTAAATTTAAAACTTTAATTTATATCCAAAACTTTATATAAGTATGTATATAATATGTACATGCTCATTAACATACTTATTTACAAAGGCTAGAATTATAAAAATCGAAATTGGGGGATTTCCCATTTATAGTTAAATTGTTATTAAATACTGCATGTAGATTCAATAATATGCAATATTATGTACATACATTCAATAATATATGTACATACATATAAATTTTATTTATTAATGTACGTTATTGTTTCCTGTAATGATATCTAACAGATTTGCATGTACGTACCTATGCATATCTAACTCTATAACTACAAAAAATATTTGCACATAGAAATAACAAAATTAATTGTTTACATAATTGTGTACCTACATACATATATTAGTACATACTCATATATATATATATATATATCTACAGAATATATATTGCATATACAAATTTCAAATTGTAGAATGATTAATTTTCAAATCAGCTATTATAAAATAATAAAAAAAAATTATTTTACTTATTCAAGCGTATATTTAGAAATGACGCATTATGAAAAAAAGGCAATTTAATCAATGTATAATTTAAAATGTTTTATAAAATAAGTACTATTTGTAGTATATAGGTACTGATGTACAGGGTGGCTAAAACTCAACAGAACTCAAGCATAAAATGATTCTAGGCGAACAAGAACACCTGATATTTCGCTTTTCGGGGCCTTCCTTCTCGAATTATGAGGCTTTAAAATTGAAATTTTTGGAAGCCAACTCAATGTATACTCATTTCGAATGTCACGAAATTCCCTTTCCAACACTGTATCACAGATTTTGCACACCCTGTATGTATGTATATATGTATATGTATGTATATTCATTAAAAAATATGCTTATAATTTAATTAAAACACAATATATATATATCAACATTCTTCTTCATTTTAATTATTTTTTCTTTAATTAATTAATTTTTAATTTTGTTTTGTAATTTTTATTAAATTTTTGTAATTATTTATTAATTGTTATTGAGAAATTTATTTATTACCTTCCTTGTAAATTTTTTTTTTTAATTATCTAATAATTTCACAAAATAATTTACTTCTTTTTCCAATTTAATATTTTGCAAAATTATTTTACAAAACGGCTAGTCATCCATCAAGAAGCTGAAGAAAAAATATGTTAATAATTACTTGCCTACCTTAAAGAACATTAGAAAAAGTCTAATCTTGTAAAAGTAATTATTGAAAGACTTGGCATATTATTTTCATTACAATACAGAAATATAAATAAATATAAGAAAATTAAAATAAATCATCAATTTCATCACCTAATTATACTTCATGGCTTGGTTAGGTTTTGGAGCTTTAGCTTCGGGCTTAGGTATATTTACTTTATATATTCTCTAATCTTAATATTTTTAAGAAAAATATTAATATTATCTTTTAAAATAAAATCTATTTGTTTTACTAAAAAACTTTTATTTATAGTCCTTCAAAAACTACTTGGAGGGGATGCTCCACCAAATAAAGTTCAAGAAATTAAAAATGATGCGTTGGGAATGATGCAGGTAATACATAGGGATGAAGCAATGATATTAGTTGCTCCACCAATAAATCTACCAGCTGATAAAAAACCTATATATGAAATTATTTTACAAAGACCATGTACTGATTCAACAACAACCTCATTTAGGTAAAGTAACTGTTTAGGAAATAAATGTTAAATTTAATTATATTTTCCTTATTTTTTAGCTTATATCGTGCAGAAAGTCAATCAGATGCTGAAGATAAATTTCATGCTTTCCTTCATAGATTGCCAATTTTTGTAAATATAGTTAAAGAAGTAAATAATTTTTTAATTATTTTTATAGTGATTTTTCTTAATAAGTAAATAAAACGGTTATTGATATTTTTTCCTCTCTCACAGTTTTATAATGTTGCCGGAATACAAAAAATTTGTGATGTGTTATCTGAAAACCCGTCATGGTCTCTGGCACATCTAGTGGCATATTTTAACTTAGTAGAATACGTGTCGCACCCAAAAATTTTAGAATTTATTGAATATGCAGATCATGAAAATTTACTTTCACCATTTCAAGTATGTTGAAAATCATATTATATAAATATTAAAGTTAAAATAAAAATATTCTTTCGTTTTAGCTGGCTGTGAAATGTGGTAATATTGAAGTAGTGAAAGCTTTGTTACCGCTTTCCAATATTGAACATTTAGATAAAAACAGTAATTCAGTGTATCATTATGCTGCAAATACAACGAAGGATATTGTAAATGTAAGGTCTAATGCAAATTAAAATACGTTATAAGTATATATTAACATTTAAAAAAAATCTTGGTTCTTCCTTATTACATTTTAGATTCTAACAGCTAAAAGTACCAAAAATTTAAACCATTTTAATTCCGACGGTTTCACTCCATTGCACTTAGCTTGTATGTATGACAAGCCTGAATGCGTCAAAGCTTTACTTTTTAGTGGTGCTGATACGAATCTCATAGCACAAAACCTTAATAAACAATATAAATCAACAACACCAAGTTCAATCGCTGACTTTTTAAAAAGTAATGCAAATAAATTATACACCCAAGATATGAAGTATGGTGGCACCCCATTACATTGGTGTTCTTCTCGAGGAACATTGGAAGCTCTTATAGAACGAGGATGTGATGTTAACGCATTGAATTTTGATGGGAGGACAGCCTTGCATATAATGGTGGCTCGAAATAGGTTTGAGTGTGTGGTTACTTTATTAGCTCACGATGCTGAAGTGGATGCCCTCGATAAAGATGGAAATACTTCTTTACATATTGCTATCGAAAAAAAACTTGTACCAATTGTCCAAAGCTTAGTAGTTTTCGGATGTGATATTAATATGAAGAATAAAGAAGGTGAAATACAATATTTAAAAAATATCTGAACAAAAAACAAATCAACTCTTTTTGAAATTTACAAATTCAGGAAAAACTCCAAGGCATATGGTTGGAGATGAAGCTAATGGAAGCAAAAGTGATGAGATATTATATATACTACACTCTGTTGGAGCTAAACGTTGTCCTGCAAAGACCAAAAATTGCCAGCCTGGTTGTGTAAATAATGGAACATACAATGGTATTCCACCAACAGCACCCGAGAGTGTTGAACAAAGAGAAGAAATTCAGCAAATGTTAGCTTCTACATTTAGAAATCAATCAGGTCCTAGTAGTAAAAATGGGCCTAGTTTAAGTGAATTTCCTTCAACGTAAGTATTACAAAATTTGATATATAAAGTCAATATATGTATAATTGCGACATGTAGCACGAACGTAGTTGATACAACACTAGAAGAACGAGGGCACAGTGTTATGGATGCTATCCTAGGAATGTTTTCTAGTAAAATTGTAAAAGCAGAACCGTCTCCAGCTTCATCTCAAAAAGGTGAGTTTTATACACTCCCGGAAACTATTGTGATAATCAAAAATTTATTTTTGCAGATTCACCGAATTCTCCTACTAGCCAAAGTAGCATTGAAAGCAACAGCAGTCAAAAACAACAATTTATGGAACTAGACGAAAAACCAAAAACTCACGGAGGGCGTCTATTGTGTTTAGATGGTGGTGGTATACGTGGTTTAGTTTTAGTCCAAATGTTACTCGAAATTGAACGTCTTTCACAAACACCTATAATTCATTTATTCGATTGGATTGCCGGTACAAGTACTGGCGGAATATTAGCACTTGGTTTGGGGTGTGGGAAGACAATGCGCCAATGCATGGGCATTTATATGCGAATGAAAGAACATTGTTTCGTTGGTTCCAGGCCATATGCTAGCGAATTATTAGAAAATGTACTTAAAGAAAATTTAGGTGAATTCACTGTTATGGCAGATATCAAGCATCCAAAAATAATGGTATGTGGTGTAATGGCCGATCGAAAGCCGGTTGATTTACATCTCTTTAGAAACTACACAAGCGCAAGTGATATTTTAGGAATAGTAACCCCAGACAGTAAGTAAATTATTTTAAATTGTAAGATTAATTTTATAACGGAGTTTACTATAAAGCTAACAGAAGAATCCCACCACCTAAACCGGAAGATCAATTAATTTGGAGAGCTGGAAGAGCATCAGGGGCTGCTCCTTCATATTTCAGGTAGCTTTTTGTTTATATAATATGAAGAAAATTCTTTATCAAATATACTTTTATTATCTTAGAGCATTTGGACGATTTTTAGATGGAGGTTTAATTGCAAATAATCCAACCTTAGACGCTCTAACGGAAATTCATGAATACAACATGGCTTTAAAAAGTATTGGAAGAGAATCTGAAGCAAAACCTGTAACATTTAACTTAATTTATTAAAATAATTTTATTAATTCGGTTTTATTTTAGGTAACAGTCGTTTGTTCTTTGGGTACTGGATTGATTCCCGTAACAGAGTTAAAAGAAATAGATGTTTTTAGACCAGAAAGTATTTGGGATACTGCAAAATTGGCATACGGAATTTCTGCTATTGGTATACCTTATTAAATTTGAAAATTAATTAATTATATAAACTTAATTCTTACTAATAGGTAATTTGCTTGTTGATCAAGCAACCGCTTCTGATGGTAGAGTAGTTGATAGGGCAAGGGCTTGGTGTAGTATGATTGGAGTACCATATTATAGGTATATACTTAATTTTTTCGATTTTGTCATTGCATTAAATACTTTAAATATGATTACTTAATACTTAATTTTTGTAGATTTAATCCTCAGTTAAATGAAGATATCGTAATGGATGAAAAAGATGACCAAAAATTAATTAATATGCTCTGGCAAACCAAAGCATATATTCATGCTAATCGTACGAAAATAATGGAAATGATAAATTTATTAAAATAGCAGTTAAGAAAAATTTAGAGAAACATTTTTGAATAAAACTATTTTGATAAAACTCTTTAGATAAAAAACCATAAGAAAAATGTTTATATAAAATTTTTATTTATAATTTTTATTTATAATTGTGGTTAATTCAAGTAGATGTGGAATTAAAATAAAAGAATAATGTTTTGAAAAAGGAAAATATTATATAATTTATATTATAAGTTGCAACTTCTATAAAGCTTATATAATTAATATTCAAAGTAATTTATTTTAGTTTCAGGCATTATTTGAAAATTTAATTTAAAATAGTTTTCTTTTTGTCATGGTCACATATTTTCATAAATGTTTCAATCAAATTTTGTAATAAATGTACTGTATTTTACTAATACTATCGTATAATTATGTATAAATGTATGTATTTGTATTTCAAAAACGGATATTAAATGGCTTATGATTTTATTAAACCCGAAATTATATTAAAAAAATTAATTAAATAAATTGTTAATTAACTTTAAATGTATCTATTAGCTACAATTAAATTATAAAAAGAAAATTTTTTAAATATGTTTTTAGGTTATAAATTAATTTAATAATTGCTTGCATTTTTAATAATTTTATTTAAAAAAAGAAAATCAATTTAATTAAAGAAATTAAATCAATTTGAAATAACATAAAATATTTATTAGTTAAATAATTTTTGAATTTTTCATACTCTTTTAGAAAAAAGTAAAAAACTTTAATTTTTAAGAAAAATTGTTTTTCTTAAGAAAATTTTTTAGTATTATCATCAGAAAATACTTGCATCACAATTCAGATTATTATTTTTTATACTGAAACATATTTCTCTTAGCTGTTCGCGTATTCAAAATGAAACGGGAGAATCAAAGGCGGTATTTGTAATAAGAAAACGAATAATTTTTTTTTCATTCAACCGCTTTAATAGCAATCCCAATGCACAGACCACCAATACTAACTGAATATTTAGATTATATTGGCACTTTATTATTCAGTGGACCATGTCATTTCAAAACTTTTACAAGAAATGCATTTTAGGTTTAGTAAAATTGCTTCAATTGGTGGCTGCTGCTTTATTTTAACATTACTTTCATTATATTATCTGAATGATTACCTGAAATATCTTAGTTTGACAATTTATTAATACACGTAGTCTCTCTAAAATTTTAAATAATTTACATTTTAATATTTTTTTTATTCAATATGTTTTGTTGATCATAATGAACATCGCTTTTCTTAAAGAAGAAAATGTATGTAGATATAAATTTATATTAAAATTTAAATAATTCTTATATTATTTTAGCGCTTATCTTAAAAATAATTTGCGATTAGTTTTTGTGTTAAATAGTTTTTTAAACCTATAAAAATTAAACATGTATATTAACTTAAAATCTAGTTTTTGAAAAAGAAGAAATAGCTAAATTTATACGCCAATTATTATTTTATGTTATTGAATGAAATATAAGTTGAGAGTAGAAATAAAAGAAAAATAAAGACAATATTTTTAATGTTACAATAAATTTTATTAACTTAAACAGTATATCAAATAAGATTTTAAAAACATATTTAAATTTATACATATAAACAAAATATTTTAATATTTTATCAAGCAATTGATGTGATTTTCACATACATATATAACATTGAAATCTATTTATTTATGTTATTTTTTGGTTTCAGTGTTTGTTTTCTTCTATCTCTACTAACTCACTAAAAATCTATACAAAACATTAAAATACTAAGTGTTATTGGTTATGGTTTACTTATAAAATAGAAACACCTTTCACTAACATATCAAATCTTTTAAAAATTCTTTCTGAGATCTAAGTCTGTAAAAAAATATTTTCAATTTGCTTGATAAAATACATGAATCAGATCGAAATAATTTAGAGAATTTAAAATTTCTCTAAAAACTTTTCTTGAAATTAAAAAAAAATAAATTTTGTAAATGTGAATAATTGTTTTATCAATAAATAAATGGATTCAAAGATGTAAGCGATGTGGTTTCTTTTTCAAATGTATAAATTGTATTTTTGTTGATATATACATATAGTATATATACATATATATATATATAAATGTATGTATTTAAAAATTTTAAATAACGTATCATCACACTTTAATCAAGTTCTAATGAATTTAAAACAATTTTTAATTTAGAAATTAGATTTATTTATGCTGTGTTACATATTTTTTTGAATCATAAAATTGAATAATGCTAATTATAATGTCGGTTGTTAAATTATTTGTCTTCAATTATACACATAATATTAATGCCACTTTTTCCTAAATTGACGCCTTCCAAAAGGCACTCATGATGATTTTTCATGTATATTAAAAACTGTATGATTACATAAAACAAATTATTGCGATCATGTGCACAATTATGTACTGTATTATCACTAATAAAATTGAATTTTGGTCTTAATTGATTTGTACATAAAATTGCACATCCAGACTTATTTTTAACTTCTGCTAACTGTTCGGCTGTTGATTTCTTATCGCCTAAAACAACGTATCGATTGTAAAACGGACGACCACCTGGTTGTGGTAATGGCATTAATTGTGTATCTAAATATGTGCAAAAAAGATGAAATAAAATTGCTGAGTCGGTTGGTAAATGTTCATCCCATTTTGTTCCATGATATGAAGAACCGGAATTCCAGTGATAATTCTGAATACAACTGCCTTTTCCAAGATCTAAAATAAAAGAATATTTCAATTAAAATGTTGAACGATAATTTTTGTTAAAAATGTTACCTATAATTCTTTGTACCAAATATTCTTGGTTTGTTGTCATATCCAAAAATGGAACGATTAACGGTAGCATCGGAACATGAAGATTAACGAATTGTTGGTTTTCGGCAGTTTTCTTCAATCTTTCTAAGCCAACTGCACCAATTTTCATATCTGCAAGACCGTGAGCTTTAAGAGCAGAATCAGTTTTCTTGATTTCATCAACTAATCTTTGCAATATTGTACCTGACGTCCACTAAAATTTTATATTTTATTATATAATGATTATAGATAAGGTACAAATTTTAATCGTACCATTCTTAAATTTGTTACATATTTAGATAATTTGGCTGAGGAAATTTTCTTAATAATTTCAGAATGTACATCCAAACTGACATCAAAACCAATTTCATCCTGTTTTAGATGGGGACTGGGTACCGCAACTAAAGCAAAAATGAAGTAATAAAGTAATAAAAAACTTTATAAATTCTAAAAAAGATATACGAGTACCTACCAGTTGAAGGGCTTAATTGATAGATTGATGTTTTTAAAAGGTTTGCTGCTGCATTGTAATAGTTCCAAAAGGAGTTAATTGACGTTGTATTATAATGATGATGTCCTGTATGGGGTTCGCTCATAGTAGACTCTTTACTTGCAACTTCTCTTTAAATTAAATTTTAATTGATTTATACTTATAACTTTACCAAAATATATGACCTGCTGTACTTACCTCAAATATTGCCTTAATTCTTTTTCTTCTGTTATAAGCGCCTCTTCTTTCGCATATTTCATATATGGTGACATGAACGTGTTATTACCAGAACTAATTGCACTACCATTCAAGTAAGAGCTATTTTGCATAGATGAATTCCATGAATTATTTTGTGAAGGACTTATACTTTGTCTTGGTGGTGTAGTACGATTATATGCCCAAGGTGTACCGCGTCCGGCTTTTTCATTAAAGTTCATAAAATCAGTCATTATACAGACAAAATAAGTATTCTATTTATTGTATAAAACTTACAGTCATTAAAAGATGAATGCCAACTTAATATTGTAACATTTGCCGGAGTATTATGTGACAAATTATCTTCTTTTTTTGGTGCATCTATTACAAATGATTTATCGTTATCATCAAATTTTAAAAGAGATTTTTGTTCCGCTGTTCCATGGAGTGTCTCCGTTCCAAAAATGTAATACAAATATTTTCCAAAATAGCATATGACACTACAAGCAATAATGCCGGTGGCTATATATTCTATGTAAAACCAGTTTGAATGAGCATATGGGCATTTGTTAGATATATCAAATAATAATATTCCTAACAGGATTGTATCTAAAATATTAAAATTGAGCAAGAAGTCATTTTAAATATTTACAAAATCTTAAATACATACTGAAAGAACCCCATTTTAAACATTGTTTCGCTCTTTTAGCTTTTAAGTGTAAATTTAGTCCTTTGTCAACAAAATTTGGTTTCATTGGTGTACTAAAAAAAAATTTGTATTAAATTTATTAGCTTAGTTTTTAGCACATAAATTTTACAGACACACCAATTTGTGTGAAGTGAATTCATGTTGAATTTTTCATCCAAGATGCTGGTGTATACATAGATAGGTACCTACCTATCTACCTATGAACGTTTATTAAAAAATGCGAGTATTCAAATTATCAAATTATTTGAGAAATTTAAATTATAACACTATTTCAAATAATTTTTTTTTTTATTTTTAATACATAGTATGTGTGATTTATTTTAAAATCAAAAGTCTACTTTTTTTAATTCTTCCGAATAAAAGATTGAAAAATTCATAAACAAACTTAAATCAGATTATAAATTTTAAAGCACAACTATAATGTCAAGTAAATCTCTTGGCGGTATATTTTACCGATTCATATTATTTTTTTTTTGTTCAATTTGACATATTTCATATTCATGACAGATACACAAAAAAGTCGAGATTTTAAAACTTTCGCTATTCCAAAAATGATTCCCACAAGAAATTAACGTATCAATAAGTAAAAATAAAATGAATTAATAATAATATGTTTATTTGTCTATCACTTATATATATTAGAGTACAAACTGGTGCTGACGTTTTTTCTAAATTCTAAAGACGGGTTATAAGTGTCAACAAAAATTTTTGATTTTTTGCAAAAATATTATATAAACATTTAAGGTTAGGTAATAAATAAAACGGAGTATGTAACTTGATAACGTACAAGTAGAAAATTGTGATTTAAAATTTTGTCAAAAAGAGTAAAACTTGCCGCGGCATTGAAATTATGAAAAAAGAATTACAAATTTTTAAATTTAAGTAATAAAATTTATTAATTTTTGTGTATAAAAAATTTCTTTTATCACAAAATAACATGAAGGTTTTTTGTTTCGTTTTAATTTTCGTAAATTTAAAATTGGAATTCTGACGCCTAGGAGCAAAACCATGTCAAATTAAAGTAATAATAAAAAGAGCGGGTTTAAGGTAGCGATTAACTTCGCATTAGAACAAGCACATTATTACTTTTGTGTGTGCGAAAATGTTTCTCATTTCGATTCAATAAATATTATATAATTGGTAATTGGGTCATAACATAACCTTTAAATCTCGGAAGGTACATTGGTAAAAATTTTTTTTTGAAAAAAAATAATAGGTTTCTAGCAACAATATCAATGTAGTAGGTATATGTGAATACAAATATGTCTGTACATATGTAAGTATTATGTATGCCAACAATTTTAAACAAGCAATTCAATTTCTAAGAATCATAAATTTCGTAAGATTCAGTTAAAATTAATATAATAACTTAATAAATTTTATTTAAACAATTCCGACAGGACAATAAATTCATCTTTATATTTTAAATGTTTAATAATGTCCCGTATAATTATACAAATATATTGACGTGCGTGCGTGCAAAGTTAAATGACATAATATTCGTTTTGCTTCTGGAATAAATAATTTTTTTACCTAATTTTAAATAAGTATATACGTGAAATGATTGAAAAAGTGATTATTTTGATTTTTTCGGGTGCATTTTTTGAAATTAAAAAAGTTTTTGGTTTGATTTTCCATTTTGTTGTAATCACATTTGCAAGTACATATCTACATGTATTTGTTTATGTATAATTATATAGATAGGTTATGAACGTTATATAGTGCGGCTGTAACGTATTGGAAATAAATTAAAAGATATCAAAAGTTTCAAAATTTCGATAAATTAATATTGTTAATTCGTCTAAAATTTATACTAAATTTCATTATACATACATACTTGCATATTATGTATAGTGTCCATTATTATATGTATATGTAATAATGCTCTGCTTGTTAAAAATGTTAAATAAAAATCTGTAGAATTACTAGGATTCCCATATTGTTCTTTTTTAAAAAGTGGACGCCCCTAATGAAAAAAGTGTACTTTCTTATAACAGATTTTATAAAAAAGTGTGTAAAGTAATTTAGGTACAACGTAAAGTTTTTTTTTTTTTTGAAAAATTAATATTTTTATTCAAACAAATACATATACATAAATATTTATTAACAAAAATTAAAATTAAAAATTCAACATAAACATATTTTAATCAATTCTAATTTTTAAATTAAAAAAAAAATATGGTGAAATTTCAAATTTATTCATTTGAAGACAGAAAACGAACGAAAGATCTTTTAAATCAAAATAATATGAACAGTGGTTTGTTTATTATTACTAAAATTTTATTATTCGTTATCCGGAATAAAGAATAATTAAAAAGGAATAACTTATTCCTTTTAGTTTCTCCTTTCATAAAAGCTAGAAGAGCCAAAATAACTATAAAAAATAAATATTATTAATAAATCAAATATAACATTCTTTTGTTACGTACTTCTTAGATGATTTTAACGCTTTTATACCTCATCATCTTTTATATATTCTTAAAATTGTTTACATATTATATTAAAGTTATATTTTAAAAGTATCAAACTTTTAATGTTATCATACTTAATCTATTCCGGCCATCAAACCATTGTTTATTAATTAAGCTAAATGTTCAGTTTCTTCTTGAAAATTTCATACTGTCAAGGCTGTGACCACAAACTACAAGCAAACAGTTTTTTTTTAACAAAGAGGTGAAATAAATAAAGGATTCTCTTTCTCTTGTCAAAAAAATGTAAAAAAGTGTATGCTTTAAAAAAGAAAATACATAAAAGTTTTTTTCTTGAAAAAAGAAAAGTAAATAAAGTATCAATTCGTGAAAAGTAAACATTTACATTTAATAATTTATACTTAATACCCATTCGTACACTTAAAAGTACACTTAATATTCGTATAGTTTTAAGCGTGCGAATGGCAACCCTAGATTAGTCATAGTTTCCTCTTTCCACCTAAAACCTTAATTATTGAACTAATCCAAATTATATCAATTTTTTTTGCAGGTACATACAAAGCATTAATTTCTACTTATATGTAAATACACGCATATACAGATGTACATATGTACATATGTGGTACATATATGTAAGACATGGTAAAACGCCTATATGAGCTCATTAAATTTAGCATTTATTAATTTTTTCTGTATATTTTATCTTCATACAACCTCATAAAAGTAATCAATTTTTGTATATACTTGATGAATTAGGGAAATAATATGAATCTTACTGAAAGGATTTAATTTAATTTTGTACCTTCCGTAAGAATTATAATGTTCTACGTATTTTTTAGAACTATTAAAAAAATCGTATTTATTTTTGTTGAAAAAAGCTTTTGATTGTATTTTCAACATTATAGTTAAAGTGCGGGGCATTTAAGACACAATTTTGTAATTAAAAATGCTATAACTGCTGAAATATAAACTTAACACAATATTCCACTACACATATAAGCGGTGTAATGTAAATGTTACCAATATTGTAAAACAAATTTCTTTTTTTTAATTTATTTCAAAATTATTGGAAAATCTTAATTCTCAACCGAAGAATTATGATTATAAAACAGAAATTTCATTTTAAATTAAAAGATTATCTACATCGCTTATAATATTTCTCATTAAACGGACAGATAAGATTTAGAATATACATACAGTGGAACTACTATAATCTGGACTCAGGATATGTCAAAAAAAGTTCAAAGTACAAAAATTTTTGAGTTAGAAAAAATATAGTTCGAGGTAAGGAGAAGTTCGTCTTACTTCGAGACTATAATGTGAAATAGGGAGCTTTGATTATATTATGTGCACATATTGAATATTATTAATGATAATCCAAATTTGAGCAGAGCATAATAATCACATTTTAGCAGTATTAACTTACTTTTAAAGGAAGGAATAAAAGATGAATAAAAAGAATCAGTTTACATTGATCAAATAGAAGTTATTTACTAAAATCCTAATACTCGTATTATTTCTATTTAAAAAAGATTAACAAATATGGACACTCAAAAACCAAAGTTTGAAAAATTAACCTGACATGCATAATTATATAACGTTTTAACATTTCAAATTACATTACATATGTTAATACAAATATATACGTATGTATGTATGTATTTACAAAAACAAAAAGTGATGAAATTTTTTTTATTTGCTTGTGCTTTATGATACAGACAGACCAGCGCCTTAATTAATATAAACATTTCTCCAAATATAATATGTATGTAAGTATGTATGTACATATGTATAATGTATATCATCAGTATTAAACATCATATTAATTTGTCAATAATATGTATATTACATTTCCACGTTTGTGTATGTATGTACCAAGATAATATCATGTAAATTTTAATTTATAAAAAGAAAACATAACATATATAAGTTATAACAATATTGTAGGTACAATATTTACTAAACAATTAACATATGAAAATAAAATCGAAAAGTTTTCAAAAAAGAAGACAACACACCTTAATACATTATTGCATTGTTTTGAAAAAAAATTTATTCAGTGCTCTTTCAATTGGGAAGTCCGGTATATTATTGATGAAAACAAAAATAAATGAATCACACCAATTTAAAAATTTCTAATATTTTTAATTTGTATTCAATTTTCTTCATAAGATTTGTGTTGAACCTATTTCAAAATTTAAAATAGAAAATAAATTTTTCAACAAAATTTCTATTCAATCATATTAATAGTGTGGTATACTAAGAGGCCTACTAGTTCAACTTAACCAATAGGACTATTTGTGTACTTGTACTCTATTGGTTTATCTGTTAATAAACCAAATCGGTTGAAAGTATGACCTCTATTGAATTAGAATTAAAAAAAAATTTAAATTTCTATTGGAATTAAAAAGATTAAGCTAACATTTCTATAAAAATATAAACATAAGTTTTTTCGTGATCTAGATGTACATACGGTATGTATCTATGTATGTATATATATGCGTATAAATATATAATTACTATATAGCTTAAACAATTACTTTATTAAATCCAAGCATAGGTTTATATTTTGAAAGTATATACATATATACATATGATACATATATATATATTTATAAATTCATGTTAAAAAACAATGTATGCAAATGTTTAAAAATAAATATAAGAAAATTCATTTTACACAAAAATACATAGTTTAATTTAGGATTTCATTATGTAGTCTAAAAGCTTCTTCCTTTACGTAATCTTTTGTGTAGTACCTACTTTGTTATATATATTTGTAAATATTTAATATTTAATTAACATTTTACACTGATTACTAATAAATAATTTGTATAGATATAGGTACAAAACAAAAATATCTAATTTATATACCATTCATAACAACCATTAAGACAGGGTGCTAAAAAATATTAATAAAAGTTTAATTGTTAATTAAAATTGTTGTAATTCGAACAACTCTTTAATTCGAACAAAGCTTTAATTAAAAATATAAAATTTGTTTTATTAGGGCACACATGCAGTTTTTAGTTTTGCAACCGTTTGGTTATTTGTTGGTATTATTCAAGCATATGTATAACTATACATATGATCGCATACCAATCAAACTGTTTATAATTTTTTACAAACTGATTGCAATTTTTTTTTATTTCACTCAATTTAAATTGATCCAATTGTTTAGTTTGTCAGATATGCGCGTCACAAATTTACAATCAAACGGTAATTGAAAAACTAAAAATTTCATATATATCTGCGTTCTGACGGCTACTTAACTATTGTGTAAAACTTTTAAATAAACGTGTCTACCAATCCCAGCTCTAAATTTTTAAATGTGCCAAGTTAAAATTAAATCATTATTTAAGTACATAATTCAAACCAATATGTTCTCATAATTATTTATATTTTATGAGAACATTTAGACTGTCAGCGGTGTATGTTTTGCAGTATCAATTTTCATACCGATGTTACTAAATTCGAAAATAGCCAAAAGACATCCTGTACATGTACATTATTACTATGTAGTACAAATATGATTTTTTATTTAAAAAATAAATGCATATACTATTGACATTTTACCAAATTGACTGTTCGGTGTAATCTACTAAATTATTGTCCACAAATTTACAATTTATACATACGTGACTAATAAATATTTGCATTATGTAACATGCATAAATATATATTTACTATCTTATACTTAGTTATTAAAGTTCAAGAAACCATAAAACATATGGTATACCTATACTAAATGCCCATTTGCATAATCAAAGAAAAAAAAAAGTAGAAATAAAATTAAAATGAAAGAAAGAAATCATTTTCTGCATTTAAAGTTCATCAGTGCCAAAAATTTTATCGGTAATTTTATGTTTTTAAAATAAAAAATGAAAATAAATGGAACATTGCATTGGACAAATAAAGTACATGACCTCAAAATTTTATTTATTTTCAAAATTATTCGTATGTACCGTACCTATACGTACTATTTTAGTTGGAAACTAAAGCATTTTTTTTATTTTTTTTTTGTATTTCAAGGCTGAAAATCTATACACGTTTTTATTTATTTTTTAACAGGTTGATAAGTATTTTTTTTAATTTTATATCAATAATTGTAATATTACCAAATAAAGAAAATAATTAAAAATTAGTTTTATTTATTCAATCATATTAATTTTTCTTCAAATGTGTAATAAAACTGCTCTGCCTATATAAAACTGTGTATAATTTCCTAAACAATTTAATTATGGCGCACTAGTTTCCAGCCACCTTGAATTCTAAAAAAAAATGAATGAAAATAAAATTTTATATTTGTACCAAGATGTTACATGCCATTAAAAATAATTATTGTATAAAATTTTTCTTTCAACTTAATTTCAATATTAAAATTTATTTTAAAATTTTTTCGCTATATATGTGCCCAATTATCCTTTTTCCTTAGGGCTCAGCCAGACATGCAATTTTTAGTTTTGCAATTACTGCTTTATTGTAAAATCGTTGTGGGTACATCTAACAAACCAAACTATTGCGTTAATTCAAATCGACCGTATTAACGAAAAATTTCAATGAGTTTGTAATAAATTATAAACTATTGGATTGCTTAATTTCATGCGATCATATATACCAAACATGGCCAAACTGCGGCTCGCCAGCCGCATGTGGCTCTTCAACCAATTTCATGCGGCTCTCGAAGAAAAAATTAACAAATATTTTTAGTGCAGCTCAAGTCGAAAAAAAATATTCCCAAAAAAATTTTTTTTATAGAAATTTGACTGAAAGTAAAAACGCAGTAGAGTATAGCTTTTTCCACACTTTTTAATTTTGTCAATGCTTACTTAACGTATGGAAAAATAATTTGTATATCTTGGTAAATTCTTAAACGTCAAATTTTACAAAATCTGAGTTGTCTGAGTTTCCGAATACTCTACGTTTTTATATTACAATTAATTATAAGCCAGATTTTCAGAAATTTGCAATGCAAACCAAGCCACATGCATCAACCAGTAAAATATAAAAATATCATATTTTTTTTCTTTAATTCTAACTCTTTTTTATTTGTAGGACTAAGACATTTTCAGCCAGATATTACATAATTTATAATTTATATCATTGCGGCTCGCAAAAAATTCAAGATTTTGAGTTTTGGCTCTTACCATGACCAAGTCTGGCCACCCCTGATATATACAGTTGCGTTGTACGCGCTTGAATTTAAATCTATGGAATACAAATTAGCAATCAAACAGTTCCAAAATTAAAAATTGCATTTCTATTTGAACCCTTAGTAAAGATCTAAATTGTTAAATGTTATTTGATTTGAACATGTCAGTACCTATACTAATCGATTGAAAATGAAAAAATGTTAGTTATTACCGCATTTTCACAAAAAATAAATGATTCTTATAATTGTTCATGTTAACAATAGATTAAGGATTTTTACGCCAAAATAAAAATTTGATATCAACTTTGAATTGTTCAGTAATTAAAATTGTATATATGTATTCTGTATATATGTATGTTATCTGTATTTTTTCTCAATATCCATATACAGGATGTTTCGTATAAAGTGACAAATATTTTCACGGATGATTCTATGATAAATTTCCAGCAAAAAAATTGTACCCCTTTTCGAGTTACAGTCTGTTAAAAAAAAGTACTAGATTTCTTCTGCATATAAATAAATAATTATAACTTCGAAATATTGCAACATAGAGTAATCGCCGGAGTTTGTTTACAGGCCAATTTTTAATCTTACAATAAATTTGATTTGAAACATAGTTTTTCTAAAATTTTTTTTTAAAAAATTCGAAATTTCTAGAAAATTTGTGTAATTTTTTTTTTTTGATTTTTTCGATTCGCTGCAAACCGATTTCAAAGGAAACCCATATAATTTCGCCTATCTCTCATAGAAAACGTCTTAAATGTTTGGGTGCAGTAAAACGTGTTAAATGTGTTTGAAAAACATGCGAAAAATGTATATTTTCCTCCACAAGCCCTCGATCATACAAGTTACAACATATTCTGTGTATTACAGAATATATTCTTAATATTACAAGATTTCTGTAATTATTTGAATATAAATATTTTTTATTTACATACTTATTATAACCATCATACGTATGTGGCAGTAATTGTGTAATTTTGATTTTTATTTTAATAAAATTAACGATATAATTGCTCCAACAAAATATCTTGAATTATTTATGTATACCATGTATATAAAAATCTATATATGAACAATTATAATTAAATTTTTATACACATATATTATATATACATATTATATAATTTATATATGTTATAAAACAACTACATATTTTCTGTTTTTTTTCATCATAAAATAACAAGATTAAATGAAGAAAGTAACCTTGAAAACGGTTTAATAATTTTAAACCATATATCAAGAATATACCAAAATACTGCGGTATACCAGTTTTCTGTACGCAGAATAAAATGCAAGTCAAAAATATTTCATTCAATTTTTAGTCATATTTTAATTTTTAAAATTTTAATTAAATTATAAATTTAATCCCTTATAAGTACACAGTATACGGTATGATGAAAGTGATGTTACAAATTATAAAACAATAATTTGTATAGGAAAAACTTCCCATTGTTAATTTTAAAGAAATTATACAACCATATCTACATCCATATATAATCATGTGCATATAAATGCAAGCATCTGTACCTATGTCATATATTATGCATATAAGTAAAATTATCAGTTGCAGTTGCATCACATTTGGAATTTTCAAGATTAAAAATACCAAAAGTTAACAAAAGAAATGAAAATGAAATTACTGTTGAAAGTTGATTTGCAAGATAACATTGTATACAGCTATCGTATATGTAGTATATAGATGTAGACATGGTAGTTCATTAAATTTAAAATTATTTTGTGTATAATTTTCACATTCATTACAGCCTCTATTTGTAGTCTTTATATACTGATATCAAGTTATTGTAAGGATAGTATTTTAGGTCAAGTTCATATTATTTCAGGGTTCACATGTTGCAAATGATGTATATTATTATTAAATCTTGTTTTCAGATTATTATCCTGGGTTATGGTTAAAATTTGAATGTTGTGACGCAAATTTAACTATATATATAGAATCTTTAATATAAAAATATATATTATATATGTATTAACTAAATATGTAATTATATTGTTATACGCAATATTACGCATTTATTCAATTTTTTTTTTTTTATTTCACATACTATAAATTTATTGAATGTTGATATTTTATTATTTGGAATATCCAAATTCTCATAATACGCAAGTAAAATTTATTGGTGAAGAAATTTATTAACTTTTTGTAATATTATCGTAAGTTAAGAAGGACTTTATATAAACAACATACAGGGTGGTTAACTTGGACGATGCATCGATGCACGTTCCATATCCAATCTTAAAATATTTTCACAATTGCATAAAATGCTTTTTTTTATTTGACAATGCAGTGCCATCTTGTATTAAATTTGGAATATTTAATTACTGTTTTAAAGCGGTTTCAAAATTTTGTTTTTGACAATACGGAACATCAGCGTTGTCTATTTTGATTTTATTCATGCTTTAACAGGAAATTCGCGTGCAAACATTTTTTAATTCGACTTAAATACTCCATACGTATACATAACAGTGAACTCAGTTTTAATTTTCGTGTATAAATGTGTGAAGTATGAAGCCAGAAATAAGCCAATTATAAGCAATGTACTGAATATTTACAATACATTAAATAAAAGTACAATAGTACCTCAATAGATGTACCTGAATTTTATTAAGATCTAAAAAAAATGTAATTGCTATTATTTATACCACTCGATTTTTAAAATACTTTATTGAAAAATTTTATGACTTTGTCGTTATCATAAAATTTTTTAATATTATTTTCAATATTTTAGCTTTTTTCTTTTATTTTGTAAACTCTGTTTATATAATTTATTTTAGGAAATGTGCTGAAATTTTTAATATTATTTATGTATATGTAATATTTTATGATTTGATTTTATTACATTCAAATTGTATTACTTTTGTACAATTGAAAATATTACAATTTATAATTTACCAGTCTCGTATAATACAATTGAATAATCAATATTTATACAGTATACAAAAATAATTTTTTGAAAATATAATAAGTTATTAAAAAATTGTGTTAGAATTTCTGAAAATTAAGAATTTTTACTGTAGATATAAAATGTACAACATATGTATATATATGTATGTAATATTCAAATTATCTTCAACATATTCATATTTAAAATTTAGAATCATACAATAGTGACACACCCATGTGTTATAGCAAATAACTCAAAAATTTACTTTAAAATTTCCTGAAATTTTGTAACGGAAGAGTTTTTCATATTATCGAGATCCACATGTATTAAATAAATTAAATAAATATATGTTAATAATTCTTTCTAATTATATTCTGAATACATTCTAAATTCTACAAACAGAACATAGACCAGCAATTTTTATTATAAAGTAAGTATAATATTTTGTTGTATTTACAATATTCCAAAAATTATTTAGATTTGTAAGAAATTAAATATAATTTGACAATCAAATAATTTTTGTTAATTTTTAACAAAATGATTATTCATTTTTTTGTTATTTTGAAAAAAATTCACACTTTTGAAGCACAATATTCCGATTTATTTACTTATTTCTTTTTCAATTTTTTTATACATATAAATTGAAAAAATTGCCCTACAAATAAACTACTATGTATATTAATTGTAGGTCAAAAATACATTTAAATGGGATTGTATAACATTTTCAAATATTTAGACAAATGATAAAATAATATAAAATTTACTTGTAACAGATTTGTTTTTTTTTTTTTTTTGAATTATAAAATTACTTTGAAGGTTAATCAATATTTGCATTTAAAATATAAAATCTAAGTCAATTTTATTTATTCTACTAATATATATATTTTAGTATATATGAATTAAAAGTAATAAATATGGAATTGTATAAAAGAATATTATAAGAATAAAGAATAAAAAGTTGTAAAACATTAAAACTAGTTTACTTTAGTGTTTATTTTTTTACAGTAAAACTAGCTTTTAGCATTGATTAATGATAAAATTTGTCATTGTAATTTGATTGAGATTGTTGTTAAAATACATGAATGTTATATGCTGATAAAACCAGAGCTACTTTATATTATATTTAATTCAAGTATTTAATTAATCTGGCAAATACAATATTATATAATGATGTTGCAAGTAGACAAAACACAAACGATAACCGTAGAGTATAAAAATTATATGGAAAATATTTGTAATATTAATCAAGATTTAATTTTGTGAACAAGAGATAGAAGAAGAATAATGGAAAATTTCTAAATTGGCATTTTTCCTATATAATTTTCCTGCTGTACCCACAGAAATGCATCGATATTGTTATTAAAAAAAATATAACAAATAATATTAAAAAAATAAAAATTTTATATAATCATCTGTCATTATAATGTAATGAAGGCTTGTTTAAAACTTGATCACCCGAATTGTCTAAATAATTATTGTATATATCCAAAAAAAAAAACCTTTCGCAGTTGAAAAAGTTTGTAGATGTTCTTGGAATTTTTTCAATAAGTAGGAAAAAATAATTTTGAAAAAAATTTAGTTGGAAACACCGAAAATGTAAAAACTTAAATTTGCTTATACCATCAAATCTTCTTCCTTAATCGATATTTAAAACAAAAATTAAATTTTTAACTCAGGCACTTATAAAATAAAAGCTGTGAACAAAAACATTTGAAAAAATTTATTTTCAGGTAATATTCAAATATCTGCGAAAAAATATATTACTTTTGGAACATACCGTTTTTGCAGTTGTGACAGTTCTTAATTAACGAATAAACTTCATTTAAGAATCAAATTAGAAATTAATTTTCGAAAACCTAAAGTCATTATAATGGATATTTACTGTAATCTAAATAAATTTACACCCAAAAATATAATTAAAAAAAAAATTAATATTCTTTGCAATCATATATTAATATTGAAATTTATGGTCTAGGATGTTTATCTGGCGATATAAAATAAATATCTATATAACAAAAATTTAAAATAATATTTTCCAATATTTTTATATTAAATGGAATTTAATTAAAAATCTACGTATACTCGTATATACATACATACATATATACACTTTTTTTTTTAATGAAAATCATTTTCGTAAACATAATTTAAATTTACACCTTTATTAATATTAGCTATTACATTAAATAATTAACGTTACAAGTATATATAAAAAAATATATTTACATATTTATTATACATAATACAATACAAAAAAAAAATAAGATTACTGTACAACGGTGGCTTTATTTTATTTAAATTTATATTTTTATGATGAATTCAATCCTCTTAATATTATGTATGTATGCATGTATGTATGTATGTATAAGGTTTTATGGTGTAAATTTCTTCTTCGAAACAATATTGTCATAATTATAGGCAGAGAAAAGATTTCGTCAAAAATAAAATAAACATTTTGTTATAATAATAGGAAAGAAAATTATAACACAGAAACTGAATG
This sequence comes from Condylostylus longicornis, assembly GCF_029603195.1. NCBI lineage: Eukaryota > Metazoa > Arthropoda > Insecta > Diptera > Dolichopodidae > Condylostylus > Condylostylus longicornis. The sequence goes on along the minus strand of NW_026578013.1, from coordinate 3,150,775 downwards.
AGCTTGTTATACGTACATACATACATAATAGGTCTGTCTAAGATGAAATTCTCCAAATTTTTTAAATGTTATAATTTTTCTCCAATAAAAAAATTACAAATAACTCACATATTTCTCTCAATTTTATGCTATCACATTTAGGTACAATAATATCTTGGACAGAACTATTACATTATATTACTAATCGATATTATTTAAATTTATTCAAATTATATAAATAAGTAATAATAAGCTACTTCAAAAGCGAAGAATTAGATTTGTCTCAATATAGGTGTGCTTTGTTCTAAAGAGCCGTTGTCATTCTAGAATTGAGCAATCCAACCTATACGAGTACTAATATTTGCAATTTTATTTATATTGTTGAATAGCTTATATTCACTTAATCTAAAATTGAAAAAAAGAAATTTCAAAATATGAGTACCCTATTCATTTTCCTGATTCTCTTAAAGATTATCTAATATACATATATGCTTCTTTAACAACAATAATATTTAATTTTTGGTCCTTTTTTGATAGCTTTTAGATTACAAGAATATTATTGAATTATAGTTCTTTGTTTAAAATTTCTTGTAAAAGAGAAAAAAGTTATTCACTCATATATTCTCTAACCAAACTTGACTTGAACTTGAAGTATTACAATTATATTCAAAAATTTTGTAGCTTGCAAATAAAAATGAATTTAAAAATGTGGGAATCTAAATTTAAAAACTTGAAATTTTTGATTAATATTCCATCATTTCAATAAAAGTGATTATTAAAGTTCAGTTTAAAAACATTAGATCCATTCACACGCAATCCGACTCCGATAAAAAATTATTTAACAAAAAATAATTTTCTAAATCTCGTGAGCCCATATTTTTACCCCAAAAATTATAAAATTATTTGACAATAATTTGCATTAATTTTAACATTAACTTTAATGTTATCAAAAAAGGACTCAGTCAGTCAATCGAGTTATTTTAAAATTAACCTTAAGACTTATTATTTATTAAGATTTAACTGAATCAATTTTTTAATTTTTTTCCGAAGAAGGAAGGGACCTATTATTCTCAAAATAATATCAAATTTTATATTAATTTTTTTTCGCCTTCCCTTATGCAATATAATAAAATTGTTTTGAAATCAGTAGAAGGTTATATGATACGTGTATCAAAATTTAATTGTTAATGTACATATTTATAAAAAAAAAAGTTTTAATAGAAATTCTTGGAAAGAAACTAAAAAAATTTATTTGCTATTAAAACTAAAAATTTAAACGTGCTTAAAAATTAAATTATTTATAAAAAATTTGTCAATTACTGTATTAATTCTCTATTTTCTTTTTTTTGATAAATTTTTATTTATTTTTTTATGGTATGAATTATTTATATGCGCGGCTATTTGTATTAATTTTATCACCCATCACTTAAAATATAGTAAAATTAGGAAAGCTTCTACCTATATTTTATTTAAATACTAAATAATATTTAAATATATAATGAAAACGAAAAACAAAATTAAATAGTATGATGAGTAAATTTTTGTTTGGTATATTTTGTAAAGTGTTTTAGTTTTTTTTCTCTTTTTACCTATAGTATTCATACCTGTATACGTGTGTAAATAAATTTACTACAAATTATTTTTCTTTACAACCCACAAAATTTAACATAAAAAAAAGAGATTCACTTTTTATCATCAGTATATGGTTTTTAATATTGTACTAAAAAAAAAAATAAGAAACAACAAATTAAATAAAATATAGCGCGGTTTTTTTTCATACCATTACATCAATATGCACATCACCCGCCACCTTTTTTTTTACAAATATTGTGCATTTAGTAATATAACAAAATATATTTTTCTTAAAGGTATATAAAGGTTGAAAGTTTGGAATATTCATTACAGTTTACAACTATACTTTTATAAGTGAAATTCTCATTTTCAGTTCAAAGCAAAAGCAAAAAAAAAAACCAAAAATGAAATTTATTTACATGGTAGGTTTATAAATATTAAAAACATTTTAAATATTGAATTACATAAGTGCCATAAAAATTAGTTAATATTCAGTGTATGTTTATATATATGAAATAAAACTTTAAAGGATATCACAATAATATCATTTACATAATTATAAAACAAAAGAGCAGTTTGTGAAACAATAAATATTTTTCGAAATGTGGTAATCATAGAAAAAATTTTTCCAGTCATTATATAATTTTAATCGTTATTAATATCCTTTTGTGCAAACTATTATTGCCCAGCTATCAATATTGTGGAGAAATAAAAATTTGTATATTAATTATATATAACAAATCGGCTACTTTTATAAAATATTAACACAATATTGGAAAATTAACTTAAATCCAAATCAATGAAAAATCAACTTTATTAAGCAATTAAAATTTAATTAATTACAATTTAATTTAATATAAAATTTAATTGTTGAATACAAGACCTATTTTCAAGTTATAGCATAACATATCATTAAATAAACTAGGGATTGCGAATTAATATAATTATATTTTTAATTAAATATCCAAATGTTAAATAAAATTGCGAATATCTTAATAGAATTTTAAAATTTTCATTTACAATATACGTATATAAGAAATTAACTTAAAATTGCTATTTATACTGTGAAAAATTTATAAAACAATTTCATTTGAAAAATATAATTATTTATAATAATTTTATTTTATTATATTTATAATTACAGAGCTTATTTTTATGCCTATTGATTATTGTTGCTGTCTCAGCAACACCCATTGAAGAAGGAATTGGTTCAGATGATGGCTATGAGAATAACAATTACAATCCTCAAGATCCTCAACAAATTTTTAAATTAAAAAAATTAAAAAAATTACTTTTCGGTTAAAATTTAATTAAAATTTTCATATCTAGTCCAAAAAAAGAAAACATCGTTTTTAAAATTCAATTTAAAACCATCATTTTAAATACATACCTACATACATAAATTTTGTAATATACCTACATATACGCCAATTATTGTAAAATTCATGAAAATTATTTTATATCCTTCTTCATTGTAATATATAAAAAAGAAAAATAAGGATAAAATTATTTTAAATGAAATATTTTGTTTTTTAGCATAAAAATAATGTAATTCACCTATAATTTGCTACCATGTACCATAAATAAATAATAATTTTGTATTAAATTAATAATTAAAGTATTTTATTATTTTTAATCCTTGAACATACATACCTACATATATTTCTTACGTTCTAGAATGCAAAACTCCGGCATTCATTTCTTTTATTTGACAGATTTTAGTTCACAAATCTCCTGTAATGGAGAACTCAGTAGAGAAATTAAAGTCCCCTACTAAAAAAAAGGTCTACTCCTAAAGTGTTCAAAAATGTTAATGTTCTTGGATTGTTACGAGTTGAAAGCACACCACGCTCGATAGCGTTGTGATCTTTGTAATAATGTGATACATAACAATGAATACTCGTACTGTTACAAACGTGGAATGTTACAAGACATGCTCCGCCACTTTTTAGTAAACGTAAGAAAAAAACTAATTAAATATTCCCAATCATCACGAAAATATTATGGGAATAATATGGATGCTATCAACTCCTTATACAATTTGAGTGGCGATCCATGATTGTTAAAATAATATATTTTAATATTGATTGATCTCGTAGTCCAATACGTCTTGTTAACATTAATAATCATAACAAAAAATTGTACTGGGCTAAAAACATCAATCCTTCATCGCCAAGGTAAACATTAATTGTATCTACATACATATCATTTATCCATTAATGAAACAATTTACCAATCTTTTCCATTTACGTCTTTCTTGTTCAGGTAATGCTTCTGTTGAGTTGATATCGATGTTTTCTTCTATTATGCCATAACTATCTCTTATAAGCCATACTGGTACTGCGGAACCAAATTAAGTTTATTATTTTTCAACTCCATTCCGCCCTTCATCATTTCCATTTCATATCCAGTATTCTGCGCACATTTTTGTTCGCGGCATTCCTTAATTATAATATTAAGTCCAAAGCGGGCATAGCTCTCGGATAACTCCTTCTAGCGGATAGGTACAAGCTGAACGTAATTTTATCCTGGCTTTAAAATATACATAACTGCATGCAAAGGTAGAACAACCGTGAATTTGTTGTACTGGCTTGCCTTTTCCTACTCTGTCTCAGTAGTCTTTAATTTACATATTCACATTCTTCCTATTCATCTTAATCCGGAACTTGTATCTTATGGAATCACCACACACACTTTTTCAAAGCATACTATTGGTACTTTTTCTTCAACTTTAAATATTTTTCGAACATCTTCTAAAGTCTGTTTGGAATACATACATATACTATATATTACTTTTTAGGTACATATATATTACATACCTATTAATATATACCACACACCCATTATATTTGATATACATTATCTATTGTAAAGAAACTTGAAACTCAATACGAATATTATTCGATATATGTTTTCGATACTGAAATATATCCAATACTCGTTTATTCGATAGTGAAAATTGTTCAATATTCAAACATTCGATAGCCCAATTCATTCGATAGTGTTCATTACCATTTAAAATACACTAGCACCAGTCTTTTATATTTATACGACGGCTTTTGTATTAATATTTGTCAATTAGACATAGTGTACGAGTACGTTTCATTCTCCTTTCCGACAAGCTTATTCTGTAAGGGGAATGCTTGTTATTCGATTCTTACTCTTTCGTCTGTATTAAGAGTCAATCACATCTTTGCCGCCTAAACTTTATTCCTGTTGTTTATAGGTATTTTTAGTTATGAGTTAATAATTTTTTTTCGTTTAAATTCGTTTTTTAAGAGAAACGGAAAATACGCGAAAGAAATGAAAAAGTTTCGAAATTTGACAGCTAGAAGATCAACCTAATGTAGAAATGGTCATAACAAATAAATTTATCTTATAAAACAATTTAAGAATCTGTGATTGGTTGAATCATTTTCACGTCAAATAGACACAACTTCAAACGTCAAAGCGAGTGGAATCGAAAATTGGTTAGTTTCGTGAAGTACTTACATATGGATACATAACAAAAAAAAAAAAGAAAATTTAAATGTGATTTTATATGTCGTGAAATAAAATTATCTCAAAAATGGTTACCAAATTTGATCGAGAGAAAGTTGAACAACAACTTGTTTATATATCTATTAGTTTAGGAACTATTTTTGCTTGCATGATATATACAAATGGTGGAAAAAATTGGTCAATATTAGGAAAACTAGAATCACTAATTCTACCAATTGTATTTGTGGGTCTTTTAGTTAAAGTGTGTATGACAAAATATTACAGTAGAAAAGAAAAGGATTTATTAACACAGCAGAAAGCCAAACGAAAAAGCGTATATTTACCTCCTCGAGAAATTGTTGGTGGATTAATACTTCAATTAGTGTGCTGTTTATTATATGCTTTTATTTGCATTATATTAGGTGCACCAGTTTTGCAAAACTATGAAGAGACATTCGTTTTAGCTTTGTTGTTAACTATAACTACAGGTATACAAAAATGTTGTTTTGGAAGCCAAAAGTAATTTGTTTTGTCTTGTTTTAGTATCCCCAGCTGTTTTAATATTGGGGGGAAGCGGAGCTTTGCAACTATGTTTTTGTGAAAAAGTGGAATATTATTCAAAAAGTGACGAAATTTCTTTAAATATTCACAAGTACGAATTAATGGGAACCTTGTTTGGGGCATGGGCAGCATCTGTTGTATCTCCCTTAGATTGGGATAGAGATTGGCAGGCTTATCCAATCCCAAATGTAATTGGAGCTTTACTGGGTAATGCTATTGGTAATTTGATAGTTTGGACGAAAGTCCTGTTTTCAACAGCAAAAGTATTTTTTAAAAAAACTAAGTAGTTATGTTTTTATATTGTTTTTCATAAAATAATTATAACCTGATAAAAAATTAATGTATCCCATCCTTTTTTTTAAATCTTATCAATTTTATAAATCCATTAAAAAAAATATCATCTTCTAGTCATTAAAAAAAGTATTGTAATGGTTTTTAAATAAATATTATTTATTTAATTACGAAATAATATGGATTATAACTAAAAAACTTTTGTATTTTCTATTTGACCTTTTGTGTTTAATAACATGCTTTCATCTTCAAGTAAGCATCGTTTACCAAAAATTGTTTTATTCGGCTCCCATTGATCATCATCAAAATCGTTATCAATTTCATTCATACCTTCAAATTCATATATTTTGTGATATGAATGATCTCCTAAATAAGTCTTAATTCTATAATCTGCGGTTTCTGGGCATGAAACCTGTTCATAAAGATTTCGTAATGGGATAAAATGTTGACCGTAAGCTGAACGTTGGGACGAACTGGCTTCTGTTATTATTGCAGTCCATGTAATAGCGATAGTCATATGAGGATCATAAGTTGCTATCATGCTATTAAATTCTTCGGTGCTGATTGCTGCATTGTATACATTTAAGTAGCGGGTTTCATGTTTCATAAGAAAACTATAAATCTTTTCAAACGAAGGAATGATTTGTAAGTGATGATTTAAATTGGGTGTTACTGGCAAAGCTGAAAGTCTTGTTTTAATATATTCAATTTCTGACTTAACTTTCTTAGCAGCTGGATTCTCCATAAGTTTACAACGGAAACTAACTGATTTTGATGGTTTTAAACACTTTTCTAAAATTAAAACTTTATTATAACAAAGTTATTTTGAAAAAAAAACATACCATTTAACTGTCCATTAACTATTTCCATTTCATTTGTGTCTGTGAATATTTAAAGTGATATTAAAACATTGTTACATTAAATAAGTTATGCTAAACCTACATAATATTCTATCAGTATTAAGTTTATATTTTGGACAATACATTTCAATCGAATTTATATAAACTTCAGTCATTAGAGGATGATGCTCTTGATTCATATTTTTCAAATGAACATCCAGTCCTAACTCATTTGTCATTAAATTACCAACTACAGTGGTTACTTCTGCTTGAAGGCATTCGAAAACGTTGATATCCCATTCATGTCTAACTAATCGATACCTAAATTTGAATAATTATTAATTACTAATATTATAAAATTTGATATAACTTATTCATCGAGTTAACCTAATTTTTGGATAATCCTTCGGCATGGAGTAGTATACTAATAGACGCAACTTATGTTCTCCTATAATATATGGCGCTTGTATCCACATTTGAATTGTTTTAGTTTCCTCAGATTTCAAAGTATTAGAAGCAATCTGAGGTATTTTAAATACATGCTGTTTTCGCATTTCTTTGTCTTTACTTAGTGCTTCATTTGTTAAGTCTTTGTAATCTGAAATCAAAATGAATTTAATAAAATCGTGTTTAATAAATAAATAATATATTTTAACCTTTTAAGACTGATAAGGGTAATCCCACATGATCATTTAAAAATGTTATACACCTTGGTTGCTCTGTACATAAATAAATGCTTTCAATTGGCAACATTCCCGAATTTCTTAAGCAAATAGTGATTGGCATAATTTCTCCTACAACAACATCTGTAGGTATTTTAGAAAAACTAACATGGAGTGAAGGAGCTGGTGGTAAAATTTCTATATTGAGCTTATTATCGAATAATACTGGGCGTTCTACATTTGCTGAAAATTTTTCAGTTACTTTTATAGGCTGAGGCTCAAATAATATGCTGCCTAATAGTTGCCCAGCTTCATTTGTAGAAGCCATACGGCCAGCTATTCCAATAATGCGTAATTCCCCAATCAATTTTGGAGTTAATTTAAATTTCAAAATTTTTTCTTCACTTTCATTCAATACGATTTGCTGACTGTCAGTTGTTACCATAGATGAATTAATTATTTCTTTCTCACGTTCCGTACATTTCCCTTCGAAGAAAACTTTATTTGTCACTTCCGCATTGTTTTCAAGTGAAAACTTCCATAATAAATTGATATCAGAGAATGTAATGCTTGGTTTAATAGTATTTTGCACACAAACACTGATTTCAATAGGATCTAAAATTTAAAGAAAAAAATCATTAAAAGTCCAAAAAATTTTAACTTAATAAAGTATTTTTTACCCCCATGAACGCTTAAAGGTTTATCGGTTGTAAGATTTTCTGAGGTAAATAAACATTTGGCTGGTTTAAATACCATTGGTTTCGCGGAAACATGGGTCACTACTATTTCTTCCAGTTTTTGCCATATTGCTTCATTTTTCAAGTTTGACTAAAAAGAGTTAAGGCACATAAAATACTAATAATCCTAATTTTTAAAAATATTGAACCAATTACATTGATATTGACGTTTGTTGCAGATATGTACAAAGGATTAGTTACAGGCGGATGAGAAGTTACTAATACTCTTAAAGATGCTTGATTTACTTTTGGTAAAGCAATTTCAAGGAGCCCAACACCATTATTTTGGTTTATTAGTTCCTAAAAAAAAAAAACCTGTATAGGTTTTTTGATCTTCAATTTAAAAAAACATATTGAATACTTTTTGTGTTGCAATATATTCACGAAGAAAAGCTGCTTGTTGCGCAACATTTTGCAAACTCAACGGTCTTAGCAAATGAGCTAGAGACTTGCTAGCAACGTCCAGTTTTTTAAGTGTAACTGCTTGTTTGCCTATTGTGTATTGAATATGATCTTCTGCTAAACTCCAACCACGATCTTGAAAAATTTGATAAGCCTGCTTGTAACATCGAAAAGCATGTTTTCTTTGTCCACATCTAGAAAATCGATTTCCTGACAGCACAATGTGGAATGCGTATTTTCTATACATTGGTGGTTGAGATGCTAAAAAACAATATGACGCTTGTTCTAGCAAAAGAGCTGATCTTAAATCTGATTCTTCACTAGTCATCCGTATCAATTGTTTGGCAGCTTCACCATAAAGTTTTGCATTTTTCAAACATTCAACACTCAGCAAAGTTGCACGTGTAGCAAATTGTTGCAATCTAAAATTTATTAATGCAGTTATATTCAGAAAAATTTATAAAAATGTTATACCTGCAAGAAGTTAAATAACATTCTATCGCGCTTTCCATATAATCATAAGTTTTTCGATTTGCAGTCCCTAACATAAATGCTGACAATGCAGCCATTTCTAAAGCCCCAGCGAAATATTGCCAAGCTGAATCTGCGTTAAAATCTCTTTTGGCTTGATGATAAGCCTTCAACATTGTAAAATATATAAACGAAGCATAATTAACTATGTAAATACTAAATACCTGAAAAGCTAAATTGTAGTGTCCAAACATAAAATATAAATCACCAAGTTTACGAGTTTGAAGTTCACAAGATTCATTTGTGTAACTGCAGTAGGGTAAGTAAATTAAAAATCAAAAAATCCACTTCAAACATTAGTTATAAGGCACTTACATTACTGCATTTTGACTTCCACTACCAGCTACAGGCTTACTGGTTGCAAATAAACGCTTAGTAGCACTTAGTAATGATTTGCTTACACCTTTTTTGTTTGTTATCTAAAATAATAACGAATTATATTATTGATTCCAATCTATCAATATAAAGAATTCACAGCTTCGTTTAAAGTTCCAACAATACGTTCAACATACGGAATTAATCCGCGAACTGTATAATCTTGAACAAAATGTTTTAAATTTTCAATATCAGTTGGTCCAAGGTACATTCCATGTGGAGCATCATAATCACTTTCACTTGCCCACACATTTGGATTTAAAGTTTGTGAATTAATACTTTCAGAGCTATTCGAAAATTTTGAATGCTGAAATTTAAGGAAATATCAGCTAAAACAATTAAAAATCTCATTTTTTTCTTCTACTAATTACAATTGCTTCAGTAGCTTGCTCTTGTATTGGACTTAGAGGATGTAAAAATCCCTCTGATTCGTTATTTCCTTCAATTGTCACGGAAGGCATAGCTGAAACGGTATTATCTTGTGGAGTTTTAGGTGCACTTCCTTGGTCTGATAAGTTGTCCTGAAGTGTAAATGAAATGTAAATAATAATTTTCAAAATTTATTTTTGGGTTACTGATTTTGGAGCTCTTTTGAGATAATTTGTCCAAGGGTCTACGGCTTCACTTGAAGGTTCTGTTAGAGAATTTATCGCTACTAAAAAGCACTTATTATCACCAAAAGTGGATTTTAATATTTCATATGTCTGCTGAGCTCTGTAATACAAATATATATATATTTAATAATAATTTAAAAGATAAATGGCAAAGTTAGACTTCGATATATCGCCCTGGGATAAGTCATGTAATAAAACATAACTATTTAATACATCATTATTTTGAAACCATTTTGGTAATTTTTGTGGTGTTATATTTTGAAGCATTTGAACTTTTTTTGTTAACTGGTTTGCTGTATCCAATATATTTGGATCTGACCCCGACAAAACAATTAAACAACTTAAAAAATGTCTCGTAAACTCATGGTCAGCCGGAAACTGAACTGTTAAAAATGCCTCACGCCAATTCTCAAACCATGGTTCTGATTGTGGAATTTCTACATTCATTAGCCCTAAAAGAATTTAAAAATATGAATTATAATAAGTTTTTATAATGTAGAAAATAGAAAAAGAAACCTATTTGGGAAACTTTAGATTTTTCAAAAGCAGCATTTGTGACCGCTTCATTAAGCATTTTCCTAGCTAATGTTGTTTGTGGTGGTCTCCATCCTATATCACAAATATTCAAACGTAGTCCTTTTATTGAAACACTTGTTCCTGAAGTATCCCGAAAATGGGCTAAAGAGGCATTTTTTGTTTATTTTCTAAATAAAAAAAAAATTATTTTTTAAACAATTTTTATACCATCATTTGCCAATTTGGCAAAAGGTTGCAGTAACTCTACGAAACTTAAATTATTTCGTTGGCACAATTCATCAGCATATGGACTTGTTATTGCACCGACAAGCGGGGAGAACACATATTGAATAATTTCTCGAGTACTTAAATTTTGCCCGGTAATATGTATCATTTTATTATGTTTTGAAAAATCTAAATAGGAATGTTGTCAATTTTTAGAAATTCAATTTTGCTTTTATCATCGTATCAGCTGTAAATTGACAGCGGTTGCATATTCGGTAGAATTCGTATTTATGTAAATATTTAACCTGATATTTTAAAACTTTGTTTAATTTGTCATTGATTGCGTTTATGCTATTCTACTTTGGGAATAGCTAAACGTTCTGACATTTTATTAAAACTTTTGATTGAAAAATTTTTATAAATACCTTGCCATATGATTGACGTTTTCAAAAAAATATAAAATTATAGGTGACATTTACTACAAAAATTTTCCGGTTAGTTATAGTTCGAGTCTCCTCAAAAAAGAAAAATTTTAAATATAAAATTTATAGAACTTATTATATTTGTATATCTAAACATTGCGGATTCATTTTCTCATTTATGAAACATGGAGGGTATTAACGAACAAGAAATTCAAGCCAATCAATGGGTAAAATTTGGTTTAAGATTGGCAGTAAGTGCAGCTCTGCATCCTTTCGAATATTCCAAAGTTTTAATACAGGTAAAAAATATTGTGTTAATTATAAAAAACTTATAATTATCCTTTTTGCTTAGTTGGGATATGAACCAATTGCCCCTAGACCAGGAAAATCTATATTTGGAAAGGATATATATGTTTTACCAAACATATTTCGCTATAGTGGGTTGGGCAATCATTAAAATTCGTAAATAATTTTAATTCTTTTTTAGCGAGTTATATTAAACGGGTTGATGGATTTAGTGGTTGTTATCGTGGTCTAACGCCCAAGTTAGTTGGTACAGTAGTTGGGTCCATTTGTAGTGAAAGGATAGCTGACAAATTAGGAGTAACTGATGACAAACTCAGACAGGAAAGTGAAGAATTATCTGATGAAGAACAATTTGATAAATTTTTGCAAACACTTAAAAGAGATGTAGTTGTTCATGCTTCAGGAATAATTGTTACACATCCTTTTCACGTTATTTCATTAAGAATGATGGCAACTTTCATTGGCAGAGAAACAACATATAGGTTAAAATTTGCATTAAATAACGTTTTCCTAAAAACAATCGCTTTTTTAATTTTTAGGAGTTTAATAGGCTCTATTGTAGAAGTTTATAAAAATGATGGTATATTTGGATTTTTCAATGGAATTATTCCAAAATTGTTATGTGACTTAGCATGTCTCGTTTTAACTAGTACAACTGTTTATTTATTTAACAAGCATTTTATACAAGATCAAGATGGAAGGCAATATTTTGCTAGTTTTACTCAAGTAAGACTTTATGTAATCAAATCAAAGTTTATTTAATAATTTTTGTTTATCAGTTTGTCTATGCCAGTCTACTTTATCCTCTCAATGTTGTGTCAACTTGTACTGCAGTATCAGGATCTGGGTAGTCATTATTAAAAACAGTGTATTTCTTAATTTCATTCATTTAAAACATTTTTCTAAACAGACTTGCTGCTGGACGACCACCAATAATGCCAGAATATATAAGTTGGAAAGACTGTTATAATGATCTAAAAACGCGCGGAGAACTAAAACGTGGAAATTCCTTATTCTGGAGGTAAAAATTCCGTTATTTATTTAATCCAAAATAATAAGTAAAATCTTTATATTTTAGATCGTTACCTCGTCACTCGCCAAATGCGATGAAAATTTCAGTCATGAAAGATTCCTCCGTACCACTACCCTCAATTACCAAATATGCTTAAAATAATATTCAACTTGATGGGATGACATTATTTCGTTTTTATACCACCTTAGCAATAAAAATGCAAACGAGAAAATGGTTTATTTTTACAGTGGATTCCAAAAGTTGACTTGTGTTAGGTAGCATTTATAAATTTTCATTGTTCAATTTTTATTTAGTTTGTATACTAATAGTATTTTCAAAAAAAAAAAAAAAACGAAAAAATTTTGCATTATTTGTTCAAAATTATTTTGTGAAATAAGTATGATCAAATAAATTATGGATGGAATTGATCAAAATTTAAATAGATTGTTTGTATTTGAAATTTAAAACACCTATCATTTGGAAATTAGAATTTTCTGCACTAAAATTTTAACTGATTTTTTAATTTTAGAAGCAAATATATTTTTACAAATAATGCATTAAATTCTAAACAGAATTTTTTTATGTCTCTTCAAAATTAAATTATAATTTCGAAATCGGAGGTTTCAAATGTAAAAAAAACTAAAATTTTTTTTGAAAACTATTAATCTGGCAGTGGTCACTATACGATGAATAATTTAAATAAAACATAGAACTGATTAATATTAGTAAATGTATAAAAATTATTTTCTTAAGGACTTCTAATTTAAACGCAAACATTTAATACAGAGAAATAAATAAGTTGATAAAATTTCATAAAAACTACAAGCACATTTTTTTCTTATTTTTAAAGTTTTTTGTTTTCAATTAGTACTATATTTTATTTTATAAATTACTGAAAAATTGTTGATCTTTTACATTTTATTTTAATATCCATTGATAAAATAAATAATTAAGGTTAAAATTAAAACTAAAAATGATGACTGAATATTTGTACTGCTATTCTCACTGCAATAGTATTGACTACAATCGGCTTTAGTAAATCTATCCAAAGTAACTAATGCATCGCCCCAGTTACACAAACCAACTTTACACCAATCTAGATCAACTGTTTTTTGATTTAGAACAAACATAACTCTTTTTTCATTTCCTCCCTCACAACTGAATGAATACAAAAAAAAAGAAGAAGAAATACATATTAATTGTCTAATGCATAATATATTAATTTCATTTCAAAAGTTTTTTAACATTACCTATATTTAATAGCTGCAAAATTTGATGCAAATGGTGCCAGTTCACTTGATTTCCAATTTCTATTTTTCATATCATGAAAATTATTCGCTCTAAGTGCATCACGATCTTTTGCAATGCCTAAAGCAGTCAATAACAATTGAATATTTGCTGAATGTGTAAAATAAGCAGCAATATGTGGCTCATTTGAATTATTTAAATGTCTAACCATATCCTGCACAGCAGAACATGCTATCCGACTATTAAGTTCATTGCCATAACCAACTTTATAATAATTTCTTAAATCTTCAGCGTATTCTAAAACTGTAACGTGTTCTGGTGTAAATGCCTGTAAAATTGAAATAATTTTTATTTTAATAACAATAATTTTAAATAATATTATAAATATTACCAAGTCTTACAATAAAATACTTACAGCACACCAAGGACTATTACGATTTGGATGCCATGCTTGTTCAAATCTACACATATCCCATACCGTATCAATTTGAGCTCTAGACAATGCAAATTTGAATCTTTAAAAAAAAAAATAAATGGTTGAGCAAATTTTTCAATTTTTTTTTTTCAAATTATAAAATATTTACCCAAGTCGTCTTGAAATACGTCTAACTGTATCTTTCATGATTTCGGAATTTATAAATATATTATATTCGGAAGCATTATTCGATTTATCATTTTTATTTTGCTCTTCCCAACGATCACAACCAGCGTAGGGATTTAAAACAGGATCCTTAAAAAAAAATACAATTTATTGCTTTTATTTATTATTTATACTAAAGAAAAATATAGTTATATTCGGTTTATTAACAAAAAAATTTAATTAAAACGTACAACTTCAGGTTGTGGTCCAACATCTGGTGCTCTTTGTAAAATACCTTCTGCAAATGCCTTAAAACTTTCTTGTGTTCTTTGCGTTGGTGTGTATCGAAACTAAAATAATATTAAATGAAAACAAAAAATAATTAAACAAGTAATTTAATATAAACCATTTAAAATTTGCTGTACACTTACATCAAAATTTCTTTCATCAATGGGTTCAAATATTTCTGGAAGAAATCTTCTATAATTCCTTGCAATCAATTTCATATCTTGATAACCCTTTTAAAATAATATTCACACTTACATATTTAATAAATTTTTTATTATTTTAATTTTTTTATTCTTACTTGAGGAGCTAATTTTTCAGCAAAGCTATCAGTACTTAAGTTTTTACTCAATTTCCAAGTTTTTATTGAAAATTTATCATCCATACATAATGCACCAGTGCTTGGTTGTGTTTTTCTCTCCTCATAATTTCTGATAACTTCGACTCTTAACTTAAAATAATGAAATTATTTTACTATTTAAATTAATAAATACAGAAGCAGAAGTGAATCCAAAAAGAGGTGCAGAAAAGTAAATGAACATTTCTTATAAATTATTGAAATTGTGCCTTAATGAAAAATATTATATGGACATTTATTGTTTTAATATTTGTGTAATTTAATTTCTCAATTCTTAGAATCAATTTGTAAAATAAATTTTATTGTCTGGGTTTCGATATTTTCATAAGAAGCGTAATCCTATTAAATTAAACACGTTCTGCGCCTCATCGATAAATAAAATTTTTCATGAATTTTTAAAAAAAATTTTACGCAGCCATGTACATAAATTTAATTTACGATCATTTTTATTAATAAGAAAATACTTATACGTTTTCTGTTTATTTTCACCTGTTTTTGGAAACATAATATTTAATTTTTAAAACATTTTGATCATTAGCAATTGGTTTACTAAATATTTACATCTTCAAGATTTCTCATTTCTTGAATATCTTTTACAGTTGGCCATCTAGCACCATGCCGAATCATTATCCAAACTTTTTCTTGAATACAACCTAAAAAAATATATTTTTTAATAAAATTTTTTAATAATAATTTGCTTAGAAATATGTATGTACATGTATGTGTGTATAAGCTTACCAGCAATTTTATAATTAACACTTGAATCTGAACCTTTTGCTACATCATAAGCTGTTTTTGTTGCATATTGCCGTGTTTGTGATTTATCCGGATCTTTTGAATAACAATACTCTTCACAACAATTATCATTTTCACTATTATATGTTTCTTGTCCAAATACAATAATATTGCAATGTAGCGCTGCAAATATCAGCGCAGACCATAAAAATTTCATTTCCACAGTTTGATTTTTTTTTTTAATTGAAGAAAATCTGAAAAAAAAATTAAAAATATTTTAATTAATAAAATGTAAAAAGTAAGAAAATGTATTGTAATTGTTTCTATTAATGTTTTTTTTTTTATTTGTTTTATTTAATAATAAAATTAGTGTTAAATTTTTTTGTGATTGCATTAAAAAAATAAGATTAGGAACGCTCCTAAACTACTGTTTACATTATTTTTGTGTGCTATGATAAAGAGTGATGCATTAATGCCATAATATAATTAATTATTGAAAATATTCTAGTAACACACTTTTTAATATTATAATTAATAATATTAATTTAAATAACAGTAAAAGTTGGTAATAAAATTTATGACCTATTTTCAAAGTAAAATAATAAAAACCACAATCATTGGTAGAAAATTAAAACCAAAAATGTTATTACTTATTTTTTTTTAATCTTTTGAGTCTAGATCACTTAATCAATACGAGTTAATTAGCTTAATAAAATAAAGTAAACCGTATTATTGAAAATAAGAATATAACAATTTTTGATTCCATTATTCTGCTTTAATTATACTTATTTGTACGGTCCCTTATAAGGACAAGATAATGTACATATACAAAAATGAATTCGAAAAGAAACTGGTTTTCAAATCTTAATAATATGCTTTTTTTCTATTGTAATGTGAGTTGGGTTGATCCTCTATACTCTTTCGGCAAACATTTTAGTTGAAACAGAAAATATTATAAATTTATAAAATTTATTGCAAGTTGAATTCTTTCCAACAACGAATTTTTAAATTTCATTAATATGAAAGGCATAAATAATATAAAAATTTAATTTTAAAAATAAATTCAAAATAAGAATACACAATAGATTGTTATATGTATGTAAATAATTATTGAATTATTGCAGAACATATGTAAACATTGCACAATTATATATGTATGCGAGTGAGTATGCAGCATACAACATACGCACCCACATGGCATAATATAACGAAAATCTTAACGAAAACATAAGTCAGAATAGTTATATTAAAATTTTGAATTTAATATTGAAAATTGCCTTAATACTATGCAGTCATCTGCAACAGTTAAAGGTCCAATTATAATTCAACGAATTCAGCAAATTCGAATTGAAATTCATATAATAAAATTATGTTTTATATTACATGCATTATAATTTCGTATAAACATACTCGCATGTATTTAATTAAAATTAATTATTTCTTTTATTTTCAATTTAATATTTATTATTTCATTTGATTTATTGATCAATAATTAATTTCATTAATTGCATTTAAATCAACAACTGCATTTAAATCAACATTATTTACAAACTTTTTGTTCACATCACATATCACAGGGTGTTTAGCATTAGGTGGCAAATAATTTCAGCCATGACTTTTTGATCAATTTCCAGCTAAAAATCGTATGATTGCAAGGCGGTAAAGTGGATGTAGATGCAGATATATTCGTTTTCGAGGTACAGAATGTTGAAAAAAAAGGTACCAGATATTTCCTGCTTATAAATAAATTCTTATAACTTTGGGACCGTGCCTTATAGAGTAACCATTAAGAGCTTTTTTTACAGGTTTATTGGTTCTGCAATCTCTTTATTTATCGGTGCTGCAATCAATTAGATTTGAGCCATAGTTTACGTGATAAAACTCGCCAAAGCCAGTTTTTTTCTGGAATTTTTTTTAAAAAACTCGAATTTTCTCGAAAATCGGTGTTAAATTTTTTTTATGAATTTTACACATGTCTTTAAAACACATTTAATATGTTTTACTGGCAAAACTATAAGAGATAGAGGAAAATGTTATATGGGTTTAAATTTTAGCTCTCATTATAACTTAAAGTTAATCTATATGATATATTAAAAAAAAAATATTTTGCTGGAAATTGAAAAAAGAATCATTCCTGAAATTATTTGTCACCTTATTTGAAACACTCGGTATAGAATATAAAATAAAATATATTAAGGAAATTGTATTATTTTAAAGAATTGATAAATTACTGAATAATATTAGCGATGCAAACTTAATTAAACTGAAAGACACTACACATAAAACGATAGGAGAAATAAAAAATATTGAGTTTACACTTTAAAATTTGATCATAACATTTCACCAAATAAATTGGAAGATTGCAGAATTTCCGCCCGGGGTAAAATTAATAGTGAAGTGTTAATGCCTAATGCAATTTGTATTTTTTGATTGCTAAATTGTTTCGGCAATACTACATTACTCCATTTCCGAAGTTACATGTTATACTGCTCCAATATAATATTACAGCTTGCAGCACATAACACACGTGCTATTAAAAATATCTTTCATTTTTTTTTAAATATTTTATAAAATTGTTCTTGGTACCTATTAAAAGTCCTGAATTTATTCCAAAATTTTCATAATTTATTTATGCTTTCTTTAACCTTAAATTTATTTATAATGTGTTGATAATAATTTTAGTTTATTATTTTATAATTTTATTCATTACAAAATTTTGAAAGACAATTTTATTAGTTGGAAATTTTCCAAATGCTTGACGCAAAAAATAGTTTTTCCTCCATTTTTTTTTTTTTTGTTCTTATAAAATACATAATTGATATAATTGATTAAGAATTGATCATAAAAGATTATTACTGAAATTATGGTTAAAATTATAGAATAAATAAAAATAAAATTATTTGAAAATTAAAATTAGAAATCATGAACGATTTATGTATTATAAAGAAAAATATTTTTAGCATTGAACTCTAGAAAATCTATTGAAAAACTTTGAAAATAAATTTTAAAAATTTATTGAAAATTTTTTTCAAAATTAATTTGAATTCTGACAAACTACATCCAACTTTTTAAAATAATAGGAACATGATCAGAAACTAGTATATTCTTTCTGTATCCTTGAATTGACTGGAAAGAGGGAAATGGAATGTAAACAAGTGTTGTCCTAAAAAAAATCTAAGCTTCAGCATTATTAGATCTTAGAAATTTAATAATTTCTTCTGATTTTTAAGATGAATTGAGCAAGGTTCTTTTTAATGCAATTTATTGTAGGTTTTTTTTTTTTTGGAAATACTCGTATATAAATTTTCACATAGATCGTGGTTGAATTCGCGTTTGCAGTTCTGACTGCGAAAGATCTTATAAGTTAAAACTCCACAATTGAATTACTAAAGCAGCGCTGCCAACAAAAACTCTATTGTCAAAAAGTTTGATTTATATTCTTTACTAATTGAGTTTTCTACTAATTAAGGTTATAAATATAAAGAAGAAAAAAATTTTTTGCTCTCGATTTGACAAAAGATCTTTTGAATTTCTACCAACAAAAACGGAATGATTTTTGCAACAAACTACAAATATCTGCTACTATTGCAGATCTTTGTTCGAACTGCAAACGCGAATTCAACCAGTGTCTACTAAAATACAATGATCAAGTATTGAGATATTCATTTCAAATAAAATTTAAATAATTTTTTTTTATAAAATTTTGTTTGAAAACTACTGCTAATTGTTAATACACTAATTACGTTAAAATTATAACATATTTAACTTTCAACTGTAATCTAAATTTCATTCTTATTATTTTCAATACGAGTAGCTAGGGTTCAGAACAGTTGGAAATGTTATTGTATATAGCCTCTGCATTGCATTATCTAGATAATAACAATTTTGCATTTATTAATAAAATTCTAAATTATGAACCTTATTAAAGAAAATTAATTTCTTTAAGAACGCGTCTTCTTAAATTTTTTAATAAAAAATCAAAATTTAAATCTTTTTATTGAATTATGACCTGAATAGTTTATTCTGCTTACTTTTGATATAATATATGTACCTACTATCTTTAAAGAAATTTTCAATTCGTGACAAAAATTTATAAAGTTCATCTTGTACAATAATTGAATTGTATATAAGTATAATATGGGAATGTTAAAATATTTTAGTACTAATATAGACTATCCTCGAAATATTTTATCCTTGAAATTTTCTTCTTCATATATATATAATATTACGTATGGTATTAATTTATGAAGAAAATTCAATAGTCGTACAATTTTATAAGCCTTTTAAATGAAAATTTCAATATATGTAGATATCAAAAATTTCTTAATGGGATACAAAATTCTTAAAGTATAATTATATTGAAAGGTTTAATGTGTTGATAATATAATATTTAAAGTTGTAAGAGTAAGGGTAACGAACTTTATTAAATGACCAAATGAAAATTTTGTTCAATAATGGCGTGTATAAGTATATTTTGTAGATATTAGACGCATCTCACTAATTCTATTTTATAATTAATATTAATAATATATTTAAATTAAATAAAAAATTCCTTTATTAAAGAGTGATTCATTAATATTGATGATATTTAAAAATTTACACGAACAACTGAGGAAAAATAATTACTTACATGAAAAAGAATTAAAAGGAAAAATTTGAATTTTTTCCTTATCAAATATGAATTCGATTGGAACCTGAATAAATTCGATTCGATATAAATATAATATTAGACGAATTGCTTAGATCAGACGTCAATTATGATGTAAATTAATTTTGCATGAAAGAGCTAAAACAATCTTTATTTAGGCGCACAGAATGAAACTATCAGATTACATAGCAAAATTGTCATCATTTAGCGAGAACGGAAAATAAAATAGTGAAGAGTTTGTAAGGGTTAGAGTTTATTAGTATTCGAATCTTCTCATTAGAAGCGACACTCAATCTCCGTGTCATTTTCCAAATAAAGCTCGATGACCTTAAAAATATATTTGAAAATTTTTTGAAATTTCATTTTTCTTAAAATTTTTCTTTTACTTTCCTATTCAATTATTGAATTTATATTGTACATAAATACCTAAAATAAATCACTCTGTATAGGGAATACGAGAAAAACACATTCTCGTAAATCCTTTGAATTCGATTATATTCGATTTCTTTTTTCTCTATTTTCTTTTCATTTAAATAAACAAAGGCGCTTATCCTTCCACTTAATTTTTTTTTTTTATTTGTTATCATGTCTTAGGTCATGTATTTAAATTTAACATGCAAATTTTCTTTCACATCAGGTGATCATATCAACACGAGTCAAAAATCTCCACCCAAAAATATTAAAGGACAAAAAGAAAATAAAAGAAAAAGTGAGGAAAGAAATTCTAAGTGTATAGCACAGCATGTACACATACATATAGTATGAATAACGTATGTATGTTTAGAATTTATTTGACAATAGAATACAGAGTGATTTATCAAAAATATAAATGTGTTCATTTTAAAGATAAATTGATACAGAATTCAGTGGCTTTCCGTTTGGCATATTTATATAGATGCCAAAAATTCCCATTTACTCAAATGCAAACTTTGCAATCTACTTTATTCAGCTATTGGAATTATGCTGCTGAAAAAGTCAAATACTCTATGTCTATGATATGAGTTGAGAGTCACGAAGTATAGTGAGCAATTATATACTCATGTTATTGTAGATTTTTTACTCATTTTTATAATTTTGTTGTCAAAATTCAATTCATAATTTTACAATTAATTTTTCAACACATTTTCAAATACGTTGTGCTGTTTTCCTCCCAAACAACTAAGTATTGTTAGCTATGAAATATATAGTTAACGTTTTATAGACATGATGTTGTAGTACATAACTATGATGGTGTGTGCAATGAAAGACGCATATATAGTTCATTTAAACCAGTAAGTATGTATTACTTTCGAGTATATGATCACAAATAGTTGCTCATAAAATACAAATTTCCCATAATATTAAAATTTTAATTTTTTTTCCTACACGAAACACCATGTACATTGAAAAGGAATATTTTCAGTGTTCTTAACAGGTTCGGCCTTAAGAAAATTTCACTAGTGTAGGTGGCGTTCAAAACTTACAGTGGTTTTTAAATTTATTAACAACATAAAACTAAAATACTAAGGATCTAATTTTAAACCTTTATTTTATTTATTTTATTCCGGTTAAACTCATTTTAAAACGAAATTCGGGTAAAGTGCATCTATGCATCATGATTAAAAATAAATTTCGTTAAAAATTGAAAACTGTTATACATTCAGTTTAACATTCTCACTGCCATAATATTTTTAAGTCTTTTTTGAATACGGTTTTTTGCAGTCAAAAATTAATGACAAAAATAAACGACAAAATTGTTTTGGCAGACACTTCCTACCACCTTACAAAGAGCTATTCAAAAATTGTCTCATCAATCACTCTTTGAATATATTTTAATTATTTTGAGAAACTGATGGTCATTTTAAATAAATCAAGAAAAATTTTAACACTGCAATTTGACTTTTCTGATTTTTAGACATTTGTCAAAATGGTGTTTATAAATTTCTTTATCGTACTACAAAAAATGGTCGCGGTAGCGGAAACGATGTTAGTAATTTTCTTTTTGGTCGTTGTTCGCAGTAGTGTGTTAGGCCTTTTTCACTGATGATAGGGTGATCACAAATTTGTATAAATTAAAACCGATTCTTTCAGCTGTTAAATTCTAAAATTTTAAATGACTATTTTTGATTTGTAAAAATTGATTTGAGAAAACTATACACTTCATAATCTCAAAAGCTAAAGTGAATAGCCTACCCCTTAAACCGGGCCTGTTTCTCGAATGTAATGTACGTATATAGTATAGGAGTCCATTAAAAAGTCAGAGAAATCCTTAAATATTTTAGTGCTTTTTTTCTTAAAGGAAAGACTTTAAAATTTTTTTACTTAAAAATCAAATTGTTTCCGTGGAAATTTTATCCTTGTTTTTCCATGTTTTTAAAATTTTTAATATTTTCGCGTTCTTTTCATGTTTTTTAAAGGTATAATTAAAAATTTGATACTATGTGGAGTTTTAATAAAAAAAAAAAAATAATACATAGATTTCCTTTTTGATTTAAATTTCTTGGGATTGGCATTATACGTCTGATTATATACATACATACATACCTGCTTACGTTCATATACTATTTTCATTCGAATAAAATATTGGAATAGTAGAGGAAAGAAAGAAAATAAATAAAAATTAATAGTTATGTTTTGTGTACTCATATACTTGCCCTTATGTGTGTATATTCATATAGGTACACGCATATAAATATATATACATTATTTATACAATACTGATATTATGCAAATAAAATTAAATTCTATTATTTTTATACATACTGTGGCAGTATAACAGTATAATAGTGAAAAAAAACCACCACGTTTAGTCGTTTACTTTTACTTTATTGACCTAATAACATTATTTTGAATTAGATATGTATAAATGTATGTATAATTATATGTACATATGTATATATAACTGTATTATTAGGCGTAATAAATAATTAGCCATAAAGACTTTAGGTTTTTATTTTATTTGTTTCTCATATTGATAGTTTTAGGAAAAAATTTTAAATTCAAAAATAATTAGGTTATAAAAATTAGAATATAAAAAATTTTCCAATAAAGATGTGCCTATATGTACTCTATACATACTTATTAAAGTAACGATTAATGAAAGACAAATAAAACTTTAATTTATTGAACACTATATAATTCTTTAAAGAAAATACACAATAAATTGCCAAGCATAACTGATCCCATATACAGGGTGATTCTGAAAGTTATACAACAACATATACCATTGGTTAGAAAATCGAAAATGGGTAAAACTTCTGTTCCAGAGTGGTTGCCAAATTTCAAGAGCTTCCGAGTTGCAGAGATTTTAACGAATTTTCATGAAATTTTTACTTATTCAAGGTTTGTGGATTATAACTTCCATTCTGAAAATGATAGGAACTTCAAACAAACAGTTTCTGAAAGACCTTAAGTAAAGGGCTTAAAATAGACATGCTGCTTGATTCTGAATTTTATGTACCTTTGCAATACTAAGCATTATATCTTTTTCAGCTCCGAAGTTATAATCAAAAAAAACTTGGATAAGTAAAAACTTTTTGAAAATTCGTTAAAATCCCTGGAACTCGGAAACCCTTGAGATATGGCACTATAAGTCCGGAACGATTACTTTACCCATTTTCGATCCTTTAACTAATGGTATATGTTATTGTATACCTTTGTTAAAGCTCTTTGATACCTCTGAATCACGCTTTATATATGAAAAAAAATTTTAACAGAGTTCACTCAAAACTGTTAATTAACCAAAATCTATGGGATATTTTTATTGGCTTATTTACATAGACTTTACTTTTACAAAAAAAAACCTGAAAAGTTGTCTAATAGAGTTAGAACAATTTAAGAGCTGAAACGAGATTAATTACTGCAGTTCATGTGATAATATTTGAACGAGTCCTTAAAAATTGTCCTATGTTACAATGTACAAGAAATGATCTACAATAATTTCTACACCACATCTTTGTTTTTTTTTCGCTAAAACGTCCTTTGTAAGCGTACCTTAATTAATAAGATATAAGAAATTTTATTATTAAAAATTGACTTAATCATACAAAAAACAACCTTCATAAAATACTGAAAATATTTAAATAATAAAACTAAACACAAAATTAATTACAAATTAAATTTCCAAAAACACAATTTAATGTAATTACAAAATCTATGATGTAAAAGGACCTATGTTACCTTTAAAGTTTCATTTTTATGTTTTGTTGTCAATTACTAATCTTTTGATTTAAAATTATAAATTCTTATAAGTGACCATATAGTATGTACTTTTATATTTTTATACTCTACATCTTAGTGAAGGGTATATTATTTTTGGATTTTATTTGCCAACTGCACTGCCTTGAAAGAGTCATCTGCGAATTAAATATGTATATATATTCCTGCTTAGTATAAAAATATATGTTAATTTATATTCGAAGGGATCCCCCTCCGATCGAACAATAATCCAAAGGCAAATAATGCAAATACCCCAAAAACGTTCAGAAATCGTTTCTTTTCTGCCAAGGAATCATACTAATATAATTGGACCAATTTTGACAACGGGTTCGAGTAACTGTCATGCAACTCTAGAAGCTAATTTTAAATATTTGTAATGAAGAAGCTAAATTTAAAAAGTAATGAGATTAACTACATGAAAATTGGTAGTCATTCGTCTAATTGTATTACAAATACTTATATATGCTAAAAAGTTTTGTGGAATGGCTTGAAATATTTGAGTAGCAGTTATACGACCCTGAAAAATAAATTTCATAGTGGGTTATAATTCAGTCTGTTAAAATCGACAAAAACGTTTTAATTTGAACTTGTTAAAACTTTTGAAATTTTAGAATTCTAAAAATCAATTTTGCTAAAAATTTTTCGATACATACGTTTTTCTAACCTTAATTTAATAACTGCTTTAGAATTCTCCGAATTGTATTAAATTTTGATAGACTTTGAATATCTTAGACATAGGCAGTAAAATTAGACGATTTCGCCTTGTTATACTGCGAGTATGTTTAAATATGTGTTTGTGTGTATATTATTTTTAACACGTGATTTAATTAATGTATTAAACATTTATTATTATTTACACTAAAAATTATTATGTCGACCTTCTCTTTTCCCAAAAAAAAAAAAAAAATAATTAGATCATGACCAAAAACAAAAACAAACCATATGAAATTTTATTAAATCACTTCTATCATATCTGCGTGTCCTTTCTATTTAGTTTTTTTTTTCTATTATACACACGTACATATGTATATATTTTGTTTATTATAAATGACAGTAACATGTCTACAATTATAATTGCCTTTCATTATATACTTATAACGTATAACGTAAACATGAACATTTTGTTTATGTAGTTTTCTTAGAGGAAGATTAATTTTTTCTTTATTATTCTCTCTACAGGATATATGATATATATTTGTAATAGTTATAATAAGTATGTAGGTAATTGACAAATTAGTTCACTGTCAAATTAGCTCTTTAAAATTAACGACTCAAATAAATTGTTACAATATGTAATTTATTTTTTTTTTTTAAGATAAATTATAAAAAAAAAGCAATTCAATTCATTTAGACATGGAGGAAAGAATGAAATTAAATTTGGGGGAAACTAGCATAAAATATGGCATGAGTATACAAGTAAAATAATTGTTTTTAAAATAGCTATATGTTGTATACACATATAATTACCATCAGAATTGTGTATCCTTATGTACATATATAAAAAATGCACCTTTATCTGCTTAGCATGTTACATGAAAAAGGATCACATTTAAAACATGCACGAATTATTTTCCCATAATAATTCATTTATGTTACGAAAACAAAAAAAAAACTGAAAAATTTTTAAGAAATTTAATTTATTATTTTGTCTTTTTTCCTCCATTCATGTACATAAATTTTGTAATTATTCTTATATGTAAACTTACTAACTAGACCACAAGTGAATTTATTTTGAGCTATAGAGCAAATATATAATATACAAAGGTGTGGTATGTACAAGTATAAATGCAAAGGGAAAATTATGTTCGTATATTTTAAGTATCCTTATTATTTTAATTATCGTTTTCGTGATTTAAAACTTAAAAAACAAAATATCACATTTAAAAATATAATTTTTCATAATTACCAAGAAAATTTTGGTTTTTTTTCAAAAAATTATTGTTATACTTTTATAAGCACTTCAAAATATTAAATGGCGAACTCATTTTTAAATCACGAAATATTCAATTTAGGTCTATAATATAGGTCTGCATACAAATATCAACATAAATTATTATTTTAGCATGTTAACCCAATGAATAATTATTGTTTTTTATAAAATTCATGTGAAATTATTTAAAATAATTAATTTTTTTTTCCAATTATGATTTAACTTAAGTAGAATTTTTTTAATTTTAAATAATTGTACTCATGTAATTATTTTAATGTAATTATATCAAGTAACATACTAACTCTGTTATCGCACTTTTTAATAAAAACGCTATTCTGATAAAATTTTTCTTAATCATTAAATTTTTTTTTAAATAATTTGTATAATAAAAATATAAAATTTAAGATAAAAATAATATGCAATAATATTAAATTTGTTTACATAAATTACGTCATAATGTACATAAATATATGTAAATAAATTTTAATGTTACCATAATAATTTATTTTGTAATATTTGAATTAAAAGTAATTCACTAGCACGTTATCATTACAAAAGACATAATCTTAATTGTGAAATTCTTTTAAGATAAAGTGAAAATGAAATTAAACCTAATAAGTAATTGTAAAATATACAGGGTGGTTCAATAATTACTAATTTAACATATACCATCACTTAATGTATCAAAAATAGGCAAAATTTTTGTTCAGAACTAGGTGTCAAATCTCAAAGGATTTCGACGTTCAAGGATTTTGAATAATTTTTACGAAATTTCTACTTGCGCAAGTTTTTTGCTTTTATTCCGAAAAATATAGAGACTTCAAATAAACAGTTTTGGAAAGTGCTAGTATTTTACGTACTTTTGGAATACCAAGCCTTTTCCTTTTTTAAATTTTTTTATTTTTCTCTAACCAGATAATTTCCTACGAAATTTTTTTAAAACTAAGAAATTATTTTATAAAAATTTCAAAATTTCTAAAATGAATGTAGATTTTGCTAAAATGTTCATTCAAATAGAATAATAAATAATTGTATATTAAATATATATACAAAATATGTGTATATATATATAATATATCATTTAACAACTGAGCGTTTGTAGTAAAAAGTTGGACAAAAATAAATCCAAGAGGAATTTATTATAAAATTTATTGTATTCCAATAGAAATCTTAAAATTCAGATTTTTATTAAAATAAATATCAAATGCATTTTAGTGTGACTACTGTTACGCACCTTAAATCAATAAAAATTAACAATAAGTACAAATTTTAATTTTTTACATTTTACTAGGGCCCTTAAAATCTTGACATAGAAATAGTTTTTGTACAGTATACATCCTGTACCATTAAAGATTTTTTAACATTTAATGACTTAAATTAAAGATTAAGCAACTAAATAAAATTCTATTAAAAATATTTTAAAATTTCAAAAAATTTCTTACGAAATTAAATAGAAAAATAAGAAAAATAAAAATAATAAAGAGAAAAATAAAAAAAGGGACAAATTTGATATTTTTCAAAGTTCGAATGCTTGGTAACAGAAAGTACATAAAATACAAAATTAAGTAATATGTAGCTTTTAAGTTCTTTACTACTCCTTTCAGTAAGAGTTCATTGGAAGTTGCTATTTTTTTTAGAAGGGAAGTTATAAGCGAAAAAGCTTGGGCAAGTAAAAATTTCGTGAAAATACCTGTATCTCGGAAACCGTTGAGATTTGGCAACTAGCTGCAAAACAAAAATTTTACCCATTTTTGATACCCTAAACCTTGATATATAGTATTATACTCTTTACTGAATCATTTAGTTAAAACTTACATCTTTACTAACTTTACAAGCTATATAACTATAAATCGGGCTATTTTAACAAAATTCCAGCACAGACGGACAAATAGTACAGAGAAAATTTTGTCAAATTGTTTTTAAAGAAATGTACCAAAAATTAAAGAAAATATCAAAGTTATTCAAATGAATGATCTTATTTTTGACAAAAATATTTAAAATGACGATTTTTTTTTTTTTGAAATATGACCCCTTTGCTAGAAATATTTAAAAAATTCTTTAAAAGTTATTTTTAATTTCTTAATGATTTATTATATGGACAAGTGGCATTTATATTCAACAAAAAAATTTTCATGAAAATTTTTTCTTTCGAAGATTATTGAAAATATTTGAATTTGAATTAGAAATGGGAAAAAAAAGAGAGAAAAAGACAAAAAATATTGAATTTTATCATGATTTTTAAAGATTATGAATATTAATTAAAATGATTATGTCAATAATTACAATAGAATTTAAAATTTTAATACATGATTTTAATTATGAATAAATAGCTAAATAGCTCGGCCGGTTCCTTTTTATTTAGGTATAAAAATTTTTCCCTTTTCATTGTTTTTTCTTTTCAATACCAATTTAAGAATTTTATACGCGAGTTTAAATTTATTTTCATTTATTATTAATTATTTTTATTTTTTATATACAATTCCACTCCCCTTTACTCACAAAGTATTTAAGAAATTCACATGAGTATACTTTTGGTTTGTAAAGAATGCATTATTTACGCATAATGTACGTTTAAGAATGCATTATCTACATCTATACGTAGAATGGTAATATGCCTGAAATATATGCATAATGTATTATTTAGGTAATACTATATAATTACAACAAATATAAGTAATTTATCAACCTTTTTTAAAGAGGGTGTCTCAGGGATAATTATTATTTAATTTTATTTTTATATAATTGTGTGACTGAATAAGTCTTATACAAAGAGATAATATTATTTTTGGAGTTCAATTATTTTTTTTCAATTTTCTTGATTAAAAAACCATATTGCTAATTATGTTTTAATTATATAATAATGTCTATATAATAAATTTCGATAATTGTTTCAATTATCACATTTATTAAATTCCCAATATAGCGAAAATAATAGAATATCTGTATCTTTTTTTTTGGAATGAGGGCACATATGTTATTATAAGTATTACAAATAAATTTATTATATAAAATTGTTGCCGGTATCAAAATCATTTGCTTTTCATACATATACATAATGTTTAACGGAATTTATTTCAATATATTATAAGTTTGTATATACGTATATGAATATATTCGTAATTAATGAATGATTTCAAATATTCGCGTCGCGGTATTTTTATTTTCAACAAATTAATGTAATTTGAATTAGGTATACAAGCACATTTATATTATTATATCATAGTTATTAAATATTCAATATTATTTAAATCAAAAATATTGATTGAAACGCTTTTTTCAAATTTTGCAAACGCAGAAAGGCAGTGGCTTGCTTTTCCTATCGCGGTATACTATAGTCAAAATTTAAAAAAACAAAATGACCGCTTAAATTTACCGTTATCTAATATCCGTTTTTTTCAAATTTTTGATGTCGTTTTTCTTCTGGACCTCAGGTTGTAGGACCCTGAAATTTCAGCAGTTTTTAGACACTAATAAATACTTTATTTAATTAGAAGAAAATTTTTTTCCAACTCAACCCCCTCTCAAGTTATCGCATCTTGAAATTTGTAAAATTTGAATTGTTGACGCCTTATATTTTCGAAACCACAAGCTTTTTCAAATTTCTATAAACGCAAAAAGCAAACGGTAAATTCCATAACATTAAAAAATATAATTATTTTTCTTAACTCACACAATTAACCCTTAAAATCGAGCATTATGTTAACCCCACTTTATATTAATTTTTGCTTTATTTCAAAGACTGCATAAATCGTTCATCCTAAATATATGCAATCCTAGAAATGGTTTCATATATGAATGAAAATAATTTTAATGATTTGGTAGGTATACATAGACAGTGTTTAAAAGCAGTATTTTCACTTGTTGAAAGTACTACAATACAAACCATTGGTTTGACCCAACTTTATTTCAATTTGATTTTTGCGTTTTTTCTCAAATTATCAACTGAACATCTCACTTACAACTATATTTTAGAAAAAACGAGATACGCATTATCAAATAAGTCTTCTCACTCTAAAAATACATTATATAAGTATATGATAGTAACTTACTTTCTTCTCACTTTTCGAGTAAAATAGCGAGAAAGACGATCAGGCCCTAACAATTTTAAAAATAAATTTAAATTGCTTAAAAATTTTAATTTATTATGATTTTTTTATTTTAAAAATTTATTGATTTCATTCAACTTTAATTAAATATTATATGCGGTAAATAAAAATTTTATTAACAAAAAATATTTGAATAAAAAATATTAAATTTAAAAATTTGAAAAATTTTTAAACTTTTGAAATTTGCATATCTTTCTATATGCCTAATATTTTTCCAAATATGTACACACTTACATTAAATGCAAAATTAATAAATTTTATAAAAATTTTAGCGTACTAAATTAAAAATCTTATTTTATAGACAAGTCTTATAGTAACTTTAAAAGTAATTATTAAATTTAATTAGTACACAATAAAGTACTCGTAAATATCTTCCATTTGACGTCATAATTATAAACAAAATCCGAAACTAAATAAATATAAAGCACATAATTTCAACTTATTAAGCAAGTATAAGTGTACATTACAAAATCAATTGTATATAAAAAAAAAATTGAATAAAATTGTTAAAATATTTTTAATACAATATCTTATTTATTTTTCCTTATCTATCGGATACAATTTTGAAAATGAAAATAAAAACCAATGAAAAAATTCAATATAGATTCGCGCTTTCAACACGTCATAGCTATTACAATGCATTATTAAATTGTCAACTGCATTTATTGACAATAAACATTAAGTATATTTGTAATGGAATAAAACAGAAAAAACAAACATGAAAAAAATCTATTTGTTTACATAAATACTGTTAAAAAATTAAATTGAATGAAATTTTTTTTACTTTCTTGCCGTCCGTCCAACTTACTCAAACTATGGAATTTTAATCCATAGCACATTATAATTATCATAGACTGTTGTTGAAAATTTATTTTGACAGATTCTAATATATCACTATTTACTCTTGATTCCAGAGCTAGAATCATAAGTATGTTATACTTTTTGGGAAATTTATTGCAAAAAATACAGTCCTTTTATCGAAAATATAGTTAATTAATTTCTTAATTTAAAATTTTATCTAGATTCAATTTCAATTTAATTTTGTTTCTAAATATTTACAATTAATGAAATTTTTGACAACTTGACAAATCATATTCAAAATGCAAATAAAATTGAGATGTTTACTTATTTAAAATCATTAATATTGTAAGTGCATAATATACGATAAAAAGAAATATTTATATAAGTATGCAGATTGAAGAAAAAACGAGAGAACCTTTTTATTTTTTTTTTTAATTTTGAAATACGGTGGTGCGTTTAATAACACTGAATTCCACTTTATCCCTCCCCGCAACAAACAAAATAAACATATGAAATTATAGGAAAACAAAAGAGTTTATTGACTTAAAAAAATGCGGGCTGGTTTTTTTATTAATTTCGTTTAGTTTTTTTTTTTTTGTCATTAAATAGTGAGGGGATCCGCCAATTGATTATTGCGTTATTGATAAAATTATTAAAAGTATATGTTTTCAATATTGATTTTTAATTTATAAAATTTATTTTATATTACTTACATACATATATTATTTGATTATTCGTTTAAAATATTTTTCGTTTACAATATGCGTAAATGCTTTCTAGATTCTAGAATAATGTGTTATTAAAAATTTAGCTTTAAGAATATAATTACATACTTAGATTCGAATAAGAATTTAAATTTTATGTGATTTTTCGAATTGATACTAAAATAAATTTACGATGTGCAATGATTACTAATAAATTAAAAATTGAAATTGCATTTTGTTGTAGCCAACATGATATGTAAATTAAATTGATTTATGTAATTTGGTACAATTGAAACCCTTTTTGTATGTATATACATACATTGCGATAAATGAATTGAGCTTATATAATGCAAAAAGTATTTGCTAATCACAAATTTGTACAACAAATTTTCACTTAAGATGAATCTTAATCAGTGTGATCATACATTTTGTATAATTATTAAATGATTGCAGTAATTTTAATAATTATAAAATATTAAAAATTGACATTATTTGCACTGGAATGTTTTAGGTGCAGGCACTTTTGCAAAACTGAATTTGCACATAATGTATGAATATCAGTACTTTTTGACGCTAGTGTTATAACTTTAGTTTTTGTTGCTAACGCAAGTGATTATTATTTTTGGACTTTTTTTGCATTTATTCATGTGTTTTATGAACAAATATGAGCATTTATGAAAACTAATTGTTAAAAATGACTAATTTTGATTTAGTAAAGGAAGACAAGTCAGAAAAAAAGAGATTTTTACTTATAAATTATAATTATAATATCAGATGACGAGAATGGTTTTATTTGCATATGACCATTATTTGCAAATAAAAATTATTGGCTTGTCATAATCGTCAGATTAATGATGTTCTGGGAAAGTAAGCAGCTTACGTTTCACACATGTCAAAATAATTTCAATTTTGCATAATTTTAGGCTTTCAATTACAGCACTGAATATCATTGAACTTGTTAAACAATTTTATATTAATTTTATATTTTTCTTTTACATTATCGAACATTAAATAACTACTGCCATTTTTCGATTTTAAATAAAACCATGACAAATATCAAAATTAATAGTTTTTTAGAATCTAACATTGGAATCTAATTAATTAAATCAGATCCTATTAAAATTCCAATCGATTGTTTGTATATTAATTTTATATTAAAATAAAATTTCTATATACTACTTAATTCTAAGAATCAATTTAATTATAAAACTTGTTTGTAACATTTGATTAACACATAAATCAAATGTTGACATCTGAAAAAAAAAAAACATTTTTTTTTATAAAATATAAAAAAAAATTTACAAATAAATTTGGAATTTTCTTTTCTT
The DNA here is from genome assembly GCF_029603195.1 of Condylostylus longicornis. Classification (NCBI taxonomy): domain Eukaryota; kingdom Metazoa; phylum Arthropoda; class Insecta; order Diptera; family Dolichopodidae; genus Condylostylus; species Condylostylus longicornis. The sequence goes on along the minus strand of NW_026578013.1, from coordinate 3,117,331 downwards.
TTGTTGTTTTCTGTGGACTTTGCAAAGGGTTGCGATATTTCACTATGCCATGTATATTTTTAACATCCCATATATAATATAAAAAATTAATTTACCAAACATAACTTCTTCGTATACACGCAGTGTTCGAAAAGGCTTTCAAATATGAACCAAAAAAAAAAAAAATAGGCATTATGATTGATCAGAACAAAATTATGATGGCACAAATTTTGTTTTTTAATTTTTTTCTATGGAATTTTCTTATTTTGTTTGTTAATTCTTCTAATTTTTACGTAAATTTTTTAATTTAAAGATTCATACAAAATGTTATAAGACTTAACACGTGTCATAATAAATTTTAATGAAAAAAAAAAACAAAGAAATAAAATTTTTATTTTAAATGCTTTTAGTTTAGAAATTTTATTAAATTTTCTTATAAAATAATTTTTCTATATAAAAGTTTTTCTATATACGCAGATTACAGAGTATATACTTGACATACTCGATTACAATATAATTCTATAAATTGGTTGTTAGATTTTGATCATAATTTATAATAAAATACTTTAAAACTAATAAAGAATGGAATTTATTAGATAATTAAGAAATCGAAATAAGTATGCATTTGTACATGTATGTATGTATATACATATATGTAATGAATTTTATATACAAAATATAAAGAGTCTGTAAAATTTAAATGTCGTTATTGTTTTAAAATAAATGCACTTTTGACAGTATATTGAGTGCATTTTTAATAGTTTTGTTATATTGTAGAGATCAACTTTTGATATTTTTATGTTGAGACGAGAATATAATAAAAACTTAATAATATCCATTTGGGAATTTATGTATATATATGTATACGATTGTGAAGAATTTTATGCTTAAGAATTTAAATTATTTATTTACCCTGAGAATTGAATATTTTAAAATATTTTGATATTTTAATTGGATGTACACTATATTATAGAATAAAAATAAATTAAGGTAAATTTTTTAAAGACAATACTGTTTATTAAGGGCTGTAATCAAAAATATTTAGGTTAGAAGTAATTTATGCTTCTGTGATTGTATTTTACATCCTGAGGTGAGCGTATTTAAGTACATAGATTTTTTATAAAAATTTCTTTAAATTAGCAATTTTTGGAGTGAACTTTTCTCCTATGCTATATTTGGCCATTGATTTCTTAAAATATGCTTTAATGGCTCTTGTGTCCTATTCTTTCAAATATACTTTTATGAATAAAATTGAAGTTTGGGTTAAAAATAAAATTTCAATATTTAAAATGAAGAAATTCTTGTATATTAGGAGAATAAATAACTTACTAGCAATTGTATTCGCTTTATATAGGTCAAATTTTTGGGTAAAAAATTAAATTGACTTGTCAACAAAATTTTTATTATACTAAATGGAATAGACAAGTGTCTAAGTGGACGGTCTTAGTATACTTGTTAATATCAAAACCAAAATTACTTTACAAAAATAAACTATAAAAACCAATTTCTGCAAAAAATACAAAAAATATTTAAGTAACACTTAAAACATTCAAATTCGTAGCTTCAATGATAATGTTTAAATATGCAATTAGAAAATACAAATTACCATACAATTCGTATTAGTTAAGAAATCATATAACAAGCAATGATACATGGTATTAGTAGAATATGTGATTACAATTCTATTCTAGCAATAAAAATTAGTAAATTAGGACATACGTACAGTAAAAATCATATTTTCACTACTGTTAATTTAAAATGAAAAAAAATTAGGTAACAAATAAATTTTGAAAGCTTGGCGCTCTTAAAAGGAAATCACTATTAAAATCAAAATTATCAGAATACAAATAAAAAATTGAGCACGTAGTGTTGTTTTAAAATATTGAAGGAACCTAATTAAAATAAAAATCGCATTAATCATTCAAATATTTCTAAAAACCATTATAATTGTAAAAATTGATTTTCTTTTTCTATTTTGCCATATTTTAACCTAAATTCTAATTGTGCTTTTCATATTTTGTGTTAAGCAAAACCGCAAATAATGTTGCTCACAATTATTGTAGTACTTACTAATTATTATTCAACTAATAAAATAATAACGGTGTATACAAATTAAAAAAAAATTAATAAATTTAAAAAAAGTCACGTTTTTTTTTCGAATATATTAAACGTAGCTCTTATTCTAAAAAACATAAAAAGCAAATTTAATCAACTTTAAAATTTCTAACTAATTTTGATTTATTAAGATTGATATTTTTTTATTTTCTTGAAATTATTTATTCAAAATGATGTCTTAAATTAGATCTTAGATTTTTTTTTTAGAGATTTCATAGAATTTTATTAAATTCAAATGTATGAAATATTTTTTGATCTAACCCGCAGTCTAAGTATATTAAAAGTGCCGCTACATAAGATAAAAAGATTTTTAAATGTTTCTTGTTTAGCGTTCTTTAAAAGAAAATTGTAAAATTACTCTAAGTATAGTAATTGTTTTCATAATTCTGTGGTTATAAACAAGAAGTGACTTATTCGTCACTTTACAGTTTTCTTATGGATAAATTTTTTTTTGTGAAAATTTTGAGGCGTTTCATAATATGCTTCGCTTATAGTTCTGATGTTATTAGAAAAAGCGTAATTTATTGATAAAGTGTAAGTTTTCCAAATAAAATCGAAGCTTTGAACTCATTTTACAAACAATATTTTATCGATTTGGGTAGCTTTTCCTTTACGTCCAAGAAGGATATCAATTCCAAACTAAAGTAATACTTACATAAAAACAATACGCTATATAAATTCGCTTCAAATTGAATTTTTTCAGAAATTTCAAAAAAACTGCAATAAGAGCAGTTATATGTTCTTGATACTCAATAATTCAGATTATGGACTGCAGTTGTTGCATATTATTGCAATTTTGGAATGAAGGCAAAAGTGTTTGTCTTTGTTTTTACGTTGACAATTTGATTAATCCTCAATTAAGTTGGAAACAGATGCTGCGAAATGTCAGAATTCAGATGATACTGCCCAAAACCCAGGAAAGTTGCTGCTGCGAATTTCACTGCCTAAAAAGCCTAAATTCCTATTTAACCTCTGGCGGTTTTTTTTGGCATTATTTGTGATGTCGCGTTATCTGTATGTGACATTATATGTAAAATATTGTTCAATTTATTTTGTCGTTCCGTTCTTGTTCTGGGTTAACAACGGAAATCGTTCACCTTTGCCACTCATCGCTTTGACTTACAGTTACTCCGCTCATTCAATACAAACTATGTGGGATGACACACACATAAATACATCAACTTGCCAAATATTTTTATAAAATCTTTTATAGCTAATCTAAATTTTTTTTTAATATGTAATTCAGTTAGGAAAAAATTTTATATGTTAATATTTATTTTTGTTTTTTAAATTTAATTAATTTTACTTTAAAATTATTATTCTTACCCTTAGCAGTTTTTAAGTAGAAAAACAAAGGTTCAACTAAGTATGTGAATTCATATAGATTTTTCATTATTACGTGCTTTTTATATAAACACTTACATATGTACATATATATAACTTCAAACAAAAAATTATTACTAGATTAAATTTAAATTAATTTTGTATATGATTAATTAATCACGATCTTTTTGTTACAAATCCTTACAGACCCAAGATTTGAATTCAAAAATTATGACCGAAACAATTAAGTGGGAAAAGATGTAATCAAATATTTTGAACCATTTTTTTTATATTTCAAATGTTATGTCAGAATAAAATTATTTGATTTGTAGGTTATTATTTGAAGGCACACTTCATTATTATAAATTAATTAAGTTCATAATAAATTTATAATAGTGTATGTAAAAATTATTTTGTTTTAAAGACTTGAAGTAATCAATTAAAATTAAATATTTTTCTAATTTGATCATTTAATACTATTTATATAATGTGTACATACACATGTATGTATGTACGCATGTATATTTATTTATACATAACGTTATTCAAACCTACTTGTAATATTATAATATATGTATAATGAAATAATTTGACATTTCCGTATATATAAAGTATGCATTTGAATATATTTAAGTAAACGGTAGATCAACTTGATATTAAATTTGACATTTGATGTAGAGCAATTATGTGTGAAATACGGAATCAATGCTCAATTAAAAATCATATTGGGAATAATATGTATACAATGCTATTTATATATACATTTTATTGTTATATATAACATTCAAACAATAAATTTCTATAGGTTCAATTGTGAACAAATTCTAGTATACCACCTTCACAAGTTCACGCATATCGTGAGATGTGAATGAAAGCTTAACAACTCTTTTAATTAATTTATTTTCAATAAAAGTGTCAATATTTACTGTCATATCATATCTACATGTACAAGTATATATGTACATATTATATACATACTTAAATGTACATAATATATTATATGTAATTATTATTAATTATTATGTAAATCTTACAGCTTTTTGTGTATTCAATATTAAAATTATTAAAGTCAAATTTTCAATAATATTTCAAGCTGTCTTCATTCTCATCTCATATAAAATGTATTGATGTGTATGTTGTTATGTATGTGTGGATGTATGCATTTATGTAATAATAACATAAGAGTTTTAAGAAACAAGTGTCTGTCTACATAATAAATCGTGCGTATGCCAGAATGTCAATATATTAAGAAAGAAAATTGCGTCAAATTTTTCTATGTATTAAATTGCCTATAGCACATTATGCATGTTAGTTGGTTATTAAGTATGATGTTCTATCTATATGAATATTATTCACTTAAAGATTCTACAACATTATACAGCAAAAACAAAACGAAATTATTTTATATTTATGCCGTTGATCACTGATGATTATGAAATTTCAAGGTTCATTAATATTATGGCATTTTTGTTAATTTTTTTTTTTGTTTTTGCTTTTCAAACACTCAAAAATAACATTTGAAAACAGTTCATAAGTATAATATTAAATATTTTATATATATATTGGAAAAGAAAAGCTGAAGAGCCAAGCAGTAGCAATTTTGGAGCCATTCGAAAAAAAAAAAACAAAAAATTATAGAAATTTTATATTTTTATTAAAAAAAAAACCAAACTACGTCACCTGAATTTCATTATTTTATTATGTATAAATGTACAAATAAGATGTTAGACTTAGACATGAATAATGTATAGATAGATACAAAAATATATAGGTACGCATGTAGATATGTACATTAACAAACATATTTGAGGAAAATTTTTTAATAAATAATAAAACAAAAAGAAAAAATTAATATAAAATTAAATTATGTTTCGAATGGGATCGGAATGAAAGCCTAATGACCATTCAACATGAAAATATAAATGTGTATGGCGTATAAATGTGAACATTCGCATATGTGTGATGATTGTACATTTATATATACGCTCAAATTAGTCTGAAAGATAATTTAAAATTAGTTAAAATTTGTTTTCGGTGGCATAACAGAATTCATTATAGAAAATTATACTTAGATTAACATAAATAATATTTAACAGCTAAAATTTCGTTTTTGTGATACAAAATGTTCATATGAATTAATATTTAAATTTCTTAAAGTGTTAAATTAACATGTATATTAACAAATTAGTAGTCATAAATGGTTTAAATGCAAATAAGATATGAAATTTTTATAAATTTATAAAAGTTGCTATCAAACATTATTCATACATACATGTTGCACGTAAATTATTTTTCATGGAACATGGCCGGGTTTGAAGAAATGCTAATTTCAACCATGAGACATACGCAAGTCAAAAATCGAATGTACAGTTTAGACAGCAAATGAGATGGTTTTATTTGAAAATTCTATAAGTCCATTTTTTCATATATTGAGATATTTAAGGGTTTGCGTTTGAATCAATTTAAAAAAATTAGCTATTATAACATATAATTTGTTTATTTTATGTCTAAATAGAATGTCTATTGAAATTGTGATTGTAAGTGTGGAGAGAGGGTGCCTATAGTTCATCAAAATTACTGTTAATTCAGTCTTTTTAAAAAGTGCACCTATACCTTTTTCAAAAGAACTAGCTCAAATGTTATCCATGAATTTTATGGTAAATAAGAATTGGATGGCGATGGTGTTCTTTTTTTTTCACCAAAATTTTAATCAGATTTATCAAAATTATATTCATTAAGAATGATTGAACGTATTTTTATTATACTTTTAAAAATTTGCTAGAATATCGTTCATACTATTCGCCTATTGATATGCAATATTTTTTGATATTTTGTATATTATCGATCTAAAGAATAAATTAATAATCTAATATTCCTTATTAATAGTCCTTACACAGCACAAAAATTTAAAGAAAAAAACTTAATTTAATTTTAATAAAATAATAAGGTCCCGAGGTAAGTTTAAAAAACAAAAACTTAATTGAAAATAACTGAGCTATTTTTTGACAACAACAAAGTATTTATGTATGTACGAGTTAAAATTAATACCGCCAGTCAAAAAATTAAACAACAATCTTTGCTGGAAATAAATACGCTCACGGGACAAAGCTTATATTTTTTTATATACTAAGTTAATTGACATTTAAATCAGTTTCGTGAAGGGATCTTATGTGAAGTCCCTTATGAATAAATTAGATTTCTTTTGCATTATCTATTAAATATAGATATTAACGATATCAGTGATATAATTTTGTAATGTTTATGAAATGTTTATTTTACCTCATTGTATGTATTTATATACCTATATATATAATGCTATATTTCAAACTTTCGTTAATATGAAAGCAATCTTAGTTATTACAACTTTTTTCTTAAAATAATATGAATTACGTATTTCATTACAAAAGCCACTTGATAATTAGTGAAATACAATTTGCATATTGTTAATTGAAAATATTCACTATGCAAAATTTTTCTCCATCAATAACAATAAAGATGCTGTAATTGTGTCTAAATATATTACAATGTAACAATAATTATCGAATAAATAATATGTGAAAAAGCTTTATATCACTTATATCATAGAGTGTAATTTACAGTTCATAATGCCCTTGAAATTTTAAAAACTATCTACAATCTTCCTCTGATATATGCACTATACTTAAATGCGTTTCCTGTTTTAGTGCTGGGAAGAGAAAATCAAATTTTTATTAGTATGTAAAATAAATTTCAAATTTTTTGCAAAATGCGCCTCGGCTAAAGGCGTCTTTTCACTCTATTGCGTCAAAATTTTAATACTTTAAATCAAAAATAGATGTAAATTTTCCCAGTTAATTAATAAACTTAAAAAAAGTATATTTTTGGATTGGTAGCATTTATGAGGGGATGACTGATCATTCAAATATCATGTCGATTTAACCAATTTTATGATCCGTTTATAAGATGATGTTAAAGAAAATTTTTCATTCAATTTTACAATTCACAATAGAACATAAAATCTAAATTATTTTTGTACTTTTACCACATAAAATAAGTAAGAAAATTGAAATATTCTGAAGATATTCAGAAATTTCGAGTTTAAATTTCAAACGACTAAACGTTTGCATTAAGATTTTGTAAATAAAATATTACATTATTAAGGGTCTGTTCATCTATCTCGCTATTTTACTCGGCAATTGAGAAGAAAGTGAGTATAACTATCATATATTTATTAAATGTAATTTTCGAGTTAGAAGAGTAATTCCGTATTGCGTATCTCGTTTTTTTCTGAAATGTATACAAAATTTATTCACTTTACTTTTGAAAGTCAGACGTTCTGTCGAAAATTTGTCGAAAAATGCGGAAAACTAATTGAAAAAATGAATAATTATCGGAAAAATTAAATATCAATTAGAAAAACGTCGAATCCTGATTTGAATGTACATATATAAAAAGTGAGTATAAAAAACAAAACACACGATTAAACTCTAAATCTTCTCTTAATTTTTATAAGAAATTAAGATACGTTTATTTGCAAAATTACCATCGAAATTATTTGAAAATTATCGAAATCCAATAAGAATTTCATTAACGCAATTTTCACACACACAAGAGCTTACTATATGATTAATGTAGATAAATTAATTAAATTTTTTTGTCTTACCAAATATTTTAAATTTTTTACCAGTTTTAATGTTCAACTTAAAATATTTTCTATTTAATTAAACAAAAAAAAAATATTAGAATTTTAATTTCAATGTAAAATGAATTTGATGACGTGAACATTTTATTTACTATTATTTTGTGTATGGTAATGGTTATTTTTAGCCGGTAAGAAATTTGATATTAGAATTTTTGTTTTTTGTTTTTATTTTTTTATAATACACAATCATTTTTGATGAACACTTAAAATATTTAAAGTTAAAATCAAATTTACTTATTTGTAAACAAAATATTTTCATATAAGAATTTATGATACGATGGGAAAAATTATATATTTGGAAGGTATGTAGCTGAAATGCACATGTGTGTATTTAAAAATATAATACATACATATAAATTGTTATATGATATTGCCTTATGAGAACTATGAGTATACCTTTTAATTTGAAGTACTTATGTATAAAGTTTCAAGGTTTGTGAATTAAATTCTGGAAGTTAATAAATTAAAAAATTTTACTAAAGTTAAGGTTTATTATACAATAAAGAACAAAAAAATTGAAATTTATTCAAAATAAATGATCCCAAAATTGCTTTATTTGAAAATTGTAAAAAATGCTTACAAGCAAAGAATGGTATTGTAAAGTAGGAAATATTATTTGTAGGTAAACATGAATTTAATATACATATACATACATAATTATATTTTCTTCGGTATGCAGGTGTATAATTACGATTTCATAAATAAAATATGATAATTTTACTAATTATTATTCCCTCACGTTCACAAAACAATCACCAAAGGAATTACGTATAGTGATTAATTTTTTCTCAATCGTCTTTTGAAAGATAATGGTAAATTGGGAATGATTTTAAATTTGTCAAAAGAAAGAGACTTTTATGAATTAACTCAAAATTATTCATTAATCTGTTTCTCATTAGATGGTATTAAATAAAGGATTATAATGGTTTTAAGGTACAATTAAAGTGTTCAATTTAATTTTTTCTAATGTAATGAATAACTAAAAATAATTTTCACTTATCTTTGGAATTCCAATTTGATTCTGTTTTTGATAATTTGATAAAATTCGAAAAAATTGGAATATGTTATGCTGAAATTAAATAATAATATAACGTGGATGCATTTTGGAGGAACACATCGAGTTCAGTTTCTAAGAGCGATTACCAATTAATAATCACATCCCATTAATACCCACAAATAATAGAACAATCAATTTAAACAATAAATTTCATGATTTTTCATAATTTTAAAATTTATTCTATCTTAAAATTCTATTAAATTCTAAACTTATTTCCTTTTCATTCATACGAATTAAATCCTCTTCATGATTTAATTCTTCCTAACGTATATAATATACATTTATAAATGGGTCATATTTTACATTTAAGATTTTTATTTAAGAATAATGACTAAGTTAAATTTTTGATTGTTACCATATAATAATAAAATAAAAATCTGAATATCTAGTATAATAAATTTCTAAAATGGTAAAATTAGGGTAACCAGATATTCAATTTATAATTCATAAATTTTAGTATTAGAATTTTGTAAAATTTAAGTAATAATCTTAAAATTTTAATATTTTTTTGTTATATAACATAAGATGAAGCAAATTATATTAAAAATAGCCATTCTATATCTAAGATTGCAAATTTTTAAGAACTCGAATTCAGGACAATATTCTTGAAACTTTAAATAAAAAAAGTAGCAGTGAAAACAAATCACCGCAGCAAAATCCCTGAATTTAAACTCTTAAAAGCATAATGTGGATGGTGTTTCAGCCGCTGTAATTGACAACAGCCAAGATACAATTTTCTGCTTTATTATAATCATTTCTATATTATCATTTGTTCATAGAAAATTTCAATTAATTCGCACATAGATATACGCATATTATACGCATATATAAAATCTTTATTTCTCTTTCTAACGTATATGCTTACTACAATTTTCATTCATATTTCTTATATGGCATACACTTATACATAATAGTACATTAGGATACAGCTATATGTATGTAATACGTATACATATATAATTTACTTGTACTATATAATATGCAAAGTAATCGTATATAATATCAATATACTTTTAAGCTTATTATTAAAGCTCTGTTGATTAGATGATTTCCACATTTCATCAAAGAGGATTAACATTTAAATGGAACTATGTACATATATAATATAGAGTAGAAGAAATTATGTGCAATGAGCAATTTAAAAGCGCATTATTAATAAGATATTATTTTAATTTATTCATCGTAAATGTATACATGATACGTATATAAATAAATTATCGTTGTCTCTATATTACATTGCAATATAATTTCAACAAGTTGCTCTTTATATATACATATATAATGTCATGCTGATTTATTAATATTATAAATATATTTTGTAGTATTTATAGGAAAATGAAAAAATATAAAAGTCATTCACTGAATACCACCCAATGTTTTTTGAATGAAAAGTAAAATTATTTTTTCTAAATAATTTCAACTATCATTCCTTTTTTCTAACGATCATGATATTTACTTTATATTTTTTTTTGGGTATTTTAAAAGGCAAGAGGGAAAAAACTATAATCACTATATAAATGCTTAAAAAATTGACAAAATCATTAATTGAAATTAGGTTGAAGTTTAAATTTTATTTTTAATATAGAGAAAATTTTAGTCTTTTTGTGTGCGTATTTCGTTAAATTCTAGCCAATTATATAAGGTCATCATATTTTTTCGTATTTTAAAAATGCATTCGTACGTATACGTATGTATGTTCAATACCTTCTATTTTGAACATTACTTTTAATTAATTTAAATTTTTTAAACCAAGTTTTTTTACTTTTTTAGAAAGAAGTTCAAAATGGAAATCGTTTTACGTACACATATAGTATAAATTATCGCGTAATTTAAAATTTAAAGGGTAAGTTGGCAAAATATAGGAGTAAGATTCCAATTTTTGTTTAAGATGATTGTAGAAATGGGAATTCAAACTGTTACTCATCTCTCCTTTTTAATATATGTACATGATTACTAAATAATTTTACATGATTTATTAATGAGTTCTTGCTCGCATTATTTCTGTTAAAGAAAATTCAATGAAATATTAAACAAAACGCCTATAAATTATCATGAGTATTAATGGTCCAAATTATAAAATTAATCAATTTTAGGAATTCCTTTTAATTTTTAATTTTACAATATTTTAATGTATGCCTTATTTTTGAATACATATAGTCCAAAACTCTAATAATTACAAATCAATGCCAATAGAACACATTTAATATGTCCAAAATCCGCATGAGGCAAATTTATCAACATTTATAATATGCTATGTACGAGTATATATTCCAATTTTTTTGTTTTTGTGTTTGATATCTCGATAATTCTATTTTAAATGCCTAGGGGCCTATGCTTTTAAGTTTTATATAATAAGATAAAATTAATTTTTTTCTTGTTGTTGTTGGTTGGTAGATATCATTTGAGTAAAAACAAATTAGCAAATAAAATCGCAATGTTAGAAATAAACGCCATATGACGTAGACATACATACATACATTTATATAAAAGCTAAAAAAAAAAAAATTAATGGAAAATATTTTTAAAAAATATTTTTAATTATTAAAACATTTGGTTTTTTTTTTTTTTCTCGAACATCTGTTCTTTGGTAAAAATTTTACATATAAAAAATCAGATTTTGGAGGTTTGGAGGTTGTTTGGGATTCAATTTAATTAAAAAAAAAAATTGTTTGCTATTTTAATTCAAAACATTTTTCAAAATCAAAAATTTTTTTTTTTTGAATTAAAACAGATCCTTTAATAAATTGATTATAATCTACATATTATGTTTAATTATTTCAAAATATTTAATTTTAGAAATCAGTCTAGAAATAATATTAAATTACATTTAATTTAAAGTGAATAAATGAAATATTTTGATTTCAAATTGCTGTCATAATTTAAAAAATTTATAGATAATTCAATTAAAAGACATTTTAGTCAGAACGCATAGTTGCTTAATACAATATTAAAATCCACTAAGATACTTTGATTGTCCTCCATGGGAATTTCTTTTTCAGAGCCAAAGGATTTACCAAAAGAATGGAAAAAATTGAGTCCAAGCAGTTCATTTTAAATTATATGTTTATACAATATTAAATTAATGACAAAGGCATAAAGCAGCTCATCAAGATATTAAAATTTTAGACTACATTGCAACTTTGAACTTGCAGTATACAGTCTGTACTGTAGTCTCAACACAGATTTACTTATTATTTAATATAAATATTTTGTACTATTATACTTAAAATAAAATTTATAATTAATTAAAGGCAACTGTAATACACAAATATTGTATTTTACTATAATTTTACGTCTGTTAACCATAATAGTCTTTAGTATACAATTTAAATTACTCTTAAGTATATGAATATTATGTATAGCTGTTCTAACTTTAAAATATAAAGAATTTTTTTCAATGTAAATCCAAAAATCCAAAAATATTTTCTTCTGATTTTATATTTCTTTTTACATATAGATTTTTTTATATTAAATCAAATTTTATTTGAAAATCGCTTTATTTGTAATTTCTTTGTATATATTTTTCAATCATAAATGTTTAATCATAAAAGAATTTCAAAGAAGAAAATTTATTTTTAAATGATTAGCCTCTTGACTTTAAAGCATTTACTTTAATTAAAATAAAATTTAGATTTCTATCTATAAAAACAAAAACAACAATGAAATAAAAGCAACATAAAAAAAAAAATCTGAAAATATGTGGAAAATATTTTCTTTTACACAAGCCAAAAAAAAAGCTTATAATATTCGATAACTTACAATTTATATTTATTCTATTTTGTACATTATTGTGACGTACAATATACAATAAACTGTACACACATAATTTTAAAGTAATATTACACAACTTGGGTGCTGCGAACCTCTAAGAAAACAACGGAAATTCAAAACGTTTCGACCATAACGTATGAGTTGAAACTAATTTCATTTGTATAATTTTTGTTTTTTCTTTTCAATTGTTTTTGAAAACCTTTGATATTGAAAAACATAAATGTATAATTTCTGTATATTTATATCAGTGCCGGATCTTCGGTATAGGCAAAGTAAGACGTCTGGAAACGAGATAGGGATTGAAAATTTAAAAAAAAGCTCTAAATTTTAAAAAATAAAAATTTTTCCAATTCACTTTTTAGAAACCGCGTAGGGCGCCGAACAATACAGACCCAGACCTGATTTATATATACATACACTCAAGAGTATTGAAATTTTGAACATCCGCACTCAGTTGCAAATCTGACGTTAATTTTAATTGCTGAATAATGCAAATTAAAATTAGGTTTACGCTTGTTCGTTTGATAACTATCATTTGCTCAAATTTGTTTAAATTGTTGCGAATACCACTGTATTATCGCATTTATCTGATTTCCAAAATCGATTATCATCATAGCTTATATGTATAATTCTGCTTTTCTTATAAAATTTAATTCTCGGCCGCAAGAGTTTTCTTCAACATTTTAATAAAAAGTTTTACAAACTGCAAAAAAAGTTTGAGAAACACTGCTCAATACATAAATTATATATACATATAATACATATTTACATTATACTTATCTATAAATATTTTATTTTATGCGAAAATTCTATGATTATTTCAATAAAAATAAAAGTAAATAAATAAAAGGAAATAGCAAATTTTCAAAAAAAAAAAAAAAAAACAAACAAAGGAAAATCATCAAAATTTTCTTAAATAAAAATATTTTTCAATGATGATACAAAGTAATAAAATTTTTAAAATTTTCATAATTACATCACGTTTTAAATTTAAAAAAGAATTAAAAGGAAAAATTTTTCGACTATCGCGAATTTATTTGCACTTTGTATGTCTGTTTGTATGTGCAAAATGTACGTGTTCAATAGTAAAATAATTTTGCGGATAAAAGGAATTTTTTTTTTTTTAAATTTTTTTTTTGTTTTTCATTTTTTCAATTCATACACCCAAAATTTATTAAGAACTTCAATTCATTTTCACTTCAGTTAATAAAAAATTCAAAAAAAAAAAATGGTTTTTAAGTTAATATTCAAAATTTATTTCTTTTGCGATAAGAAAATGAAAAAAAAATCTAAAAATATTATTTTTTTTTTAATTTTTACTATAAATATTTAATAAATTATGAGTGTGGTTTCCGGAAATTCAAATTTTAAATTAGATTTGCTTCAATACGTACATATATAAGAGTGTTTTTAATGTTTATATGCAATAAATTTTCTGATCATATCGTTTTGTTCATTCTGAACTTTGTTAAACGTTTTGAGTTCGATGATAATTAAAAGAACTGAACAATAAAATATTTCTTCAATTATGCTTGCAAATAAATCATAAATAAGCAGGAGGGAGGATGGTGTTCTTTAAAATAGATTGTTGATAAAAATTATGTGCTGCCCCTAGATTTATGCAAAATAATAAATTTCAAATCTTGCAAATATTAAATTAGAAAATATTATCCACAAATTTTGTTATATGTATACCGCAAGACTAATTGAAGTTCTCTTTCAATAAGTCTTGCGATCAATTCGAAAACAAATTTAAATAATTAAAAGTTATATTTGATACTAAGTTAATTCCAGTAACCTAAAGATAGTAAATGAAAATGCTTGATTATCAAGGCATTTATTTAATTAACAAATTTGTAAATATTATATATGACAGTGGTTCAGTCGTAAATTAAATAAATTTTTAAGAAATTACAATTTTTAACTTTCATTTTTAGTAATAAAATGTTGAATTTTACATTTAACTTGCATATCAATTCAATTAAGGTGGAAATTAAGAAAAAGACTTGCTACTAGGCTCTTATTTCGTAGTCAAAGTTATATTTAGCATGATTGCAATACAGTTGCGGAATTAATTTTCTTCTAAAATAATTTTTAATATTCAACATTTGTTAACCGCATATTAAAAAAAAAACCTTAACATAAAATTATAATTAAAAATTATTATAAAATGTTAATTTATTAAATACAATATTTTTATATATACTGGTATATAAACGATGCTCCAAAAGATGTGTATAAAATTTGTCAATTCGTTTCTAATACCAAAAAGAAAAAAAACTTTAAGTTCAACTAAATTTTTAGATAGAGCAATTAATGCAAAAACTTGGTTTTTCATACATATATGGACCCCGCGGTATCTACCCCAAAACAACCCAAAAACTATATTAAAAACAATTCAGCCAAAACTTGAAGCTATCCCAAAAACAATTTAATCATATAACGAAGAATATTAAAAGTACAGACTTCATTTTTTACTCAAACATATATGAACCTCGTACTTATGTAGTCTAAGTATTCTCAGTAGCATGTATAGGGTCTATAGTCTACATTATAGGCATAACTAACCAATTGAATAGATAATTTTTTTGAAAAATTGGTCTTTACACACAAATAGCGTAATTAAAAATTAAATGTGAATCATAAAATTAACCATATACTATATACATATATACATACATATTATATAATAGTCTTATCTGTTATATTTAAAATTATTCTTCTAGTATAACATATAAAAAGTAATACATGCTCATATATTATTAACTTTTTGATCTAATATTGGTTTAATTTGAATATAAAAATAAAAATCTTTGAAATTTAGATTATCGATTACAACAATTATAAATTTAAATTACAATTACATACATACATACATTTCTTGTCTATTTCTTGTCATGATCATTAAATCTCTTTTTAATCTGGCGTCAATATTTAATATACCACAATTTTATGTGGCATATTAAAATTAAATTGTAAAATATTTGATGCGAGAATTATTGATTTTATTTTTCTAACCATTAAACATCAAAAAACAAAAAAATAATTGAAAGTATACCACATTTTCTGATATGATTTGTGGTAAAAAAATTGAAGTAAAAAGTTTACGTTTTGTTATAAAAATAAAAAAATATTAAACAATTATAAAAAAAATTAATAAGAAATTTAAGACTAATAGGTTAGAAAAAGTCATACTAAACGGTATATGTGTATGTACATGCGTACCCAAGGGAATTGGGCCCTTGTTTAGTTATACTTAAAAATTGAATTTCTGTTGAATATGTTTGTTTGTTTATTTACTATTGTTTTATAAAAATTTCAAACGAGATGTAATTTTGAATTTGGTAGAACAGGGCGTTTTTAGCAAATATCTTTTTATACTGCACAGAAATGGTTGCGATTCAGTTTTGAAAATAAAAATTTGTATTGGTTTTAAATTACTCCCACAAAACTCCCCTGAAATTGTTAAAGACAAGAATTTTGAAAGGATGGAAAGTATATGAACCGCACCCTAATAGAGTGTTACCGGGCATGTGCATTCCTCGAGATCTTTCTAATGCGCCTTTCCTTCTCAGCTCTCTAGGTCATCTAATAGTTAAGTTATAAAGTTTAAAAATATGGCGACAAAAAAAATACCAGGAGAAAATTTTGATTTGCTAATTTCCGCTTTAAATAAAACTCAAATTGCATGCGCTCCGTATACGAACGCTTTATTTGCAAAAATTTATCTTAAAATTTCTGTAAACAATACACTTTTAATGACAAATACCTTCATAATTTAATACACATGTAGGGTTATAATGTAATATTGTAGTTTAATGATCTGTTTCCCTATTCTATTTATTTGTACTGTTTTCATTTTGTAATAATTATTTATGTATGAAATATTGTAAACAATATTTACGATATATAAGTAAATAATTATTTATTTTACATTAAAATATGTTCTAATTTCTTGATATTACACGATTTTATTGTATTGTGACACAAATATGTGTGATTATTTATTTATCTTTGGAATTTTTGAATCAATCATAATCAAGAATAAGATTAAATTTAAAATATGCAAAAATTCTGTAAGCTAAACGGCTATAATTTGGACCTATGAATATAATTCGGTTTTTATATTCGATTTTTTTTAATAATTTCTTTTAAAAATCTACATAATGGTACAAATCAAAATTAAATATGACTTTAAATTAGTTTTTTTTGTAATTGAAGTGATTTTCGAGTCCAGAATGCTTCCCACATGATTTTAATTTAATTTTTAGTTTTTGTGGGTCATGAATAGTTAATTCGATTTTTATAGTCAATGTTATCTATAATACAAATATTTTTTTATATTTTTTACCGAATAAATGTGTTTAAGTCAAAGTTCGGGTTTTAGAATATAAAACTGGTTTAATTTTTCTATTATAAGCTTAAACCTTTGGATCTACAAATGATTTGTGTCTTATAATACTTTTCTATAATTTTATATAGCTTGTTTACGTACAAAATTAGGTACACTAATAGGACCAAATTAGGAACACGTAGAATACATTCTTCATTCAAAAATTTAAAAAGCTAAAAATTTTAACTAAAAATTTGTCCAAAACCGATGTATACCAAACTAATAACAAAGAAAAAAGTTCAAACTTTTCAAATGTGTATTGAAATATACCTGGGTCTAATCCTTAAAACATTTTTGATAATATTTATGTTGTACCTTCAAAGATATTGTTATGTTGAAGGTACAAAGAATAGGTCCAAATTAGAGCCGTTTACCTTACACTTGAAAGTTATATATTATATTGTATAAATATATAAATGTAATAGATAAAATATCTATACAAAAAATCTGTGTTACGTCTGATAATATTTTCCGTATTATACGAACCATATATAGAGTAATTGTATACATTATTTAAATTACATCTGTCTGTCTGTATTTAAACAAAACTTCAAAAAGAAATCAAAATAATCAATTTAAATTCTTACAAAAAAAAAAAATAAGAAAAAAATTTTATGTAAAAATAATACAATAAACTTATGATTTTACTTGCGCACAGGGTGTTTTGAAAAATTAAAAATAAAAAAAAAAATTTTGTGGAAATTTTCTCATTTCAACGGTGTTCATACATGACAATAACACTTAAAAATGATTTCGGCACACTTTCACCAAAGCAGCTTCCAATAATGTCATCTAGGGTTCAATTAAAACTAGTTTGCTGTATTAACAATCGAGATGTATCAAACATTTTAAGCAATTAGCTTCTCTAAGTTCGCTTGCGCCAGTAATAATAATAGTCCAGTTTCAGTTGCCATACTACACATGGCATTATTTTGCATCATTGCAGCCACAAATCAAAATTTGATAATTGCAACAAAAAAATCACTGATCATGGTGCAATTTACAGTCTTGATCGGAAATTAAGGAAATAAATATTGGTAATAGCACCGCCAAACGGAATGGCGTAATGGAGTATATAAGCGAACGCTAAATGCGGTATAATTTTGATTTTGATCAAAGCTCTTTCCAATCAAAGCAAAAATAATCCATATCGGAAAATATTGTTTTTCGACAAAACGAATTTTTCAGTTGTACAAGTCGACGACTTATATTCAAGGTAAATTTAATGGAATTTTTAAATTTCTATTGACAATGATTTATTAGAGTATACCGACCAAAAATGTCGAAATTACAAAAACTTAAGAGAACTCGTTTCACAATTAACTTTTCCCTAAGCTCTATATAAAGCACCCTATACTAAATTACATAAATCCATTGTGCATTCTATTATTTTTTTTTTATATAAGTATAACCGTTGTAGAAGCCATAGCAAAACTTATAATGTGAAAATCAAAATTGATGATTATCATACGATCTTTAAACTATATTCAATAATATTGATTAAAATATACATATATAGTGATGATTTCAAATGGGTGTACATACTACCATTACATGTGCAATATTTTGTTTATCAAGTGCAACTTTCGTAAGAAAACTTTAGAGAGAAATTCTAAAAAAAATTTTGTGGTATTCTCAATATACAACGAAGAATTTTTCTTCTTGCTCTTTACTTAAAAATTTCCAGACTGGGTATCATAAATTTTCACGTGTTGAAATGTTACTTATATAGCCATCTGGTGTATTTTTGTATTATTAATTTATCTTATAATATGTTAATATGTATAAGTTTCTAATTAATGTGAATGTAAAATTGGTAAGAAGAAAAAATCGATTCAAACAGAAGGTATGATTGAACATTGTTGCAAGTAAAGTTGTAACGTTATTGCTCGAACACACATATTAGCTTTATTATTAACAAGCATTCCAATTGTCTATGTATGTATATGTACTTTAAATCTTTTGAAATACGTGTTGTATGGTATACAACACGTATTTCAAAAGATTTAAAGTATGGTATTTTGAAATACGTGTATTTAGAATTAGCACTCGAATAATTAACTATTTCTTAACATGACTGTTCAAGTACTTTAATAAAAATGATAGTACTAAAAATTTTAAAGTACAAATTTTTTATAGAATAAAATGTATGTTAGAAATTGCAATCATACATCGCATATATAGAATTGCATATACAAAAAGAATGTATAACACATTTACATAATAAACATAAAACATAAATAAATTTTTTTTTCATACAAATAGTATGTAAATAATAAGTAAAGTATTGTTTTAGTACCAAATTTCATATATCAAATTTTTGATAGAAATGTGCTTACACATGTCAAATTTATGCGACACGAATATGTTTCGCAAGGTATCTGTCGGTCTTTTGAACTGATCACTTCTATATTACAAGTGAAGCTAAATAGATTTTGAAATCAATTTATATATGAATTTATTTTTGGTACGGGACGAACTTTCGGGATACAAAAAGGCCTAAAAATAACTACTTGTGTTTATCGCACACCAATTTTAATTTTTTGATAATTTTTTAAAAAAATATTCAAGAGAATTTCTTGAAATTTTGAACAGAGCCTCTATTTCATAATATTGTTGAAGAACCAAAAATATTTTCGTAGAAATCAGTAGAATGAGACTAAAACTTAATTTGGGGGGCAATTTTTCATTTTCGAAAAAATTAAGGAAATAATCAATGTAATTTCTTCAAATTCAATATTAGAAATCAGTTTGTTAACTGACCGACCTGAATTCGTCTAAGCTGAAAAATCGAAAAATCTTTTCAGCCAACTCGGACTTCAGAGCCTCTACTAAGCACCAAACTTACATTTTTCGAAATATATTAAGTAGAAGCCTCCTAATTGTCTTAAAATTTAAAACAACCTTGCAAAATATATTTTCATATTAGGGATTCATTGAAAATACAATGAAGACAATTAGATAATACGATCGCTTATGTACTGATCACATCAGAAATTTTTAAAACTACATAATGATCACAAAATTCTAGGCCAATTCAAAAAAAAAAAAACAAAAATCCCGAAATGATGAAATATTGTTTTGATTACTACATACGTTTTTATATCACATCTACACACATATATACCAATATAGAATTCGCTGTGTCCGTATTGAATTGTTGAAATATTATTTAGTTTAAGTATAAAGAATTTTTATATTTTGTTTTTCTTTGTTTCAAAAGATTAATTTTAAAGAAAGTTTTTTTTTTCATTTTATAAAATTTTCATATAATATATTATTTCAGACCTATTTATAATCTAAAACAAAAGCAAAAATTACATTTAATTGAGCAATTTTAATAAAATTTAAAAGAATATTTTACTTTCATGTTGTGCGTGTGTATGTTTAATGTGTAATGACTGTGAATATAAAAAAATTATGTGTATGTATATTATTATCTATGCACCATATATATTGCATATGGATATATAAAAGAGATAATTCAGCAAATAATAATTGTGTCTTTAGAAAATTTTGCTAAAACGTTATAGGAGTGTTAGTTGTTATATATGTATATGTATAACACATAATAGCATAATTGCAAGATGTCAACGTTTTCCATTTTAATATATCTACTTAAATAAAAGACATTTATTATCATTATAAAATATAAGGTCAATCATATATATTTAAGAATTTATTATACAAAGTTTAATGTCACAGGAAAAATTAAAGTTTAAAAGAGATGAATATTGTATATACATACATATGTAGGGGTTTATTTGTTTAAAAATTAATTCTACCTAATTTTGTAATAAATATATTAAAAATAATAACAAGAATTTATATTTCATTGTGCAAAATATATTTCAGTTTTAAATGACAAGTAAATTCAAACATTTATTCCGATAGATGACTCTGATGATTTATAAAATGAAAGTAAATGTGAATATTTTGCTTGCAGTTCCAGACTCAGTTTTGTATTATTGTATATGGTGTCTACCTTTTCAATAAAATCTTTTGTCTTGAAAATAAATTTTTTACTCAAATTGAGTGACTAGTTACTCAACTATCTATAGTCTGTGTAATCACTGTGTAAAAGTGAATACTATGTGCAAATACTATACTGTGCGCATTAGAGTGTAAGAGATACAAAAAATTGCAAAAGGGCAAATTATCAAGTAAATACTGTTACTTTTGTTAGAAATATATGTAAATGCCTGCCAAGTTTATTTTAAAAATATAAAAAATAGGGAATGCATGAGCATTGTAGAAGAACCTACATTTTAAAAATCATCTTATAGTATGCATGCAAATTATTCTACATTTTGATGTTGAATTTAAGTAATTGAATATAAGTTAGAATTATTTAAGTAATTTGAATTTACTTAAATATTTGAATAGTCTTAAATTTAAAATTGTTAAGTTTATTTTCTACTTTAAATTGTAATTCATATTTAAATTTATATTTAATATTTAATCTGACCATATTTAAACAGTCTGTACAGTTCTATATAATATGTAAATTACCTTAATAGATCTCTAATTTGATTAAGCTCTAAAAGCTTTAATTAACTACAAATAAAAAACCTAATTTAACCTATATTTCAAGTTTAAATAAGAAAAGATCCTTGAAAATTATATTACACTTAAAATTTAGTTCAAAAGTTTCAAATAATTTTGATTACATATCAAATTTAATATAAACTTGTTTGCCACCCTTGTTTACATTATTAATTTATTCAAAAACTTATTAATGATATTTTAAATCACTTGACTCTTAACTAGATTTTTTATTGTTTATACATAAAACATTTTACACTTACAATAAATTTTTTTTTTGTTATTGGAGTTTTATATTTTATTTCCAATTAGCACACGCTACGGAATTCAAATGTAATTTTTGTTTGAGATTTTTTATTTTTTAAATACGTTGGAATTTATTTTTCTATTCTGGGCAATTATAATTAACACCTACATAAAATATAATGTAACATTGCCACTTAAAAAATATTTTTTTTTTTACAGCCCCCTCTTAAACATTTTTGTTTTTTATTTAATTAACACTGTGCCGTGTAAAAAATTTTTTTTTGAAATGAAATTATTTTTCAAATTCAATCTAATTTTTTTCTATACAGTAAAAATATCATGAGATTATAGTTACACCTACTTTCAAAAATTAAATGAAGTAAAATTAAATATTTAAAATTATGACAGAATGGTATGCAAAGTTTATATGAAAAATTTTGTGCCTACATATTTGATTGTGTAAACACTGAAATTTGTGCCAAATTCTTATCAACCCTTAAGATTTAGCTAAATAAGATTACAAAAATATAAGATTGAAAAGACGGTAAGTCAAAGAAAAAATCGTAATTATATGTTATGTTAAGCTTCAAAATATTATAGAAAGCCAAAACTATTAAAAATTTAATTTACCAGCTTACTTTACAGTGACCAAGAGGGTTTATAAGCTTAAATGAAAGGCAAACAATTTT
The DNA here is from genome assembly GCF_029603195.1 of Condylostylus longicornis. Classification (NCBI taxonomy): domain Eukaryota; kingdom Metazoa; phylum Arthropoda; class Insecta; order Diptera; family Dolichopodidae; genus Condylostylus; species Condylostylus longicornis. The sequence continues at coordinate 3,094,532 of NW_026578013.1, read as the reverse complement.
CTATATGATAATGTGTTTGTTATAATCTAAACGTGCTACCGATATTTTAATTTACCGCCACTGTTTATTAATCCCGGCTACATGCAATTATTTGTTTTAATATTTTTTGTAAAAATTCTAATTTGAAAATTACGATACAATTTTCTTGTCAAATTTGAATAAGATTGAAATTTTTAATCACTTATTGCCATATAAGACTCTTTTTTTTATGCACGTCAATTTGCATAATTCTGTCGTCTCATCTTAATTGTTTTATACTTTTAGAATCATTATATTTTTTCTTACAAATTTTATTTAGATTTTTAATGATATAATATTATTACTACTATAATTTATGTAGAGAAAGTAATTGTTATTTATAGTTTTATTTATTACGACAGGGTTACTCTTATTTTGAGTTATATTAGAGTATGGAATAGGGTTGTGCCAGTAACAACAAGCTTACGTCGATGTTTTTTCTTCTTGTTGTAAGTTCGTTCAACAAAATTTATATACGAGTAATATATTGAATATATTCATCCTCAATTCCTCACTAATCTCAAGTTTTGAAGGTTAACAATCAGCTCTATTCGACGACGTACGACATAAGTCACATCACAAATGATTTTTTTGGTGTAAAATGAAAATTTTTGAATATCACTTTCTTTTTTCTCACCTATTTGTTGTTCAAAATAAACAGTAGCAAAAAAAAAATTTTTTTAAAATAAATACATAATACTTATATGTATGTATGTAATATATTTAAAGAACAATGAAATTTACATAATATGTGATTCGTCAAAATAATGTCAATATCAAAAATAATGATACGTATAATACGAAATATCATTTACAAACTATAGTGTTTTTATGGAACATTTCCAAAAAATTTTGGAAGCTTAACAAAGTCAAGTTAATATAATAATAAATATATTGAAAAACCTTCTTGTTCTTCTACCAGGATATTTATACAAACCCCTATGTACCAAAGCTTCGTTCATCATTCTCTGACATACCCCGATTTTGTATTTATGTTACATAATTATTTACATACATAATTTTTCAATATTTTACAACTAAATCCAACCAACTCAATTCGACCAAAAGTCTACATCTCTTCCGAGATCTCTTTTGTGCAATTTCACTTTGACCTTACTGTCCATACGTTTCCGAGAATTACATGACCCAGCTATCTTTTTTTTTTATGATTCCACGTTTCAACTCATGATTGAATCTATTTCTCGAGAAACTTATTTTATTATAAAGGGAAATATGTAAATTGACAAGACAAAGGGCTCGATTGGCTACACTTTTTTAATATGTTTACATTAAATTGCCAACATCAATTGTAGACAACAACATACTTTTACACATAGTTAGAAAGATTTTGCATTTGTGTATATTATAGTTGGCTCTTTCAACTTTTTATTACAATAATAAATTTTCCCCAAAAAAAAAGAAAAAAATTGAACCTTATGTATACTTGAGTTTAAATTATTTGTTTTTCATTTGAATTTTTTATCATTTCAGTTTAATTTTTGTTTTTATCTAAAATAAGAAAGAAAAGTTGCCAAAAAAATTCTTTACAGAAGCATGCCATCCACTTTCTATTTATTTTTAATATATTTTTAGATTTTATGTGTATTTTTGTTTATATGTATGTATGTATGGATTTTGTAACTTTTTAAGTTTTTTAATGAAAGTGATTTTTTATTTTAAAACTAAAGAAGATTCCCCTTAAAAAATGAATACAAAATTTCCGAACTTGAAAATAAAAATTTTTATTTTAAATTTTTGTGTTTTTAGACTAAATGTATGTGAGTGTGTATATAATTGCATGTAGAATTTATGTATAGTATTTAGTTTTAGGTACATAATTCAATATTTACAGAATGAAAATATAAGAACAAATAATTTATGTACTTGTAAAAACCTTCAATATTTCAAAAGCAAAATTGACATTTTTAAATGACAAAAAAAATCTTTGAAATGGAGACAAATTTTCTGTCAAATTTTATTTAATTTATTTTTAAAATTATATAGTTTTCAAAATTTAAAAATATTATTTTTAAAATTGATTAATTATAAATATGTAAGTACGAGGGTCACTATTTATATTTCGGGTCTAGCAATAAAAAACAAACATTTATCATTGGAATTGGTTTTATTGTTTTTCAAAATATTCCCCATGAAGATCAATACACTTTTGCATGCGCTGAAACCAATTTTCGTAGCACTTTTTCCACTCCGATTGAAACACCTCCAAAACATGGTTTTTGAACGCATCGACTGCTTCTTCAGGTGTTGAAAATCGTTGTCCACGCATTTTTTTTTTGATGTGAGGGAATAAGAAGAAGTCATTGGGTGCTAAATCAGGACTGTACGGCGGATGACCCATCAATTCGACATTTTGAGTGCTCAAATAGTCCATTGTTTCAGCTGATTTGTGAGAGCTTGCATTGTCATGATGAAGAATGATTCGCCGGCGCTTGTTTGTTTTCCTTATTTCTTCGAAAACTTTCGGCAAACAGATGGTGGTGTACCATTCAGAATTGACCGTCCTACGTTCCACTAAAGGTACTGTGGCCACATGACCGGTTATACCAAAAAAAAACGCGATCATTTGCTTCGATGTGCTTCTTCCACGAACAACTTTTGTTGGATTTGGCTCGTCTTGGAACACCCATACGGTCGATTGCTGTTTCGTTTCGGGCTCATATGCATAGATCCATGATTCATCACCTGTGACTATCTTATAAACGTCTTTTGACGCACCGCGATTGCATTTTTTCAACATTTCTTTGCTCCAATCGACATGAGCCTTCTTTTGTGCAATCGTCAAATTTTTTGGGATCCATCGACAACACACCTTTTTCACGGCAAGATGTTCATGCAATATCTTATGTACGCTGGTGGAACTAATGCCCAAGGATGCCTCAATCTCACAGTACGTCACATGCCGGTCCATCATTATCATTTCGCGCACAGCATCGATGGTTTCCGGCAAAACTACCGAAATTGGCCGACCTTCACGAAATTCATCCTGGAGCGAACGGCGTCCGAAACCAAACTCTTGGTACCAGCGATTTACAGTGGTTTTTGATGGTGCTTCATCACCAAAAGTCGAAACAAGTTGATCGAGACACTCTTGTCTCGATAATCCGCGCCGAAAATCGTAAAAAATCATCGCACGAAAATTTTCACGGGACAATTCCATTTTTTGACCGAGATGAATTTTTCAAGTCACTGTAAACAAAACAATTCGCGCTCGAATGACAAAACGTTCTGAGTGAAGTTGTCCTAAAAAATGTCAAACTTTCCAATGGAAGTGTCAGATTGCACCTGGCAGCACTAGTATTGCCAGGACCCGAAATATAAATAGTGACCCTCGTATTACAGTACGTCAAAAACTTTCTGTTATACTTCTATTATATTTCTATTGTATTTTCAATACACTATTCTATATTGCAAATATTGAAAATATATAAATATATAATCGCATTCACAACATGCTAACATATGTACATATTCATAATTTATCATCAAAGTGAAAAAATTTCCTTTTCATCTTGTAATCTCAAATTATTATTCATTTAAAAAAATATTTCCTAGACGCAAATTACTTTATTAACTATATAATGAACATTAATTTTATATTGCACTTATTTATTTGTTATTGAACGTTTACTTGTTGCATACGATTAAGATTTCTGAATTACATATATGTAGCTGAAATATGTGATGAATTTATTATAGCTTTTGAAATAGATCTGAGCTAAGAAATTATAGGTCCCTATATTAGGTTCAAATTAAACGGTGGGCTGATTCCCTTCTCAGGTTATCCTATTATCCTGTTACCGCACTTTTATATATATCTTTGCTTTAAGGAAATATCAAACAATATTGTATCACTCAAATTTAATTGGATCACATTTATTTATTGTCCGCGTTACACTATAAGATCCGTTATCCATCTCGCTTTCTTGCAATTAATTTGCTTTATTGCCAAATTACATACCTTATACAATCGCAGAGACCCTGGAAAATTTTCTCTTGATCATCCTTCTTAGATATAAGGTTTCATTTAAGTGTATATAAATATTTTAGTTTTAAGTTTTCAAATTATTAATTGAAATTATAGTAATGTAAATGAAAATGAAAGTGATTCGAAAGACAGTGACATTACGCATTTTACAACCATTGTTATGTAAATTGCTTGTGCATAGTTATTGTCTTGAACTGAAAATTATTTAAAAGAAAGTTCCTACATATAATGTAAATAAATTCATGAAAATTAATTTTTTTTTGCAAATTTCGGTAGATTTTAAAATACTTTACTACTAATAATTATAACTAATTATTAAAAATAATTCACAAAAGAAAAATTAATTGCCATGGCAGTAATAAATTTATCATTGTCATTTCATTGTTTATCAATTTATTTTTTCATTTATAATTATGATAACCTCATTATTTTTTTAATTCAAACAATATCATTCATAAAAACTTTATTCAATTATTAATTATTAAAAGTAAATAATACTCGTATATCTAGACATACATACATATTTACATACATACATTAAACATTGATATCTGATTTTAAATTAGCAAAACTATTATACTTTAAAAGAAAATTGCAATTTTTTTTCTCCAATTTAGCAATTAACTTTCATTATTTATTTGTTAAAAAAATTTACAAAACAAAAAATGTACACAGCTTGTTATGAATAAAATAATAATAAAAATGATTCGTATAACAATTCACAATAGAAAATCTATTGTGAAATTAAGATGAATCAAAAAAAAAAACAATATTATTATTATTATTATACATATATAGGAGTTAACGGTATACTAATTTTCAAATCTATGGAGGTAAACGTACACTTAAAAATTAACAGTACATATATGTATGTTTATATGAGCACACAAAAATTTTAAAGGTGAATCACCTTGCATTTAAAATATCTTTGTTAGATATTGTGACATCTATTGTATATTGTACAATTTTGTATACCTAGCCACACTTATATTGTTAATAAAAAAAAAAAAAACAAATTTGGATTCTTTTCAAATCTTGCACCCTCTAAATACCAAAAAAAAAAAAAAAAACTTTAAAAATTTAACATACAAGTACAATAAATAAAAATTACAGAAACAAAAAAAAATTAAAAAATCTAATTCAATTGTAAATAAACAATTCGTAAATTCATTAAGGAAAAAAACAAAAAACAAAACAAGTAATTTTTTCTATTTAGAGAAATTTTAAAAAATTTTAACAAAAAAAAACAAAAAATACAGAAACCATTACAAAAACCGCCTGAAATTTTTTCGATCCTAAATTATATGAGTTTATAAGTATGTATGTGTGTTCCATTTTATGTTTTATTTTTTAAATAATTAAATTACTTTTCAACATTATTTTTTTTTGTCCCCATTATGTTGCTTTTTCACTCGTAATTACAATATCACGCTTGCAGCCTAACGTTAAAAACAAAAAATTCGCTTTTACGATATTTACGAAACAAAACAACAAAAGGAATTTCCTATGCACGCCACACAACCAGGTGATTTTATGTTAATTTTCAATCAAATGTACATATACATATAATATAGTTACAATTTTTCTTTTAAAAAATGTATTACATTTAATGCACGCGTTCTAATGTAATGTACATATGTATGTATTTAGTTTGTATATTTTATTTAATTTTTGTAAGATAATGATTTTAATATACATATGTATAACATTTACGAGTATGTAAAATGAGTTATAGATGAAGGGAAATACGTACTATATTTATCTCTTTAAATGTCATTAAAGCATTAGCGCGTATCATACAGCTACAACCTAAAGCATTTTTACCTATCATAAATATTAATAGTATACAAGTTTATATATATGTATAACCAATAATTGGCAAAAAAGTACCTTTAAAAATAACATATTTAACATAGGTCTGGCATCCGGTCTTTACGTATATTTTTTTACTTATGCATATATATCAAGTATTTATAGATTATTTTATATATTAAAATTGTTCTTAATGTATTTTTACCGGTACATTTCGGCTCATTCTATATTTTTTTGATCTCATAAATGCTAAGTAGATATTAATGAAAAACAAAATAAATGTTATTACGTATACGTATACATACGTCCGTAATATGTATACATATATGTATGTAATGTCCGTATAACATAAATTTAAAAATACATATATGTATAGTATATATTGAAAATTTATTATGATAGGTTGACAAGGAAACATCATTAAATATGCAGGTAAATTTTTTTTTTCTGAAAATTATTTATTATGTTTTGAAATAAGAAAACAAGTTTAAGGAAAAGCGAAAGTTTACATAAAAGTACATTTCTTTTTAAGTACATATATACTTAAGGCTTAATATAAGTCTTTTGAATGTGAGTTGGAGAAAGGTTATTATTATTTCAAATTATGGAACTGTCAAAAATTATAATTTTTTGCATATTTTACGGGATTGTAACTTTCATAAAATGTTATCTATTATTTTAAATCTTCATTATACCAATAGAAGAGGCAAAAAGAAAATCAAATTACAGATTTAACTAACATAACAACGGAAAAAAATAATTACATATTTGAATTATTTTTCGGATTTGCAAAAACAAACCATGCATGTTTAAAAAAAAATTTCCAAAATTTGCTGTTTACAATTTTAAAAAAAATTTAATAAAAATAATTGACAGGCAATAAATTTTTTGTAAATTTCAAATTTGAAAAATCTACATATTATGTATCTTCAAACTTGTATTCTTTTTTTTCGTAAACTCTGTAAACAAATAGATTTACAAATAGAGACAACTGCAACGAACAAAAAGACAAATTTAATCCAAATTAAAATTAAAAAACAAATTCACAAATGTACTAAAAACACAAACTTTACGAATATTTAGAAAATAACGATGACAAAAAAGATAAAGGGTGATGTTTGATGAACCGAAAAATTGAGACATTACACAAAAAAAAAGAATTAACTGAAAATTGAAAATTCTACTGAAAAAAGAATTAAAAAAAAACAAAACAAGTTCAATTGAAAATAAACAAAAGAAGTTATTCATATTATGTAATACAATGTATGTATGTTCGTATATAATGTGCTCTAGAAATAAAAATTTTACTTTCATTTTCCTTATTTTACAAAGTATATTAAGAGCTTAAAAATTTTTAATTTTTTGATATAAATTTTGACTGTAAAATTTAAACTATTTTAACTATCGGTCAGAAAATAACACATTACTTACAATACTCATTTAGAACCGATTACACATTGAAGGCAATACATTTTTTGAACACCCTGCCAAGTAAAATATAATGTACAATGCGTTCATGCGGTAATCTGTATCACGTCAAATATGAAAATTTATTGAAAAATTGAATTTATTTTTTTGTTTTTTTTTTTTCAATTGATAACGATCTTTTCATATATGCACATGTTCTATTGTAGAACAATATTTATTGTTGTATTACAATATATTTGAAATTTGATAGTATAATTACCAAACATTAATTTTACAAATTTACAAATTAGGTTCAAATAATTGATTTCAAATTCTATGACGTATAGTGGATATAGAGGGTTTAAAAGAAATCTGACATTTTGTAGTATGCATATACATATTGATTTCATATATACATATATATGAATCGAATATATAGCATTGAAAGTTCAAAATTATAAAATTATTTTCATTTCGCAGCTCGTATTCACATTTAACTAAACTTATGGTCAATTAAATAACACCATAAAAATTTTTTTATTATTAGATTGAAAAAAAAAATAGTAATTATAAATTCTATATACGTTTCTGTAAAATATTTGCATGAATTATATTAAAAATTACTTGAATACTTAAGGTTCTTAAAGTACCTAAGGTTTGTGTAAGGGTATATAGAAATAATATGATTGTAATATCGCAATGACTGAACAACCATTTTTCCAATAATTTTAAATTCATATAAAAATTACATACTTGTGAACATACTTATTTATACGTATGTATATAAATCATCAGTGATCGCGTGTTTCATAATATATCAACTTGTTAGTAAATAATTTTTCCCCTTAAATATTTTACGATGACTTCTAACTTACACTTATCTTATTGAATATACAGTGAAATCCGGATAATTTTAACTTTGAAAAATTAAATATTTTTTTGTATTTAAGTGGTTTTTACACAATTATGAGCAGTGGATAAATAATAATAACCTCCCAATTTAAATTAACATTAACACGGTGACGATTTCAAATTTATTTTTCTTAATTAAAAAAAAAAAAAACACGTATTCTAATATTTATCTAATAAAAATAGTAAGAATTGAAAATTACCGTCGTAAATATTTGGCATTTGAAATCATAATTACCTACTTTTTTCTTTTAAGTGTTGCAATTATCTGGGTGGTTATTATTACGTATAGATTCTACTGTACAACGATCGTTGCGATCATTGCATATGTATTATATGTGATCATTGCATTCATGAACAATAGATACTAGATTATTTATTAAAGATTAATTCGTTTCTGTACAAAGCTTGTAATTAATTTATTTTTAAATATTAAAATAAATGGTTTTCAATTTATTTTGTCAGCATGAAACGTGTACATATTATATACATTTATATACATATTTACACAAGAAAGAATTTAAATTAATGAAACTATGTATAAAATAATAATTCCAATTGTCATAAATGTATATAAGTAATATGAAAATGATAATTACAAAATTTAACAAATATTATTTTTTTTTATTTCATTCATATTTGAAATTTCACGGAAATTTAATATGATCAAATCCGAATTACATGCATAATATTATTGTGCTTTGTATATGTACATGCATATATGTACGAGTATATATTTTTTCTAATTTTTGTTAGAGTGCGCACGATAATTTTCGAACAATGCAACTCTATAATATGAACAAATGTGTTATATGCAATTAAATATTATACTCGTATTATAAAATTATAATGGCCACGAAAATAAAAAACTATACCATATTAAGTGTGTTCTTGAAAAATTAAATAGATTTGATCGTGAAAATTATAATTTTCTTTTTGTTTTATACAAAAAAATTAAGAAACTTTAATAAATTTACTTAAGTATACATCTTATTATTATTATCGTAAGAAATGTATTTGAAATTCGTGCATTATTATGAAAAATGAAACATTACTCTTAGCACTTTAAAAGCGTCTTTGTATTTTTGCTTTTAAAAATGCTTAATATTTAATTAAATGGAATATTAGTGTAATTTGAGTATGTATAAGTATAAATATTTTTCTATGCAATTTAAACTTGAATAAAAAATTTTAGGAGTTTTCTGATTACAAATGTCTGAAAAGACATTTTAATATTTGAAAAGGAAATGCGTTTATTAAAATATAGTTAAGTATGTAAATTTTTCAAAAAATATTATTCTTTTAAGAGAACTGCACACCTTATGAATTATGTTGCCTTAATTTATTTTTGCTACATTAATTCAGTGCAGTGAAATTTTTAAAATTCAAATAGGAAAATTTTAACATAAGAAGTTAAATGAAATATTTGACAAGAATCAATAAAAACAAATTATCAAGAGAAATTCGGCTTAGAGTACAATACAGAACTGTTATATTAATGCCTATTTCAGCTCAATGATTCAGTAATTTGTCTATAACAAAAAAAATTTTGACAAAAAGACATTAAAAACTTAATTTCAGTACCAAATCGGCTCAATTATACGATATAGAAAAAATAATTCAGAAACTGATTCAATGAAGCCGGTATGAACCGTATAAAAGTTCCGCGAGTACAATGTAAGAAATTTTAAGCGTTTTTTAATAATTATTTGACATTTTAAATTTCATCATTAATTTAAATTTTATATAAAATAAATTTTGAGATTTTTCACATAAATTAACATTAAAATTATCATGTTTTATGTTTTTTATTATAAATACTATTATAATACCATAAAGACTATTAATAGACCTAGTAATATCCTAGCGAATTTAAGGTAAATAAAAAAAAACAAATAAAATAAAAAATGTTTAAAATATTCATGAAAACAAATCGCTTTCAATTTAATGTCAAAAAAATTATTAACTTGGCGAATTTTTCCAAGAAAATTCACCTAAATTTACTCATTTATGCCTACAGATACTATGTATACGTGCGTATATGTATGTATATACAAACACAATTACAAAATATTTTATTCTCTGCGACACCCACAATAAGTACCTATTTTTAGTTTGTTTATAGTGAAATTATAAAAGATTATCACAGTTTTTGAAAAAAAAACTATTATACAATAAATTTTGAAAGGAAAAAATAACTAATTAAAATTTGGTTGTCCAAAAATAGTGGTTTGTAAAAGAGCACATTTCATTACTTAATATGAAACAAATTTACTTAGTAAATTACTTAGTAAGGAAAAAACTATAGCTGTGTTTTTAATTGAAAGCGAATAATAATTATGACTTTACACTTTATTTTATACTCTTGTAAGTAATATATTTACTAATTCCACAAAATTGCTGAAATTTTAAATGAAATAGATATCCGGTAAAATCAATGCTTTCGTATCGATATGATTACATTGACGAGCTCAGTATTTTCATAGAGCACTTATGCTTCATATTTTAGCATCTTCATAGACCACACTCAATCATTGAATTCAGAATTCGACAATAAACAAATTTATATATTATACAATGTGCACACGTCTATGTGATAGGTCTTCATTCCTTAACAGATCATTATTTCCCATCACATCGAATATACATGGATATGTATAGGTAAGTGAATCATATGGACTTAATGAATACCAAATGGATAGATGTCGATAACGAGTAAATAAGTACATTTTTTTCATTTTTTTTTGCAAATGTACTAAAATTGTATACATAAATACGTAATATATATATACATATAATAATTTATATTAGAAATTTAATGAAAAAACTAAAATAAGAATAGAAAAATGCAAAAAAAAAAAATCAACAAACAAATCTTTATAAAAATTTTCTTGCCAATAAATTTTCCTCCAGAAAATATTAATCTTATTTTATAGTATGGTCTACCAAATATATTTTTGTGTACAATCATAAACATATAGTTATAATAGAATTTATTATGTATTTAATGTACATATACATACATATTTAAACATATAGAAATAATAAATATTTCAATATAAAATTTTACATAAAGACTGTCACATTCTATTAAAAGAAATTAAAAATAAATTATGATCTTTGTTCTATAATATAAAATAACTAAAAACTATATTGAATATTTTTAATTTTAGAATGTTGAAAAGAAAATAGAAGAGCATAACATATATTCATACATGCATAAATTATCATTGACCCTGACCTAAAATTAATTAGAACATATGCAAAAGACAACTGTTTTTTATTCACTCTAATCCAGTTAATACCCATACACTCATATACATTTGTAATATTATTAAGTCGCCATACTTATTTATAATGTTGTAATATTAAAATTTTTTCTATATAGGCCTATAAAATTTCTCTATGTAGTACGTTAATAATATCAAACTTAAGAATTCCAATTTCTAAATAATTTCGAATTATTTAACGAATCATTAGCAATATTTTAAGCAGCAAAAAAAATTTAATTTCAACTTTTAAGTTTTTTTTTTTATTTGAAGTTTTACAACAATTCTCTTGATTTTGTGTTTTTTTTTTGTATACATTCTAAATTGTAGAGCACTCGTAAAGATCTTCAAGCTTAATACAATTTATGCTAATAATAAAAAAACTAGGTTAATAGTATTATGTAAAAGAACTTAAAAGCTTTACTTGCCTGATATTATACACGGATTTATGACTACACTTAAATGGGAAAAATATCAATTATATAATGAATACTTACTAAATTTAAAATGAATAAACTAAACATAAACAATTGCAAACTAATTTTGAAATAATATTTTATGAGCTCTTATATATCATGTGTACTTAGGAATAAAATCACGTACATACATAATTATTCTCGTAAAATAGATTGACATGCACAGCTCATTAATATTTTCAATAAATTTTCCAAAATTGATCTAATTTCTATTACAAGTACACATGTAATTTGTGAAGTAATACTCATAATGTAAATTTTTCTGTATAGAACATTTAAAAGGCATAATTTTAAAATTTTTGACTATTTTAGAAATATCAAAGCAATTATGTATACGTATGTAATATGAAGGATGTCCCATATTTCACGCAAAATTTGAATTTGCGTAACTTTTTTGTTTCAAACCTGCTACGATTATTTTTATAATAAGGATAATACATACATTAACGGAAGATCGGACCGGAATGCACGTAAAACTTTAAATAGAAATAAACATGAGAAAACAAAAATTTTAATTTTTCAAAACAAATTTGTGATATTTAAAGGAATTTCATAAGAAATTTAAATAAGATTCAATTTAAAATATCTATAATATTAATATTGGCTTCGTTAAGTTCGTTAGATATCACATAAAGGGTTAAATTAAATAAAACAGATTATTTTTCGATATACTTGCGTTAATAATTAAATTAATTAAAGACCAACAGAACAAACTAATGAAAAGCCAGTTAAAGACAATTAGAAGGACCCAGAAGACAGAATTAACGAAGAACAAATAAGACAATACTACAATGAACTCTTTTATATGATGTAGAATCTTTTATTCTCATATAAATTCTCATATTGACTCCCAAAAATTTATGTATACAATGTGAACATTTTATAAAGAATAATTCATTTATAATTTAAAATATTTATACTAGAATAAAAATCAAATCAAAGAAGATTAAATAATAAATTTAAAAATAGTTTAAATATGTACACGTATGTATATAAATAATTTATACGTATATGTTCACATACACTGGCCTAGACATTACAAAAAAATTTACAATATAACTAATTGGAAATAAAATTTGAAAACACCTGTAACACATGACAAAGGAGAATTTTAAAAATATTATAAAAAATGAAATTATAAAATAAAAAAAAGCCGTGTTTTTGTTCAAATTTTATTTATTTTATATAATACATATATATATGTATATAAATTTATAGTTCTAATAAAAACAAGTTATAAATCTCCTTTATTTTAAAATTGTAATATTTTTTTTATTTTTAGTAGTACAACATCACTCTACAGGAGAGAGCATTTAGAATATTTTCTCTTTTGATTTTAAGAACAATATCACCTACATACTTAATTTTTTTTTTCAAGTCCTTGATATTCTAAGTGCAAAAGTTCTATATTTACTCTATTTCTGAAAAATCCGAATTTTATACTATGAATTTTTAAATCCAGTGTTTCCGAATAATCCTATAATTAGTCTTTACTAGTATATTCGAGAAACCAATCAGTTACAGTGTCGGACAATTTTTAATACAGTTTTAGTAATTAGGCTTAAAAAATATTCTGTCAAATGTAAATCAGTTGGTTGCTAAGTTGCCACTCTACGAATCTTTTGATATACATTCAAAATTTATATTTTGAATTTTAAAAAACTGATAAGAATTTTAAAAATATTCAAAAGTTATTGACATTTTTAATAATTATTATTAATTTTGACACTAAAATATTTACACCAAACTCCTGAAAATATGCAATATTCAATTTTGTACATGTGCAAATGTTTTTATAAAACTGACGTATTCTTTCGAACATCAGATGTATGGGCGTAAGATACATAATTTGATTTAAAATTCTAATAAAATTCTAATAATATTTTCTAATATTTGAAATAATTTTCCCGAAATAAAAATTACCACATATGCACCACACACCACATAATAATTAAATTATAAAATAATTTTAAGAAAGAAAATATTTTCTTGTATTTTAAGCAAATGTTTATTTTAATTTCGATTTTTTTTAATAATTTTTTTAAATTTTTGTTTACTTTCATTTTTAATTTATATACGTATGTACCAATATAATATCTGCATAATATTATGGTTTTTTCATTCATAATTGTTAAAACATATTTTTCTTGCTGTTATTAAAAAACAAATCTCGTTTATTGTTTTTTTTTTTAATTTCTGATATAAATTTGATCATAAATTTTTCATCTCGGTCGTAAACGCTATTAAAAAAATAGAAAATTCTTAAAGAGAAAAGACCAGTGCTCTCAAAACTTTTATAAATACGAGATATGCGCGATACTTGTATGATTGTTCACATGACATTTAACGTAAACATTTGATACGGTTATTTCGTAACCTACACTGGACAATTATTACATTTCGAATACAAAATTTCGATTTACAAAATAGACTTATATATATGTATGTACATGTATGCATGTAATTAATTTTATGAATTGAAATTTTAAGTGTAATATATCCACATATATTTTCAGTTAACCAAAAATTATTTCCGATGAGGAAACATAAAAGAGATCCATAATTCTCGTATTATTAAAGTTTAAAGTAACAAACTATGAACGTGATTAAATTTTATCTGCGATGAAAATGTAGGTAACAACAAAAATTAGTGTTATAATTTACCGCTGTTCTGATTTCTTATTTTTATTATTTTACACGCTGATTAATTTTAACAAATTTCGTAAAGTATGTGGTTTATTCATTACGGTTTTTTTTTGTAACACAAATTTGTACGATTTAGTATAATCGAAAAAGCAGTATGAAATATAAATGCAGCATTATTAATTATAATCACATATTTATTAACATAATATTTTTCAAATTTAGCAAAGAAAGTAAAGAACGGCTTTTATAGTGATTGATTAAAAACTAAATGGATAAGGTTGTAAAATTTGAAATAACAAGATTACTAACAATTATAATGACAAAAAAATTGGCATTTATTGTACAAAATAGTTTTCGTAATAAGTATTTGTCAAAATTAATCAATTATTTTTAAAATCTGATTTAGAATAAAGTAGAATAAATGAAGAATGATTTAAAAGAAAAATGTGTCTATTTATTATTAATGCCCTAAATCCGCCACACGGTAATTGCAACAAAATAGATTTTAAATAATTTCATATAAAACAATGTATTTTCGGCAACAAATGGATATAAAAACCGGATTCGGACTAACATTGTATATGAAACAAATACTAAAACTAAATCACTAATTTTTAAAAATTTCTAGTTTTATTTACTAAATAATTAAAAAGTAGAAAATTTCATGTATTTAATTAAGAGCTATATTGTATAGACACTTCAATAATCTCATAGAAATTTGTATCTCACATAGCTTAATGCTCAAAATTAATTAATTTTTGTATATATGACTATCAGCATTTTGAAGAATAAAAACAAGATTTTTTAAGACACAACATATTAACAAAATTAACATGCTTATGAACATATACAAAGTAATGCTAAAATGACCTACAGAACATCTAAGATCAAATAGGTAATAGATTTTATTTCATTGTTTTTTTATTTTATATTGTTGAAAACATTTTAACACTTTATGTTTAAGCTCTAAACTTAACCAATAAATACATACACAAGTACATATTATAACGTATGAATAAAGTGATATAATACAGTGATAATAATTTATATACAGCTACTGGTATTAAAATTCGGAACATAATTTTTACTTTTGAAGAAGATAATAATTAACAAAAGCCTATACGATAATGATTGATATACATTATTTTGTAGTCGTCAGAAACTTGATTTCAATGTTGCCAGAAACTTTATTTGTAACATTCACAAATACGTATGCATATTTGAAGACACGAGTAAATGAAGGTGTCATATACAGTTTTTATAATTCCACAAGTTTTGAGTAAATTAAACTTCTTTCAAAGCAAAATAATTCAAACACTTTTTAAAGATAAGCTATCTCTTAAATCGAGTCATTTTTTGAAAAACGGGTTTTTGGATATGAAAGATAAACATATGAAACTTCTATTTATGCCATAAACCAAATTTTGCAAAAATTGCAAATGAAATCTTTATTCACTCGTGTCTTCATTTATATATTAAAAAAAATTAATAATTTTAAAAATAATAAATAATTCACATTTTGCAATATTGCAAATTTATTCGGCAAAATATGTTTACGGACCTAATAATAAGCTTCAAATAATAATTAAATTATGTATCCACATTAATCATAGATAAATTACAAAAATTCCTATAATTTTTATAATACATACTTAATAAATAAATATAATTTTTATGATAATAATAATTTTAAATTATAAAATAAAGATATTATGTAAATCATCATTTAATTGTATTGCAGAATATTATAGCTTTTTTTGAATTTTATTTTATACATTTTCATATTCAAGTTCAACTAAAATTTTATTTCAAACTCAAATTATGTAATAATTTTATTACGTAGATATGTATGTATTGCAAATTCTCAAAATTTAAAAGAACTTTGTTTTGGCGCCAAAATTATGCTTGTTGTACTATAAAATGTAGTACTCTCTAAATTTTCATAGTAGAAATTTATTGGTCAGTTTTTCAATATTTTTAATTCATCATAAAATAAAAGATTAATCAATAAAACGATAGCAAAATTTATTATTAAAATTAATAAAAAATTAATAAAAGCAACAAAAAATATTTAACAAAATTACAAAAATCCCACCTGATAATTTTTTTATACCTGTTTTTTAAATGTTGATTATTAAAAAAAAAAATTTTAATTTATTTTTTTTTCTTTTTTCTATTCTTTTTTTTATAAATCTATTGTTATTTTAAATATTTTTCTTTTTGTTTTTCTTTTTCACTTAAAAAAAATACTCTACTACTTAAAACAAGTTTATTTTTTTTTCTTGTATATTAATAACTTATAAAATTAATTTATTCACTAACTCAAATTTCAATTTTGAAAAGTGAATCTTATACAAAGAAAAAATTTAATTTAAATTCATTGAAAACAAAAAAATTTTATTTTTAATTTATGAATTTTATATGCACAAATATAAAAATTCAATGTTCACAAAATAACGGTTTAAAAAACAAAATTAACCTTAAAAAATTCGTTCGGGCTTAATAAATCCAATTTTATCCCGTCGTTTTAACCGTAAATATATTTGGTTTTTATTTTTATTTTTCTACTATTCTTTTAGTATTTAATGTTTTAAATAACAGTTATTAATTTTCCGTTATTAAAACAAAATACAACCGTTCCTATCGCAATCCACAATGAAACTAAAAAAAAAATTTTTTTTTTATTAATAAAATTCCACACTCAAACAACTAAAATAGATATAAAAATTGTATTGTGTGTAGTACTAAAGAAAATTTAAAATCGAAGAGAAAAATTCAAATAGCTAGCAAAAAAAAAAACAAACAACAATAATAAAAACAAAGAAAATCTAAGAAAAAAAAATTAGAAAAGAAAAAAACAAAATAAAAAAAGACGATCATTTCATCAACACAATTTGTATGTGTGTATGTACAATTATGGTGAGTTTACAAAAAAATATAATATGTATAAAGGAATATTTATAGGCAGACATATCAACGATATATTTGGAGACAATGTTGTCATTCAGTTATTTAGTTGACATACCAGCACTAACACATACATAATGTAATCATATAGAAATAGAAAATATTTAACAGCATTATATTATATGCCTATACTTACAACATATTGTTATAACAGTAGCATAAGAAACAAATAAAAATATATGATAGTAGTATGACGTATCACGAACGGGTGGATGCGAACTGAATAAAAAATTTATGTGCATACCTATATAGCTATAGATATGTGTGTGCATATAAGTTTCACCAAAATAATTTTTAATAATAATATCATACAAAAAAATAAAAGAAAAAATTGAATTAATAGGAGAGCATGCGATGCGAGCGCCATAGTGTACTATCATAAAATATTAAAAATGAAAATGAACCGAAAAACAAAAAGAAACGTAAACAATCACGAACCACTTGCTTTTTAATTCGATTCAAGTATTATTGTTTTACAAAAATACTAATTTATTATAAATACATATATATATATATATATATATATATATATTTATGTTTGTATAAATTTAATAAATTAAAAGTTACACTTTTCATTTGTAAGATATCATACATTTTACTGAAAAGAATAATTAGTATGGATATTTAATGTAGATGCATTTATTTCAATTATACTTCGACGGGATTATACTATAACAAATCAAAATAACATCATAACATATGTATACAGTTTACGATATTAATTTTTCACCTGCTTTATTCAAAATAAATGTGATTTTTAATAATCTTTTTTGTATTACATTTTTGAATTAATAGAAAATACACAAATAGTATGAATTTTGAATTTTATGTACCGATTACTCAAAAAAAATCATTTGTACAATACTTCCATAATTATAGTGTCGTATAAAAAATATTAAAATGCAGTAGAATACCCTGACTTTAAAATAGCATAAAATGCGGTATTATTACATGATTCAGCTATTGAGTTGTAATTGCTGAATTATGCAATAACACTTAAGGAAACTTAATATAATAACAAAATATCAATTGTTCTATTTCATTATAGTTATTATGCAATAAATAAAATAATAATTATAGTATTGCAATTGAAATAGATATGTACGTATAATAAACTGATAATTTAATTCATAATGTACAATAAAATTATCTCTGTCCCCCATTATATATAATTATTTTTAATATACCTGTATAAATATAACTGGAAAGTATGTATGTGCATATGTAGTGTGTGTACTCTATATGCATCAATAAACTTGAAATTTCTTTTGTCATTCGAAGTATAAGTAAGTAACTAATGAATTTCCTATAACTCTTTAACAAGAAAATAAAACAGCTGAAAAAGTAGAAAAAAAAACAAAAAAGCAAAAAACTGGTAATTCAGTTCACTAACGTTGTTGGCTAGTAAAATGCTCTTTTATTTTATTACATATTTTTTTCTCCAACTATTTTTCTTATTGTTTTCATTGTAAAAAAAAACAATAAAAATGTTTAAATGTACAAAAAAAAATTTGTTCTAAGGAATGCTTTAAGAATATTATTTTAGATGATATAATATTTTAAAAAAAATCCCGTATCGCAATTTCGTCTACAAATCATTTGCGATAATAGATTAATAGGGGTCCGATTGGCGATCATCCCAGAAGGAAGGCTCGCCATGCAAACAGTCTTTGTAGGAGCTGCTGGGACGATTCTATGCTCGTGTCCGGCATTGGCGGGTTCCTGTCAGAAATTTCGTGGGTCCTACCTTTTTCGGCCGGCTATGGATTTTGCGAATATAAATACAAGGGATTTGACCGGTTTCTGAAAAACTCAGGCTGGTTTTAATGAAGTAGACGGCCTAGGTGGCCTTAGTGTACCCTTCAGGGAGCCGCGCAACCTAAACTTAGTTTCAATCAATTTTTTATTATGATTCACATATGATTAAATTATGAATTCCTCATTTCAAAAATTTTAATAATAAAGGGTTTATAAATAGTTTAGCTTACAAATTGTTATATCTGACAGCAATATTCCAATTTTGAAGTTAATGTTACTCATTTGTTTGACATTTCAATATGAAATGTTTGAGTAAATTCAGGCGTAAGTTTTCTTTATGTATTATCCATAATATGTTGTACTGCAGATAATTTTTGCAATTACACAGTCAAACTGTTATACATATTTAAGAATTTTTAAAATACATATATGCTAATCTCAAATTGAAAATATTACACGGGTATATAAAAATATTCTCGTGACTAGGTTACATTTTAATAAATAATGCCTTATTCGTGCAATAATAATAGTATAACATCACCATGAGTTTAATAGCTTTTCATCTATTTAAATTTCAGTGGAAAAATGATATTAAGAAGAAGAAGAAAAAAAAAATGTAAAAGCAAAAGTCAAAACATATAATAAAATTTGAAGTTTATTTGGTTAAGTTTTTAATAAAAAAGAAATTTTAAAATGCCTAACAAAGAGTGTAAAAATTAGATTCCACATAATATCAAATGTAGTGTATTAAATTCTATATTAAAATTTCCACATCCGTCCACACTATTTTCATTATATTAACTATTATACTACTTTTAACTTATATTCTATTTTATTATACACGGAATATTATTTTTATAGAGTGAAATAAATAAAATTCCCAAGATGGTCTGCAACCATGTTCATATAATAGAAAATAATGTAGAATTTTATAAGTAAGATGAACTTGAAACAAGAAAACAATTCAAAAATACAAACACTACATATTTTTACAAACAAAGATTGTATAATAGCGTCTTACATAATATATTCAATCATCGTAATTCGATGATAAATAAAATGACGATGACGTAATAATTATTTTACAATAAATGTGACATACTATATTATAGTACATAATTTTTGTTGTAAATTTAATTTCTGATTACACTCCTATCTATATACATATGTACATTTTATAATTGAAATACTCATATTAAATTTGAATCATACAGCATTTAAGTATTCAGAAATAGATGTCGCGACATCATACTATCATATAGGCCTATTCTTATTTGAGTACCACTTATTAAATATTTTTTTTATAAAAATTTAAAATAGTTTTGTCTTTCGTTTCATATTCTACAATTCTACTTAAATAGCACGGTAGATGTTGTTACACTGCAAAAATGCAAAGTTTAATATTTGATAATTTATTCGTGTTTAATTTTTGCTTTTGTATAGAATATTGAAAATCTTTTTAGTTCAAATAATTAATCCACAAGAAAAGTTTAAATTCTTCAATTTTAAATTTTAAAAGTATAAAATTCTTATTTTATTGTTATTCAAAATCCAATTTCAAATCGAAATTTTTATGTTTAAATTTTCAATTATTATTTTTGTATACACCAGAGGCGCTGTGCATAATGTATTGTCTTTTCATTCAAAAGGTCTCAGATTCAATCCCAAATTGTGGTAAGGAAATACGTAATACAAATTAAAAATAAAATTATTATTAAAATTATTAATACTCATGTTTATGTTTACAGAGTCTTTGTTACCGACACTCATAACATTCTCAAAAACATACATATAAATAACACCAGTTTGGTTATGTGAGATTTCGTTACATTTTTTTTTATATACTCGTTTTAAGACTTTGTAATTGTAAGATTTTTAAACTGTTAAGTTTGAAAATTAAACCACAAGAAAGCTTTTTGTTTAAAGTTTACACCAGATTTTTTACAGTGTAGTATTATGCATGTATGTATTGTATATGTATGATTGCTATTCTCATCTCAATTATCAATTTAAAATATTATATTGAAATTGAATCAGTATAATAACTATTGATTTAAAATAAATTTGACATATACATACATAAACAGTCAAAATTAAATAAAAAAAATTTGAATTATATATTTTTCTTTTTTCAATATAATAATTTATATTATTATGAAGGTCAATAATATTTAAAATAAATGTGATATTTTTAATAAATAGGTTGTTCATCTTAAAAAGAAAAATTTCATTCAATCAAATCCGATTTTTTTTTAATTATATATTTATTAATTTATAGTATGGAAAATGCAGTAATAGTGTTTGTTACTACAAAATTAAGCAATTAGTATGTACTTATTAATTGAGTAAAATGTGTACATATTAATATACTGGACAATTTTATAAACGCAAAATAATCACAAAATTACTCTATTCAGCTATTAAAATTGCATTACTGAATAAATTAATTTCATGTTATATTTTCATTTTGATAGTCATCTAGAGTGATAGTGCAATGTTGATATTAAGGGATAAACTATGAAAAGTTCAACTATATTTGGCCTGGTGTACTACAATTATTAAAACCATATAATAAATGCACTCATTAATAAAATTTGGTACAAGTTAAGTACAAAATAATAAGGAATAAGGAAATTAAATTCTAAAATTTCATTTCTGTAAATAGCCTGTTTCCACCTTAAACTCTCGAATTGAATAATTATGTAAAATTAAAAAGGTACTTACATATATGAATGTAGGTGTACATTAAATATTTTAATTATACAAATCCATAAATATGCATTACAATTGTGAGCTTTGTTTATAAAATATAAATAAATTAATTACAAAATAAATATTTTTATGGTGAATTCTTTATTTTTAATAACTCATTTTATTTTATATTTTTAAATTAGCATTTTAATATTTCATTCTCTATTAAACTCCTAATTACTATATTATATTCACAATAGAGATTGCTCATTATTTATTATTTTTTAAATGAATCGAGAAAATTAATTAGACATATGCGATCAAAATTAATTAATATTTGAACTTTTAAGAAATAACTAATTATTCTATTAAATTACGATTGAAATAAAATTAAAATTAAATGGACATTAAAAAAAACAATTGCGACAAAAACAATTATAGCTGAAGGCGAATATATATTAATATTTAATAAAAAATAAATAATGTTGTTCAATAAGACAAGTTTGAAATAATTTTGTTAATTTCACACCTCTTTTAGAATTTTATATGTAATCTCAATTAAACTTTAATCATTCATCAAACAATATAAAATTTAAATCTCAATATGTTTATTAAGTACTAATTTTTCAGAAACAAACAAAAAAAAGGAGAGTTAAGTAAGATTTAAAAACTTACAATTTTAATTAAAATATTTATGTATGCATGTATGTATTTATATAAAATTATTAATCATAAAATGGAATGCAAATAAATTTTTAAGAAAATTTTTAAGACTTTAAGATTGCTTTTATTCAAAAATCACTGATATGCCATTTTAATTTTATGACTTCCTTATTTAAATTCAAAATAAACAATTCTCACGACCAATTTTAATTTCCAATAATTTATTTTACATTATTGTACTCTATATATACATATTCAAAATTATATTAAATTTAAATAAAGCTAAATTTCAAACCTCTACATAAATTAAATTCTCATACAATTTCTCAATTATTAATTGTCGTAATTATTTCCGTATGATATTGTGTAATTGTAAATTTGTACTATACAAAGAATTGTGAATAACGATATGACATTTAAATGCAGTATTAAAACACATAGGTAATCTCTGTCATAAAAAGAGAATTCTTAAGTATTTTTTTAATTATAGCAAGGTCGAACAACCCCGAAAAAAAATGCACAAAATCATTTTAAGTATACAATATAGATCGTGAATATGTATAGTATTCAAGAGATTTAAGGACCATGGAAATTTGGTTTATATAATAATAATCAAAGCAGCACTGGTAAGTTTTTAGATAATGGACTCAGCTTATATTGTAACTAAAACAGATTTAAAAGTATAAAGATTAATTAAAATTTAAATTTGAAATTCGTACGTCTCATAAACGACGGGGAAGCAACTCTACTTGCAACCTACCCTTTCAATACTTTGACTTATTCGCCGTACACCCTCTATATAAATTATATCGTAAATATAGTATATAATTACTTAAGCGCCTATGAGATGATTACCGTGTGGATTTTGTTTTTGCCTTTTAAATATCTCTAAGAATTTCAATATTCATTTAAGAATAAAAACTATATAATGTAAGTACTTACATTCTTTATCTAATAGATTAGTAATTCTCTTCATTATATTGATAATAAAACTAAAAGATCAAATAAAATGACATTCAACAAAAGTTCTATTTAAGCAAATTTAATTATAAAATATAAAAAGCGGCATTAAATACTATAATAGAGCTTTTTCTTGTAAAACAGTTGAATACCACCGCCAAATATATTTCTTGAAAATGTATTAAGTCAAATTGCTTTAGATTCCAAATAAATATAGTCCAAAAATATTAAAATGCTTGAAATAAATATACACGATCACTGATAAAATCAAAATTTCAGTGACTTTCTTTGCAAGCTAAACAAAATTTAAATGTAATACGATAATTATTATGTGTTTGAAAGACCCTGCCCATATTAGGGAATACAATTTAAAATTCAAATATTAATGCAATTGATAATAAATATTAACAGATCATATCTGTGTATGATATGAATAAAGTTTTGATAACATTTTGCGTGGGTGCATCACAAAATCATAACAAAAATTTATATAGAATTTAATATTTTATAAATACTTCTAAAATAGAAGTTTCTGTTACATACAATTCTTTTTTTAGCGACCGCATTGCATACAACAAGAGAGATGTCGTGATGGCACCAAAATTCGTCTGTCGAGTTTCCAGTCGAAATGCACTTCTCTGTTATAGAGATTCCTGCAGAGATCTAAATCTCAATTTCAGCCGAAACAATTTTCATGAAAATTTATATACTTACTTTGGTTATATGTCATGGTTTGATCAAGTTTTGAGATATGCCAGGTCTCAGTAAGTGGATCTTTAAATTAATAAATTTGCTTCAAATTTAATATTTGAATTCAGGGTGTTAAAACAATAAACTTACAAATTTTTTGGCTGATGTACCCAAATTTGTTTGGCTCGGAATCTGAAGTTTCTTTAGGTCCGATTTTAAATTTTTCACTATATCTAAGGGACTAATTGAAGGAATTTCTAGAATTTTAAGAAACTAATTGACGAATTAACTTGTTTTTTTTTTACGAAATTCGGATAGCATAAAGTGAATCTCTAAACTAAAACTGTTAACTAAAACCTTACTAGAGGTCCTTAAAATTTGAAAGAAATGTTTGTAAATCATTTTTATAATCTTAAGCAATATTTTTGGTAAATTGAAAAATGCCTCGTCTATGCTTTGACCACATCAGATGTGTTTTTTTGGAAAGTATTTAAAGAAAAAAAAAGTTAATCTATTCAAAATTCAATTTTTTTTGTTTATTGCCCAAATCAAATCGAATTTCCCCCAATTTTAGTTTTTAAGGAAATCCGTACTATTATTTTTAAATTTTTTAAATTTCATTTAATTTATAATTATGTTAAAAAGTTTAAAGAAATGTTCAAGAGAGGAAATTCACCTTCCTAAAATAATTTTTCCAAATTTGAATTTTAATTTTTTGCTACATTTATTTCGTAGTGTTTTTTTTTTTTTAAATTGCAAATAACAAAAACCCAAAACTTTTTTTTTCGTCTAACCTTGATTTTCTTTTATATTTATTCTTTAAATCCGCTGTAATCAATTTGAACAAGAAAAATTTTTTTTAAAAATCAGCAATTTTAAAGTGATTTTAACCTCATAAATGAGTTGAAAACGAAATCGGTCACACGCAAACAGTTTTTTCTCTTTCTTTTCTACATATATAGTTTTACAAAATTGCATCTTAATACTGAAGAATAATTATTTTACATGTATAGTTCATCTATTATTCTACAAAGTATTCAATAGAGTAGATTCCCTGATTCTACATTTTATATATAATGCACATGCAATATGAACGCTCATTCATGCAAATGCAATAATGAACGCTTGTTCACATCATATATCGAAAATTTTCTCAAAAATTTTCTATTGAATGAATTTTAAATGTAAATTACAAAATACCTAATTTACATGACGTGTAAATAAGTGGAAGAAAAAAATTATATTCTATTGTCCGGTACAAGTAAAAAGAAACAAAAAAATAAAAAGGCTTTAACCTTTAATCTTTAAAATGAATATTCGGTCTGCGGTTTCAAATTATTTTATACAACTTGTATCTTCTATTTATGCCTGTATGTACGCCTGAGTATATTATAAAAATTATATTAAAATTGTAATAGAGACAAAAATGCTAATCAATTTTAATATAAGCTTTTCATAAAGTGTTCTCGATTAAAGGTCTTAAAAATGAAGATAAAATTAACGAAGGAAAACAATTTTCAATCTTAAGAATTATTTCAAATTTAGTCTGATGAATAAATTATTCACTTAAATGGGGCTACCATTATAATTTCATGTTAATTTACTTGTGTTAAGGAAAATGAATTTTAATGTTAAAAGAAAAATGTGTAATGTGATATAAAATATTCACCCATATTCTGTTTGTCGCACCACTTGAGGTGATGGGATATTATTGAAAAGTATTTTAGTTGTCGGTGTAAAATTTCAAATTTTCATATGGTACGACTAACAGATAATGGCTGATAATTAATTACATTGTCATCTTAAAACTTTTTAAATTAAAATTGCATTTTTACTATTAAAGGAAAAAATATTGAAACTCGAATTTGTTTCGAGTTTCAATATTATTACTTCAATTGTCTAATTAGAAGCAGTAGTCTGATATATAAAACTGTCTTCAGAAATAGTAACAAGTAAATCAAGGATATATCGGAATAGTGGCAAGCATAACTATGATCAAAATCTACAAGTGTGCTGGATACAAAACAATTTTTTCTTGATATAAATTAACATTTGATTCCAATAAATTTATTAATTAATATAATAATATAACTTAGGATATTTCTTTTTGTTTTTGCAGTTTTTGAATTATATACATATAGACACATATGTGCTATGTATGTATTTTAATTCTATTTAAAACAATTTCCTAATAAAAATTTTAATTTATTTAATAATAATAATAACCTAATTGTGAGTTTGAATTAAAATGGTTAGAGTATAAACATATTTAATAGTAAAGCTATAAAAGTCACAATATTTTTCTTCAAAATATATATATATACATATATACACTTGTACATTTAATTAAAATATGTATTAAATTAAACTATTGATATCAAATCAATAAAAATTAATTGTAATCTCTAAATTCAAAATGATATTATATACGCGATATAGTCAGTCCAATGTCTCTTAAATAAGTATTGAGTGTGAAAATAAAAAAAATTAATGTTTTTTTAAATGAGTTTTTACTATTTTAAAATAATGCAATTTAATATTGTTGTAAGATAGTATTTTCTTTATCCTTATAAGTTACAATGGGACTTTATTTTTGCATTTTAATAACCAATAACCTCATATTTGAGTGCATCATACATTAAATTTTGCACTTTCATCCAATATAGATTTCGAATAATATTCGATAAAATAATTTTTAGAAATTAAAAAATATTAAATTTTTATTTGGAGTTTATTATTTCTTATAAACTTAAATTTCTAGTAGAACTAGAAAACTGAAAAAAGCGAGCAAAACAGTACTCACATGAAAATTAAATTATAAGAATTTATGATATTTGATTTCCTCTCTTCTCACGGGTTGAATAGTAGGATGGAAAACAAGAAGAATAAAGGTTTCGATCTTCTTTATGATGCATGTAGCACTATCACAATATTCTATTTATGTAAATTTTAGTAATTAAAGTTAAAAAATAATAAAATTTTTTTACTTAAGTCTTCTTTATATTATTAGCAATAATCTAAATTCTTTTCGTATTCGTTTAATTTAGAAAATGCGCATAATCTTTAAAATTTCAAATAATTTTATAGTTTCTTTCAAGTTCTTATTATTAATTATATTAATTAACAAAATGTAACGTATTATGTGTTAAACTAGAGGATGTTTTACACTTCGCTGGCAAAACTGTGATACCACGTAAGTGCAAATAATTCCAAAAGTACTTTAATAATTTTCTGTTTAGGAAATGTCAAACAATCAATCTTTTAAATTTACGAAACAGTGAAAACTAATAAATAATTACATATTCTTTAAATATATTTCATATTTTCATAAATTTAAAAGATGAATTGTAAAGTACTTTTGGAAATATTTGCACTTACGTGGTATCACAGTTTTGCCAGCGACTTTCAATAGATACTTAATAGTCAGTTCATGATTATATATCATGAATTTATTATATTTGTACATGTCCAAATGTAAGTATGCAGGAACTTGACTGTACCAAATGGTAAGCAATGACTGTTAGATTAATCTGATTTAACAGTGCATTTTATATGGAAGTCTGGTAAATATTAAAAATAAAATCTTTATCTTATTTTCTTTAATAAAAATTTCAAAATTACAATTTAAATTATAGTAAATTCAAATTGCTCGATATTGGAAGTTATATTTTTCTTTCTTAATATAACATATTTTAACTTAGTGATCTATTCATTTCCATATCTTCCTTCTTCCATTTTTTATTCAATGATTACAGCGCTCATGTACATTCATTTTAGTTATTTTTTTTTTGATTGTATAAAACTATCAGTAACACACACCTTGTTTCTTAACATTTTAGTGGAAATATTTTTTATATTTATTTTTTTTCTTCTTAAATTTAATAATAATAATAAAATAAAGCATATTTTCCATTTTAGTAATATACAAAGTATACATACATATACATCTCTTAAATACCAATTAACAGAAATGCGTCAACGAGTAATACAAAATTCAAATTATTAAATATTCATTATAAAAAGTATAATATAATAAAAATATACACCTGGATTAACTAAAATATAACAATATTTTTTTTTTTTTAGAAATACATATTAAATTACAAATGGTGCCATATATCGAAAAACAAAGAATGTGCAAAGAATAAACCCTGAGAGGAAAACATTTTAATATTTTTTTTAAAAAAAATGGTAAATTTTCAAAATTTCAGAACCTGAGAAAGTATAAAATTGAACATTTATTGTCTTTACTTATATGGGCCGATTCGAAATTTAATCTTATTTTAATCCTACTTATCTTTAAGAGATGTAGTACTTGTATATGAGTTATATTTTTAACATAAATATACATAATACGTATGTATGTATGTGAATATTATAATAGATATGTACATATATAAAAAAAATTAATATATATTTTATTTTTAAACAAAAAGCAATAACTTTTCAATTAAAAAGAAATATGTATTTATAATATTATGTATTTCAAA
Organism: Condylostylus longicornis; assembly: GCF_029603195.1. Classification (NCBI taxonomy): domain Eukaryota; kingdom Metazoa; phylum Arthropoda; class Insecta; order Diptera; family Dolichopodidae; genus Condylostylus; species Condylostylus longicornis. The sequence goes on along the minus strand of NW_026578013.1, from coordinate 3,065,770 downwards.
ATTAAAATAATTATTATTTTTAAACAATAATTTTAAACAATATACGAATATATTTTCAAATTTTTTAATAGAAAAAAAAACTTAACATTATATTTTAAACAAAATGATGAATTAATTTAACAAATTTTAGAGATTTTATTTTTCAATTTATTTTAATAGTTATAAATATATATCAATATAAAAATATGAAATTTAAGTAAAAAATTTATCAATTCTAAGTAGCGCTTTTTCTTCTTTTCCTCATTAATATTTTTCATTTCAAAAGATGTCTTATTTTATGATTTATGTAGCCACAATAAAGTCTTATATTTTGAATGAAAAAAAAAAACAAAATTTAAAAATGTTATTCTTTCTTAATTTTTTTTTGTTTTGTTTTAAATGTAAGTTATTTAAAATATTGTATATTCGAAATTAATTTTAAATTATCACAGGGAACACAATGAATTTTCATGCAGAAAAAAAATTTTGTGAGTCTGTATTTTTAATGGGGTGTTAAAAAGTTGAAAACAAGGGTACAAAGTATGTAATTAATGTATGTATAAAATGTTGATATATAGATAAGATAATACAAAGATTATACAAAGTTAATAGTTCTGAAACAGATATATGTAATTAATTCCGTAACCTAAATTTTTATTAGATCCTTAAGAAAGTTAATATTCTTAAGGCACTTAAGCTTTGCACATTTAGCGCACTTAAAGAATTATAATATATACAAAGGTATATATTAAATATATTCATAAGCTCTAAAATTGTAAAAATTGAACAAATTTCTAAGTATAGGTAAAAATATTTATTTTACAATTTATATGAGTTCAGTTATACTAAAATAGCTTACTAATAAAAAAATTAGGAATATTATAATTTTGTTAGTCTACAAAAATAAATTTTTCAAAATATTCCGCATTATCGAAATTATTTTATAAAAATTTCACTGTTTTTGACTCATATCTGTCTCATATTATCAATCATTTGAGATTATTTTTCAAAACTAGTATATTATATTCCGAATATATATATTTACATATATATACATACATGTCTATATTTCTTCAGGAATTAATTACAATAAAATATAGCTTTCCTATGAACTAAAATTTTAATTAAATATGTACATACATATATACATATCTTTATGTAAGTGTACCTTTTTACTTTCGGTACAATTGTTGCTTAATTTCATAAAAATTTAGTATTAGAAATTTTATTTAATTTATTTCACCTACGTGATGTTAGTTTCCTGTATTGCTAAATTACCTAACTCTTGTTACTACTAACTATTTCAACTACCAACTTGCTCTTATTCTTTTGATAAGTGTCTTTTATTATATTGTTCGACCCATCTTAAAACTCTTTCATTAACATCAAGTTCGTGTTTTGTTAACTGATTGTTGGTATGACTAGTATCACCATTTTGGGCAATCTCTTCAACTATATAACTGTTTTCCATATTTGTTTCAGTTGCGTTAATTTTTTTATATCTCATTTTTAATATTACGGAACACTTTTTATTAATGTTATTTATTACTTGGCTTGTCAAAGTATTTTTAAAATGTAGGTATAATTCTCTCAAATCGTCAGTATTCAAATGTTCAAACTCCTTTAATAATTTATATTCGTTTGAAAAATATGGAATACCCAAATTATTTATCATATCTCGGATATCAGACAATGCTGGGTACTCTGAGTTTTCTATCATTTCGAAAGTTGGAAATTTATTCTCAAAATGATCGTTCTCACACCGTTTTGCTAATTTCTTCTTTAGAAAAATTTCGTTAAAAAACTGCTCATCCGGATTTTTTGTTGTATCGAAAGCCAAAATATAAGCAATATTATCTTTAATAAATTTAATATTGCATTTTATAATATCAGTAGATGACATTCTAAAAAATGTATTAACTGATTCTTGACTCCAACGTTCTGTAAATGGTGCAATGCCTTCAAGACTTCCCCTAAATGCTTGAGATGGCAGTATAGAATATTTCTTTGGCAGGTATCTTAAACAGAAAAAAAAAATTGAGATATAAAAGTTACGCGCATAATTAGCCTAATAATTTAGTACTCTTACCTTAAATAGTTTGTGCAGGATTTAATTATAATACCAACATCTATCAAATATAATTTAATTATATTTTCATTTTTTGCTATTAATTTGGCTCTATGCCAAATATTTTTATATGGAATACAAAAAACATTTCCTGGTTGCAAATGCTCTTTTTGAAGTCCCCATCTTTTATAAAAATCCTCATTACAAAATTTATTTAATTCAGTTTTAAAATTATTATAAATTATAGAATCATATGATTTAAATCTAAACCAAAATCTATGCGGATTATGAATATAAGTAACAATTATTTCGTGTAAGTTCTTTTTTGTTAAAGAATCAGGCAAAATGCATTTCTCTACATTTAAAGCAAAATCTTTATTATTAAGCCGAATTTTGATAATAAAACTTTCATCTTCTCTGCTATCCCATATCGATTCTATATCATCATTGATCCCAGATAAATGAGTATTTTTAAATCCTCCAGCACTTTCAGAATTTTTATTTTGACTTTCTGAACAAATCTTACAAATCTCTTGATGTTTTAAAGGGATCTGAAATTTTTCTAATTGAGTTAAATTATCACTATTAGGAGCTAAGTTTTTCTGATCATTATTTTGGTGATTCGGTTGCCTATTTTCAATTTTATTTTGATTTACACAAGGAATTTTAATAGTTTTGTATAATTCATCCTGATAACAATTCAAATGATTATTATCCATTTCTTCGACTTTATTTTTTTCAGTACAATTACGTACTTTAATATCTTCATTTTGCATTCTGCAATAGTCCAGCCTTTTTTGAATTTCACTTTTTTTTGGATTATCGGAAAAAAATGTAGTCGTTTGAGGCGAATCGTTGGAATTGTTTGTAGATTTGTTAACTATATTTCCCGATTTATCTTCAACATTCATAGCACGCATTTTTGAATTTAATTCATTATGGTTTTTATTAATATTATTATTTTTATATTTGTTAACGATTTCAGAAACATTATTAACTTCAGGAGCATTAACTTTAGAACCAATCTTTTGAAAATCTAAAGGACCATTGGTGTTATTTCGATTATTTTGATTTGTACGATGCCCCCTTTCGTTTCCATTTTCTGTTTTGATTACATGATTCTGATTCTGATTGATTACATTTGGAAAAGGAATATTTATATTCAAATATGGTAAAATGCTCATATTATTGTAACGTGCTTGGTTATAATTTTGTAGAACGGAAGTTGGGATATTCCACAAATCTTTATTAAAATAATTTGTTAAAATTGCCTGGTTATTATATAATTGATTGTAGTTATTTAGAAACATGGGAAAATTACTAATGGGGATATGACTCTGCGATAAGTTTAATGCGTTACAAGATGTTTGATTAAAATTTTTTTTATTTGTTTGATTCGGTTTTTTCTTTTGCTTTGATACCATATAAGTAATGTGCTCAGATTTTTTGTTATCACCTGTAGCTTGTATGTACAATATTCCTTGTTGTCTTTTTAAACTTAAAATATCTGGCATCGACTTTAAAAAATCCTCGAGGGAACTATAACCAAATGCTCGAAAAGGTATATCGTATCCAATGCTAAAAGTTTTTTTACTTGCATATTAAACAAACCCAAAAAAAAATAATTAGGTTCCTACCTTTTTTTGAAATCTTTGCGCAAAGTGTCTAAATTATAAGCATCTGCGTTGGATAGTATTAAGGCTTTGATGCAAACTTTTGTTTCAGCTAATGAGGCTATTTCATTTGTCGCCATGTTTGAACCTACGGTTTTAAAATTAATTTTTTTTATAAACAAATAATTCTTTTTAAAAATTTGAATATCTAGATTGTATCTAGGTTGTAGATCGAACATTTGAGTTACTTAATTACCTACAAATTTTGATATGTAATTTATGATGTTGTTTATAATTTTTTAAAAAACTGTCAAATGTATAGCAAAAAGACAGCACTAAATGTCAATTCGTTCTTGACACGCGTAATCTTAATAGGGTTGCGCAAACTATACTTGAGATACTTAAAATGCTGTTTTCCATGTACGACAAAATTTAAGATTGAAACTAAGATTGAGTTTGATGACTGTTTACATAATTATCTAAAATTATTTGATTGAGCACGGACTTTACATTAAAATTTAATAATTTTATTTTCGCATTCATATAAGATTATAACCAAATTAAAAAATAATTGATCGCTGGTTAGAAATGTCACGAAAAATTAATTGCTTCCATTTTACTTTTAACAATAAAACCAAGAAAAATTTGATATCAAACAAAGATTACATATTTCAGGAATTTCAGCGGGCTCATAAAACATACATATATGCATTTGAATGTTGAAAAAACTAGAAATATGAGTGTTAAAATCACAACCAAAATTTAAGGTTAACAATTAAAGGCAAGTACTTTATTTTAAGATACATGCAAAAAATAAAACACATATAATTGTTGAAAATGAATGTCTACCCAATAAGTATTTATGAAAGTATAGTATTATTCATGATTTTGCAGATCAAAGCAGCAAGTCTTATATTTTTTGGTTTTGAAAGATTTGTTTGAGATAAATTTGCAGATTTTTGGAAGTTTTCTAAAATCTTAATTTCAATAATACTAATCCTACAGTTTACGGAAAGCCGAACGCATCCCAAGCATATAGAAGACGACCATTTTGTATGTAGTTGCAATATTTTTGTATGAATATCAAACTTGCCTAATTTTGAAAAAAAAAATAATGTTTTTTTATTTTTTTTTTTTAATATACTTGGGGTTAAAACTCTGAAATTAATTATACACTTTTCTATTCTATCAGATTTCAGTCAATACTATATTTTTGACAGAAAAATATCTATTTATCGTATATGTTTAAAAATAACTTTTTTATCATGATTTATTTCATATTCTTTTGCGCCATTTTTGTACCATGCTCATTTTGACTTTGATTTTTCCTATATTTCTTAAAACTGCTTGTTGAGCTTGCAAACGAGATTTTGTTTTTTTAAATTTTTATATCAAAGAATTTTTATTATATCGAAGTATGATGTCTAAACATAGCGTAATTTTTATTTTTTATTTTCAAAATTCCAATTATTCCTACTGTTTCGTTCCTAATTTGAAACAATATTACACTTTGAAAGCTACTGATCTTAAAAATAAAACTTAATTTTGAAAAATTTTTAAATAGAATCCTCAAAAATAATATAAAGTTATTGAATAAAATTTGTGAAATACTATGATTTAAATTTAAGTATCAAATTTAATACAATATTTAGAAAGTATAAAATTTTAAGCATTGCGCCTTTTATTTAATAAGAGTGAGCGAGTCAAATACAGTTCTGGTCTTATAGTCATTTCGTTTTAAGTAAAACTGTCATTTCCTGGAATGATTGAGAAAATTCTACATTAAATTTTGCATCACTTTTTTCTAGGAGTTTCCTTGGAGTAGCAAAGTAATAGCTAAGCAAAGTAAAAACCAGTGATTTTCGGTGAAAAGGCATATAAAGCAAATTAATTTAGTTCAACAGTAATATAAAGAAAATTTGGGAAAATAATTAAAAGGTAAGTTTAAATATTCATTAGTTTTAAAATAAATAACACAATTTTAGGCGGTTTTAGTTTTACATTTTAAGTAAAAAGTATAACCTTAAAAATTATGGGAGACATGTTCTTTTTATATTAAGCGAATATTTTAGCATTAGAAATACTGAAATTTCTCCACGTAATATTTGATGCAGAAATGTTACCAATGAAAAAATTTAAGAAAAATAAATTAAATACCTTTGTGTTTAAATGCCGAAAACGTGAAAACACGTGTTGAGTTTATAACGATTTAAAGGAGTACTTATCTAATTACATATGTATGTAGATATAAATATTTGTATATACATGTGTGTTATGTATATAATAATAGCATATAATTTATATTCGAAATATTGCATGTACGTATGTAAGTACGTACATACATATGTTCTTTCTTACGTGTAATATATTCGTTATAAGAATCTTCAATCGATGCGAACGAAAAACAAATTGTACATTATAATTTCTTTGTCCTTTCAATATTGATTTTTTATTAGTGTTACTTATCTCCCTTATATTTTAACCTGACAGTCCTTTTTCTTTGTAGTTATGAGTGCGATTGCCAGAAGTTTGTTACTAGGACAATGTGTACCTTGTATAAAGAAAAATGCATCAAAAATCCGCATAAGAAAAATGGATTTTGATAAAAATTTAAATATGTATTTTCATAAGGATGAGTTTATATTTGCTCATGATCCGGAAAAGAAATGTAAATCTGGTGACATCGTATTAGTTAAAGAGCTACCAGAACGTCTAACACGTTTAATAACTCATTCGATACAAGAAATTATTTATCCTTTGGGTGATATCACTGATCCTATCACGGGTAAAAAAGTAGTTGTAGGAAAATATCGGGATGAAATTGAACATACCAATAAGTTATATGGAAAATCAGATAAAAGTTTTTCATATGAAAAAGCTCCACCGCGTGGTCGTTTAGAGGGTACTAGAGATTTCACGCATGGTGAAACTTATATTAAATATCATGAAGATGGAAAAGATCAACCTTTCGCTGTATAAAATAAACTAAATTTAGTATAGATACAAATACATGTAGAATTATGGAAATTTAATAAATATTTAGTTACAATATAAATGTTCCCCATTTCTTTGTTTGAATTTTAGATGGTCTATAATAAAGAAAATAAAATTTCATTAAGCAATTTAATTATTAAATTTGTACATATAATTAAAATTAATTAGGTTTGGTACCATTTCCTAATATAATTTTCAATATAAATATGTAGGTCCCTTCTAATAAATTGAAGTTTGTCCTTGCACTCGGTTAATTTTCAAATAGTTTTACAAAATATGAAAAAAACAATTATGTATGTTCCATAGTTTCTAATTAAGTTGCTTTTTAGGATATTTTCGGAAAATGGAATCAATGACTAGATATGTATCACCTATAAATCCTGCTGTATTTCCTCACCTTGCAACAGTTCTTCTTGCTATTGGAACATTTTTTACGGCTTGGTTTTTCGTTTATGAAGTTTCACGTCCAAAAAATACTAAAGACACCATATTTAAGGAGCTCTCTATAAGTTTATTCGCATCAATTTTCTTAGGTTTTGGTGTGCTATTTTTAGTTTTGTCAGTTGGAATATATGTTTAAATTTTAAACATTATTTTGAAAATACATACACACAATTTTTTTAGACAGTAAAACTATAAAAAAAAAATGTTCATTCCTAAAATTAAATTTTGTAAGGTATTTTATATTTCACCTTCAAATATATGAAAAAACTGAGTGCAATTTTAGTTAAGAGTATTTTTTTTCCATTAGATAGGTATATTTTTGATATTGAGGGTTTATGTACCTATAATAATAGAAATAATATATTTAACATTTTGACATATTCAAAAACTTTCAAGGTAAATGTAAGAACTTGTCCATATCTTCTTTAATTTCAAATTTTTCTAATAAATCATTCTTAATAATTATAACGTTTTGGAATTGATGCAGTTTCTATCTACATATTTCAAACTGTTAACTTCTACCGAAGAACTTTTAGCTTTCTTAGTTTCCAAAAGAAAAAAATTTAATTCTAATTTTTGTCCTCTTGTCTTGTTATACTACTAATTTTAGAAGAAAATTTTCTATGCATTTCTGTGTTGATTCAAATATGTATACTGTGGCTTTCATTATTAGAATTTTAAATTCCGGGATTTGTTTTTATCAGAAAATTAGAAATTTTTAGAATTATGTCCTATAATTTCAAGTGACACTTAAATTTACACAAGATAATATGGGTGAATATTATAAGTCCTATACATATTTGCAAAAATATTATTGATATATTCGATTAATTCTAATTGATATTTTCTCTAAATATTAAGCAGCTTTGGTCTTTAATTTACAACCTTCTTTAAAATTATGAAAAAAAAAACGCATTCACTTGATTTTAATCGAAGAACAACGTTAGTATTATTTAATGTTAAAAGTAACCATTATTTTTTCAAAAAAATTTTTCGAAATAATCTCATAATCAATCTTTTATATTTTAATCAAATGAATAAAAATTGCAAATGAATTGTAAATAATTTTATATGTTAATTCTATTCTCGGACAATTTAATAATTGAAATACCTATGTACTTAGGTGTGAAATAGATATGGCGAAATATAAAGCTAATTCCAATTTAAATGATTAAATTATAACCTATGCGAATAAATATATATACTTATTCACTACTTACCTAAGAACCTATACTTATTCACTACTTACGAATTTTTTTCCATATAATTTTTAAAATCTTTCACTATAAGAAAAAATACGAAAATGAAGATAAAAACTATATACTGGTAACATTTCTACACCGTATATTGATTGCGTAACATAAAAAATTCATATTATACTTAAAATATAAGTGAGTTTGTGTAGTAGTTATGCTAGACATCAACTTTAGATAGAAGGGCTGAAATTGTCAGACGTTTTATTTCCATTTTTTTTTCCAGTTTTTCAGTAAGTTATTAGCTTTTATATCGTATGCTTGTTTATCATCAGATTCGGTTAAAAATCAATTTTTTTTTTCTTTTTGATATTTGAAACACGTCTTTCTCCTGTGCAATTTAGTGTAGTTTATAAAATATTTTTTAAAAATTAAAATTGATTTTTTTTTTATAAAAAAAAAAAGAAAACTAAAAACAAAAATTAATATCGCTTTTTTTGCAAAGTGATGTAAAAAAAATTGTCAAATATTTAATCTACGGAACTTTTTTTAGTGGATATTCTGCCAGACAAGAAACAAAACATCTTCGTCAACACTTCACATATATGTATATATAAAAACTCCTCTTACCATACCTATATTAAGAAAAAACAAAAAAAAAAAAAAAAGAAAAACAAAAAAAAAGAAAAATTGAAATAAAGTCATTTTTACCTTCAAGAAGTGTAAATGAAGCAACACAATTTATTAAAAAAAAAACTTCACTTAATGTAGAAAAGAAAAAAAAAATTGGATTATTGATTGATATGCAAGTGTACATGTAATTAACGTTATTAAAATTATTAAAAAATTATATATATATATTTGTATACATATGTACAAAATGGACTTTGAAACTAAAGTAACAGATTATGAAATTTATGAATATGAAAAAGGTGGTAAAGATGACGCAAAAGAAAAAGTGTATCTTATAGAAACATTTTATATTACTTCCAAAAAAAATAATGTGTTCCAAGTCAAATTAACTTCAAGTGGGTTGTGTTTACATAAAGAAACTAGTAGTACTGGTAATACAAAAGAGCAATTAATATTATTAAAAGATATTATTGGATGCCGTTGTTTAAGAGCTACCAGACGTAAAATTCATGGTTCATGTACATGTTCATCTGCATTACAAAGTCCTACACATAATGCAAAAATTATTGAAGAAAATCCAGCTATATTAGCATCAAGTGATATTAATGAAGCAGATGTTAGTGCATATTTATATATATATGCATATATTATTAAAAAAAATAAAAGAAATCGTACAACATTAACATTACGATTTAGATCATTTGATACATACGAAGATAATAATAGGGAAGCACAAAAATGGAGAACAGCAATTAAACAATTAATTAAAGGTGAATTACCACCATTTAATATTACAAAAATTAATGATAATAGAAAAATATTGATATTACTTAATCCAAAATCTGGACCAGGTAAAGCAAGAGAAACATTTCAAAAAAAAATTATACCATTATTTATTGAAGCAGAAATTGGTTATGATTTACATGTGACAAAGAGAAGAAATTTTGCAAAAGAATTTGTACGATTAAAGAATATATTTAATTGGAGAGCGATTGTTTGTGTAGGTGGTGATGGTATTTATTGGGAAGTAATTAATGGTATTATGGAAAGAGAAGATTGGCAACAAGTATTTGATTCAGTACCAATTGGTATAATACCATGTGGTTCTGGAAATGGTTTAGCAAAATCAATTGCTCATAAATATAATGAACCATATGATTCAAAAACAGCAATTATTGGTTCTGCAATTAGTGCACTTAAAGGTAAAACTGAAAAAATGGATTTAGTTCGAATTGAAACAAAATCACAAATAATGTTTTCATTTTTATCGTGTGGTTGGGGCTTAATCTCAGATGTTGATATTGAAAGTGAACGTTTACGTTCTATTGGTTATCAAAGATTTGCCCTTTGGTCAGTTCATAGATTAATAAATTTAAGAACTTATCGTGGAAAAATATCATATATACCAATTACAACTGATACATCTGTACAGATTAGTAATGATAACGAAAAAGAAGAAAAAAATGAAAATTTAGTTGAAAATGCTTCCAAACCAAGCCTAAAGCATAGCTTTAGCTGTAATGATTCAATATTAAGTTTTTCGGATTGCCAAACTGATGGTGATGGTGAAGACACAACTGATATGTTATACTTAGAAACATCAAATAATAAAACAAATTCACAGAGAAGGCCACGTTTAGATAGTTGGTATTCAGTTGCTTCCAAAAAAAGTGCCTATTTTTCAACATCGGAAAGTGTTTATCAAAGTGTACACGATTTAAAATCAAATAATGATGAATCAATTGGTAGTGAAATAGGTGCACAAGTTAGAATGTTTGGTCCAGCATCTAATATACCAGGTTTAGCTGGTCCAATATTACAATCAAATAATGAATGGGTACATGAAGAAGGTCAATATATAATGGTTCATGCTGCTTATCAAACACATTTAGGTTCAGATTGTTATTTTGTTCCGTCCGCAACAATAAATGATGGTATTATATGGTTATTAGTAATACGAGCTGGTGTATCAAGATCCCAATTATTATCATTCATGTTAGGTTTAAGTTCTGGTACGCATTTATCTGTTTCTAAAAATGATGATCATTTTCAAATGATACCTGTTAAAGCATTTAGAATAGAACCGATTGAAGGTTCACAACATGGCAATATAACAGTTGATGGTGAAAGTGTTGAATATGGACCTATACAAGGTGAAATATTTCCAAAAATGGTTAATTTATTAGTTCCAGACACTGACTGCTAAAATTTAATTATAATGTAGAGAAAAATAAAAAAATAACGTAGAGTATAATTTATTATTGTTATAATATTAGGTACTTAAAATATAGGGTGTATGGATATAAAAAAAAATTTTTTTTATTTTTTTTTTTTCTTTGTCTATATGTGATTTTTTGGTATAAAAATTGTTAAAAATTACAAAAAAAAACGAAAAACAAATTTTAAAGTAATTTTTTTTTTTCAGTAGAATAACAAAGAACAAATATACTAAAATTGTTAAATAATTTAAGAAATTTAATTGTTAATTTTTCAATTAATTATAGAAAATAATCAAAAAGTAAAGAAAATTTGTTTAAATAATAAAACATAAAAAAAGAAAAAGTTTGAAAAATAACAAGAAATAATGGTTAAATCAGTTGTTTTCATTAAATTTAGTTTAATTTAAAAATTGTTTTAATGCATAACTACTGCACAAAATTTTAGAAAGGTAAAAAATTAAAGTTAAGAAAAACAAAATAATTCGAAAACATTTTCAGTAAGACAATGATAGAGTTTTTGAAGTAACATCAATTCCATTAACAATTATTGAATTATTTTGTTAAAATGTGAATGAAATTTAGAATAGTGCCTAACTCAGTTCATTGTTTACTGAATTGAGTTTTGGGTAGGCGCGTAGTGAAGTAGTCAGAAAATATGTTTGCTAAATAAATTTTTCTTCATAGAAATTTTCTACTGTAGAAAGGATCTTTTTCATACAATAACTTTAATCTTATATAAAATAAAAAAAATTTTCGTTTAATTTCATTTGGTAAGACAAATATGAAATTATTAATAAATAGGTTTATAAATACTTTGAAATATTAAGCATATAGGTACCTATGTTTTAATTGAAATTAATGTTTACAATATGATTACCTATATAACTCTACTATAATTTGTAATAAAAAATGAAACTGTGGAAATTTTTAATTTTAATTTAATTTCAAAATATTTTCTTTTTTTCCATGTGTTTAATTTCAAATATTTAAATACAAAGTTTCCTATTTATTGTCATTTATTTCGAAGTTCAATACCACATTTTCTAATCTTAAAATTTTTGTTTGTTCTACACTGTTTCATTTTTTTTATTTTGAATTACAATTTTTTTTTTCATTTTTGATAATGTCAGGCGGTAGTGATAACTTTTTTTTTTCTTTACATAATTTACGTATGTATTTTTTTTTTTAGTTTACGTGTATATTTTTTTTTTTGTTTAGATTATGGTATTGAAATTTAATCAATAATCGTAAATAATTAAAAATAAATCAATATAAATTTGTGATTGTTTATCTTTGACGACAAAATGTTATAGGTACCTATGTAAATACATTTGTTTTAATTTTATTAGTACAAATGCAATAATGGATTAATATAAATTATAGCCAATATAAAGTGAACACATGTTCATTTTTTAAATAAAACGGTGTAGATTTTTTTCTTATTTAATTTTTATCAAAATCCATCAATAACAATTCGATGATAAGATTTTTATTTTTATTTTAAAAGTCCAATGCCTTTTGATTTTGTTGATTAAATTTTTCTTCAATTTTTTTGTTTTTTTCATTTTATTTTATTCTTATTGTAATCAATAATAATTTAATTGATCTCAGGGACTAAGCATATGCCTACAGAGTAAGAAACAGTAAGAAGTTAAAATGGAAAATATAAAATTGAATAAGATTTTATATAGCATTTATTTATTTATTTTTTTTTTTTTTAGTTTGCACATGACACGAATATTGTGCGGATTACCTATACATTTATAAAAGTATTTATTGGAAAGACAAAATGTACCTACTTATTATCTTGTTTATTTTGTTCTAAATTAAATTTATGATATAAAGTGAAACCAGTTTTAAAAGAACTTTTAATTAAGGCTAATAATTTAATTAGTTAACATTTGATCCTATAAGTGAGATTTATTTATAAGTAGAAATTTGACTGAATTTAATTATTAATTAAATAGAATCAAGTATAAACAGAAAATATATTTTTTTAAATTATGATTTATTTTTTAAAAGAAATGTATTTGAATTTCTTCGATTGTTCGAATTTCGAGTACTTTAATTGAATTTTATAGTTATATTTTTATATATGTGAATTTTTTTTATGATCGAAACCAATATACATACATTAAAACAAAATGCAACATTCGATCGCAACTTGCATGCATTCGATCGCAAATTTTCTTATGTAAATCAGAATTTCTAAATTCTAAAATAGGAAGATGATTGATTTATTAATAAGATAAAATTTCAAATTCCTGTAATACGATTTTCGAAATCTAATACTTTTGAATAATCGAAACTAAAAAATTTTTAACTTTTTTAATTCAGAAAAAATTTACTTTAACTGGAGTCGAATTTAATTTAATTAAATTATTTATTAATTTAAAATTAAAGATTTTAAGGTTTTACTGTACGCATTTTATTATTTTTTTTTTCTTTTTTGTTAATTATATTTTGTATTTCAGTAATTAACACAAATTGTTTTAAAACTGCAACGATGACAAAAAAAAAAAAACATTTTTTTTTGTTTTTGTCTTTATACAATTTAGAATTGCAAAAATGAAATAAATTCAAAACATGTTCCATAAGTGTAGATTCAATTGTATTTCGCGTGGATAATTTACGTGGTTTTCTATACAATAGTACCTATATGCAAAAGCTATTTCAACTTTTTCTCTTTTTAACAACCTATTCTATTCTATAATTTTATTATTATTGTTAATTTAACATCAAAAATTATTGTAGGTATTGTATGTGAGATAATGCAATTAAATTTTATGAAATAATATTAATAAAGGTCGAATAGATATAAAATTTAAATTAAAATTTAAAAAATTCTAAATATTTAATTAAAATATATTTTTACAATTTACATATTTATACATAATATGCGAGAGAATTTTTATAATTTAATTAAGTTATTTGTAAAATATGATAAAATCTAGAATGAATGAGTAGATTATATAAATTTAAGTTTTCATATTTATGAAATATTGTAAAAATTTAAAAAAAATGCAGTTCTAAATTATTTAGGGGTATGATAGTGATATATTTATACAATTCATTTGCTAATCGAGAATCGAAAATCTGTTCTGTTCAAATAACGTCAGCATAGTTTAACTATATTTCAACTTCAACGGTTGGGTTAGCTATATTTCAATTATATACGAGTAATAAGTATATTTATATATATGGTTTTATTTCATTCTTATTTGCTTATTTTCGTAGCTTAAAATCACGACTCTTAATTGTTATTAATTATGTATTTCGAACAAAAATTAAACGGTAGTTTTGAGTACTTACTTTATGGTCTAAGAATATGTGGTTGTCTCCTTATTGAATGTGGTTTAATTAATGTGATATTACTTAAACTATGATTTTATTGTTGAAATAAAAGAGTTCTAACTAAGAATTTTAGCAGAAACTTCATTAAATACAAACAAGGAGAGCATTTGTATTTTGTATGCTTCATCTAAAAGAATAAAATTTATCATATTCGTATAGCTAATTCTGATAAAATTTTAATATATAAGAACATATTCACTTTATTTCTATATGAAATTGACTCCCATCGCCATCAAACAAATTCATCATCAATTTAACACTATAACTTTTCCCAATACAATTTAGATTATTAAATTTCATATAAAACAAAATTATCTATTTATAAAAGAGGAATTCCAATTTGGTACTCTTAAAAATATTACGTGATAGAAATTATAAATTATTTCTTGAATTTTTTTTTTGACCTACCTTTTTCTGTTTTTAAATTCTACTAACGTTTCATAAATTAAGTTTAAGCTTAAATTCAAATAATATAGTTAATAAAAAATTATTTTATGTGTTCTGTTTAAAATAACAAATTTAATAGTTGCTACTTTTCTAAAAATCTCTTAAAGCTTTCTGTGTGAACAATAAGTGTTAACAGACACAAAACCGCACATTTGAATTCATTAATAAAATTGTTCTTTTGTTAATAAATTTTGTTTTCCTTCCATTTTATTGCAAAATAAAAATATATTTTGTTTTCACATATTTTAAGTATGATTTGAATTAAATATAATGTGTAAATTTTGGGAGACAGTTAAGTAGGTACATATTAAGTGTTGAGGAGGAAATGAATCATCACTTAAAAGCCCACCCACATCAAATTTTTAATTAATTGTCATTGTGAGAAAAAATATTATTGTACGTACATAAATATTACTGTACATGGACGATTTTTGCACCAAAACAAAAATTGAATTGACAAAATTTCGAAGCCCACATACAATAATAAAAAAAAACAGTCAGTCTACAGACCTTGTTGTATATGATGCGCTAATATCTTTTTATTATCAGTTTAAATATTCGCCAAAAAGAAAAATTGAATTCATCACACCTAGCCTAATTGATTAATTATACATACTAGCTTTTCAAAAGTGTAATGTAATTTGAAGCGTTATACTATATAGTAACTAGTCTAAACAAAAAATTGTTATACACAATTTTTTTTTCAAGTTCAAGATTTTTTTTAAAAGCTTTTAATAGAAATTTTAAAAATTTCAATATCACAAAATATTAAAAAATAAATAAAAATAAAACATGTACATAACTACTAATATTTAATTTCTATGTAAAAAAAAATATCTTCATTCACTCGTACACGCTCGTTAGATTAGAACGCTAATAAATCTAAGTCACAATTTAAAGATTTTTCAGGAGAGCGTTTTAAAGTTTTTTTCTTTTTCAAATTTATCTTTTCTTGTTGGGATTAGTCAAAGTCTAGTTAGGGTAAAAACTTCATTAATTTGTCAATTATATTGGTTATGCTTATAGAAACCGCGAATGCGGAAAAGAAGTTCCTTTACATGAAAATTACGACTAAGAATAATTTAGTATTAAAGAAGCAATGTGCTTTTACAAAACAAGCCTACGTTTTCACTTCAGTAGGACGAAGCCTATTTTTTCACTTCAGTAGGATGAAGCTTATGTTTTCACTTAGGAAAATAACAATTATAATGTGATCGTAAATTATCTTTAATTCACATTTTTGCTGAAAAGTGGATTTACAATAGTTATGATCTAAGACAGTGATATACAAGTACGTATACCTATGTTGATTTTAATGGTTAATTAAAGTGTTAATGAATTGAACAATCTTCACTTCTATTGTCAAAAATCTATTTAGATAAACACATGAACTCATCATATGAAAATAATCTCTATATAAGAATAACGATAAATATAAGAAATCAACATCACTTCATCAATAACAAATTTTCGTGCAGAATTACAAAAAATTTTTTAGAATTAAAAAAATAAATATTTTTTTTAACAATTTTTTTTTTGTATATATACGTACACAATGTGTACATATGTACATATGTCTATGATAATATGTATGAATCACTTTTTATATATGTACCTATCATTTTTTTTATATAATTACACACGGAACTATTGGCATGTTACAATTGAATTTTATTACACAACCGAAACGATAAAAAGAAAAGCTACTTTTTTTAATTTACAAAGTATATATACTGTACATACGTACATATATATATTATGTACATTTATGTGCAAAAATATAAGTAAATTTGCTATTTAAAAAAAAATAAATGTTTTTTAGGTGAACTTTGAAATTAAATACGAATTTTTTGTTTTTTTTTGTAATCGATAAAAATTAGCTATACTATAGAAAAATAATAATAAAAAATATTACGGTATAGATTAAGGATAGTCTGGCAACCTTAATTATATAAGGTGAGTCAAAAATAATAATAAACAAATTTTTAATGGAATGAATGTGTTACAATAACTATAATTAGTGCAGTTACTCAACTGGCACCTTAATTTTGCGTTTAAATTAAAATTAATGAAAAAGAAAAACAAAATCAAGAATTTTTTTAAAAAAATTGTTTAAAAATCATTTATGACAATAAAAGGAATAAAGGTAATAAAGAAATTTATTAAAAACGACAAAATGCCATAATCTTAGAATGGAAACTGGAGATTAATAAGTTGATTCATTTCACACGATTTAAAATGACATTTCGAAATTCACAAAATTATTATGGTTGCAGTTAGTTGACTCTTCGTCAGAAATATAAGCAACTTACATAAAAGCATAACTTCTTCAACCACGTCGGAAATTAGCCGAACTAAATTTATTTTTCATACAACACTATAACTTTGTTTATACAAATATTTTTGACGTTTGGCATTTAAAAATTTCGTAATTAAAAGTGAGTTAAGAAGTTAAATAGGATTGAATTTAGCAGCATGTCATTTGTCGTATAAAATTCTAAGTTAAACACACTTGTTATTTATTTTTAAAACAAATATTCTGAAATTTTTATTTACAATGAAAAGCAATGGAATGTACTTAATGTCAAAGAAAACCTACATTCTGAGAAATTTTGAGTAAATTTTCTCATTTTCATGTCACGAGAGCGTTGCAGAATTTTACCATGTCAAAATTTTATAACATCTCGGATTTATTTTACTAATTTAAACTTACATTCGCAAGAAAAAAAAAATAAACTATTTAGTATTTTTTTTTTTTAATTTTTATCCAACAATAATTTATGACTGTGCGTGTCACGATAATTTTTAAATTAATCTAATAATTAAATTTAAGACTATGTTAATTAACTATTCTCGTATTTTTTTTTTTGATATACACATGCTCTTTTATGTAATAAAAAGTAAAATTTAAATAGTAATTAATATTTGTGAGTATTGTTAACGTTTGTGATATTCTCAACACAAATCGAATTGAATTGCATATTTGTTTTAATTTACTCAATTTATGTACTCAATTTTTATACGTGTAATAGTCAAAATTTATATTCTTGTTATACTAGTATACACACCCTCTTTTTTTTTGCTATGAATGAATAATATTCGATACACTGAAAGAAATTTAATATTATGAGGCCAACAATATACAATTGCGACTGCAATAAGACTATTTTTTTTTTTCAAATACTTAATTTTTACAATATTTTACTTTTGGGGGAAGTGTGACAAAAAAAAAATGTCAATAAAATGTCAATGCAATATAATTGATAAAATATTATAACAGTTTTCTTTGTATTTTCTAATTTACGTGTGTCTCATTTATTACAATATTATTTCAATTTCAAAAGTACAAATTTCTAGTTTAAATAAGAATTTCATACAATAATTATTTTTATTAAATTTTGTTTATTTAATTTAAATGAATTTTTTTTTAAATCCCTAATGACGCTGACAAATTAGCGTGTATAAAAATAAAATTACTTTTAAATGTAAATTTTTTTAATTAATTACACAATTCACCTGTAAACTAAAAATATAAAGAGAAGGAGATGAGAACAACAAAATGAGGTTGACTGTTATACAAATTTTTTCAGTATTTTCGCATTCATATAAAAGGACAGTATTAAGAATATGAAAATATTAAATCCTGTATACAAACAGTTTTTGATAAATCTTGATAAAAGGAACATGACCCTAATAATTAGTTAGTTTGATAAATTCCCAAATCCTTAATTGAAAATTTATGTTGTCTCTGACATATACAAGTATAGTTATAAAAACCAAATTGAGAACACGTTTCAAAATTAAAAAATCAAATAATTTTGCATATAGAAATTTACATTTTCTTAATTATCTTCGACAAAAGTTTTAATAATTAAACTTTGCTAATAATTGATTGAAATAATAAAAAAACAAAAATTTTCAAATTATTTTCTGTGGGGTAGTGTTGTTTTGCTTCTTCATATTACAAATTGAACTTATGAATTTCGAACATACACATATGTATGTTTGTGTAGATCAATTGTTTGTGAATAAATTTTATTCATCTTTTCACTTAAAATACAAAGTAAGAGTTTAAAATTTTAAAATAATAAAAATATAATATGTATGTATGTATGTAACACATGTAATATGCAAATACATACATATAAAATGAAATTTCCAAATACAGCCTTGAACTGAAATTAACTCTTCTCTTTTTTGTGTTTTTATTTCTTAAAGGTTTTTTATTTTTTGTTTTTTAAATAAAAAAATGAATAAAAATTCTTCAAGTTTATTGGCTTTTTAACGATAATGTTTCTTTTCCAAATCCCAAAAATGGGTTTTTGTTTTATTATATTTGAAACAGATATGAAAATTTCAAGTTACTGAAAATGGTATTTTTTTTTGTTGTTAATTTTTGATGTACTTTTCTCTTTTTTTTTAACTGTGTTTGTTAGCATAGAGATATGTACATTTTGTACATCACATACGCCAAAATTCATATTTTGTATTTCAAATCAAATATAAGATTTTCAATAAAGTTTCTTTATTATTTTTTCTAATATTTAAATTTTAAGAAAAGAGTTACGCGCCTGTACCTTACCAATATTTGTAATAAAAGTTTGACATTTCATATTTCGAACATCAAAAATTATAAATTCGAATATCGTATTTCTACTTGTGTTGTGATCTTCAAATTGTTCAAATATAAAGTATAAAGATTAATACCAAAATATGCTAAAATTAGAATCAATTTGTTTGTACGAATTCGGATCCTATAAAACGTATTTTAATTGATAAGTTTATTGTTATAGTAATTTTGATGAAAGAAAATTCTAATTTCAATTAGTACTATAAATATCATTGTGTGGAAAATTGCGTCATTTAGGAATTGCTTAGATATAAAAAAATGGTCAAGTGAGCGAATTTATTTTGTCAGTAATTTAAGTGAGCGAATTTAAAATTAAAAATTTTAACTTCAAAATGAAAACTTCCAAATGAATTCGATTTAATACGTATTCAAAATCAAGTAATGTAAAAATTCTAAATAAGAAACTAAACTTGAATTAATGATTCGCTAACTTGTCGAATTTTCTTAACGTAGCGGATTCGCTAATATTTTGATACGTATACTATGTATCTGTTGTGATTGAATTTTCAAATTCACATAACAATTGTCACATCATATTTTGATTCATCAGATATTTTGTCGAATTCGCTATAAATACCAAACTTTCACATTCACCAACTTTTTTTTTTTTTGTGGTAAATTTACCATGCACAATAAAAGCCAATTTAATTTGCAAAAATTTTTGATACACAAATTACTCAATAAAAGACCCTGTAGAATTAAAAAAACTATGGTAGGCGATAATATTATAATCTCTTGATTAATCTTAATTACCAATTTTGATATCATTTATCATTTATGCATAATTGGTAAATTTTCCATGTATAGTCTACAGTTTAATTTTAAATAAGCTTTATTTCTTTAGAATTTTAATAAACTAAGGAAATTAGTTTTACTGATAACAATAATTTACTTCACCATATTATGCTTAAAAGTATTGAGTATAAATTTTTTTTTATATATATTCTGTAGTTTTTCATTCAGAAATTTAAAACTTTAAAATTTTTTTTTTTTTTAAGCGAATGGAAGTTTTTTTTGAGTCATAAAATTGTTCAAATCAAAGTTCAAACGTTTAATTAGTAAAATTTTATTCAATTTGGATCTAACCATATTTATTATCTAAAATATTAATGATAACTGATTAAATTTGGCAAGGTCTTGACAATTATAAGAACCTTTATACATATGTATAACATATAATAATATAGTTCTAATTGATTTCTGTTATCATTTTCATTTATTCCAGTAAATTTCTGAAGAAATTTAAGTAAGACAAAGTTGGTAAAATTTGTTAATGTTGACAACAAGCATTTGAATATAACTTTTATCTTGAACACGAACCAATAAACCAGATATGCATTAAGGTTAATTATTTGACATTTCGTTATCGACGACGAAACTTAGTTATCGACATTTACAATATTTTTTTTTATGACTAATATTGTCTTATGTGGTTTAATCTAATCGTTTAATTAAAATTTAATATTTCAACTAAAATGCTCCAATTAACGCATTTTTTAATTCTTATTAATTAATTAAAAAGAAATTTTGTTCAATATTAGTTGCAAGATAAAATAAAAATAAAATTAAATTCTCTGTATTGCAAATGTGCAATTGGTTACAAACGTTTTTTGTTTTATCAATTAAGAAAGCAAAAAAAATATAAAACAAAATAAAATTTCAATAGTTTAGAACTAAGAAAATCGTTTAATGCATATTTTGCGGATCATCGCCCTTTTGTAATTTTTTTTATTTTTTGCAACTCCATGTTTTTCTTTTACTTTTTTAGTTTATTTGTGCTAGTTTTAAAACGTAGATCTATTTTTAGAACTCAGCGTAATTAATATACCTATTTGAATGCAAAAATAAAAAAATTATTATTTAAATATTGCGTATAACAATACGGTTTGTATATTGAAATAAAAATATTTAATAATTTTTAAATATTCAATTGAAAAATTAAACCGTTCTATGTAAGTTTCTTGCTTTCAATTTTCTAAATTTTTGCTGAAGAGTCTGCAAACAAGGATCAAATGAATATTGAACTTGACATGACAATCAAATTAATTTATGTGTTGATTGCCATGTCAAGCTGAAATATTGGCAAAATCTCGTATCTAATCAAGAAATAATATTTACATGAAGCTGTTGTCGAACTTATTATCGTTTTCGAATACTAGCTGATATTTTGAGTTAAAAAGTTGAAAATTTTTCAAAGAATGCAATTATTTCAAAAATTGTAAATATTTACATTGATTTTTTTTTTAATTTGTGCTTAAACTGGTCCAAAAGGACCAACCATCAGCATTTTTCTGTTGATCTTAAAACTAGGTTAAGTAGACTTTAGATCATCCACCGGATGGTCCTCCCCAAACTTGAAACCCAAAGCGAATAAGGCGGAATATCATGAATGATATTACATGTGCTACCACCTGACTAGGTTAATAGGTTTGGTTCTCTTTAGCTTTCTATTAATTCGTGATTAACGTCCAGGAGTCGATGTGCTTCTATATTTTTATACTGTTTCAATCTGATGCTGTGTTTGTTGACTGCAAGTTCAATATCTTCTTTGACAAAGTTTATATTGAAATGCCTGTGTAAATCGTAATTGCGGACTAAATTTAGAGATAGTGTAATAAATTTAGTATAGCCTTCAATTATTAGGATATCAAAATTATATGAAATTTCTTATACACCAAAATGAAAGTTAAAATTATCTGAGTTATTAGGCTGAAATGCTTGTTAATTAAAATGCGCTGAAAGCGTTGTTAATATTGTTATTATACTTGAATGTTGTTACTTACCTATTTATACCAATATTAAACAATTATGTTGTTATAAAATAATAATTATATAAATAAGATTGATTCAATTTACGAGTTGAGAGATTGATAACAATTTTAATTATTGTAATTATGGTAGAAATATTTTGAAATAAACACACATACAAATAGTTTACCATACAATATTCTATATGAACTAGTTGAAAAAATTCTATTTATTTGCGACGCAATTTGAACTTGTTTCAAAAGTTTTTGTATAATTTACGATTTTGTTGTCTTTTTCATTTCCTCCCCTTTCTAAAAAAAAAAATTCGTTTACAGCACATTTACAGCTCAAGTTACGCATTTCGAAGTTTGTTCGATGACATTCAACTTTATTAATTACATAAACATTTTATTTTATTTGTATACTTATTCCTTGTTTTTTTCTCATTTTAGATGGCTAATGTTGAAACAACAGATGTCGAAACTTTCGCTTTCCAAGCTGAAATTGCTCAGCTTATGTCATTGATCATCAATACATTCTATTCAAATAAAGAGATTTTCCTTCGTGAATTGATTTCAAATTCTTCTGATGCTTTAGATAAAATTCGCTATGAATCATTAACCGATCCTAGCAAACTTGATTCTGGAAAAGAACTTTACATTAAATTAATTCCAAACAAGGCAGCTGGAACATTGACAATCATTGATACTGGTATTGGTATGACTAAAGCCGATTTAGTTAACAATTTGGGTACCATCGCCAAATCTGGAACCAAAGCTTTTATGGAAGCTTTACAAGCTGGTGCTGATATTAGTATGATCGGTCAATTTGGTGTAGGTTTCTACTCTGCATATTTAGTAGCTGATAAAGTTACTGTTACTTCTAAACACAATGATGATGAACAATATACATGGGAATCGTCTGCTGGAGGTTCTTTTACAATAAGAACAGATCATTCAGAACCATTAGGACGTGGTACCAAAATTGTTCTTCATATTAAAGAAGATCAAGCTGAATACTTGGAAGAAAGTAAAATTAAGGCTACAGTTCAAAAGCATTCCCAATTTATTGGATACCCAATTAAATTGTTGGTTGAAAAAGAACGTGAAAAAGAAGTAAGTGATGATGAAGCTGAAGAAGCTACAGAAGAAGAAAAAAAAGATGATGAACCTAAATTAGAAGATGTAGGTGAAGATGAAGATGCAGATAAAGATAAAAATAAGAAAAAGAAGAAAACTATCAAAGAAAAATATGTTGATGATGAAGAACTTAACAAAACTAAACCCATTTGGACACGTAATGCCGATGATATTTCACAAGAAGAATACGGAGAATTTTATAAATCATTAACAAATGATTGGGAAGATCATTTGGCAGTTAAACACTTTTCAGTAGAAGGTCAATTGGAATTCAGAGCATTACTTTTTGTACCAAGACGTGTTCCATTTGACTTATTTGAAAATAAGAAAAAATGTAATAACATCAAATTATATGTTCGTCGCGTGTTTATCATGGAAAATTGCCAAGATTTAATTCCCGAGTGGTTGAATTTCATTAAAGGTGTTGTAGATTCAGAAGATTTACCTTTAAATATTTCACGTGAAATGTTACAGCAAAATAAAATTCTTAAAGTAATTCGAAAGAATTTAGTGAAAAAATGTATTGAACTCTTCGAAGAATTAAGTGAAGATAAAGAAGGATACAAAAAATTCTATGATCAATTCAGCAAAAATATTAAATTGGGCATTCATGAAGATACACGCAACCGTCAAAAATTAGCTGATTTCTTAAGATTCCACACATCAGCTTCTGGTGATGAATACTGTTCACTTGCCGATTATGTTAGCCGTATGAAGGAAAACCAAAAACATATTTACTTCATCACTGGTGAGAGTAAAGAACAAGTAAGCAACTCAGCCTTTGTTGAACGAGTTAAGAAACGTGGATTCGAAGTTGTTTACATGACAGAACCAATTGATGAATATGTCATCCAACATTTGAAAGAATATCAAGGAAAACAATTGGTATCTGTTACTAAAGAAGGTTTAGAATTACCAGAGGATGAAGAAGAAAAGAAAAAGCGTGAAGAAGATAAAGCTAAATTTGAAGGTCTTTGCAAACTTATGAAACAAATTTTGGATAATAAAATTGAGAAGGTCACTGTATCAAACCGTTTAGTTGATTCACCATGTTGTATTGTAACATCCCAATTTGGTTGGTCTGCTAATATGGAACGTATTATGAAAGCTCAAGCACTTCGTGATTCTTCAACAATGGGATATATGGCTAGTAAAAAGAATCTTGAAATCAATCCAGATCACCCAATTATTGAAACATTACGTCAAAAATCTGAAGTAGATAAAAACGACAAAGCTGTCAAAGATTTAGTTATTCTTCTTTTTGAAACATCATTACTTTCATCTGGTTTTTCATTGGATAGTCCACAAGTTCATGCTTCAAGAATTTACAGAATGATTAAATTAGGTTTAGGAATTGATGAGGATGAACCAATTGTTAATGAGGAGGAAATGCAACAACCTGCAGCAGCTGAGCCCGCAGCTGATGCTGAAGATGCTCTTCACATGGAAGAAGTTGATTAAGTAGATAGAATGAAATCTGCTTACAAAATGTAAAGATCTTAATTGCACAATTTTGTTCTACTTTTAAGATTTTAATTTTTTTTTTAACATTTTTAATTCAATAATAAAATTGTAATTTTTTTTTGCATGAGTATATGTAATATTATAAATTATGTATATTTAATGACAAAAACAGGATTTTTGTTATATATATGTGTTATTGCATTTTTAAAACGATAAAATTAATTAAAACATAAATTAACATGATTTGTTAGTTATACAAAAAATAAATCTTAAATATTAAGGAAATTATTTTAAAAACGATAAAAATTGTGCATACAGTTAGAACTCAATCTCACATTTAAATGCTTCAAAAATTCTATGTTTAACAGAAATTAAAGCATTCCATCAAATTAATTCCTAACGCTTTTTTTTCAAAATATGAATGAGAAACAAAACAAGTATTCAATAAAATAATTTTTTGCTAAAATAATATTTTGTTTTAATTACAAGGTTCCCAATGTTAATACATTCTTTTTTATTTGAATTACATATAGCTTCCTAAAATATTCATTGTGCATTATAATATTTTGTATAAAATTTTGTTTAAAATGCAAGTTTATTTACAGCGCAAGGCGATCAAATTCAAACAACAGTCCAGTACATGTACTGCAATTCCGAGTTGCAGTAGGAGGTTTCGTTGCAGTTCAGTTACTGTAGTCAAAATGAGAAGACTTGCATCAGAATTCAAAGTAGTATGACAAACAGTGTTATATTTGAAGTAACTTTTAAACTAAAAAGGTCTAGCAACATTTTTCGAGTGCTCTCTCTATCTACCTTACCCTACGTGGTAACTTTTCAAATTATCCATTTTAATGCAGGCTGCAATGTAATATTTTATTGTACCATATTTTGAATCACTAGAACATTGCTGTTTTATATTGCACTCGAGAAGTTAAGATTAGTTACGTATTTCACATTATGGTACTGTCATCAATATCACAAAAAGTGAATAAAAGGGAAAATTGGTGAAACATAAAAATTATCTTTCACCAAAGAAATAATGAGTAAATGATAAACGGCTCTATCATTCATTTTCCTACTGATGAAACTAATGCCTTCTATATCTATCAGGCCACCAATCTCAGACAAAAAATCAAAAATAAATTCCAAATTTATATGGAGTTTAAATGGAAGGGGTATGAGTAATTGTTTGTGTAAAGGAAATTGATCAATATTTTTCTAAATTTTAAAAGAATCGGCTGATGGAATTTTCATCTGAAAAATGCATTTAAAAAAAATTACACTTGTTAGCGCAGACAACTTTTCCTGTCTTTCAAGGGAACTAAATTACAGGGTAAAGTTTTGGAATAAAAAATTTAATTCAAAGAGAAATTAAAAGCAAAGAAATAAATATTATAATCTAGATGGTTTTTACAACTATACTAAATAAATTGAGAGTCACAAAGAATACTCAAAAATTTCACAAAACAAAAAACATTAAGAACTGTTTTTGTAATTTTTATCCGATTCACAATTTCGGAAAATAAGCTTACACCAGCTTGGTGGCCTGATAGGCATACTCGTCTATGGCATTAGATGAAACAATAGACCTACTAGTTAAATAGACTGGCAGTAGATTGTTTCTTTTCTCTCAACGGGAGAAAATTTCCTACAATACTCTTTTTCTGTATAAAATTTTTATATTTTGGGAACTCAAATGTTCTTGGCAACTCATTATTTTAGTCTTTATAAAACTATGGTTTCTTAATTGAAGTTAAAATAAAATTAAAAATGTTGCATTTTACTTGTACAAAATTTACAACATTCTTCTTCCTCAAAACTACATCACTAGGTCAGTTAAATGCTTTCATTTCAAAATCCAAATAATTTTAAAATTATCAAAACAAATTTTTTTTATAAACTCTACAGTTTTTAACACAACATTTCATTTTTATATTCCAAGTACTTTTTTAAATGTTCACTTTTAAAAATTTTATTTAATTAATTTTATTTATGAGTTTTTTCTTATACTTATTAATTTTGAATTTCACTCATCACAAAAATAAAAATGCTAGTGATGAGAAACAAATATCCTTTCAGGTAAAATACTCCAGGAGAAACTAAAAAAAACGAACTGAGTTGTTTTTTAATTTCATACGAAAAAAATGTTTGCCTTGCCACTCTAGTTTCTATCTTCAAAGTAAGGTCTATACTTCAAAAACTGAACTTTATATGTATGTACATACATACATACAGACAAAATTCTTAGATACGGCATACTCCCTATAATGAAATCCTACATTTACACTTTTGAACAGTGTAGCAGTTACAATACACAGTACAGGAACGTAATTTTTGATAATTCTGACATGAACTTAAAAGTTTTTAGTCTTTTTTTGCATCGATTGAAAATCCACAAACTTGTAATTTCTTCAACATCAATTTTTTTTAAATATGTAACAGTATACTCAATACCGAAAATTATTGGGGGTTTTCGTTTATGCACGCTGCGCTGAAAGTTCTACATTAGAACTAAAATTTCACAGCGTTAAACATTATGCAAAAACTTTAGCTAAGTTTTTTTTGTTTACGCAGTCTAAGTTCTGGAACTTATAAATAATCAGTTCGAAAATAACTTATATGACATTGTTTAGGAAATCGACCAAAACTTTTTGCCACCCAATTCACTGCAAAATAAGGATTTTCACAAGATTTGAAGACTTAAAGAAATTTCATGAGGCTAACATTTCTTTATTGCACATTGAATTTTCGAATGCAGTTTATTCCTGTAAGTAATTTTCTTTTACGATCTATATTTCCAGTGTGTAGCGTGAATTTGGGAACGTACTACAAGCTAGTACTATTCTAGAACTGAATAAACGAAAACCACAATTGTTTCCCTGAACTGAAAATTTAGACAAAATGAAATAAAAAAAAATAGATTTAATTTTAGGCAATTTTGCGCATTTATTAGAATAAATAAACAAAAATATCAATATTAAGATTCAGTCAAATAAACTTAAAATTTTGAATTGTTAATTTATTGTTCTATTTCTAAACTAAGATAGTATTGGAATCAAACATCGAACTTAATTATAGCAGAAATGATACTATTGTAACTTCTTTAAACCACTACAACGCGGTAACAACTAAGAAATATGGTTTCCACCTTAATCAACTTCTTCCATGAAAATTGCTTCCTCAGATTCATCTACTAAAGGTGGAACATCGGCAGCACCTGCTGCATTTTCTTCAACAGCCATTGGTTCATCCTCATCAATTCCTAAACCTAATTTAATCATTCTGTAAATTCTTGAAGCATGAACTTGTGGACTATCCAATGAAAAACCAGATGAAAGTAATGATGTTTCAAAAAGAAGAATAACTAAATCTTTGACAGCTTTGTCGTTTTTATCTACTTCAGATTTTTGACGCAATGTTTCAATGATTGGATGATCTGGATTGATTTCAAGATGTTTTTTACCAGTCATGTATCCCATAGCTGAAGAATCACGAAGTGCTTGAGCTTTCATAATACGTTCCATATTAGCAGACCAACCAAATTGAGATGTTACAATACAGCATGGTGAATCAACTAAACGGTTTGATACAGTGACCTTCTCAACCTTATTATCTAAAATTTGCTTCATAAGCTTGCAAAGACCTTCAAATTTAGCTTTATCTTCTTCACGCTTTTTCTTTTCTTCTTCATCCTCTGGTAATTCTAAACCTTCTTTAGTAACAGATACCAATTGTTTTCCTTGATATTCTTTCAAATGTTGGATGACATATTCATCAATTGGTTCTGTCATGTAAACAACTTCGAATCCACGTTTCTTAACTCGTTCAACAAAGGCTGAGTTGCTTACTTGTTCTTTACTCTCCCCAGTGATGAAGTAAATATGTTTTTGGTTTTCCTTCATACGGCTAACATAATCGGCAAGTGAACAGTATTCATCACCAGAAGCTGATGTGTAAAATCTTATGAAATCAGCTAATTTTTGACGATTGCGTGTATCTTCATGAATTCCCAATTTAATATTTTTGCTGAATTGATCATAGAATTTTTTGTATCCTTCTTTATCTTCACTTAATTCTTCGAAGAGTTCAATACATTTTTTCACTAAATTCTTTCGAATTACTTTAAGAATTTTATTTTGCTGTAACATTTCACGTGAAATATTTAAAGGCAAATCTTCTGAATCTACAACACCTTTAATGAAATTCAACCACTCGGGAATTAAATCTTCACAATTTTCCATGATAAACACGCGACGAACATATAATTTGATGTTATTACATTTTTTCTTATTTTCAAATAAGTCAAATGGAACACGTCTTGGTACAAAAAGTAATGCTCTGAATTCCAATTGACCTTCTACTGAAAAGTGTTTAACTGCCAAATGATCTTCCCAATCATTTGTTAATGATTTATAAAATTCTCCGTATTCTTCTTGTGAAATATCATCGGCATTACGTGTCCAAATGGGTTTAGTTTTGTTAAGCTCTTCATCATCAACATATTTTTCTGTAATAGTTTTCTTCTTTTTCTTGGTCTTTTCTTTATCAGCATCTTCATCTTCACCTACATCTTCTAATTTAGGTTCATCCTTTTTATCTTCGTCTTTGGTTTCTTCAGCTTCATCATCACTTACTTCTTTTTCACGTTCTTTTTCTACTACCAATTTGATTGGATATCCAATAAATTGAGAATGCTTTTGAACTGTAGCCTTAATTTTACTTTCTTCCAAATATTCAGCTTGATCTTCTTTAATATGAAGAACAATTTTGGTACCACGTCCTAATGGTTCTGAATGATCTGTTCTAATTGTGAAAGAACCTCCAGCTGACGATTCCCATGTATATTGTTCATCATCATTATGTTTAGAAGTAACAGTAACTTTATCAGCTACTAAATATGCAGAGTAGAAACCTACACCAAATTGACCGATCATACTAATATCAGCACCAGCTTGTAAAGCTTCCATAAAAGCTTTGGTTCCAGATTTGGCGATGGTACCCAAATTGTTAACTAAATCGGCTTTAGTCATACCAATACCAGTATCAATGATTGTCAATGTTCCAGCTGCCTTGTTTGGAATTAATTTAATGTAAAGTTCTTTTCCAGAATCAAGTTTGCTAGGATCGGTTAATGATTCATAGCGAATTTTATCTAAAGCATCAGAAGAATTTGAAATCAATTCACGAAGGAAAATCTCTTTATTTGAATAGAATGTATTGATGATTAATGACATAAGCTGAGCAATTTCAGCTTGGAAAGCGAAGGTTTCTACATCTTGTGTTTCAACATCAGCCATCTGAAAGAAAAAAAACGTAAAATAGGTTAAGCATCAATTACAACTTGCATAAAAAGAACGGTGGAAAAATGCATTTCCTGTTTTAATTTTTTTCATTTCGAGATTTTCTAAATTTTTTCTTTAATGTCTTGTCTTTAAATAAATTTTTTATATTTTAAATAATCTACTGAAATCTCTTAAAAACTTTTATGTATTGAACACAATTTTTAGTGAAAACTTTTAATTTTTTCTTGAAAACTTTCTTAGAAAATTTTGAAAATGAAAAATATCACATAAATCAATTTTCAAATTTTTAAAAATATGCTTTTTGTAAAACAAAATGAAATTTAGTATTTACCTCAAATAATTTTTTTCAAAAATTTTCACACTTAATACTTTAAAATGAATTTCAATTCTTTATTCGCTTAAAAATATAAAACGCTTGATTTTGTGTCTCTGCTCCGATTTGCTTGAAGTTTTCACTTCCACTTTTAATTCAATACTATGCTATGCTATTCTAGGCGCTGACTTTATATATCCAAACAAAGAATTTCTATAAAGTTCCCGAATATTCTAGATTGCCGCCCGGAAATTTTCATATTGATTTTAGAAATATCTTGATGTTTCTGGAATACTGGTTCTTTAAATGTCATAGAGAAATGTCAATTGTAAGACAAAAACCGCATGTAAATTTTCAATGGAAAATTTAATTGGAGTGAGAGAGTAAAATATCTTACAAAATATACCAGTGAATCTGCAAAATTTTGCGTTTCATTATCAAATATTTCATAATAAAAATGGAACATTTTCTAATTCAGAAAAAAAAAGCAGGGCTGTAAAAATAAAATGGAAGATTGGATATGAAACAAACTTCATAAATTAAAAATTAATATTTTGAGCCCTGATCATATTTTTGAAGTATGCTTCAATTTTGAAAGATGTAGTGTTGTAGAGATGACATTTAGTATGTTGTTTAGAATGTGATTGCCGATGGGAAAATTTTCATTCAGCTATTTAATTGTTTTTCATATTACAAGTTGTAAGTAATTAACTAAAAAATTCGTACAATTAAATATTAAATTATATGATTTATTTGCTAAATTAATTTCAAGACTAAAAAATTAAGCTTTTGAGCGCGTTTACAAAATGGCAATATTGTTTAAAAATTATGTTGAAGGTAATAGGTATAAGTATGTATAAAAGGTTTTACATAAGAAGATGATGATGTCTCGATTGTAAAAAATTCAAAATAATGCTTTGAAATAAATTGAAATCGTATCATTCTTTATACATAATTATTAATTTAAAGGGGTTATGAACTTGTAATCCAATAATATTATTTTTAATGTTAAATTTATAACTACATAATATATCTGTCTACTTTAACGACTGATGAAATTGCTCTATATTTAGATCATTAAACAACATAACAAAATACAATGTTAAGAATTACTAAAAAGCTTTTTAATTAACAGTTTTATAATTTTTATATCGAACTCTTAGTTTGTAATATTAGGACAAGTGCCTTACAGTTTTATGTACCTAATTTTTTACCAATTATGTTTTCAAGTTTATATTTACTTTGTAGGATTAAACAAGAAGGATGGGTGCAACTTCTGCTAAACAAGAAAAACCACGCAAACCGAAAAATGAGGCGGATTTATCAAAAATTCCTGCTCGAGTCGATAACGTTATTGTTAAAGGACTTTTGAGAACATATGATGATTACGTTATGAGAACAGCGCAAGATTTATTTAAAGCAGATAATTTTCAGGATGTCATTATAGAGGTTAATAATGCCAGACAGTACTTAAGCGATTTGGGTATATTTAAAGAAATTTCAGTTCATATTGATATTAGCCGTGGCGAGAAAGCTTCACCAAATGGTTATCAAATTACATTTGAAGGCATAGAATTATCTAGAATTATTGGTCAAGTTGGTACCGAAATAGGACAAAGTGAAGGATCTTTTAAAACAGAATTATCAAGCCCAAATCTTTTTGGTCGCGGTGAACGTTTAACTCTTCAAGGTTCATATAGTTATTTTAGGACAAGTGATTTAATTCTGAAATTGAGTAAAGGATTTTATCATACAAGATTTTTATATAATAGACCAGAAATTTCACTTTCACTATTTCGTCATAGTAATGCGGTACCTATTAGCGAATATAAAAATCAAAATTTAGGAATTCTCGCTGATTTTACTTTCTATACATTGTGGCCAATAGATCTACTTCATTCTATTCAATATGAAAGTTCTTTCAGAGAGATCTCATTATTAAAGAAAACTGCACCATTCTTTATAAGAGAACAATGTGGACCAAGGATGGCATCACTTATTCGACACATTGTACAATTTGATAGTAGGGATAGCAATATATTTCCAACTTACGGTGTTTATGCAAAAACTTTAAATGAATTTGCTGGCGGTGGTCTTGGTGGCAATATTGGTTATATGCTGAATGATACGCATTTTGAAATTAATATTCCTTTAATATTGGGTTGTTCAATGCAATTTTCATCACGTTTCGGAATGATTCAAAAAGATAAGAAGTCGCCTAGCGTTCCTATAAGCAGCCTTTTTAATCTTGGTGGTTCTATGTCATTGCGTGGTTTTGAATGGGGTGGAGCTGGACCACAACGACAAGGTGTTGCTACTGGAGCACATTCATATTGGTCGTCAGGTAAATTTCAATTTTATATATGTATATAGTATAAGTAGTAATTCATCTTAAATTAATTTTTTTTAGGAATGCATTTTTGGGCACCTTTACCTTTTAAGAGTAGCTTAGGAAGATTTAGTGAAAATTTCCGTACACATTTATTTTATAACTTCGGCAATTGTAACTCATTTTCCACCGATAAAATGAAAAGCGCAGCTGGAATTGGCTTAGCATATAAATTCGCAAATCAAGCCCGCATCGAAGTGAATTATTGTATCCCACTTGACAAAGAAAAAGGAGATCGAGTTTGTAGAGGCTTTCAATTTGGAATCGGTTGCGATTTTATTTAAAATACATCTTAGTAGAAACAAGAAAAAGAAACGAGTTAGAAGCATTTTGGTTGTTAAGTTTCAAAAATTCTATATTTTTACTTTTAGAGAATACTATTAACATCTTATTTAGAGCATTAAAATATGTATTGGCTTTTCTGTCAGACTCCGCATTTTATATACATATACTTTGTTTTTTTAATTTTAGTAAACCTGAATGCTATAATATAATCATTGAGCATAATAGGTATGTACCTAAGTATTTAATTTTCGTTTGTACGTATTTTCTAAAAGTAAAAATGTGAAACTTCATAACTTATTCAATGAAAATATATTTTTGTTAAAACTTGTTGAAAATAGTAAAAAACAGAGAAAAAAATAGAAAAAAAGAAAATTTTATTTTTAAACTAAATCAAAACTCAATTTACTTTTATTTCGTTTTTGTGGGAATCATAATTCCATAATGCACATTTTTTAATACCATTTTTAAGTCATCAAAATTTTCAATGTAAAATTGATAAAAAATTTTTAATTTATTTTAAAAGCAAAATGCACAGAGCCGTGACTTTTTTCAGTTAATATATTAGGAATAATTGAAAAATGGAGTAATCTTATTACCTTATTATTGGTTAAAATATTATCTAACTTAAAAAAATTAAAATTCTTATTAGAAAAATGTTGAAAAGGAGGAGAGTGACTAAAAAAGGTGACGGAACAACATGTATACAAATCAGACATAAAATATGATAAAATGTTTGATAAAAATTAAAAAAAAAACAAACAGGATTCATGCATTTAAAGTTTGAAGTCTACAGTAGAATTTGCGTTTTTAAAATAGACTTATTAAACTTAGACTGGTAGTTCAAAAAACATTTCGCGCCCAAAATTTAAACAACTGAGTTTCCATTTTTAGATTTTCTAAGAATACTTTGCTGGCAGAATATGAATTTAAAATTTTTATTCTTTTTAATAATCAAATAGCGTTTTATTTTTTTTTGTGTTCTAGCAGATTTTCTGATTTATTATTTATATGAAAATAGAGAATTAAAAGAATCTTTACTTTTGCAACTGTATTATTGTTTTCCATAGGTTTATATTTAAACGCGCAGACTAGCAACCGTGCACCAAACTCATTGTAATTTTTAGTTAACACAACCAATTTGAATTGACGTAATAGCTTACTTGTTTAGATGTGCATTAAACGATTTTGCAATCAAGCAGTAATTGTAAAACTAAAAATTGCATGTTTGCTTCCGACTTTAGATAATATAATCAAGCATGTAATATAGTTAAACTTTTCTTCTATGATAGACGGCAACACTGTCACCGTCTGGTATAATAAACAGTATTGGCAAAATTGTGAAAGAGTGAAATTATAAATCTTTTAAAATGTGATATAAAAATGTGTTTTAAATTTAATATATGTATATAAATCAGACAATATTTATATTAAATTTATAGACATATTTAAGTTCAATTTAAGTCGTAAATAGATCAAATTTTAAATTGTGGCTTCCGTAATATAGTTTTAAAACAGTGCTTGTGTTAAAGAAAAATTTTTTCAAAAATTTGTACATAGGGGCCTATTTGCTTATTATTACATTGTAGTAAGTAAAACAAGCTTGCTAAGATGAACTCGTATTTGTTTAAAGTTAAAAAAAAAGCAATTTATATTTGCAGGTGAGATCAATTAACTGTTTACCTATTTATATACATATAACCACCTGTATTCTCTTAGTCTTAACGTAATGTGCTATTATTGAAAAATCTTGCCACTTTCTGTATAAAATCCGAAATTTGAAATTCTAAGCCAAAAATAAAAGTATACTTTCAATAATAATCCATACGACTAATAGAATATGGTTGGACAATGAAAATTTTCAATTAAAAGAAACATAAGTATGCGTTAGCATTTTAGAAACATATTTAAATTAAGTATTAAAATAAAATTGCATTCGATGATCTATTGTTACTATTCAACAATGAATAAATGTTGGAAATTGCAATGCTTTAGGCATACATTATGTATTTCAAACGGGATAATTTTTAAACTAAAACAATTTATACTTACATATCTTATTTTAAAATAAAGGAAATTAATTGTGACTCAGTAAATGAACAGCACGCTTGTGGTGACTCATATGTAGGTATCTGTAGTTTAAATGCAATACAGGACATAAAATTTGAATTTACTCGGAAGATAACATTAAAATTTAATTTTATGGTTATGTACAACTTTTTTAAATTAATTGTGATCTTTCGAAAAAATTATGCATACATACATATGTATATGTATGTATGTGCATAAATATACGCATGTATAAATATACAAGTAGACCTAATAAGCCATAAGAAACTGATAATTATGCAAATGATGATAATAATGTTAAATGGTAAATTTAATTGAATTTTCATTAAACGATAAATTCATCCCCCGCCTTATTTCACTATTGTTATTCGTTACTTAAAAATTGTCTTCAATCAAGTAGGTACTTGCCTGTATTACATAATAAGTAGTTAGAGATTTTCGATCAAAAAGGTTACTTAGAAACAGGTTATGTAAAGTGCAAATTTTCTTAAAATTTGACATTATATGTGGAAAAATTAAATAAAAGTGTGCTACTTAGCTCGATTGAACTGTATGATTCCTTACTCTAGGGAAATTAAATAGAAACCATAAAAAAAATAACCATAAACTTACATAAAAGCCTAACTTATTAAGGCTCTTATTAGATTTTAGTTCAAATTGAAATTATTAGCTGGTTGCTCACATTATTTTCATCCGTTCATTCTACATAAAACACTAAAGAAGAGCTTGAGTTAAGATTGTTTTGTAAATGGGATGCTAATGAGATGTAAGTGTGTTATATACGAATGAAAACTAATTTGTAAATGTTAAAGAATTAGACGATTGACATTTAGTGTCAAATAGGAAAATAAATTTAACAATCTGTTTGATTAAGTATTTTAAACCGTTCCTCAACTACAATGTCACTTCAGATTGTGCTGTTAAGAAAAGACAGGAATTTTTTACAAATCGATACGAAATACATAATGTGCATGTACATACGAAAGTAACTAAAAGTAGGTAGTGTCGAAAAATGTGTAAAATAAAGAAGCATTCATGCTTCAAACTCTAATTATTTCTTCAATTATTACAAGGATTAAAAGCGCCTAATATTTTTTTAACTTCTTACAAATTCTATTTTCTCTAAACGTACATTTTATAATTTTATTTGCGCTAAATGGTAATGTTACGCGGAAAATATTAAATAATTGCAAATGTCAATGACTTTTAATGTCAATGACAGGATGATGATGGTTAGAAACAATATTTTTGTTTTTATTATTCTGCGTACCTACATATATACATAAGTACATGCATATATACATACGTACTCACTTACTTTAACTTTATTTCTTCCTTCTTTTTTTTAAGCGATTTTTTTATGCTTCAATGAAATATCGAGAAAAATCAATGACAATATTTTTATTAAACTGTTTTTTACTTTAATATTCGTTTGTAATGCAGTTTTGTTTAAAAAGGCTATGATATTTAATATATTGTGTTAATGAGTTGAGTAAGAATAAATTCAGAACAGTCAGTTTTACAACCTAATCGTGTACCTTTCTTTTCTATTTCATTTTTTTTACTGTCAAATAAGAGTTCTCCTTTTTGCTAATAGAGGTTTAATTTTTTTAATAAGATTACTCATATTTTCAACTAGATTTTTACATTTTATCTCAAATTATCGGCTGAAATTCTCACCTTCAAAAAGAAAGTGGTTAATTTAATTTTTGTAATTTTAAAGTGGTTATTTAAATTGAAGTTTAAGTATGTAATTTCAAATTTTGTAAACAATTTAGGAAAATACGAGAACCGCAATACTGAAAATTTTTTTTTCACTCAGTTATTCGCTTGTGAGAAAATTTTTTTTCACCTTCTTCTCGCTTGGTGAGTAAAATATCGAAATACGCGATCATGCTCCTAAATAATAATGTTAATTCGTTATTATATATAAATATTGCAAAAATTTAGTTATACAGTTTTCTTGTTCTTAAAGTTCTTACAGTTTTTATAATAATTGTCTTTGGTATCTTTAGAAAATGAATGTGTCATGTGAATAAAACCATATTTCTATTCATTGGACATATTCTATTATAATCTTCCCTATAACCGCAAGATCAAATTAATTATATTATTCTTAATTATCATTTAACAATATACAGTCAAGCTCATATATATTATGCAATTGACAGAATCAGTTTAGTATCAATTTTAGTCCGAATATAAACAAATCTTAATTCATACTAAATTTTTGCATTAGCGTTTCTTTATTACTTTCAGCGTTATTTACGTGTACTTGTATTTTTTCTTATAAAATTTTGATTAAATTTTAAATATTCTTTCTTATAAGTGGACCGTACTGTGTGTTTATTATTTTTATGGTTTTTTTCTATTGAGTACATTGTATAACAATATAGAACTTCTTCTTTTGTCTATTAATCTATTGATGTATCGTTTTTGATAGATAGTACACGTACCTATATTGTTTTAGTCCATGTATGTACATATATGTTTATTAATACGTCGAAAATTTTATTATTATCTATATTGTTATATTGAAAACAATTTTTCTATGTTAAAAGCTTTATAGGTATATTAAATATTAAATTTCATAATGCACTTAAAAATTATTTTTGTTAAATTATAACAGGTGAGGTGAATGTATCTACATATGTATAACAGTGTAATAAAAGTACAGTTATATATTGGGATGTGATTAATAAACCTTTTACTTTTATTTTATTTATGTTGATATAACATTATGTACATTGCTATATATGTATATTTGCGATTTGTCATATTATATAATTGAATATACTAGTATTGTTATATTATAGAGTTATAGATGTGAAACGACAACCTGTTATATAAAAATATAACTGTTATTAAAAAATATTTGTAGTGTAACACAAAGAATAAGAAACACTTGAAAATTATGCGGACTTAAAATTAATTTAATTGAAAATAAAATAAATTAGGATGGGTACTTCATCACTTGTATTTGCACCATCAAAATAATCAAGTTGATGTTAAAGATCTTCTAAATAAATTAAACTAACTATTGATTTAATACAGGTTCATTTTTTTGAACAATTTACAGTATAAAAGTGAAGAAAATTTCAAATTAAATTTAATAAAATTTGCTTATAAGCGATAATAGGTTTAAGGTGAAATTATAATTTGAATTCAAATATGTCTTTCTGCACCCTTTTCATTTAAAGAAACGCACGTACTCGTATTCTTGCGCCTTTGCATCAAAAAGTGCCATTAAGAATTAAAAAATAAATTTTGTCAATATTGTATTTAAACTTCATTTCAAAGTAATTATAATATATTGTACACTTATGTATGTATGTGTGTATATGATTTTGTAAACTGTTCAAGGAGCACTAATAAGTGTTTTTTTCCTAAGTATAACAATATTATATAAGGTACGCGCTCTCGAGAAGAACGAACTTTTAGTTTTTTTTTTTTTTATATTTTATACTCCTTTTATACTCCTTTTTATCTTAATTTTGAAGATTTTGATAGTGCACTGAATGCGTTTAGAAATGTTTTACTATATAACATAATATCAACTGAAGAAGAAGTTACTGATTACCTTTGTTAAGTACTTCTTCATTGCTGTGAAGTTGATATACGCCATAAAAGGTGATTCTCATAGAAAAAATAATTTATTAAAGTATTATAAAAATTTCTTTTTTGAAATTATCTTAGGAAAGATATCAGCATAAATTTTAACAAGTTTATTTATTTATTTTCTTTAATATTAAATTTATTTTATCAATTGAGTAGGTACGTACTTATAAATATATGCATATATACATATATTAGTATAAATGCCATTCATTTAGCATATACGAGTACATACAACACACTCTATATGAGTTCACAATATTGTTCAGTTAGTTTATCAAGAGTTTATGAAGTGTTTTTGAGTTTAAGAAAATTTTTTATTAGAATGCTGCCATCTCTTTTCTATATTGTATAATATATAAATCATAATACATATTTGTTTATATATTTTGTATATACATATATACACATATGAGCGGGTGGTGCAGTATATACATATATACATATATATAAAATTAAAATATATATGAAAAGGTGAAAAATTTTCTACTATAATATAAAAATTTATAAAATTTCAAGCGTGAATTTTTATAATAAGAGCATAATTTTAATGATGAAAAATTCATTTATTATATTTTGTGGTATGCATATACATACATACATATGTACATGTATAGTAAATACAAATATGCATTCGTATATAATTTAAAGAGCAATTCAAGGAAATTCGTGTTAAATGTCGTGTAGGTTCTGGGTTGCATCAAAATAGACGAATGCGTTTATGGAATTTTTTTTTTTCTTCTATATGAAAACTTTATAGTAAATTAAATAAAATTTCTTAATTATTTTATTTTTATTTTTTCATGTATTTAAGATTTTAAGTTACGGTGTCACTAAACTTGGTAACCATATGAAGTTGAAATTTGAATGAAGTTTACTTAGACTTGAATTTATTTATTTATTTTCTTTTTTTATTAAATATAATATGCATACTTGGATGTGCATACTAATACGAATTATGTATAAATTAAAGTAAAAGAAATTATTTTTATTTCACAAATTTATTTTTGTGTGTTGTATTGTGATAAAAAAACGCTCCCATATTGTATAACAGTTTGTGAAATTTTATATCCAATATGGATCGGTGTGTATCATAGAATAAAATTTTAATTGGTTTTGTAAGAGAGTTAATTTGCGTACGTACCATACCTTTGTATAGTTAAATTTTAATTGCATTTTTATAAAATTTCATTTAAAATTTTAATTATATTGATTCTCGAGATATTTAATAAATTATATTTTTGCTTTGTCTTTCTGTCTGTATGGATTCAATTGTAAAGTATATTTAAGATAAAAAGTTGAAATTTCAGAAGCAAATAAATAATTTTTAAAAAATTATTTCTTTAAAATAAATTTTTCAAGTTATTGCTCCCAACTTATTATGCTAAAACAATTCTATAGCTTCAGCTAGTTTAACATATTATGTTGTTGAACACAAATTTTTGAATACTGCCAAAGTAAAGAGTTTACGACTTACCTTTTTCATCTTACAAAAATTTATGAATATTTTAGGATTTAAAATATTTCTTCATATTTAGTAGCTTTACAAAAACCGCCTTCAAAGAACATCAACTTGAAAGAGTTTAAAATTTTTGCATGTTTTGAATAAAAATTTTTCCTATCTTATTTTTCTTCGGAATTATGTATAGGCTAATATAAGAGAAACTAATAAGACCGTTTAACAGATTTAAACCATTTTCAAAATTATTTAATCTATTTTCTAATGTTCTTGTTAAATGTATTCAAAAATACTCAGTTATAGTTCAATAATTTAACTAGTTGTTTTGGTATTTTCCACTCAAAAATTTTAAAAGTGTGCCCAGTTTTGAGCAAACTCTCGAAATTATATGCACTATTTTACAAATTATTGCTTAAATTTGAGCGCATTTCATATTTTTCAATCGCGTTTCATGCGGTATGGCGCAAATTTTCTTGGTATCAGAGAAGCAAATACATAATTTTCTATTTCTTAACTTAAATGTTTTTCATTATTGGTAGCAAAATGAACCTTTCACCTGTCAATTCTATTTACAGTTAACCCGAATTTTTTTAATTTTTTTTTTTGTAGTAAAATTTATGATTTACCACACAAGGATTGGAAAAAAATTTTTTGATAAAGAAGTGAAGAAGATGTTCAAGAATAAAAAGAGATAAGAGAAAAAAAAGAGAGGAAAATAAAATGCATTCCATTAAAGTTCATTGCACTCTCTCTGAATGAATTTAGAACTTATCTCATATTTTTGGTAATAGAAACAAAATAATATTGAAAAATCTTTATGAAAAAAAAAATTTATTCAATTAAAAAAATGATTTTAGTGTTTTTTTTTTATCTACGGTAATAATTAATTAACGTAATGAAAAATATTAGATATAACTAACAATATTACCTATAGGTGTAAAGGAAAAAAAATAGAAACCAAGCGAATCCAATCAATTTTCCAACAATCTACAAACACGTGTATTGTAAAAGGCCCCAAAATCATTAAAGAAAGAGAAACAAAAAAAACATGTAAATAATGCAGAGATAAGTTTTGATCTTTGTTTTTGTTTTACCTTTGTCTCCTCGCTACGGTAAAAATAACATAGATAACTGTAAAATTTTACTCATTTTATTGTTTCATTTATTTACACACATAATTTCGTAATTTCGTAGTTTACTTTATAAGCAAATACAGATAATGACACACTAAATGTCTAAATGATGCATTTTTTTTTTCATCATTATTAAAAATTGCCCAAATTAGTGTTATGAATCTAATGCATGGTGGTAAAATATAGTGATGAATCATAACTATTGTGAACTAAATACACAATAGAGATTAAAGAAAGAATAAAGATATTTTGATATTCTTTGTCAAGTAAGAGTATTTATTGGCTTTATTTGAGTTCAAAGTTTGATTTTTAAGGTTCAATTTTAAATTTTATTGAAATTTTTCAATACTCGAAAAACTTCAATTCAATACTTTAATTACAGTATAAAGCAATGTCAGGAACATTTCGTCGGCAATTTTTTCATACTTCTGCAGCTCAGTTGGTAGAGCGTCCGCCTAGAAAGCGGTAGGTCTCTAGTTCGAGTCCAGTTCGAGGAGAAAAATTTTTTAATTTTTCTGTCTTAAACTCCATTTCTTTGATTACGTCACCCGTCTGTTCTGCAGTTGTATGAAGAAATTTCCATTGCGTTATTTCTTTGCCTTATAAAATGTTTCGATATATAAGTTTAAACTGAAACACGCAATATGAAATTAGATTTTGTATTACATTAGGTTTCATACAAATTTTGCATTGTTTTTGAAATATTTTCTACTTTAAGTAGCAGCTCAGCATGTAACCAGATTAGAATTGAATATAACCTTGGGGATTTACATATATAATATCTCGTGTAATGTTACTTTCGACTAAATAAATTTAGAACCAAGTAAATTAATTATATAGCATCAGAAATAGCTTGAATTATTGTGTTCTTGTAAATTTTTAAAGAACTGATAAAAGTCTGCTA
This sequence comes from Condylostylus longicornis, assembly GCF_029603195.1. Lineage (NCBI taxonomy): Eukaryota > Metazoa > Arthropoda > Insecta > Diptera > Dolichopodidae > Condylostylus > Condylostylus longicornis. The sequence goes on along the minus strand of NW_026578013.1, from coordinate 3,023,377 downwards.
ACTGATAAAAGTCTGCTAATGAAAATTCAATAGTTCTGTGTTATGGTTCCAAATCAGCACACGTGAAAGTAGATGTAGCCATAAAAATTTTTCTTATACTCGTACTGGAAAATTGGGCATAAATAAAAAAGGAAACTGCTTTACATGAAAATTTATTCATAAAACCTATGGCTATGTAACAAAACTGTCCAAATCGTTGCGAGACACTATATCTTGATGCTATACAATTCTTAAATTCTCATCTGCATTTATTTATTTAAATATTGTATTCAGAATATTTTATACTGTTATATGTACATATGTATGTACTTAATCCTATAGGTAAAATCCTATAAGTATTTGAAAAAATATGAATTAATCTTTAATGAACGCTAAAATCACTTACGTTATATAAACCACTGAATGAATTAATTCATATACATACGTACATACTGGTTAATATGTATTTGCACATACTTATGTACATATTTTAATAAAAAACATGGTATCAATTTTAAAGTTTATTTAACTGAATAAAAGTGAATTGAACAGACAAAAAATTATTGAAAATGAAAAAAAGAAAAACTTGTTCTTTTAGTTTTTTTTTTTCAAAGTAAACCATACTTGATTATTCATTCCTACATAAATACATATGTACATACATAAAAAAATAAATACAATTAATATGTGCATACAAAAATAAATCAAGTAGAATTTGCCTGAGCTCTGAACACCTGAAATACAAAGAAAAGATCAAAAAGAAAAACAGAAAGAAAATTAAAAACACATGGCTAATGTAAATCTTCTTTCTTTGTTCTTGCAATTTAACAGTTTTTTCTGTTAAAATGTTCATTCAAAAAACAAATTTCCAATCATACATACTTATAATGTTGTTTAATTCTTCAGGATGTGTGTGTTTACTATGTTAAATATATTTTTGCTGATGTGTTTGTGTTATGTTATGTGTTCTGTTATGGAAATTTAATCTGTAAAACGCTTGCGCTTTACATAAAATTCTTATAAAAAGCACGTTGTACGGTATTTACAATTCATTTTATTTTTTTTTTTATTTTTTTTCCTGGTGTTTAAAAAGTTTATTTGTTTTTTTTTTCGGGCTATAAATTTATGAATGAAATTTTTTTTTATTATTGTTATCAGTTGACACTATAAGTCGACTTGTTAAAATTAAAACAAGTTTTAATTAAAATTTAAGCTTACAAGTTAAACGCTTTTGTCAATTTATTATTAACAACTTTAAAGCTTAAAGCAAAAGGTAAATGAATTAAATAGCGTCTTAATATGAGTAGAGGTAAGGGGAATAGATATATAAATATTTAATTGTAACTAAATTATATATTATAAATTTTAACTGGCATTTTAATTAAATAATGACGCATAGTATTGGAATATTGGACTACATGATGCAAATAGTGTGGGATTTCGTCATGTTATAAATTCTGACTCAATCTTCGAATTATTATTTATAAGGTTTTGGAAGTGAAACTTATGATTTGTTGATATTAATGTAAAATTAAAAATTGATTCCTAGAATAATGATTTTTTAATAAAAATTTCCTAGAATGGAAAACTATTGCAGAAATTTATACATGTGTATACATACGTAGGTACTAGAATATTTCTGAAAGATGTTGTCATAAATATATTTTACAAAATATGTAATTAAACAGTGTAATTTTATTGTTATACATGTTAGTATATTTCTTAGTAATTAGTGTTTTTTTTATTATGCAATATTTGCGGATGTTTGACAAAACAATGTCGAAAAAAATAATTTGTCTCCTAAATCTATAGTACGAAATCTGATGAAATATTATGTATATGTATAGGTATTTGATGTATACTTAAGTGTTTCAGTAAAAAATTCTATCATTCGTAATTAATTTTATTATTAATTACAAAGAATTATTTTAGGGAATTAGTGACAAACAGAAAATTGATTCAAAATATAAAATACAACTTTACTATAACGGTAACTGATTTTTAAAATATTTTAGCAACAAAATAATGTTTACAAACAATTTTATATAAACATTAATATAAACAAAGAAAAATATACTTTGCAATATAATTCCGTTGAAGAATGCGGTTTCTTCTTTATGTACATTAATTATTACTATTACTGTATTTGTTATTATTATTCTGCTTCATAATTTTGTATCACCCACACCATTTCAAAATTACTAACACAATCATTTTTATCAGAATATGTATGTTGTGCATATATGAATAACATTTACTATCACAATATAGAATTTAACATAAAATTTGATCAGGGTTTCGATTCAAAATTAATTTTAGTGGTAGATACAATGAAAAGCTAGAGGACGAAAAAATTTGATTAATTAGTAAAATATTTAAACAAGTTATTCTTGTAATGAGAAAATTAAAACAGTATTAGAGCTTGATGTATTCACATTTCAAGAATGCATACATATACATCCCTAATTGCTTTTGGTCGGCACGTACTTAGGCTTTCTTTAACTCAATAAACATGAAGTAAAGAGCTTTAATATTTTGAGTTACAAATTAACAAGTAGTTTTCAATCAACTTGAAGTTTTTCTTATACAAAATAGATTTTGGCCTAATTTAACTCTTTTTTCGATTTTCACTCCGATTCTTATTTTGATCCCTACTACTAAACCACAATTTCTTACAATTTCAGTTAAATAATATGTATTTTCAAATATCTCCGAAAATATCCGAGTCTAATATTCAATGTGAAATATAAAATTTTAACAGAAATCTATTTAAAATTCCAAAAATCTGCTCTATAATCGGCAATTTATTTTACTCATATAAAAAAAAGATAATATTGCCCATCCATCAGGTTCGAAACTCTGTTTATTTTATATGTTTAATATTTTATATATATAATATAATTTTTTTAATATATATCTATGTACATAAATTCTTTAAATTTCATTTATATATTATTCTCGATTTCAATTTCTGTTATTTTAATTTTACCACATTTAATGTTAAATGTTAAAAATTTATAACATATTTTTATGTTAAATTCTTTTTTACATTCAATGCGTTTTATTACAGAAATATTTAACTTAGTGTGTGTTTCATCTTTATCTAAACGTATAAATGTACATTTTTACTCACATATATATATATATAAATATAGCTATAAATGAAAATACATAAAATAAACTGTTTACTTTATTTAATATAAAATGTGAAATATAACATATGTTAAGTTACACATAAACTGTATATTAGAATATATATTAAAACTGTATACAATAGTCTCTACGAAATTGTTATACATGTGTGTAAATATATTCTGTATGGTGTCTGTCTTTGGCTGCGTCTGTTTAACTATAATATTATTCTGTATACAGTTGTACAGAATCATATATGTATGTATATATACATTATATGTATAAATGTTGTATATTAAATAATAATAATCATAATAATAATATAATAATAATGAAAATGCTGTTGTTTGATTGAAATTTTTCAAACAAAATATATAAAAAAATAAATTTGTTTAAGTTTAGTTGAACGGCGGTTATCAAATAGAAAGGAGTGTATTGTTTAATGTTTCGGATTCGAAAAAAAATAAAAAAAGAATAAAAGAAATTAAAATAAAAAATAAATTTAAAAAAATATAAATTAATCTTATACTCATGTACATAAAAAAGTGTTTTGTGTTTTTAGTTTTTTTTTTGGTTTTTTGATCTTATAAAATAATAACATAAAATTTTTTTCTTAAATACAAAAAAAAATTATTTATATTTTAATTTATTTAAAGTTGTTTTCATCAAATGCATAAGCGTATATAATTAGATATTTACATATACAAATATATAAAAAAAATTGAAATACATAATATTGGGAAATATGAAAGAAATTTAAAAAAAAAAATTAATTAATAATTTCAAAAATTTGTGAAAAATTTCTAGTAAGAACCCTTATACAATTGTGTTTATTGTGCCAAAATTTAAATTAAAATAAATTTTGCTGTATAACAATACGCAATGTATTGTTGATTAAATAAAAATATCCCGGTTATTATTTTATTAAATATAATATCAAAATGTATAAATATATGAATTATTAAATATCAAAAAATTTTTAATTATAATATAGAAAATAAAGAAATTATTGAACTCAAATAAAAATCTTGAAAATCTTTTATAAAATATGCCAATATACTTATACATAAGTACATATGTACGTGTATAATAGTATATGTATAGTTGTGTGTATTCAAATTAAAAATTTAAAGTTATTTTTAAAAATAAAATCTGTTCAGAAATCTTGTATTTTTTGATATTTTTTGTGTTTGTTTGTTTGTTTTTCAACTACATTATATTTTCAATATTATAAAATTATATTTTAATTAAATTTGAAACATTTTAATTTTAAATTTAATTATTTAATAATAAAAACAACAAGACGATTTTTTGTTGTTATAAAATTAAAACGTTCATAGAAAAATAGCATATAAAATAGCAAAGAATATTGAAATAATTAAAAAAAATATATAAAATAAATAATTTTTAAATATAAATATAAAATATGTTATGTGCTGCATTGTGTATATACAGTATTAACACTACATATAATAATCATTAATAAAATATGTAATCATTATAACGATAAGAAATTACATACGATTATGTAAAGTGAATTTAAGAAGAATTTCAAAATTTACCTTAAAATAAATTGATTTTATTAAAATTTCGAAAATTCTGACTGGAGATTCATATTGTCATAAATTTATATTCTTGTATATTCATAAATATTTACTTTAAAAAATAATATTAAAATAATTATTTGTTTTTAATAATCAGTTAAAACAAAGAAAAAAATTAATAAACAAATCTCATAAACGTATATGTATTTATTTAAATTTTCACCACAGTATTGTGATCCATGTAATATGGTGAAGACAAAAATTAATTTGAAATAAATTTAAAATGAATAATTTCAATAAAATATAAGAAAAAATAATAATTATAATATTATAATAATAATTATAGATTAAATAAAGTTATTAAAATATAGCTAATAATTTTCGAATTATTTTCGAAAATAGAATTCAATATACATTCTCAAAAGTTTATATAATATAGTTAATGGTTTCCGAATTATTTTGCAATTGTTTTCGAATTGAAAATCAATTAATAATATAACGTTTCATATGTTAAACAAAAGTTTTAAATAAATACAAATATTTTGAATGAAACATAAAACTGTTATACACAAGTATTATATGAATTATAATATTATTATAAAAATTCAATTCAATTTATAAATTATTAAATGAATATTATCAATAACCAAATATTATTCTAATAATTAGAATATTATATTATAATAAAATTAAGTTTTAAAAGTTTTCAATTCTATTTTTAAATACAGAAAAGTGTTATACGTCTATTTTAAAAAGAATATTTTAATAAATATATTGAAATAAATTTTTTATAAAATTTTATAAATTTGAGTTAAATATTTCATTTATAAATTATGACATCAATATTATAGAATAATTACATATGTATATTTTTGCATTTAATATATGCTTGTGTGGTTAATAACCGGGAAACGATGTATGCAGATATGTGCATTCTTATTATTTAATGTAAGTTTAAAAATATTTAAAAATTACAGAAAAAAAACACATGTTTTATATATTATTTATTTTAATGTCATGAAATTCATACAAATGTTTGTACAATTAATTATTCATAATATTTATATAAGTACATAAGTATATAAATTTAAATATTTTTATTTTATTTTTCTTAAATATATAATTTTATTATAAATACACACATTCATTATAAATATTTTATATATTTTGAGTATGTAATATAAAATACATAACAATAATATTATGGTGTTGTGGTATGTACGCTTTTGAAAATGTCATTCTTCTTTATTAGGAGGGAGAGAGGGGGATTCATATAAAATGAAAAAAGAAAAATAATAATAAGAAGAACAGAAAAACGACGTGACAAGAATGTTTTCTTCTTGCTCTTTTACTCTTTTTCTCTTTTTTTTTTCTTCTTTACTATTATTCTTTTGGTAATTCTTGTACCATCTTCTTGGCATTTTTTTTAAACATTAAAAAATGGAGAAAAAAAAAAGCAACATTAAAGAGTATGGTAATTTTATTTTTTTTTTTTTTGGATTTTTGTAATATCATCTGGAATTTAATGCAAGTAAATTCGTTATTTTTATTATTATTGTTATTTATTTCCATTTTTTAAAATTCTAAATGTATAAATATGGATAAATATAAGTGTGTATTAAGATTAAGGTAGAAATATTGAAGGTGGTAGGTTGATGTCTTAAAAAATAAAAAGGAAATGGGATAGGAAATGAGAAATTTAGATTTAAGTACGTTCTTGGTACATATATACATAAGTAATAAATTCAATTTTTATTTAGTATGTGCATATGTATGTATGGTACACATACTTAATGCATGGAAGATCCTATGTATGGTTTATGTATAAGTATACCTATAATTTTTATGCAATTAAATAGTTCACAGATTTCAAATATTTTTATGTTTACAATAAAATTATTTGTTATTACTGTTATATTCCTTTGTTATTGAAGAACAAAATATTTAAAATATCAAATAATTTTAAATTTAAACAATATAAAATTTTAATATTCTTGAATAATTTACTTAATAATTAAATCAATTAAAAGTTCAGGGTTGGTATATCGAAAATACTCAATTAGCCTTCTTTTGTATATCCAACTCATTGCAACTAATTAACTCTCGTTTGGAATTGAGATAAATTATTTTAGAGTAGTTTCTTAGTGGAGACATGAAAGCAGAATGTTTGTACTATTATGTATATATGTATATGTATCATTGCTCTTGTCAAGAAATATGCAAAATTCAGTCGTCACATCATACAATCACTTTTGTTTTGAAAGAGGACTTGAAATATTTTAAAGAAGCTTGAAATATTTTAAAGAGATACAGTATTTGAAATAACGTAGTTCATAAGTGTGACCATAAACGTGGACCCATAAGTGTGAATTATAAAATATTATATAGAGAAATTCTCAAACACTATATTATTTTATTTTTTAAAAGAAATTCATGAAATGTATATAAGAATTTATTACGGATATTAAAATTTTACAATAAAACCAAAATAAAATTTTTGAATTTTATCCTTATTTTCTCCATAGTTTGCTATTTACAATATTTATTGCAAAATATATGATGCTACTTGGACTCTGAAAAAAAAATATTTCTAAACTTAAAAATATGTACATATATGTATACATACGAGTACGTTCATATGTATATAATTTCTTTTAATAAATTCGTATATAAATTTTGTGATTTCATTTTTGTCTGCTCAAACATATAAATTTCGCGCTATTTTCATCGCTTTACTAATTTTTTTTTATTTACTTACTTATATATAACAATATGTATAGAAACAAGTGTATATATAGAATAATAATAAAGTGTATAGAAACAAGTGTATCTATATGGAATACACAATATTTTATTAACGATTTATAATTTTAAATTTTTGTAAATGTGCAAGTGAATTGCAAAAAATCTTCTTCATTTGTAATTTAATGGTTTTAAGTGATTCATGCAATATCATTCATAAGTATGTATGAACATGAATCAAACCAATGGACCACCTCAAACAATTAAGTTTGATAATAGTTAAGCCTCTCCTCAGGCAGACATGCAATTTTTGGTTTTGCAATTACTGCTTGATTGTAGAATCGTTATATATACATAAAAATCGCAATCAGTTTGTAAAAAATTACAAACTGTTTGATTGCATGATTGCATGCGACCATACGTTTACATATGTGCGCGTTTGAATATAAATTTTTGGAATACAAATAATAATCAAACAGTTTCAAAACTAAAAACTGACAGTTAAGTCTATATGTAGTAAGTTAAAGCTCATCTTTTTCATTCTTGAATTTAACGAAATTTTGTTTCTTAAAAAGTTATATGATCGAATTTGTGCAAAAAATTTTAAGTCTGGTTTGTGTTTATGCTTTGTGAGAGTAGTTATGTGACATTGGAGCAATTATGTACAGAATTCAAGTACTTCCTTGAATTCTGAGTACTTACTTGAAAAAATTATTTGAGTTTCACTCTTCAGTTATTAGACTTTGTAAAATAGCCAGTTATAAGCCAATTCTAATTGTAAACAGTTCCAAAAACTTTACACACCGAACAAGAGGATAAAATATAAAGTGTATGAGGTTAATAAAACTTTAATGCAAACTTTTCAATTTGAAAATTTTTTTTTTATTTTGTTTTTTGAGTGGTGATAAAAATTGGTTAAACTAAAATTTAATGTATAAAAATTTTTTTTATTTTTCAATTTATATTTCGAAATAATTTGCGTATATTTTGTATAAAAATTTCTATATTTACATATTTTATTCTATATATTTATTTATGTATGTTGTATGTATGTTCATTTACATAAAATTAAATTTTCTGTAAATAATTTTGTTTTTGTTTTAGTATAACACCTCATTATTTTAGATTTATTTTGTATACACACGTTACTCTTGGAGCTAAAAAAATAAAAACTGTTGCGATGACCATAGTTTTTTTTTTTAAATTTTACAACAAAAATCTTTTAAGTTAATATGTTTCTTCTTATACATACATGTATGTATATTTATTACACACAGATTCGTACATATATATAAAATAAGCAAAGTGTATAAAAATATTTTTTATAGGTTTTTATACTTAAGTACTCATATATTTCAAAGATATAAAAACTTTTTCTGATTTTTGGCCATATTTTAAGTAATTTTTGCTTCATTCACTAGTATAACAAGTTTAGAGAACGGATGCTGGACATGCCGTCATAATATTTTACTTTGTTTTTTTATTTGTTTTAGTATAGGAAAGTGGTGATGTCTAGAATGATATTTTACAATATTTTGTATAAATTTTTTTTATACATGATTTGTTTTTTATGCTATTATAAAAGATTTTTATTATTTTTTCAATAAATTTTGAATTTCATAATATTTAGAAATTTTAAATTTTGTAGTAAAATATTGAAACAGTTGTTTGATGCAAACAGTTTATAAATTTTCTTTAATATTAATTATAAACAGTTTTAGTTTTTAAATAAGTGTTATACATGTATAAATTAGGTGTGTATTAAAAGGAAAGGATATAAGTATTGAAGTTCTTACGCATAAAACATTTCTAGCTTAAAAGTTTTAGGTGCCTCTTCAAAATTTCAATATTTATTTAAAAGTGCATAATTTACGGCGTTTGTATTTTAACTACAATCCGGGTTATATGAAAATAATTGTGCTCTTGTAATTGTAACAATCTACATAAAGCTCACAACAATTTATTTACGGCAAGTATTTGAAAAAACATTTTCAAATTCTGAGTTAAAAAAAATATAGGTTATGTTTGATTTATGTTTGATTTGCATTTCATTTAAGTTTTAAATTTTAAATGTTATTTTAAAAATAATGCTTTTGTAATAAGTTTTATAATTATTGCCTTAGAATTTAAACTCAATAGGAGGCACATATTTCAAAATTAAATAAGTAATCTTTTTCATGGTCATTGCATGGCTATTTTCGAAAATTATTCGAAATAACTTCTATATAACTTTTATATCGACTTAACACATTTAACTCTAAAGTTTTCTATCTGATGCCAAGTATAAGTCTACAGAAGCACTAATTTAATCAGAATGATGAAAAATTATTATCAATTATAAATTTAAAATTATTGTCAACCCAAATTTTAGTTTCGAAACTATATTTTATAAATATAGCTACTATATACTTAGCCAAAAATTTTATGTTACTTAATGAATTTTTTTTAAATGCCTTTAGAGTGACTTTATTATAGATTTTAGCGACACCTATACTTATAACTTTTATAATTTTCTTTAACAAAAATTCAAAAAATTGATAAGGTAACAAAATGACATTTTGAATGTAGGTTGGAAACTAATGGAAAAATTAAAAAAAAAAGATGAAAATAAGAAGAACAAAAATTTTCATATTTAGAAATTTATGTTTTATACTAGAAAACTCATTTCCTTGTATCTACTATAAGTGAATATTTTCGTATACAATAATTATTATGCTTTTATATCAATTTTGAAATTTTTGATTTATATTAAGTATATTATGAATATAAGTATGTACATATATGTGTTATATCCATACATATGTATGTATATAAAAAAATATTTTCTTAATGTTTCATAATTTTTTAAAATAAATTATTAAATTTTGTTTTTAAAACATTTTCTTTTAGGCAATTAAGTAGTAGATTTTGTTATAATTTTTTTTATAATTTGGGTGGTAAAATATTAGTAGACGTGTGTATGTATGCAAATTAAAAATGAGACAAGATGGAAAAAACAAAAAACAAAAACAAAAAAATTATGTCAAAGCGTAAAATTAATGTTTCACAGATTATTGACATTAGAATTTCATATATTTACAAACATATACTTCTATATCTACTTATATCCCCAAAAATATAAATTCAGGTAAAATATATAGGATATATATATAAATAATAATACGTTATAGGTAAATATATTAAATTTTATTAGTTTAATAAATTAAGAGAGAAATTATTTGGTCAAAATTTAAGAACTATTTAAATATATCTGTAAAAATTTAAGAGCACACATGCATGGAGAATAATACATTTCTGTATAGGTATATGTGAGTGAATGTAGTGAGTGGTATATATAGGATGTTTATATTAGAATTACTGTAATTAATTTTGATATTGAGGTTTTTGTTTTATTTGTTTTGAATTTTCAATATATATGTAATTTTTTTTTAGTGTGATTGATTTAAATGAAATACCGGAAATTGGTAATAAAAAATCAAACGGGTGATGTAATAAATTAAATTTAAATAGGAATAAACAAATTTATACATTTAAGTATGTGAAATTATTTCATAAATGAACTTCTCTAAATTGCACGTCTATACGTTACTTTTTATAAAGAAATATTTATTTTATATCACATTTGAGATTGATTATATGAAAATAGTTTCACAGGGTAAAAATTTGTGTTTACATATAAGAGTACATACATATAAGAATATATACGTTATATAATGTTATTATTTATAATAATGTTATTATTTATTTATACAGTAAACTCTCGCATTAAGTTATCTTGATATAGTATTGTTAAATCACTAAAATTTCAAATATTATTTCCTCACGTTATGTCAATGAAACTTCGTTAAAAATCGTTTTCTCTTATATAAATAATTATAAATCGATGAGTTAATTTTTGTTTATAAAAGTTAAATGATTCAAACCTAGTTTCGAGTCATTTCGCTTGAAATCGTAAATTTTCGGTAGCAAGAACGATTTTAAGCAAGGGATTATTGTAAATAATTATTTGTTATACATAATGATTCCTTTAAGGTAACTTTTATATTTTGTATGCGGAATTATTTACACAATAAATTCTCAGATATGTGCGGAAAGTTATAAGATTCTTAACTGCATTGTAGTATTCATGTAAGTTTTTGAATGTTTGAAGTGTACGGAATCAATTAATGACCCAACAGTATAGAATTTCGGGATGGGCCTCATATCGCAAATTTCGATTTCTAAACTTACAATTTAATATAAACTATCTTTTAATTACCTATGATTCTTATGAAGAATATTACCTAGATTCTTGTGAGCTATAAAAATATATTATTCAATTATGAATTTCAATTTTACGAGAGCCTCAGCTATAACCATTGTTATTATACTTTCTCTTGTTTTTGGAAAAAATTAAAATTCCCGAATTTTATAATTGCCAATAATCAATATTAATTACTTACATCAACACTGATGATAAAATTTAATAATTATTTTTGTTCAAAAATAAATTTTTTTTTAACAACCCACCATTTAATACCTGGATCCCACCTTATAACTAAAAAAAAATTCTTACCTGATTTTTTTAAATTCCAGCTTTTTTTTCTCCTATAGAGATTAAAATTTAAATAACTTTAATAAAAATTTATGACTAATTTTAGCACAAATTATAAGAAAAAATCAAATCAAAACCAAAATTTAGATAAAATTTTAAAATTTTTTTTAGAGTTGACAACTTTTTAAGACAAATTTCTAAGAACCACCGCTTCAGTGTTATAAATATTGCTTATTTTTTTTTAGATTGTTTGAATGAATTCCCACGTTTAATTTGTTTTTTTTATTTTTATTTAATAGTTATCCTAAGTCAATTAAAGATTTATTTTTTGGGTTAGTGTTTAGAGTAAAAAATTTTGTATTTAAAATTTATTTGGATGTTAAATTATTAAGAATAAAATATTTCGAGAAAAATTTAAGTAATCAAAAAGGATTTGAGATTTTTTACACATTTGATTAAATTTAAAGCTGGAAATTGTTGAAAATAATTTTATTGAAAAATACTCAAGTGTTTGCGTTATCCTTGTACTTTTCGTGTACGCAAGTAAATCTATTTAATTAAATTGATTTTACTCAACCTTCGTCTGAAAACTTTTTTGTATGAATGACATTTAATAATGTAAGAAATGCTTATTATGTTAATAGGTCTCAGTTAAATTGATTGACTCAATTTCTTAAAAAATTTTTCTAATTTCTATTCACACTTACTTTGTTTTTATTTTATTTGTTTTGTCGGCTTTGAAATAATTTATTTAATTCAATGTAATCTAAAAGAGTTCTTAACTGCAAGACCTCTACACTTCATCTAATGATGTACATTAAGGCTTTATATGTGATTCACCATTTTTTATCATACTATAATTCGGGGCACACGATCTCAGTCAAAAGAAACAATAATTAACATTCTAGAAAAAATCGATAGATTATATAAAATATAGAGAGATATATACATAAATGGTTTATTGGGACTCTTCTTATGTTTGAAACAAAAATTTTTTATTGCATAAATTTTTGCTTTAAATTACGATTAGGATTAGGATAGCGAAATTTGAATGAGTTCGATGAACTATGCATGATATATTTTGCGAGATGTACAGTGTTTTGATGCAATAATTTCGTGGTAGCACATGAAACGGGAGGTGACTCTAATTTATAAAATAAATTGTAAAAATAACCTATACTAATTCTAATAAAATATAAGAAAAATTACAAAATATTTATTAGTTTTAGAATTCAATAGAAGGAAAATGTTAATAAATAACTACATAGCATAATTACCTCAATGAAAATTGCAAATGCATGTACATACTTATGCTCAATTGAAATTTATTTAAAGGCCATTTTATTTATTTTTATATTTTCATTAATAGAATTTATTTAAGTTAAGATTCTTCTCATATAGCACGAATTTCACGGTATAATATCATTATGTATATAAATAAGTATATATTTACGATAATTATTCATAGTTCAAGTTCAATAAAACAATAAAAAAGTTATTATTTATAGTAGAACCTTAATATGTAACGTATGTATGTGTGCACGTACATTACATATACATAAAATCAATTAAATTAATTTAATTTCAATTAAGAAAATTAACAATAAATCAAAGAGAAAATATTTTTATTGTCAATAAAATTGAAAATGATAGTTACTTGTAAATTAATAATTATTATTATAGGTAATACAACTATGTATGTATGTATGTGCAAATATTTATAATAATATATAAATACATTATGTATACGGATGCCTTTACATATTTATAACAAGTTCATATTATTTGAGGAAAAAATTAATTTTTGATTAAATTAAGTGATGGGTTTTTTTGCAACATTTATGCAGTATGGAATTTCATTTAAAGTTCATATTATGTGCAGGTATTTGTGTATATGCATTTGCTGGCAAGAATATATTTTTTACATAATACATACATATTATATACATACTTTATTTAAGAGAAGTATAATGAAAGCTTTATTAAAAATAAAATTAATTCGAATAAAAATTTTTCGAAATCAAAATTTTCACAATTTAAGCGAATTATTTTCGTTTCCATTCAGATATTAATCAATTGTCTTTATGTTAACACATATTATTATATACATAAACATATGTAAATGTATATATACACATTACTTATATTTTTAAATGATTTTATAAAAAAGAAAGCATGCTGATCAATTTATATAATTTATTTGACAGTAGAAATAATTACTTTAAGTTTATTAACACAATAATAATTAATTGTATATGTATATGTATATTAATTTATAAATGTAGCTATGGGTGGTATAATTTCTATAATAATTAGATTTTTAACAATAAAGTGAAAGAACCATTGGTAAAATAATTAAAATAGCATATAAAAATCTAGATTTTGTAAGTACATAAGTATATGCAGATGTAAACATACATAAATTATTAATTTAGGGGACTAGTCAATGACATCATTTTCGACAATACTTACATATTGAAGTAGAAGATTTCAAATTTAATATGAAGTAAGCAATAATGAGTAGGATTTGATTTCTTCTATATTAAATTCTTTGTGTAGATAAATTGTATAAGTATTTAAAGTATTTTGAGCAGGCTTTTGTCAATTGATTAAAATTTTGAAAATTTATGCAGGTTTCACTCATATATAGATATATGCATACACATATATCATAGTGAACTTTGCACGTCGGTTGCATACCCTTTAAATTTTTTTTAAATATTTTAATTGATTTCCAAATTTCTCACTAAACCTGTGAATTGTTTTTTCGTTTTTGTTAATCATTTTTCTGTAATATTCTCAGTTTAGCTTTAAAATTTATGTTTGCAGGGTTTTTCCATTTGTTCTCAAATGAATAAAGATCTTACATGAAATTTGGTAAAGCATTTTAGAATAACAACTAAATAATATGAAAAATATTTTAACATTTTTGCAATATTATTTAGTTATTCATTAAAATATTGTAAAAGTTGCTAATAACAAACTGGGTATTATTAATTTTCATTTATACAATTTAAATTTTTTCTTGTTCTTATTTTTGTAATTAAAATTTTGCTTCGGCATTAACAAAGTCACAGGCTCTTTTTAGTTTCTTCATTTTCTACCAAAAATAACCAAATTTTTTGAAATATGAACTTTTCTCTTCTCATTTTTGTATATATACTTACTTACATATTTAAAATTTTCTATTTTACGAATTAAAAAAAGATTTTTCAAAATTTTCTATGATGACGTTCAACAAACTACCGAAATTATTTCTTCTTGTGGCGTTTATTCTCTTTTTTAATGAACGTTTTTGTTTTGCATTTAAAATGAAAAAAAAAAAGCACACAAAACTAATGAGCAATTATTTACTCTGTATCATTCACCGGATGCGGTACATAAAGTGCTTATAATAAATTGAATTGTTACAAAAACACCAGATTTAAAGTTAAACATATCACAAAAAATAAAAAAATAAAAAATGAATTCATATATTATAAATTATTTGTTTACAATGATGAAAACGTAAACGAAAATGAATTATGATTGAAATTTCACTATACACACACGACAGTCGCAATTTTATTTTATTTTTTATAAATTTCTATGTGCGAACCATCGTATACTAGTCATATACAATATACTAAAGATTTGTTAAAAAGAAAAAAATCATAAATGTATTATTTACAACAATAATATTTGAAATGTACATAAAATATTGAGTTAATCTAAATATAAATATTATATATCCATATGTACATATTCACATACATACAAATGTATATATAAATAATAAGAATATGAAAATATTTTGGAAAAATCCAAAAAGGAAAACTTATATTAAACTGGCAACAGTACAATAATCAAAATATCAACCAGATCGCCACTTAATTAGTTAAACTAAAAATAGAAAATAAAAAAAAAAATAAAACAATTTTTTAATTACATTTTATAATTTAAAGCGGAAAATTGTAGAATTTTTGTGTTTTTCAAAAAAAAAAATTCTTTTTAAGAATAATTTGAATTTGCAAAGCGATTTCCGAAAATTTCAATTATTATAGAGATACAATTGAGTGATATAGAGGTACAATTGATGCAATGTAGAATGCAATTGAAATTATTCTGTATATAAGATATCGGTATTAATTTTCTGTACTTCACGTCTTAATGCCAATGACTTTATTCAAATTTTCTGAAAATACATAAAAATTTCGAGAAATTTATCATTTTTGAAGGGATTTATAATTAAAAGCATTGTTTATCATTTAGGTTTATATTTCTACAATTAATTTTTCAAAATATCAAGTCCATTTATGCAAAAAAATTTTGTTTTTTACATATTTTATTGATATAATTATAGAAAATTGCATATATGCAGGCGCAATTATTATGAGATTAAGGAGAAAGTTAAATTAAAAGTTTACCAATTAAAATTTCTGAGAAAATTTTATAATTTCTTACTTCTCATCTAAACATCTGAAGGAAAAATTTGTATGTAAAATTGTCGTCGTATGCCATAAGAAACACCCAAAATCGAAAAAAAAAATTTAAATTGATCGCACTTCAAGAAAAATTTAGAAAAAATAAAACTCAACAAAATTATTTCCCTCATTACTCTGTTACTCTTCTCTCTATAATAAAGCATTACAAGAGAAAAAAAAGTTCAAAAATTGCTTTATCAAATATTTCAAAAAAAAAAAATATTAAGACTGTTTAATTTTCCTAGATGTACCTTCTGGCAGCCGCGTGCCACCCTTCCTACCTAATTTTCCTTTGAACAACTTTCACAAAATCGCGTTTATCCTAAAAATGAAAGCTTAAATTGAATTGTCATTTAGATCTACCTTCATGTTTATTCGCTAATCAGGCACATATTACCGTTTTTCATTTTCAATTTTTTCTTTTAATATTTCAAATATTTTAAAAATTCAACATAAAAGTATTGATCTAAATTCTAAATCTAAAGTTGATCAGAACATAATTTTGAAAAAGCTAAGATAATTTTTTTTTTTAATAAAAATGAAAATTCTATCAATGTAGGTTTCTTAACTTCATATTTCATCAATAAAAATTATAAAACAAAATTAAAATGAAAACATAAATGAAATTTATTTAGGCATCATGTATCAGAAACAAAATTATGAAAATTGAAATATTCAAAAATTGAGAAAATTCATATACATACATACATATATAAATAATGTACGTAGATGAGTAGATTCCTACCTACCCGGCAATGTCCTAATTTTCATAAATTAAAAAAAAAAAACTCAATTTTCTTTTTTTGTTTTCTTTTCATTTTTAACATATTCGTATAATCTAAAATACAAAAATACTTATAATTTGATTTATATGTATGTATGTAAAATTTAAATGTGTTTTGTATATACATTAATGCAAATGAATAAAATATAATCGAAATAATTTTTACGATTTCAAAAGAAAATTAAAAAAAAAAAAATATTTTTAGAAGAAGAAAGAAAAAAACTGATTTAGTCAAAGAGCTTGTTACCAATGACCATTATAAAAAATTTGTATAGAAAATGAATGAGTAAATGATAAATATACAATAGAATCTTGATAAAATGACCATCTTATTATAGTGAATTCTCACTGTATATGTAATGAATTTTTACTGAATATGAATAGTGATGTAATTTTTTAAAAATTTACTTGCTTTGATAGAACTGAAAGGGGTTTTCGAGTAAAATTTTTTTCCGTCGGGGACCGAGGCTTTAAGTGCTTTTTTTTCATAGGAAATTAAAAGACGTGAAAAAGGCTTAAGCCTCGTATTAACACAATTAGCGCTCCACCGTTTCGTCCTCCTCTAGGTCAAGACAGCCGTCCTTCACCCTGCCCATACTATTCACAATAATAAATTTTTTTCGCTATAAGCAATGTCCACTGAGAACACCCGTCAATAGCCTCAGACCTGGACGACCAAGTGTGGCCAGTTCCCGGTTCTTCGGTTCCAAGAGAGATATAAATTTTTCCTTCAGAGAACGAAGGTATTAAAGTACCTAAATTAAATATTTTAAATAATTTTTACATTTTTTCTTTAAATTAATAAATACATGCTTTAAAAATTGATGGTTTTGAAGTTGTTTTTCTGTAACTTCTACAACCTTTGAACGAAATTAGAGAAAATTAGAGAGATAATAGCATTTGTCTCGAAATAGTATGACTACTTAGAAAAATTGGTAAAAAAAATAATTTATTAGACTAGAAGAACTACTTATTCTTAGCATTCTTCTATAGTATAATGAGCCCAATGAGCTATTAATTGTAGTTATATATTGAGATTCTACTGTATCTATGCATGACATATAGTTATTCTAATAAAAAAAATAATAAATGCACTTGTGCATTTCGTCGATATTAGAGATTTTGGAAACATGAGCTTCCTACCTATTATGTAATGTATATTGTACGTATGTATGTATGTATGTACGAATATAAATAGTATGTATACATTCGAAAACTAAAAACATTTTTTTTTTGAAATTTAGTTTTCCTCGATAATTTCATTTGAGAAAGAAATGTTATAATAAAAAACAAAAACTGCATACATTCAATGAAAATCGAAAAATGCAATTAGTTAAATGCAATTATGCCAATTATGTACATATTTTTTTTTTTTTGTTACTCACAATGTTATTTCTAATAAAAACAGATAATTATTTACACATATGAACATGATGTGTTTATTTTTTTCGGTATTTCTTTTTATTTAAGGTGCATTGAATTTTTATATTCCAAATTTGTAGGAATACACGCGAAATTTAATTGATTATTATATATAAATTATTTATATGAACACATATGAGTAGATTTATTGTAGCGTAAATTCAAAAAATTTTCATGAAGTAAATTGCATTAAAAATTGAACGATTACACAAATATAAAAAGTAATTTAATTAAATTTATAAAAAATATTTTTCGTAATAATAAAAATATTTTTTTTATGTAATTTCATAATATGAAAATAGTTATTGTTAATTATGTATAAAAAACAATTATTTGTTAAAGCATGAAAATAATATTTATTTTTATTGATTCTTCCTAATTCCTATAGTTTATTCCTAATTCCTAATGTTAAATCTGGAGAGTTAGATATTTATCAAGGGTCAAAAGAAATTTAAAATGTTACAGGATTACCTTCCAATTCAGTATTAATCCTTAAATATTTATTTTCACTCCCATACTAACGATAAACATTAAATTTTAAAAGTATACGTACTTATTTCGGTCTTGTGAAAGTTGAGTGTAACAGCTTAATTTTGTATAGTGATCTGTTTCCAGTCTTTAATACCAGATTTAGTTTATCTTTCGATATTTCTGCATGTTATTTTGAGTGACAATTTGAGTTTATTACATTCTTTTATGAGTTTTAGCTCAAAGACAAACTTTGGATTGTAAAATCATGAATCAAAAGTTGTCTATCAAAATGCCTATTTAAAAATATAAGCTATAATTAATTATATGAGGACATTATTGTGTATCAAATAGTAAAAGATCAATTAAAATATACTCTAAATTAATATTAAATGGAATTGAGTAAGAAAAAAATTCCTTAAATTATAAAATCGATTATGAATTATTTTTATAAAAGATAAAATTTGCATACCTTTAGAATTTAAATTGAAGTCAACTGTTCATTCCATATAAATTTTATTTATGTTCATAAATATTTATTACATATTGCACTTATGAACATCTTACATATCATCACTAAGAAAAATTTCAAAGTAATAAATCAATTAATTTCAATGATGACCCCGTTTCACATTATTTATTTAGAATAGTTTTTATAATAAAAATAATTGAAAAAATTTAAAATGTTTAAAAAATTTCTCCTTAACATTCAATTATGGCATTTCTTATATTAACTGCGCCTGTGATTTTGAGAAAAAATTTAATGAGCCGAAAGAAAATATTTCGAGCTCATTAATTTTATTTATTTTTCGCTTAAATTTTAGTTTTAACTACTTTTTATTTTATTTTTTAAATAATTGCATACTATTCAGCTATTGTAAATATTTGTCAGTTGTAAAACACGTTCCTAACATGATTTTGATAAGTATTCTACAGGAAAGTGGTCATCTACTGATATATGCTTATATAAGTCGAACAATTTCATTAAATTATTTTTTTCCTAATAATAAAATTATTATACAATAAATAATTTTTTGATCAATGGATTTCTAAAGAGCGGTCACGTTCCTTAATAGCCCTGGAAAATTTTCAAAATTCTAGTTTAGAAATTATTTTCGTAACAGGAGTGATACAAAGCTTAATATCAGGTTTGCTTCAAAGCTTAATATCAACTGCTTACTGCAATGAACGTGTTAAATTTCAAAGTCGGTTTGGAGTCGATTGATTATAGACGATTACACTACTGTTTTTTTCATTAGCGCAGTTTTCGATAAGTCATATCATTCATAATTTGGACAGAAATAAAACAAAAGTTATCCAAAACACTTTTGAGTACATTTGTCGTACTTGAGTACATTTATCGAGAGCCACAAAAAATTCTTCAAAAGGGCCGTTGTTTGGGTACCCCTGAAATTAAATTTAATATTTAACTACAATGGGACTATAATATAATAAAAGCATTTATTATTAATTTTTCTTCAATTACTGTTTTAATCAACTAATAAGGATCATTTTCTTTATAAAATATTTGTGTCATATATATTGTCATGTATATAGGGCATTCTTATGGGATCTATTCAAATATATATTTTTTATTAATTTTCTCGTTTCTTAACATAATTGAAAAATTCTATTGCAATTTTATTGAAAAATTCAATATTAAATGTATATATATACAATCTTAAAATAATTAAATATAATTCTAATGGG
The DNA here is from genome assembly GCF_029603195.1 of Condylostylus longicornis. NCBI lineage: Eukaryota > Metazoa > Arthropoda > Insecta > Diptera > Dolichopodidae > Condylostylus > Condylostylus longicornis. Next base: position 3,002,599 of record NW_026578013.1, on the reverse strand, counting down.
AACAAAATGCACTCGAATTTAATTCTCTTTTTTTTTATTTTGTAAACATATACATAAGTGTGTGTGTAATCATTTATTTATAAGTATACATGATTAAGGAATTTCAATTGATTTTGTGCATATTCATGTGCACAAGTCTATTTAAATTTTAATACATTGTATATAAGTATGATTAGTTTCAATGAGTTGTACTTCAGGTACTCATTTTTTTTTTCAGATTCAATGTAGGGGGCACATTTAATTATATTCATTGTATAATCATAAAAGTAGATTACATATTGAATAATATGGTCGTGTGGATGTGTGAAATACATGCAAGTTCGTCATATGCATGATTTTATTTTTCTGGTGTTCTTTATATCTATATTTGTGAAAGAATTAATTCTATTCATGAGCATACACTCATTTATATGAGATGTTAAGTATAACATAATACTGACGATGAACTTATTTAAATATCTATATATAACCGCAAAATATGTGTATGTTAACATCAATGAGAAAATGAGATAGAAATAGAGGTATTCCCTAAATGAACTTTTAATTATTTATTTATTTTTTTATCATAGAATTATACTATCGAACAAAATGTACAAAAATCTCTAAAAAGTTTTACTCTTCATTTAATATTAAAAAATATTATTCTCTTTTCTCATCTCCCCATATTTACTTATTGATATGTATATGTATCTATCTATGGAGATGTATAAATACTAAATACTTCCATTTCTAAATGAAAACAATGAAAAAAAATCTAATATTTTTTTTTAATTTCAATATTAATAGTTTACAAAAACAAAAAAGGTTTATTTTTTTGTTTTATAGTTTTGTTATAATTAAAGAGGAATAAAATATCTGTTAGATATTCTTGCATGGTTCAGTGAATATTCATAGACAGTTTCAACAGTTTTTTAATCGTTAAAATATTCTTTTATTATTCTGTATATAAACTTGTACATATGTTTCATCATCATTGGTACATATGTACATTCATATGTACATCTATATTGTATAGTACTGTGGATCTCATGGTTCGAGTTAGCCCATTATAATATTATGTGATTTTTTTTTTAATTTTTAACATTTACCAAAGAAGTTTTTACATTTATAGGCATTATAATGATCTAATAATGAAATTCGTGTATCTATATTTATATAAATATTTTATAAATACAGTGAATGTTACATTGAATGACCGAAATCTTGTTTTTTTTATTTTTTTTTTTAACTAGGATTTGATATTTATACATATTAAGAATATTACTGATAATTAAAATTCTTGTACTTTCATGTTCTAAGTTTTAGTACAAGTGTTATGTGCTAAATTTTTGTACTAAATTTTAGTACATATAATTTAGTACTAAAATTTAGTAAAATTATACTAAAATTTAAAATAACCTATTTTTGGATTTTCAATTTTTAGAATTTTGTATTTGAGTGTTTGTAATTAATTTATTAAGTAGAATGATAATAATAACACACATTTTTTCGAATGTATATAAAGAAGTAAAACCAACAGTTTGTGGCAATTTTCAAGAAGCCAGTAACATTTTTTTTTTGCCAATTTTAATTAATATTGGAAATTGAGTACAAAATATAAAATAATTATTTCGAAAAATTATTCAAAAGTTTCATTTGCTTGCAAGTACTTGCAAAATTGCAATTTGTGGGGACATGATCCGGTTTTTGAAAATTTTCGGAGCAGAATAATTTTCGAAATTTTGTACTTTAATTTTTTGGTTCAATTTATTTTTACATACATATGTATATAGCTATACCTAAATTATAATCCGTACTTTTATATGTATACACTATTTCACATGCACTATATGAATTTTTATAGAAAATTAAAATTGTAGAGAATTAATTATTAAAAATGAAACACAAAAAAAAAACCAAAAACAAAATTTCTTTTTATATGCAGACATAGAACTATTATAAAATATTCATTTCGATCTAATCTGTACATTCCCACACACATCCGCACACGCACACAATATTCATTTATATTATTATTTTTATTATCTATTTCTAAAAATAAGTAAAGAGATTAGTGTTGCCGCTTTTATTATTGCGGCATTTATAATTTACGGAAAGAAGAAAAAAAAAATCGGAAAAAAAAAACCAAAACAAAATTAAAAAATAAGGGAATATGTTTTAGTTTTGTACGTACGTCTCTTGTGATAACATAAAATCTAAAAATCTAAAAATCAAAAAAAGTGAAAAATAAAAAAAACTTAATGGTTCTTTTAACTAATTTCATTTGTATTCGTTTCATAAAAATTGTATATTGTATGTATAATAGTGTGTACAAAATATAAAATTAAAATGAAAAAATACAAAAGATAAATTGAATATGGGAAAAAAATAGAAGAAATAAATAAGAATCACAAAAACACAAAAAAAATATATGATAAACGATATTGTGATGTTTAGCCGCTTGATATCAGCGCCGTCACAAGTAATATTTTTAAAAATTAAAAAATCATAGTCAAAAATGAATAAAATTTTTCTAAAATATTAATTTTTATACTATATAAACATATTTATATTATTCCTCTATAAGCATGCATGTATATAAGAGCCTATGACTATAATATGAGTACTATGTATGTGTGTATATATGATGAGTAAGGCAAGTTGTATGAATAGTTTTATATTTTTATTATACATAGAAAATGCTGACCGGTTAGTTTGAGAAAAGAAAAAATTCACGCAATTTTTATTTTTATTATATTATTTTTTACGTTTTAGTTTTTTACGTATTTTATGAATAAATAATTTACCTGAATATATTTTAACTGAAGTATATTTCTTTTGGATTACGTACTTAATTTAATTTACATATGCATGTATGTATATGTATGCATATAGAGCTATGCATTTTTAGTTTAATGCTTTTTGAATATGATGAGTCAAAATTTTTCTACACTATAATGTAAGTATGTATATAAAAATTTATGCATATGAATATAAAATAAACATAGATAACATACTATAGATAAAAATAGATATTTATTAATATATATGTATATATAAATACATGTATATTACATGCATACATAAATAATATTAAAATAAATTTTTATGCTGATCTGATAGTAAGTAGATTTATGCTTGAGTGAAATTTATGTAAATAAAAAATTTTTTTTGTATACATGCACATATATACAATAAATACATATGTATATGAAAATGCATTTTAATTTTTATATAAAATTTTTAGTTAATAAAATTAATAATAGAGTAGGTATGTATTAAAATTTCAAGTTTAATATATTTTTAATTAACAGTATATACATATATATATGTGCTTATAATGAGCGTAAATACTCTGAGAATAGGCTATTCATATACATATATGTACATTGCCTAAGCATATACATATATGCATTTTTGTTATTTTAAATAACAAAAATAAATTAATTGTATGTCATTATAAATTTTCCGGCCAAGTTTAGTGAACTTTCGCACGTCATATTGTTACTAAAATTTCTTTTCAACAGAACATTTCTACTATTAATTAAGTAATTGTATGGCGATTTTAATAATATTGGGAGATTTTTAAAATCATATTTAGCATTTGGGGATATTATTATTGTGCTTGAACTAAATTTAATAATTTTGTAAATAATTTTAACATATTTGCTACTTTAAGAATGCAAATAAATTAATACCAATAAATTAGTTGCTGAAACTAGGAAATTAATTAAATGATAAGTAAATCAGGATTAAGCTGACAATTTTAGAAATTTCATATTTTTCATTAACACGCATTGATTTCGTAACTTTCTACCTTATAACTGCAACTGTCATCTTTATAAGATTTAATTGGTAATTAAAAATGTAGTTCTTATTAGTAAATATAAAGAAAAAAAATTTGAACTTTATGATGAATCGGAACTAAAATTGGAACTTCGTTTAATGTAGATGAGATTCACTTGTTCTCATATGTTACGTAAAAATCCAATCAAAATTTTATTAATTTCAATACTATTAAGAGCTCTTCACTAAAAATAAGAAATTATATTTAAAAAAATCCAATCATAATATTAAGTGTATTGAATTTTGAACTGGATATGCTTCTTATTTTATATATGCTACATAATTATGTCTCTAAACTAAACTCTGTAGTTGTACTAGAAACAACTAAATTCTGTAGTTGTACTAGAATAATTTCGATACTTGTATAAATTTTAAAAAAGAGTTAATATTTGTAAGTTTGTTGGTTGTTGAACTGTTGTTATTGTAATTTTAGAAATGGAAGCTCTTGTCATATTGAATTTTGTGTTAATTTTACTATTTTGAAATAGTTAATTGGGGAAGTTATTGATATCATAATTTAAAATATTCAAAGTACAAATGTATTTAAGATACTTCAATCACTGATACGAAATCTAGGTCAAATAAATTATATTTTTATGGAGTGATCCTATAATAAGTATAATATTTAATGTAATTAAATTTTAAAAAATAAATTCCAATATAATTAAATTACAAATAAATAAAGAATTTATTAAGTTTAAATAAACAAAAGAAAAAAATAAAATAAAAATTTCACCTGAAAATTAAAGGAAATCTAATGGCGCCAATAAAATATTTTATTTGTAAAAATTTTCTAAATGAAAATTTCAAAAATTCAATAATAATTGTAGAATTTTTTTATTTAGCCTTTGTAGAAAAAATTAATTTACAATTTTTATTGTTTATATTTTTTTTCTATTTTACATTTTGATTTGTTTATTTTATTGAAAGAGGAACAAAGAAAAAAAAACGTTCGTTCTCCTCACTTTTCAATGAATTTTCCACTTATTTACTTCATTCGTTTTAATGTAAATAAGCAAAAGTATTTACAGAAATTTGTAATTTTTAATAGTTTTCTCCCGAAAAAAAAAAATTCTGCGGAGGTTACACTTTTTGACGTAAAACATTTTCGCAAAAATTATATTTTGACGGACATTTTATTATACTGGAATATTATTTATGAAAAATCTTAAAAGTTTACCTACGTAATAATTATTATAAATTTTTGAATGTCCTTGTATTAAGTTTTGTTTTATTTATAATTGAATTCCTTTCTTTTTTTTTGTTGTCCTTGTTGTTGTTATACTTTATTGTTTATAATTTTTTTAAAAAAATATTATATTTCATTTTGTTATAAGGGGTTTGTTTATCTGAGTAAATTTTCGAAGTTATTTTGGGGAGTTCTTAATTTATGAACTTATTAATTACGTAATAAGTTGAAATTTGAACCAATAAAGATAAATATGTAGTCAAAATACATATATAAATTTGGCCTCTTATTTTATGTAAAAACTATAAAATTTGCATACTTTTAGGCATATTTTACAGGTTGATTTTAATACATCGTCATTTTTATGTAGTTCCATTCTTGTTTGTATTTGCTAATATTTATTTTTACATATTATGTGCCATAAGAAATTATGTAAAAACCAAGAACTTTGCAAGAACTTCAAACTGCAACGAATTCTAAAATACTTGCTCTGAAAAATGTGACGTAACGTATAATATAATACTACCTATACATTCAAAAGATCGATTTAATTTATACATTTCTGGAAAAGGTCTGGTACATAAATTGAGATAAACAAATTGAGATACAGAATGAAATCATTTTATTTGTGTTCCTAAAAGTATGCATTTTTTTATAACTCATATTTGATTGTAAATAATTAGATTTATTTCGATTACATTCTTAATTAAACATTTTTATTTTTATCTTATCTTATCTTTAATGTTTGCTACTAGATTCTACATTGACTATAAGAATACACGAGGGATATTTTGAAGGTTTGTTATTTTGTGTTATATAAAGAATAATGAATAACCACGTCGTCACAGCTTTAGACTAGAGTTGCAAAACTAGAATTGCAGAATTAGAATTTTTGATTCTAACGTTAGGATTTACAAAGTTTATTTTGTGGAAATAAAAATTTAAATAAAATCATTTTCTTATAAATGACCCACTTTTATCATTTCCAAAAAAAATTTCTTAATATTCAAATGAATAATTTTATTTTATTTTTTTAAAGTGCTTCATTTGAACTTAAATTCATTTATTTAAGTCGTAATTATAGAACATTTTTTTTTTAATTTAATAATAAATAAAAAAAAAATCAATGGTTATTTTTTCTTTCTATTATTCTATTATTCTGCGGAGAATGTGACGAGGTAACAACAATTCAATTGGAGTGGAGTCTGTATAAATCACATTTTGTTTTCTTTTATATTTTTAACATTTTTATAAGCAATCAAAATAGATATTCCAATACAATTGCATTCATTTCTTATAAAGCTACAAATAATAAAAATAATGGTTAAAAATAATATAAAAAAAAATTTTTTTCTTTTTGCAAAAAATGTTACTGACATTATAGTCTTATAACAGTCAACATCTCATGATGAGGTAACAAAAAGAAAAACAACAATAACGACAGAAATGCTCTTATAATTTAATGATAAATTTGCTAGACTATAATAAGAGTCAGACGGCTTTAATGTACATATGTATATGATTTAGGTATACATATGAGAATGGCTAACAATAAAGTGGAAATAATTGTATATATAGAAGCACGTTTGCATATATGTTTGTTTGTAAGGTTTTTATATGTTCACATAATTGAAACAAAAGTACTCCAACAAGAAATTGTGTTTTTTTTTTTATTTTCTTCATCATTTATTTTTTATATTACTTATACCTGAATTTATTTTTACCTGCAGTAAATTCAAATAATATTATTAAAACAGGTATCTAGCTACCTACATCATACCCAATAAATATTATATTTAAACATGTGCTTATATACACAATATATTTGTTTATAGTATAAAAGAGAATTTTAATATTTGTAACAAAATCAATCTATGTATGTATGTACGTATGAGATTTTTATTTATCACAAATACTATTATAAAAACAATATTTACCATTTGCTTACTTGAAAAATTCTTTAATCTCGTGAGCAGCTATGAAAGAACAATGTGAATATGGTTGATCATCAGTAAATCTTAAATAATAATTAGATTTCTTTTTATTATGACAATTTATTTTTTTAATTTTAACCATAAAAATATCAATTTTACGTCATTTTACTGCTTCAGTGACAATATGGGAATGAAAAATTTTTAATATAATCAATTAATTCAAATAATAATAATGTTGTGGAATACTATGGGTATGAAGCTGTCAGGATATTTAAAATATAAGAAAATTTATCATCTTCGAACATGGAAGGTAAAAAAATGTGTAGGTACTTACATTTGAATTTTATATGATTACCGTAATTAGAATATAAAATTAAAAAAAAAGTCCGAACTACTCCGAATACTATGATATTCCGAATCAGGATTTCGTTTTAAGTGATTGATTGTGCATTTTGGAAATAGCGAAAACTAATTAATTTAATTTTATTCAATTTATTGAAATACTTAGAATCTCTCATTTAAGAAAAAAAAATTCGGATTAAGACTTTACTTAATCAGATTCTTAATTTTTTATTTATATTTTTCGTATTTTCAAATAGATTCTTAATTTTTCGGAAATTACATTTGCAATATTGTAAAATATAAAAAATTTTAAAGTATCCCTTGCCCAAAAAAATGCATTAACTAAAAAAATCGGCTTTCGGAGAAAACTCCGAAAATGTTTCAAATCTAATATTCAAATCAATTTTTATAATGATATTTTTTTATAGTATTTCAACTGTATAAATATTTATAACAGTTGATTGATAAATATTTGAAAGCTAATTTCTTATAAAGAAATTAGGATATTAAAATTTTTAGAGCTTAGAGTATATATTTGTATGGTTACATGCAGCGATATGAGATATCAATTAAATCTGTGTGACAAAACAATTTTAAAATTTAAAAGAATAACTAAAAAATGGACAATGATTCCTTCAAAATTTGAACATCTCTGTTACCAACTGATCGTATTTACTCTATATTTAATAATGATATTAAAAATGTTATTAAATTTATTTATACAAGTATACCAAGAAATTTTTTTAAAGGAAATCTAATATCTTCTTATATAATTTGCACATGATTTCCTTCATTTTTTATTACTGAAATTTTTGCTCTCATAAAATCTTTTTCGACTGACACCTGTTTTTGCACCTGTTTTCCTCATATCAAAAAAAATTTAACTTAAAGTAAATTTTATATTATTATATTTTAATTATAATTCAATTAAAATTATAAAAATATTATGTATAGCAATCTGTATACGCTATTATTTAAGTACATTTAAAATTATACCAGGAATAAGATTTAACTATGAGATATTTATAATGGGAAACTAAAATATATACATTTATATATAATTGGTATTTATTTAGGAAGTAGCGTGCATTTTAAGTGTATTCGTGCATTAAAAAATTAACAAATCATGTATGTACTTATGTTTAAAACGTGTGAATATTTATGTATTATAGGTAATAATGTTTTTTTATCTAGAGTTCCTCGAACATTTTATTATGTATCAAAAAAATTAGCATGATTAATTTGTAAAAAATTTTAAATTGAGTTCCTTTTGAATAATGGAAATAATATTTGAATATTATGTCAGTATAATATTAAACTTAAGAAGCAAAATTAATGATAATTTTAAAGTATTGCAACAAATTTGAATTTTCTTAGTCGTTCTGTCCGTTACCAAAACTTAAATTTCAGCTTGGATATCCTATTAAAATTGAAAAATGTCAGAAATTTCTTTCATTAATTAATTGGACGACTGTACTTTTTCAATAATTATATTTCGTTTCGGCATAGTTCATTTAACAATACATTTTTGGATAATGTGAAAATCTCCAATTTTCTGTTCTTCTTTTCTTCAGAAAATTTTCAAATATTTTAATGAATCTACGATTAAATTACATTTATTCCCATTCATATAAAATTGTTGCAGCTACATAATACATATGTATACACTACATTTATTAGTTTTTTTCAAATAATAACTTCAATTTCTCCATACACAATATGAACATATCTTCAAATTAAATTTCTAAGTTAAAGAAATGACATTGACCTTTTAATTTAATAATCGCATTTAATTTAAAATTAAAAATATATTTTTCCATTATTCAAAATAATCTTGAACAATATTCAACTTTGAAGTTCAATAAAGTTCACATGCATTTATTTATGGTGTATTTATGTTATATACATTACAATTTAACGTAATACAACGTAACGTAATGTATATAATATAAAACGCATACATTATGCAATAGAAATATTAATGATAAATACGTCCATGTAGATAGGCACATAATTTTCTTTAAAACTTCAATTTAATGTCAGATACTACATATATTTTCCTAATATAATTTATGGGAACCAAAACAGAAATCAATAAGCATAAGGAATCATGTTGTATGAACTTAACAAATTCACGGGAAAGCGTCATTATAATATATATATGTATGTAATTGAATTGGATGGAAGGGAGGACAGGGTTGTCTCTATAAAAGATTTAAAATGTACATAATAAGATTAAAAATAAATTAACAAAAGTAGATAGACATAAGAAGGAGAAAAAAAATAAATGTACATACACAAATATTGTAAATATGCAGTTATTTATTCGTATAAATCTTAATATAAGATTGTATGTATTCACAAGTACCTACATACATATAGTTAATATAATTATGTCTCCTGTGGGCTATATATACCAATATTCATGCGATTGTTAATGCACTAATATACTTTTTTTTTATTGTATATGCATGTGTCGGGTATAGCCGTTTTTGCCTTAGAATTTTCTACAAATAAAAAAAAAAACATTCTAGAATAATTGGAAATAGAGTCCAATTCCTTTCGATTTTTATATTTAAAGTGAACTTTATTTATGGCGTACAGTATAATATAAAATGCATAAAATAAGTAGATTGTGTGTACATTGTATAACATTTTAAATATATTTTTTATTTTTGTTTTATATTGATCGTGTTCACTTGAAAACAAGTTCTCCAATAAGAAAAAAATCATATTCAATTCGCTGTAATCATGCCTATAAATATCTACAACATTAAGACTTTTTAAATTCACTTTAACTTACCCATTTAATACTAAATACACACATTCAGTTATACAAAATTGAGTACGTTCGGTGGCAATAAGACAAAACAATCTAATCCAATAATAATTGTTTTGTGAAGTAAATTCGAAATTAAGAATGTTAAAAACAATTTTACGAAAATTTTACTTGGTACTTCTCCTGCTAAAGATAACAAGTTTTGCCTTTTGACTGTTCGTAGTAGCAAAACATAGTAGATTGTAGATTGTAGATTTTTGAGTGAACTGAGTGGGAAAGTAGGACCCCCGCAGCTACTGCAGGCTGTAAGTTTTTCCAAAAAAATAATTTAATGAAATATTTTCAAGATTTTTCTTACTTTTTGACCATTTTAGAATTTTCCCAATTGAGTACTATTTAGCTAGATTATAGTTTTTAAGTTTAAATATCATAATGACTCGATTTAGGCAGTTCTTCCTTATTGCCACAGATATATTAAAGAAAAAACAATACATTTTGTATGTGTTAACAATTTGTATATATACTTATATGCAATTGTGTATCTGTATATATAGCATAATTATTATTTCATATAAAATAATACACCACGATGATTACTGAATCTCACCACGTTTTTAAAACATGCACCGTACGAGACGATCAATTGATCAATTTGCTTTTATATTTATAGTTTTGTATATATGACATGATCATATGGTCGTAAAGTAAAATATCTATAGATACACAAACACATACATGCATTTTGTTTAGATCTAAATAAATGTGCGCAACATAATCATTTACATACACATATACATGTGTGTATGCATATAAATATAAAATAGCTTTAAAAATTATGCGCATAAATTATAAATGAAACGATTGAATAAGCATAAAATTAAAAATTGAAAAAAAAAATCGAAGTATCTTGTGTTTACTTTTTTGTTAGATAAATATATATATGCATGTGTGCATAATATGTAACTATTATGTATATATTAATAGGAATACTCGTATAATGTAACAACACAATTTCATATAACTATAATTTTTTTGTATATATGCAATAATTAGGTAACCCAAATGTTCAACATTTTTTTTTATTATTTTTTTTTTCGGATAAGACAAGGATCATAAGTCATAACAAGTTTTTTTCATATGGACCATAACGAACTATGAGTGTTGCAAAGGAATTGAGTTGTAGGACGATTTTTTTTGTGTACTAACATGAGGACAATTAAATTTCTGATGGCATCCATCAATTTATTAGTGTAGTAATAGCGGAAAATGATGATTTATTAATTCAATCTCAAAAGATCATCTAAAAATGGGATCAGGATCCTTTAATTTAACCATTAAATTGAATTGTCATTAATTTATAGTTAGAGGATTCAAAAGTTGATGTTTCTGAATCATGACCGCTAACGTTTTTTTTATAATATTAATATTTTGTCACCTACCAATTATCGGTCAAAATTTGCCCCTTGATATTATAAACTTCACAAAGCTTAAATAAAGCAATAAATTAGAAATAAAGTAAGCAATAGGTGAGTGAATTGTCTTCGAATTAAGAAATTAGTATTACTCGTATATCTTTATACTTTGATAAAAATAGGTCCAACATTCTTGGCATTAGGTACAATTTTTCTTTTAATTACTATATTCTACTAAAAATTCTTCCTTTCAATAGTATGCGTTTACTACATTAATTGGTAATGAGAAAATTATTTCAATAGAGCACCATTTTCATTATTTAGGCTTAAAACAAAACAAAATCTCTAATTTCTAATGGAAAGTATATGAACAAAATATGTTTATAGCAGATTTAAGTTATACAAGTATGATGAGTTTTGAACTCAGTGACATTCCTCGAATGACAACACTGAATAAGAAACAATTAGTAATGTAATTCGAGCATTTTCAGCGGGTATAAGAAAGAATTCTAATGTCATGCAATAATATTGCAGGTGTTTTGAATTTTAAATTTCTTTTATTAGTAACACTTTTAATATTAAAAATTGGTGATTAATAATTGGTTAATTATAGGTAACACTTCATGTTTTCCAACAATTTAAAAGAAGAAAATTGTACTCAATTTATGTACTTATGTTGCAACTTATAGGAAAAAAAAAGTAAAAAAAAATGCGATGTTGCATTTTACATAATTTTCTATAAGAATGAGAGAGAAAACAAAAAAAAAAATTTATTTACCCTTTTCTTTATTGTTTTTTAATTCCCTTTCCTTATTATATGGAGTTAACATTTTTTTTTTTGTAAATTTTCAGTCGGTCTGATAACCCATACATTCACTCTTTAAAATTATAAGTGTCCATCATTGTGTATGGAAGCTTAACAGCCAGCATAAAATACTCTTCTTTTCTTCGATTTTCTTATTTGTGTGATGATGGTGATGATATAGAGAATGCATCTGATCTGCATGTATTGGTATATGTAATTATATACCTATATTTAATATAATATAAAAGGGTATCTTACTCTGTTCAATTTATATAAGAATCAAGATAAAAGCAAAAACTGAATCAAAAAATAAAACACGAACTCATCGTTGATTTTTTTTTCATATTTCAATGATCATTAGTTAGGTATATAGAAGCAGATGAAATGAGAATAGAATCAAATATATACATGCATTCATATAGATAGAGTATATATACATAATATAAATATTTTCTATATTCACCGCTTATTATATAAGAAGTAGTACGGTATAGAATAGATAGATATTAAAATATTATATAAGAAGAAAATGTTATGTTAGTATTTTTTATATCAAAGGATTGATGCTACATTTTGATGATTTAATAATGACAATAGGCAGAATGGAAGACATAAAACAAAAGCGAGAAAAAAAATGAATTCTTTTGTTCTTTCCACTTTTTATCGCTTTACAATAATGTTAATTTTATAATAAAGCGCGCCAATAAGGTGAATAAAGGTTGATGCTATGTTGTCATATTTAAAAATATTAATATTATGTTGAAAATTATTTTTTATAACTTTACAATGAAGTAGTAAGTACTTACCACGTGAAAAAAATACAGTCTGGTTATAAATTTTGTAACTAATATAGTATAACAGAAAGTGGTACACTCTTATTGTCTAGAAAACAAGGTTCTATATTTATTGATTGCTTCCAACTACTCTTTTAACGTAAGTGGAACGCAAGGAATATAAAATAAAATAGCGACACTAATAAAAGTTCGTAATATGAGTGAGTTTTACTTTATAATTTAAACGTCTTGCAATATTTTGAGAAAATTTTATAGTTTCACGACATCTTCAAGAAAAGTTGTAACTAAGTTTAAAAGTTTTAACTAGTAGCTGTGAATTCCAAGTGCTTTTTGACTTCTATAAAGTTTGTAAATCGCCGCTTAGAATACATTTTTAGTTAATTTGATTTTCGAAACTCAAATTTGAATAAAATTTTCGAAAAAACAAATTTTATTCAAATGAATTTTAAATGCTGTCGTTTCTTACTTCCTCTTTGTGCCTGTATGTCAAATTTGCTCGAGAAATCTTGAGAATTAGTTCTAACGTTTGCAACACAAAGAAAATCTGCAAGTGCATGCAGATTTACATAAGCTTGTATTCGTCATGAATGTGGAAGCTTAAAGCGCCCATGAATAGTCGATAGTACCTAGAGTCAATATTGATTCTAATATTGAGAATAAATTTGCTTAAATTTACTTAAAGCAAATAGTACAAGGTAGGTTTTTCAGAAATGAAAATTACTAATGTTATACATACATCTTACACACTATATGTGGTGCATAAATATAACTAACATTTCCTTTTCTTTCGTTAGAAACGAACAACTTAATACGAAAAGTTTAAAATTGAATATTTTTTTGTATTCACTTTGTAAGTTTGTGCTATAAAGTATAATTGGTTGTTCTTAGAACTAACAAAATCAAAGAAAGTTTAAATACCCACTTTGTTATGTATAATAGTGTGTATATAAATACTCGTAATTCGGTTGAAATAAATAACGTAATTTAATTAGAGTTTTTCAACTTTAAATAAACTTTAAATTTCTTTTAACACTAAAAATTTTCCACATACAACGCTAAAATCCAAGTATTGTGGTTTGAATTTTAAGGGTGTGACCGACATATTTATTATTAAAATTATATAAAAAGTTGCATGATAAGCTTGATAATATAAAAAGAAAATTTATTTTTTAATTTTGTTAAACTTCTATAATAATATAAATCTACGTTGGTAATATTGAATTTCAAATGAAGAAAACTTGAAATGAACTTTTTAATAAGATGAACTTATGATATGAGAAGGTATATTTGTACACATAATTGTATCAATACACATATACATATATATATATTGTATTTACTTATTTCTTATATGAAGAATGTAAACAGTGACGAATCATTTTAAATGCCAATTTTACGCGGTCTTCAAAATTTCTTGTTTACTTTGAAATATCAAAGTTTTCTATTCGAGAAAAGGTTGTTACAAAGAAAATAAAGAGCAGCATTATCAACGCAAAAATAATAAATTTTCACAACGTCATTGTTGACGTGACATTGTATTTTGCATTAGATTGCGAAGAAATTGAATGTTAAGAGTATAGACGTCTGTTGCGGTCATCAGAATGTCATTGCCCTGAGAGACTTGGATAATTTATTCCACGAGGACTTGTTTTTGTAGGTAGGAATAACACTTTTTGGCGGGTCCATATAGCTTAGATAAGGTTATTTTTTGTAGCTATTATTCCTGGCATGACAAAATTAATTTTAGAAACTCCAGCAAAATACATACACTGTTACATTTTCTTATAGGTTTTATGCAAAACAAGAAGAGCGTACCAGTAGAAAACCAGTAACTCTAATTCCTTGGCCGTATATTTTTTCTCAGATTTCAAAAGAATGTTTTATTGTTCGGGATTCTAAATGACAGCTAGTTCTTGTATAATTCATTCCGCCATTGTATACAAATATGCACATATCGTTTCAGTATAAAATATGTGTATGCACTCACATAAAGATGAGTTCCTTTTATTGTATTTTAGATTTTTAATGACCGTATTCATATTCATACGTACATCCATATATGAATGTAAGTGTTCAAATGTGTAAGAATGTGTGTGTAAGTCCCTTTAACCTGAGATAGTTACAAATATTACTGTAGTACATAATATGTAAGTTAAGAATATTATTTGTGTAAGGTTATTATAGTTGTATTGCAAAGTTAACCTACCTTTTTGATGTTTTCATTTTTTCATAAAAATTTTCAAAGGTAAAGAAAAAAAAAATATTTATAACATGTATTTTTGTTGTTACCGTTTTATTTTTTACTTTTTGTTAAAGGTAAGTTAGTTAAGGTTCTAGTAATTTGCTTTTTCTTACATAGCATACAAGTATATTATGTGATGAGTGCCTTTTGTGTATGAATTTATACATTATTCTTTGTTACATTTTGTTAATTTTGTTATATGTACTGAAAAGGATGAGGTGAAGGACCTTTTTGAATGGTGAGGTTGAAAGTGGAATATATTGTTATAAATATGAATAATATGCATATACATATATATTGTGTATATATATGTATCAAGCTCTTAAAAAGGCATATAAGAATAATCTGATTCTGTTTCTCCTTTTTATTTAAGAAATCTTTTATATTTTCTTACCTGCCTTTTATAATTCACTTATATTTCATAAGAAAACAGAACAAGTTTGTTTTTTTGCGTTGATCATTTTTATAGTTTTTTTTTGTTTGTTTTTATTCTAGTTGCCATAATATTCTAACAACGTTTCGAAACTTAAAAAAAAATGAATTTATTTTTTTCTAATGTCTTTTGTTCCGTTTTGTTGACTCGAAATCAGAATTGATGTTTATGTCTTTTTATACCCAATACCTTAGTTTGTAACCAGTTGAAGGAGCAAGCAGTCGTCTGTGGTATAAGCACGCATATATTATATTTTTTGATTTAGAGATGTCCGTCTATTCGCCATAATTATAATTTAAGCGAAAAGAGTAAACACCACCAAACTGTCTGCCAAGCACGGCTGTTACTGAAATTATATCAATTCAAATAACGAGTTCGGGTAGGTGCCATACAACTCAAAAAGATAATTTCAAGTGTTCCAAAAATTAATCAAATTATAGTTATAGTCGAAAGAGCAGAATTATAATTTGCACACGTCTCGAAAATTTTAGCTCATTAGGTTTTGATATTGTAATCAGATTGTCTTAGTGCAGGGTGTAATTTGGTCCGTTAAGGTCGATTGTAGAATTTTCACTTAATATTTTTAAACGGTACTAAGGTATATTGTTGTATTCTATTTACTGGGTGAGCCGAATATTCAAATTTCTGCTATTTAAAACTAAACTTAACTGATCCGAAAAGTGGCAATATGAAATTAAATTGTTCGCAAGAAAAGGAGTTAAAACGCAAATTTAATTATGGCATTGTGTGTTCTAGTGTAAGTAGTAAATTGAAAAGTAACTGCAATTTAATACTTACACTAGAGTATAAGTATAAGTATTTATACTTATACTTATACTCTAGTATAAGTTATAATTTGATGCGGATAAGTAGACTGATCCCTAAATCAGCTCCGGAAATGAAATCTGTCAATATATTCAATCAAACCTCTTGAAGTCAATGGAATAAAGTTTAAATAATTTGATTTTATTTGTTCTAAACCAATGTAGACAACATTCTAATATCGCCAAATATGATATAAATGGTATAAATGGTCAAATATGGTATAAATATCGGAACAAGAGCTAGAGACATTTTTCTAGCTCTTTTTCCGATATATTTATGGTAACAAATTTAATATAAGTCCTAAGAAACGGAAAAAAATTGAAATGAGCTTTAGAAGATGGAAATCAGTAAATAACTCTTGAAAACTATTTTCTTACGAATTTCTCGAGGATGAGACACTTCTTATACATAATCATCTATGTATGTGTACGTGTAGATGCATTTTAAAAATATACTGGATACTTCTTTAGAAAAGTGTGACTAATCTGATGCTCGATTTTTTTTTCTTTCAACAAGCAGGATATAATATAATTTGGGTTCGATATTTTTAAATCTAAGTATAAGTTAATATCTATATACTTTAAGTTGGCCCAGATTTTATGATTGGATTTTAAGGTTATCTTCCTTACTTCTGAGTTTTTTTTTGCTGTTGTCAACAAATATGTACTTATATTATAGTTATAAACATTTATGATATATTATAAGTATGTGTTAATGTATATATACAAACATATTATTGTGAGTGTAGAAGTGATAATAATTTTATTACAAGTGTATTTGTTGTTATCTATAAATAAATTTTATAACAGGTAAGAAACAGTTATGCCAAATATACACACAAACTCATAATTTAAGATTATTTTGATGTTTATTTCATCCGGTATTTTAGGATACTTTAACATTTTGTTTGTAATAGGTTATGTTTTGAATTTTAAAGTGAAATTCCCGAAAAGGTGTTTCTCCTTAATATATCATTTTTTTGTATTTAGGTACATTTAATGTATTTTTGTTAATTGAAATATGTGTGTTATATTTTAAAAGCATGACGTAATTTGACTTATAAGAATGACATTAAATGGCATTAAGTCATTTACAAATGACAATATGTAAAGAGAACTGGAAATTCAAAGCTTACCGTATTTAAAAATTGCACATGTTACAACCTATTTCTTGTGGCATTACAGGATAGAGAGACCTGTTGCACTATTGCTTCTACTATTGCATTTACTTTTTAATTTTTTAAAAAAGTATTTGCTCTTTTTAGTACAGCTGATAAATGTTTTGACCCTTGGTACGACAAGGAAATGGAAAGTTTTTGATTATTTGATTAAAAAATAGTCGTTCTTACTTAGTATTTTAAGATTCCGCTTTTAAGTTTGAAATAAGTTTCTTATTGTGATGGAATATGGAGTTTTTAGAAAGAGACAGCCTATAAAGCCGATAGGGGCTATAGAGGCTAATAGGGTAAAGTTAATAGGAACATAAATTTTTTCTAGTTTTTTTTCGCAATTTAAAAAGAAAAAATTTAAAAGATTTTAGTGTACTCAGTGTTTCGTATTTTAGTCATCTAGCTAATCATTATGAAACCTAGGTTTTTTTTTTCGATTTCATATGTAAATTAAATCATTTAGGATTTAAATAACAATTTTTTCAAGTGTCACTTAATTTTAATAAGAGAATCAAATTTAATTTAATAGATCAGATATTTAAAGGTAAAACTATTGGAATTAGAAAACCCATAGAAATTAATTTAATTGTAATAAAATTTAAAAAAAAAAAAAATCGGTAATTACTAAATTTGCTTTCTTCCTTTAAAATTAAAAGTTGGTGTAAATAAGAGCCGTAGATTTAATATTAAATATTTACCTATATAAAAAAGGAATTTATTTTACCAATTTTATTATGTAAAAAACTCTGTGTAAATTTCATCATCATTAAATCAATTGAAACCCCATTAAGGATATTTAATTATATTTGCTATTTTTATTGAAATCTTGTTATACACAGCGCAATCAATATTTTTACGAAATTCTTTTATTCTTAATTACTTTTATAGGTTAATATTGTTATATTTTAAAATTCAAGTTAAATATACATTTATATATACAGGGTAATTCTGAAAAATATACAACTTTCCGGACTGGGTGCCAAATCTCAAGAGTTTCAGCGTTCCAGGGATTTTAATGAATTTTCAGGAAATTTTTACTTATCCAAGTTTTTTTTTTGAATATAACTTTCGTCGCAACTTCAAGCGAAGAGTTTCTGAAAAGCCTAGTAAAGGGCTTAAAATAAACATGCTGGTTGGTTTCTGTATTTTATGTACCTTCGGAATACCAAGTATTCGAACTTTAGGGAAAATCAAATTTTTCTCTTGCTTTATTTTTTCAGTTTTTTCTAACTTGATAATTTCGTAAGAAATTTTTCAAAACCTCAAAAATTTTTTTATAGAATTGTTGAAATCCCTGGAAATCACGAACCCTTGAGATTTGCCACCCAGTCCGGCACAAATGTTTTACCCATTTTCGATCCTCTATCGAATGGTATATGTTGTTGTATACATTACAGAATCAGCCGGTATACAAATGTATGTCTTATGTATATGTGCATGTAATGGAAGATGATGGTACGAAGCAAGTCACTTTAAGGAATCCTCTTAAAATAAATAAAATTTTTTTTGTTGTTTTTATGATCTTTTTCACTTTTAACATTTTTTCTCTTTTGTTTCTGATGTAAGAAAAATCATCATGATTAATAAAATAAAAATTTCTATGTACTTATTTTATTCATTCTTCTTTTTTTTTTTGTAAAATTTACGAGTAATTCAAGAGTTTAAAAGGAATTGACATTAAGCAAGAAGTGTTTGTGTGCTACTGTAATGTTATTATGATTTTATTATTGCCATATAAAGTTATATTCGCAGAGTATTCGAAGAACGTATATTCAAGAAATAATGCTCTCCGAGAATATATGATTACAAACGCTTTATGATGGTAAATATATGAATTCTGTGTAATGTTGATGTGATCCACAGAATCTTCGCATAACTTAAAACTTAGTTGATAATAGAAATTATTTAGATCTAGCTTAGAATTTCCGTATAGTGTAAATATAATAGTTCCGCATAATCAAATGCATTTAGTTTATACTAATAATAGCACACTTAGTTTAGTACTAAGCGGATATATTCAGCTTCAAAAGTTATTTTAGGAAAATCTCAAGCTATTATTAGTTCTTAAGTGTAACATAAATTATGTCAATAGCAAGATGGTTTATTTAAAAACAGTAAGATGCAGGAAATCCCGGAGTAGTAATGATCTAATTTATTATCATTTATGCAAATATTACAGAGTTGACTTGCAGAATAACTGCCTGTTTTCGTTTTTATAAAAAAAATTTATAAAAATTCTTAATTTAATTAGAATCTTTAATTTTTCTTTAATTTTTTAATTTTATACATATAGATATACAAATACATATACATATACTATACATATATTTAATCATTTCTGATTTAAATTGAAATGATAATAATTATTGATTTTTTTCTTTTTCACACCCACCCCATTAAATTATAATAGATCAAAAAATAAAAGAAAAGCCTTAATTTTTCTCTAACATTAACATCATTTACTAGATTTCCAAGAGAAAAAGAATTATAAAAAATATGCTTATTACTTTATCATGTTAGTTTGTCGGTTCATCTGTTTTTCTGCAGTGATAAATTTTCATCGGTTCTCCGTCTTATTCTCCATAAATTCTATTTGTGAAAGTACTAAAAATTAAGCTATTTTCTGGCAAATTGTGATGTCAAACTACATGCTTTTTTATATTTGACAGTATGCGAAATAAATTTTTTAATTTGACATTTTTTTTTAACCGGTCTTCTTTCATATAAGTTCAAATTATATTTAACATATTTTATCCGAAAAATTTTAATATTAATAATTAGAAGTTATCAATTAAAATTCCATTTGAAATGTGCTGCTTTTCATTTAAATCCCTATTTTTCTCTCTACCTCTAGTCATATATTTTTTTAACTCTTTTTTTTATTCTTCTCGTATAGAAGGACCGAAAACAATAAGATTGAAAATGTTGAAAGATTTTAAAGAAGAAAAAAAAAATTATTTTATTCTGCCAAAAAAAAAATTTTTTTTTTATTAAATATGGGAGTGTGGTTGAAGCCAATGTGAATAGGAGGCGATATAAGAATATAAGGGAAACACAAAAATAAAACAAGGGGAACGAGGAAACAGACATAGATTGCTTTTCTTTTCTAAAATCTTTTATTTTTACTTTCCTATTCAAATGATATTTAAGCTCTATTTAACGTAAATTATGTACGTCAGCAATAAAATACGAATATTAAACACATATACATTAATATAATATCAGTGTGTATGTTTACATTGAAGAGAATCCTTTTTTGACAATTTGAAATAAAGGCAAACAAGCACAAAAAAAAACAAAAGCATTATTAAAGGTAATGAAGTATAAAGCAAAAGGTTAAAACTTTGAATGAAATGTAAAAACTTAAAAGTCATTAAGACATTTTTTTTTTGTTTTTTTTTCAAAAAACTCATACCCCAATCGCCTGTTATTTTTTGCTTGCCTTGTAACCTATATGACATGTCCTTGTTCTTAATGTAAATTTTTTGTTATCCTTTTGTAAGGTTTTATATAGTTATTAGAAAATTTTGTTAAAAGAATGAAAACTTTTTTATTATAATTTAAGAGAGTTGTGTATAAGGGGCGGGAGATGAAAAGACAATATTAAAGAAAATTAAAAAATTGTTGAATTAAGAATGAAAAATGTTGTAAAAGGTTAGGGGTTAGAGTTTTTTTTTTTCTTATTTTTTGATGTCTTCAAATGTTTCAAAAAAAAGATTGCGTCTTAATATTTTAATCCTTTTTTTTCTTGTTTTTAGCTCAAACAGGTTATGGTAGATTAGGTGGATTTTAAAAGAGTTTTTTTTTTTAAATTACATTTAAATCTCAATTCCTAATTGCGAGTTTTCAATTTCATTTTTTTTGTTTTAACAGCTAGCTTAATTCACTTAAGCTTTTCTTTACTTTTGATATTTTCTTTGTAATAAAATTAGCAACAAATAATTAAGGTAAATAAAATGAGTAAGTTGAATAAGAAAGGTATTAAAATAATTTTTTTATTATTACAAAGTTTATTTTAGTTTCCTAGTAAAAAATGTCCGAAAATCTGGTATAAATGGTGAAAATTTTTATGTGCACGGATGTGAAATACAAAAAATCTGGTGTGATCAGCACATAACCGACCGCATTGTATATTGTCTAGTTAAATGAAAGTGTTACAGAATATTATAAAAATGTCTTTTAAATACTTCTTTCCAATTTTTAGGACATTAGTAAGCTTGTAGTTAACATACCTAGAAATATGTAAATTTGGCTCTTAGTAGAGTTTCGCTTGGTGCTACTCGAATTCCCTGAAAGTCTCGCCAGTTAGTTTCGGTAACAACCAGAACTCAAATTTCAAATTTCAAGAAATTCCATCAATTCGTTCCATAAATATGGTGAAAAATGTAAAATCGGCACGCAGATCAGTTTTCGAGCCCTGATCTTTCCAAAAAATTTATATGTTCATTGCTTTAATATGAGGAATTCATATATTAAATTTCAATGAAATCGGTTGATTATTTCTCTTTATATACACAAAATTGTTTGTTTGGCCCGTAGTAAACGTCTAGTTGCCGATGCCTGATTTCTTCCAAAACATATTAGTTTTCGCGGGCGGTCGAGGTGAGCTTATATATAAAATTTCAATTAAATCGGTTGAATATTTTCTTCAAAACACACAAAACTTACATATAAAATTTCATCAAAATCGGTTCAGCCGAACTTGAGATACACGCGTGCACACACAGACCGACAGACCGAAAGGTTGCCAAAAATAGTTTATTTACGCTTCCCTACTATGGAGAAGCACGTTCCCACCGAAAACTCGATATCCAAAATTTGTTGCCATCACATAACCTACCTATTGTTTACACAATACGGTCGGTAATAATGTGGTGAAAATATGATGTAAGTCGAGACATACATAGATCGCACAGAATATTAGTAATACATTTGATAATTTTTTAAAGGTTATAGAGCAAAAAATGGTTTGATAAGCTACACTTAGTAGTATGATTACAATTCCTTTTCATACTACTAAGTGTATATAGTAATGAAGTAATATAATGATAATGATCATACTAATTGCTCGAGTACACCAAAGCGGTGAATATCGAGCGGGTGTTGTAAGGTGCACCTCGCACCTGGGGGGGAAGGGAGCACAATAGATCCATTACGTGGTTGCAGTGCACTGTTACCCCATGTTTACAATGATTGAAGTATAATCAAAATTTAATTCAAATATCACATATATTATATTTCAAAGGAAATTAATTAATTCAAAATCTAATAATTATGTAGTGAATTTTTTCAATTGTATTTGTTAAAAAATCTGATATCTTTGCTAGCACTATGAATTTTTTTGCTCTGTAACATGAACAACACTTCAAAACTTACAAAATCAGTGGTAATTTTAATTGATTTTTCTCCCCCTTCTTTGTAAAATGATTTTGTTAATACAACATTAATGAGTTCTTATTTATTATTAAATACAAAAAAATATAATTACTTTTATAAATATTTAATTGAAAATAATTACAAAAAAAAACATGTAATTTTATAGTATATTACAATATTCCCGTATGAAATCAAAATAGCCACCAAATTAGTTGATGAAATTGATTTCCAAAAAAAAAATAAAATAAATTTGTTTGTTATTTTGTAAAAATTCTGAATTCTCTTTTACAATTTTAATAATTCATGTATACTTATGAATAATTTAAGCGAATATAATATTTTTGTTTTTAATAATTTTTAATAAAGTTCGATGAAATCAATGGTTTGTAAAGTAGCACTTTTCCTGTGCACAAGTAAAAATATTGCATAAATAGAAAATTTTCTTCATTATTTAAATTATTTTTATGCATTTACTGAAATATATCGAAATATTGCATATACTTAGGATGTTCAAGAAAAGAAAAAAGTTGTTTTAAATAATTACATTTTTAAATGAACAATATTTGCCGTTAACTTTTTGGTTTTATAAAAGAAGTGAGAGTTTTGGGTAATATGAGGTACCGAAAATTCAAATTTTAAGAGTTTTGAGAGGCGGTTACTGTTTGGAAAGGGTGGAGTTGAAAAACAATAATTTCTTCTATTGAAATAGATGCTAAGACATTAGTACTTTTATAATTTTTAAGAGTTATAATTTTCAGTAAAAAGGGACCGAATCTTTAATAGAAATTTTTTTCTATAGAAATAAGTTTCTAGAAAAGATTTATTGTACAGAAATTTTTACTTTTCTATCTTGAAGGATACACATGGGCGGACATACACATATGAACGGGCGGGAAAGAGTGAAATTTTTTTTTGGAAAAAGGCCTAAAAACTGATATGATATGGTAAAATTTATCTCAAAAAATATAATTATAATTAATATAAATTATTTTTATTTGCAATAAACACATTTGGTAAATAAATTTTAATTATTTTTTAATGGGGAAAAAAATGCTTTTTACTTAAAAATTTATCGTAAATAATTAATTATGTTGTTATTAATTGATTTTTTTTTTATGAAAATATTATTATTGCATATTGCATATATATCAGTTAAAATGTGATTATATGTAAGAAATATATACACAGAATAATGCATTTCGAAAATTCAATGAAAAATATTATTTAAGCACTGATTTCAAAAAATGAAATCAATTCTTAAATATGCAATTAAAAATTGTAAATAATTTTTGAAAGGGTAATATTGATTAAAAAAAAAATACTTACTAATGATAAAATGCTTTTTGAGCATCCAAATATCAATTTTTATCGAATGAATTGTGTACTGTATAGAAATAAAGCTGTCATATATCGGATAATTAATTCAAAGCGATAAGAAATGAGTAGCTTTTGAATAAAATAAAATTTGATGAATATTGTAAAAATTTTAATTATATTGAAAAAAATAGTTGATCAAATAATGGTTAAATCTGTATTAAAATTTGAAATAAATTTTCAATAATGACACTACTCGTATGTTACAATTAATTATGTACATCACAATTAATTAATTTGCAATTTTTATAATACAATAAAAATGAATGTTGGTGAGGAGTGAAGGTGGGTTTCGTTTAACAGTAAAAGGTTTCGAGAATTTGCTACAATTTAAAAGCAATAAAATGTCGAAAATCACTTTTCTTAATATGTAAACAACCCCTTAATTGCAAAATCAATTTTATTATTGTGTATTTTTATCACTAATCTGCATATGTCACTTTAATGTTTGTGACACGTTTAACACGTTTGACATTGACATGCTTTAGACATATTTACATCATTACGTATTTAGTACCTTCAATAGTTATAAAAAAGAATTGTTTTAAAAATATTTTAAAATTCTTGTCATTTCTTAATTCAAAAAGTGGCAACGGAAACACTGATCAAATATTGACAAAAAAGTAATGAATTTTTAAATTATAATTTTGTTTTTTAAAAATTTTATTTATTCATATTTAAATAATCAAGTAAAAATTAACAACGTTATTAATTATTTTTATTATTATATGAAATATGTCATTTTTAACTTTTCCCCCGATTGAGATAAATTCTTAACTCAATGAAAATCTCACATTATCATTTTAATAAAATAAAATTTTTAATATACTAGATTTTCCTTCATATATAAGTATACGTACATATTTAATTTCTGTTAAAGTCATTTATTTCTTATGTAATTTATAGTGATTATTATTAAAAAATATTGTCACTTTATTTGTATAACAATATCATTTTTTTATTACTTTTTATTATAAAATTAATATTGTTAAGTAAAAATAAATAAATTTATAGTAAAAAATAAAAAAAATCGTGTAAATAATTAATAGTATTATTGGACCAGCTTTAATAAAGCGTGTATACACACTTACATAAATGGTTTTATATTTCAAGAATAACACATAACCATTAATTAAATGAGAATATAATGCTGTAAACGTGAACACAATTTTCACTTTAATTGCGTATACATCTCACTCACAATAGCGTATAAAAAAAGTAAATTTTTAATAAAATTGTGAGCTGATTTTTTTTGTGTGGAAAATATTTAATTTTATTTTTTGATAAAACAACAACAGCAACAACAAAAATCCTTTATTTATTTTATTGAAATTGAAATTAATTTTTTTTACACCTGCTGAAGCCTGAAATCGTATAAGATTTAACCATTCTATAAATATGTACAATACTTCATTTATATACTGTATATGATACGTGTATGATACCATCTGCAGGAAGAATTGAATTTTGATATACAAAAAAAACATAATATAATGTATATTTATATGAATGTGTGTGAGCATGTACATATATTTTATGTATGTATTAAGTAATGCACAACATGAATATTTGTATATGCATATTTCATGAGTTGAATGAGAAATCGGTGAATCCACCTGTGACTTTGATATATCTGATTGTATAATACTTTGCGGATAATATATATTATAGTGTATATTATAATTTCAAGTATAAACTATACAAAACTATATATACTATATAATATTATAACAAGAGTTAGGTACTCATGAGAATAAAAAAAAAAGAAAGGATGATAGAAGAAGAGTTAAAAAAAAAATAGAATCTTTTTAAAATGCACGAATAATGCAAAAGAAATGAAATATTTTCATGATCGGTCTTGTTGACTAGGTATTTGAGTTTAACTGCTATGATATGGAATGTGAATTATCAGATGAAGAAGTTTTTAATTAATATAGAAATTAGAATAAGGAAACAGATTTTGACGTGATGAATTGTATTTACCGTTTTCTTTTTAAGTTCATGTGATAGAAGAATGCAATATAACTATATTATGGTCTGTTGAAACATTATGTAAACAGAAACATGCCGGCAACAACAAATTTTCAATAAACACACGTACTTAATTTAGTAATTTTCCAAACAGTTACAACTATCGCCTCTGTAGTTGCAGCGAGGCGAAATACCTTCTTAAGAAATGTTTGTGCTTTTAATTTAACCCTCTTTGTCTATAGTGAGTATGTGTTCAATTATTGTTTTTTTTTCTACTCATATTTTTATATATTCTAAATATACATACAAAGCGGGAAGACAAGAATTCACTGAGCTATTTGATGTAGACTGAGATTTGTAAGAAAAATGAAGGTTTTATTAAATATGCATCAAAATAAAATTTTTGATATTAATAGATGACACCGAGTTCGATGGTATGGTCATTAAACGTTTATGTTGCAGATATGACTCAGTTTAAATCTTTAATTTCTTGTCATAATATCTTAATTATAACATTCATTTAATATCTGTGAACCAGGGGATGATTATTATTTTAAAATTATTTTAAATTGGTTATTAAAAAGTATGTTACAAACATTTACCAAAATTCAATATGTTGAAATGTTATTAATATGGTAAAAAGCATAATATAAATCCACAGCGGGGAAAACAAAAAAAGTATAATGCAACAAAAATTTATTTGGAAGTTAGCTTCACTTATTTTTCTAACATATTACACAACTTGAACTTGTATGTACTAAAAAATTAAAGAACTTGAAGTTTTTCTTAACTCTTTCTTATCCGTATACTTACACGTATGTGTGTAGTTATTTTTTTTAACATACAAGAATACATAAATAAGATAATATAAAATTTTGTTATTTTCACGATTTTCTGGAGAGCAAATCTTAATCGGAGTCAGGTTAAGGTCTTTGAATTTATTTTTTTTTTTGTTTTTGTTATTATTAAGTGCAGTATATGTACAAATCTATACTAATTTAATATATTTTTGTAGATAATGCATAACTGAGTATAGTTTTTGTCAGTTTATTCCATTACTCTTATTACTGCACTGTACTTTTAGTTACACATATTATAAAATTTTTGATAATATCATTTTAAAAATATAAATGTAGTAGTATGCTACTATTTCAGGGTGATAATATTTTTGTAAGTAAAAATGAGGACAAAATACAAAAAACAGTGTGCAACAAATCAATTATAAGTACGTTGAAAAGATATTTTAGAATTTTAAAACTCTGGTTAAGAAAACTTTATTATGAAATTAATTTCATCAGGCTCTAGGTTACAAAGAATGTTTTGAGGAACCTGGGATAAGAAGCATTAAAATCTTTATTCGATGACCGATCTGGCGAAGGCGATGACCGGGGGGGAGGGTTAAATAGTTATCTACTCTCGTTTTAAAAGGGTTCTAATTTAGTTCACTCTATCTCGTACAAATACGAGATAGAGTGACCATCGGGGGCAATTTTTATTATTGTTTACAGGTACCCATTTGCAGGAAATTAATCGAAGAATCATTCCTGAAATTTTTTGCCATCTTATATGAAACACCTTGTACATACATTATGCAGATGAATTGTAAAAAAATTAGATTTTATAAGAAATACATTTTGTTTTCAATACAAATTTTAAGTTTTGATTGCACTTCAACTACAAACACACATTACATATGAATAGCATTTATAAGTACGGTAACTGGTAAGGATCCTCTAAGACGCTTTGTATTTTACTGTGATTCAGTGTATTTTCAAAAATATATTGTAGTTTTGATAAAGTTTCTTTACTGAAATATTAACAAAGAAAATATTTTTCTTGCAGTTTTACTTATTTTTATAAATTTTTAATTTTTTTAAAATTGCAATTCACATTATTCAGATCAATCGGTCAATTCTCGAAATTTATTTTTTTTTCTACATTTTTATATTATTGATAGGTTGAATATTGGAAAATTGCTTGAAAAACGTGTAATTTATTTGAAAATAATTTTATGGTCAATGATGAAAAATGATGAAATCAAAGAAACGTAACTGAAACTTATTCTCAATCCTATTCCTTTATTTTTTTCTCTTTTAGTTTTCTTCCTCTTAAAGAACTTTTTTTTGAATAAGTTTTTTAAATTTTTTTCTTTGTAGGTTTTTCTCATACACTAGAATATAAAACTATGTGTACGTGTTTATGTACGATTGATTATATTTAATTTATTTTAAATCAAAAAGTATATTTAAAGTAATAAAGGAAAAAATTACTTAAAAAAGTTTAAATTAGATTTGCTTAAGTTGTCGAAAAATTTAATTTAAAATATTTTATTTTTTTTTTTACTTTTCGATTCTTATACTTATACCTAGAGAAACATTTATATATTTGATTAAATTTCTTTTCGAAACTCTTGGCCAACAAAAAAATTTTAAATTTGATTTAAGGTGATTTTGAAATTGGTTGTCAATAAGAGGATAAATAATTGCTTTGTGGTATTACACAGGTGTTTATTTTCTATATGAGGTTTTGAGAATATTATTTAGTAAATGGAAATTAGTAGCAATTAGTGCATGAAAATATTAAGTGCCAGGTAGTTTTATGATCATTAACGTAGGATATAAAGTTTTTTTTTGATTATCAAAATTAGTAGAGTATGAAAAGAGGATTCACAATTTAGGAGTGTTAAGCCTTTATAAGGCGTAAAAATGACACTATCATTTTTCACTATCTCTGCGAGTGTCCGGTTCTGGGCGGAGCCAAAATTGTCGCTTGAGGCGGATCATGTCTTGACGGATATGGAAAAGTAGTATCGGGGATTTCGATAGATTCCACCTATAATCGTCCGCTCAATGATAGTCTGGTGATCACGGGGTAGCAAAACGGCACATTTTTGCTAATTGTTGTGCGGTGGACCTGCTGCATCTGCTACGTCAACCAGTCAACAAATCAATAATATTAAATAAAACGAAAATTCCCTTGTTACGTGTGATTATTTCTTTCGCAGACTTTTAAAGGGTATGATTACACTTTTACGAATATTCGGAGCAGAATTTTAATAATGCGGAACTGACAATGTGGAATTCGTAATTTTCCGAATTTCAGAGCTACAAACAAAATTCATGATAGTGCTGTTAATTTTTTTGTTCGGTTTTTCTAAGTTAAAATTAATTTAAATGAAATGATCCTTAAAATCTTACATTCAATTTTTGAGAAACCGATTAACATGAGAAATTTCTTAAATTTCGAAGTTACAAAGAAGTAAGTATAGTAGACACTGTTTCTTTTTTACCAAAAATCTTTTATTTATTTGGTAGATCAAAAGTTTTTGTTAAAAATTTTGTTTTTACTTATACTAAGAATCAACAATACACCCAATTTTTCCTTAGCATAAAAAAATTTTAAAATTATTTTTTGCGTTGCTCAAAAAGAACTCAAGTCCATCTCCTTTTTATTTTACACTATTTTGCTCAAAAGTTTTTTCTTTTCTATTGTATTTAAAATCAATATTTTTTGTAAAGCAAATTTTTTCTTTTTTGTGGAATTTTGTTGCTTTTTCTTCATAATACACTTTTTATTTGATTAATAGCAAAAAGTGTTAAAAAGTTGAGAAAGCATTAAAGTATGAGTACTCAACAATATGGATAAAAACTTACAAGATATTCTTTGAATAAAAAACTGAATAATTTTCCATAGGGTGTGAAAAAAACAAGAAAAAATTGGAAAATCTTTTATGAAAACTTTTTGTAATTTTATTTTTTTTTTTTGGTGAAAATGAATAATAGGAGGGAAAGAAAAATTTTTGAAATAATCTTAAAGTTTATACAGAAAGTATATTTGTGGAATCTTTTTCACTTCAAATTTTGTTTAATGTTAAAAAATCAAATACATGTTATTGGTAAAAAATTGCATATATATGGGGGCTTATTTATTTATTTATCAACGGACACATTATACGCCATAAGTAAAGCATTGTGGCCGCTAAAAAAACATTTCACTGCTTCATTTCCACATCCAGAACAAATTTTAACGTTATCAGCTATCCCCTATATTCTATAAATATTCAATTCTGACTCAAGTTTTGAAGAAGAATTATTTTTTTCTAAATATCTTAAAGTTAGACTGTTTAACGAATTTAATATAATATGGTTTATGTTAATTTGGTTGAGTTAAGGATTCACATGAGACACAGTGGGGAGTCGATAAAGAAAAAATATTTTAATATTAAGAATAACATAACGATAACAATAACAATATAGAGAAGCTAATAATATTTATATATTTTAAAATTATGAACCTTGAAAATGAGATATTAAAGCGTGTACAGACATTTTTCAAATATTTTAAAAAAAAATTTTCTTTTATGTTTTCTTTCTTGTTCTTTAAATATTTTACTCAAATTCATATTTATTTAAAGAAAAACAAAACTAACTACATTGCGTAATTTTCTCGATTCTTTTAAGAATTTTATTAATTTTTTGCCAGGCTGTTAAAAAATTTTGTCTCCAAATCCTCTTTCCGTCTAAATTTTCGGAAACTTTCAAAAAGTGCGCCGCATGTTTTTAAATTATTCAGGTATGTAAATATTTTATTTACCTAAATATGTGCGAAATCGCCAATTATATCATCTCCTTATTTCAACAAATTTAAGGGTTATGACTCATTTGACCTTTTCTCAATTGGTTCAACTTGATTGAATTCTTGATTCATACATTGCCAGTTTTATTGTATTATGAAATTTTAAGTTTTTGCGATGAATGTTGCTCAACTATTTCACTTAGCATTGAGCGATAGATGTTGCTCAACGTTGTCAGATACTTATCTTACAATAAATGCTACTCGGGAATGTAAGAAACAGAAGAAAAAAGATTTTTCTTTCAGATTTATGGTGGAATAATATAAAAATCTTATGAGCATATTAAACTTTCTCGTGACAATTTTTTGACATATAATGATGGCGTATAATTCATAACGAAAATAACTGAAAAGTATACAATGTACTTACGGCATATCTGATGATATTTTGACTATATAAATTAAAAACTAAAGAAAAAAGATAAAAATGTTTTTAATTTCAAAAATATTTTAGATTTCTGGGCGGAAGAACCAAAAAAATAATGCAATCTGAATTTCTCAATAATTTGTTTATGGGTTGATTGGGAATAATTGGAATTATGATATTTACATTCTAATCAATAGCATCAAATTTTTATGTGTACATTTGTAGGACTAGACAATGACCAAATACATACTCAATTTCAACTTCAAATCAATTTCAAATATAGTACTTGAGTTTAAATATTGTTGAAAGCACACTTGTACTCTCAATACCAGCAAACCCATTTGACTTAGATGTGTGTGATCTTATACATTAATACTTCTGGATTTCAGGCGCGATTGTGCGATAAGAGTATTTTTAATATTTTAAATTAAAATTTGGTTCAGTATTTTCAAATCAAAAAATTATATACAAGTAGCTATGTTTAAAAAATTTTCAATTTCAATTGGCTTTTCTCCAAAACGGAAGAAAATTAAATATGAATTTCCAAATTTTTCTATTAAATTAATATTTAATTTTTTAATCAAAATATTAGAAACAAAAAAAAATATTTATTATTCAAAATTTAAAAACCATCAACATTTTGTCTTATTGAATAATTTTTTAAATATATTTATGAAAATTTTATTGAGGAAACTATACTAAAACACTCAACTCTTATACAAAAATAAAAAGTAGATCATTAGAATATTTTAGCTGTGGTATATACGATTCACGAGTATGTCATTCTTATTATATTAAAATTATTTTAGAAAAGACGATTTTTTAATTAGTCTGAAAGGCGTAAAAAATTTTAAAATTTTAAAACGTTTTAATTTTATAAATAAGTTTATATGTACCGACTACCGACGACTAATATTGTTATTATTTATGTGGAAAACGAAATGTCTTGAATTTTAGTATGAAAGAACGCGTGTTACAAGAGATGTTGTTCGTTTACATTATTGAAAAAATTTGTAAAATAATATAAAGTTGGGTTTATTGTATTTAATGCTAATTAGTTATTAGAGTATAATGAGCACTTGTATTTTGAGCATTAATACAATAAAATATAAAATTATAAATAGATTTTCATTACGTTGCTATAAAAATGCTCCAATGCATATCTCGTACTCTTTAATTGAGAACCTGTAATTTAAATGTTCCTATAACAAGCATAATAAATGTCACTGGTTATACGTGAAAATCAAGTGAGCATACTTGGTAGGAAATGGAGGTACTCTGGAACCGAAATAAATTCAATTTCTTTTGCTAAAACGAGAAAATATGTACTTTAAACTTAAACTTCATATGTACTTACGAAAGCTCAATTTAAGTAAAACAGTAGGAAGCCAGACGCACGAAGCCAGCAAATTCATACCTTACGGAACGTATAAAAGTAACTTGATATATATTTTTTTCTTACATCACTGTGTAACAAAAGACTTTTACTTGACTGCTCCATCTTGTTTTATATTATTTGTTTATTATTTTTGACTTGATGTCGAAATATCTATTGTTTTAATCTTACATATTTACACCAATAATTTCTCGGGACTCTGAATATTTTTCGAACCATTCTTTTTACCCTAAGTTTACTCGGGCCACATTTTTATGGGCTTTCCTCGAATATGTTTAATTTACTTCTACTTTCTCTTCGGGTTCTTTTTCTCAAAAGCTTTCTCGCCTGCTTTTATATATAGTGTTCCTTATCACTTAAAATTTACTCCCAGGAAATACGATATTAACTAGGTTTCACTGTCGTGTATCAATTGATTTTACGCAAGATCGACATTATCAAAGTATCTTAGTTCTGGATATCCGGCTGTCGTTCCATATCAAATACTGCTCTTTCCTTCTTAAATCTGTTCCGTTACTGTCAGATACTGCCTAAATAGTAGAAGTGTCGACGAACTCTACTGAGCTTTGCATATCGTTGATCTTGTAGGAACGAAGTCACATGTCGTCTTAATAATTTATATCTGCCACCCTGTCGAGTAAGATTTTAAATTAACGTCTTTTCTTCGAGCAGGCGATTTGTGATACGTTTGTTTTACAGCTCATGATTTTAAAGAGTAAAGGAGAACGTGCGCAACCTTTTTTGAATCCTCAGTAGGATTTTAATAAAATTTACAATCATTTGGCGATCTTCCGCAATGAGGAGCTACTGTGTGTATGTGTGTATGACAAGTATTTTGATAATATAATTTTATTTTCTTATAATTGACTGTCAACATAATTGTCACTTAATAATAAAAAAATTTTCACAATTGTTTTTATAATTTTTATTTTTGTTATCATTTTTCAAATGTTTTTCATTGTTCTAAATATTTTTGGAACAAAATGCTTTTGTCGTCTTCTTTAAATAAAAATATTTTGTTGTTATTGTTTTTGTCGGATAAAAAAAAAATTGTTTTTTTTTTCCAGACAAATATTTGAAATACAAATCTCATTATTATTATTTTTTTTTTAGCATAATTTTTTTTTTAAATATAAATATAATAAAGTTGGGTCAAACCAATGGTTTGTATTGTAGCACTTTTCCCTTCAACAAGTGAAAATTCTGCTTTTAAATACAGTCTATGTATACCTATCGAACTATTAAAATTATTTTCATTCATATACAAAACTATTTCTAGAATTGCATATATTTAGGATGACGCATATATGAAATGTTTAAAATAAAGCAAAAATTAATATAAAATGGGGTTAACATAATGCTCGATTTTAAGGGTTAATTGTGTGAGTTAAGAAAAATAATTATATTTTTTAATTTCATGGAATTTACCGTTAGCTTTTTGCGTTTATAAAAATTTGGAAAAGCTTGCGGTTTCGGAAATATAAGGAGTCAAAAATTCAAATTTTACGAATTTCAAGAGGTGATAACTTGAGAGCGGGTGGAGATGGAAAAAAATTTTCTTCTAACGAAATGAACTATTTGTTAATGTCTAAAAGCTCCTAAAATTTCAAGCTTCTACAGGCTGGGGTCTAGAAGAAAAACGACATCAAAAATTTGGAAAAAAAGGACTTTAGATAACGGTAAATTTGAACGGCCATTTTGTTTTTCTAAAGTTTAACTATAGTATATCGCGCTAGGGGAAGCAAGCCACTGCCTTTCTGCGTTTGCAAAATTTCAAAAATGCTTATGGTTTCATTGCAAAAAATATTTAAAAAAGGCCATTTCTAGGGTTTTGGGGGGGTATAACTTCTAGAGGGGGGGAGATAGGTAAAAATTTTGTTCTACGGAAATAAGTTTCTAGTGAAGATCTATGTACGTATGAAATTTCAGCTTTCTATCTTAAAGGGTGTAGAAGTTTTGTAAACAAAAAAAGTGTCCACGGACGGACGGACGGACGGACAGAGTGAAACTAATAAGCACTTTTTTCAAAAATTTTTTTGGAAAAGTGCTAAAAAGCATGTATTGTGAGATTTTATTACAATTTTAGAAGACAACAGAAAAACAAAATAACACGAAAGGAAAAAAAAATAAGAATTTAGAACGCCACCGGCCTGTTTCATATCGATGAAAATCTAATGTTGTTTTTTTTTTGTTTTTTTGCTTCTGTTCAATATAAGAGTGGGCGAGGGCCAGTATGACAACAACAATAAAAAAAGAAAAAAAATATAATGAATAACATTTTTTTTGTGCGCTAAAGAAGTTAATGATGTTTTTTCTTTCTCATATTTTAGTGATTAGTGCTTATAGATAGGTGAAAATAAAATGATTTTCGAAAGTGAAAATTTGTAAAAATTCAAAAAAAAAAAAAAATTTTTTTCTTTTCAAAATTAGGTCTATGTCGCACGTATTTAAGTGCTATAACAATGATAATTTTATTAACGTAAGATATTGTAGGTGTGCTTGTGAATATTTATTTTGTGACTATAACACTTCGTAATCCTACAGTAAATGAAAGTGTATGTATGTGTAGATGTGAATATTCGGTTTATTGTTAAAAATTCTTATTGTAGCGAGAATAATTTTAAATTATTTTAGTAGTCTAGGAGGTTAATTTTAATCAAGCACATATTTTTTTTTTCTATGGAAAATAATTTAGCGTTTTAAGATTTATGATGACGTTATGCATGGATTAAGGTGATTTATTTATTACAAAAGATTTATTCCTTAATTAAATTTATTGTAAAGGTAACAATAAAAATATTTAAATATTTTATTTTATTATTTATTTTTGCAAAAATATTATTTTTAAAAAATACATTTCTTATTTTTCTATTTTTACATCATTATTGGTATTTAATTTCTTAAATGAAATGATTAATGACATTATTGGATTACTCTGTTATAATATCAACCCATATGAGATTATTATTGTATGTCATCACCTTGAATTGCTTTATGTTAATTTATTGTTTAGCTATGTGTATTTATTATTAACATTAACAATCAATTATTTCATACAATTTAATTATGATTGTAAATACATATGTAGCTCACCAGTGTTCCTTTTATATATGTAATTGTTCACAGTACTGGGGTGTACGTGTACATGGAATTATTAATAATTGTTATTGACTACATTGCAGATGAACGGTGAGTTTATTAAATGACTGGTGGAGATTGTGTTATTTTCTTGTCCAGATACTATGCATGCTGTGCTAGATATTGATCCATAGGTCACTGGATACTAATTCAAATGTTATTACAATATACTAGTCGAAGATATACTAATAATAATATACTAAATTAGTCGACAGTATAGCATTTCAACGTGTTTTGAATAGGATGTTGTGAAATTTTAACAATATGTGAAATTCTGAGTGCTCTTTACATTGAATTTGGCGATAAAATTTTTTGTTTTCTAATAATATCCACAAAATTCCTACTTAAAATATACATACAAGTGTACATACGAGTAGAATCGCACAAACTCTAAAAATTCAAAATAAAAAATAATTTTGCATAAATTTTGAAATTCTATAAATTCCATTAGAACAAATTTACAGTTTTGTCGTTAACGATCTTATTATCGTTATGCCAAAATTTTTTTGGTTTCAATATTACTTACTACGAAACCAATTGACCTTGATCTTCCAATAAAAAATTTTTAATGCTAAAAATTTTTTTTTATGTATTTTTGAATTTTTTTTTATGTTATTTCGATTTCGGTAAACAAGCTATAAATTAAATTACACATTTGTAAAATATTTTTCCATTTATAGAATTGAAGCAGAAAAAAAGGATCAAATCTTTGCATTATAAGCTCTTTCAATGACATTAATATTATATTTACAAGTTTATATTTTACCCGACTTTATAATAATTTAACATTATCTCCCACATAAAGGCTTAATATTATATTGGTAACCCCATTATTTAATATTCGTCATAAGCATTTGTAAGATTTATTTGAATTTATAACCCAACTTTTTTCTCAATATTATTTTGGATTTCTTATGAAAAATGTAAAAAATCATTGTATTTGTGAAAATTAAAATGTCAAAATCAGCATTTCATTTTAAAATAAAAAAAAAAATATTTTATGAACATACATATATTCAGAAATTTGTAGAGAAAAATATAAAATAAGAATAAAATAAAAATTAAGCTTTAATCTCAAATAAATTTTTAATATAAATGTACTGCGGTATCCTTAAATTTTTATTAAGAAAAAAAAATAAAGTGGAAAAATGTTCTAGTAAAACGTTATAAAAAAAAACAAAGTACACCCTTAAGAATTGCAAATGGTATATAAAGCGAACATTTACAGTACCAATATTATTTTTATACAAAAAAAAAATACAGGATGATAACAAAATATGTATGTGTGTTTGTCCTTGCAATATAAAAATTTCCAATAGATCAGAATTTATTCGAAATACGTACTCGTACCATAACGCTTAAAAATATCATATTTCAATATTAAATATGTATGAATGTACAAATGCACATACATGTGCAGACTTAAGAATATATGGCATAGACCATTTGTAATGCATTTTTTTCAAGGATATTTTTGCTTGTTTCATATATAAGTATTCGAATCAAAAAAAATGGGTGGTAAAGTAGTAGATTTCCCTCAAACAAATCGTGTTGTTTAAAAATTCGTTTTGTTTTTTTGAAATTACACGATTTGTTTAATATCGCAAAATGTTCTGTTATTGCATAGTTAAAGGGTGAGACTATAAATTAAAATTAATGGAAGAATTAGATGCCTAAATAGGTCAGGCCACAATAAACATATTTGGTTAAAATGCAAATAGACTTACCGTTAGGTTTTTGTTTCTGTACGGAAATCTGAAAATGTAAACAGTTTCGAAGAAATAATAGGCGGGTAACATTTGGTAGACAAAAATTTTCTTTAGAGTTTAAAACAGTATTCTGTTATAAAGAGTTTAGAAACAGGCAGGCTGACGAACAGCCACAGTGAAGATAATAAGCATATATTTTTTTTAAAATTTTTGTAGGATGTTCGAAAAATTTAAGTTGTTTAAAAATTTTTTATTGAATACAAAAATGCATGTTTAAAGTGCTGTACAAGAGACTTTCTTCACAAGAACTTTAAAAAGATGTTAGTATACTTTTAAAACAGTACAATTTTAAATGGTTCATTTGAACTCGTAATTCTTGTATATTGCAGTAGTTGTTAAGAGAAAAAAGAGTTTGTAATATTTTTAAATCAAATAACCTTTTCGATTCGTTTTCGTTTGTAATGCAATAAGAACGCAATATATTTGCCGTGCAAGTGAATTTTACATTTATGCGATGTAGAAATTGGGTAATGTGTAAAACCCTTGTGATGGTTTATTGAATATAAAAGCAAAACTGTACAATGGTAAAGTCGATGTGCTAGAATGCGTTCAGATAGACGAAAAGTACTGAAGAATGTTCACATTTTTT
The DNA here is from genome assembly GCF_029603195.1 of Condylostylus longicornis. Taxonomy (NCBI): domain Eukaryota; kingdom Metazoa; phylum Arthropoda; class Insecta; order Diptera; family Dolichopodidae; genus Condylostylus; species Condylostylus longicornis. Next base: position 2,964,239 of record NW_026578013.1, on the reverse strand, counting down.
AATATTTTTACACCTTCTCCATCAAACTTGTGTTATTTTTGAGACGTGTTTTTTTATTTCTCCCCTTACAACTCACTAAATAACCCTAGACAGCAAAACAGGGAATAGAAAAGTTAAATTGAAATGTATAAAATTATTTGAAATGCAATCACCCAAATGTTAGCCAGTACGATTTTAAAATTACCTTCCAGCAACATATATCTAAATGTAAAGGATTTTTTTTTTAATCGTTCGAATTTGTCTTTCTTCTGAACGAAAGTCTCTAAAGCATTGTTAAATGATTTGTGTAATATAATGTGTGTGTACATCTTATGTACCCTTTGAGAATACAACAAAAATATTCCCTTAATACTATATAGGAATATTGATTTTTAAGTTGATATTTAAGATTTTAATCCGAAAAGATTTTTCCAATAATACAAATGTTATGTGTTACGTGTAATCGAAAATAGAGATTATCGCAACAATATCAGTTGTGTACTGATAGTGCATCGTATATAAATAAGCAAAAATAATAATCTCAAGGATTTTATAAATGTAATCTTATATTGTTTAATATTTTATGCGCAGTTTTAATAAAAAAAAAATAATGTTTGAAATTATTGTAGATTCAATTTAATTCAACTTATTGTTTGAATAGTAAAATTAGTAATAAATATTTCGTAATTAAAGAATGGATCCGTATCGGTCTTAATTTTAACTATTCTTTTCGATAGACGAATTCTTCCGATTACAATAACTATTTACTTTGTGATTTATCATGGTTTTTGGTCATAGCCATTTTTTGCATACTTGTGCAAATTGCGAGACAAAACACGTTACCGTGCAGATTCTAATGTCAGGAAACAAAGGGGTATGCCATTATAATATAAATTTACTAATACACCATGTAGTTGTCAAATTAATAAGTAATGTGCTTATTACACTAATAATATTAACTTAATGGAAATTTCTTCATACAACTGCAGAACAGATGGATGACGTAATGAAGGAAACGAGTTAAAGGCAGAAAAATTAAAAAATTCTTCTCCTTGAACTGGACTCGATCCAGTGACCTACCGCTTTTTAGGCGAACGCTCTACCAATTAAGCTTGTATGAAGAAATTTCCATTAAGTTAATATTAGTAATGTCATTATTTGCTTAGGTTATTATTGTATCAAGGCTCAGATCCTGGTATGACTACCCTATTAGAATTGTATCTGTCTAATAAAATTATTGAAACTCTTTCAAAATTCAATTTCAGTTTTCACGTTGTTTTTTTTAATAACTTGTTTTTTTCATAAAAAGAGTTGAAATTTCATTTGCTGTGACAATATTTGAAGCGTGACAATATACGAATTTCTATTTTAAAATATAAAACAATCGACTGTAAATTACCATGGGTCTATAGTAACTTTCTTATTATTTAGGTATTACAGCATATAATTGAATTCCATACCAATAAAATTTCGTATCGTAGTAGTCTTCTTATATTAAAAATCAAATTTTTAATTTAGTCTTTTTTTTTCATCTAGTTTTCTAAATATTTTGTAATTATTTGACTTTAAAATCAATTTTCCAATTTAAGAATATTGAAATTAAATTTTAATTTCGAAAAATTTTTTTTTTCCAATTAAGAATTAATTTTTTCCTTTCTTTTGTTTGCAAAAATTGTTTTATATTGCAAATATTTAATAATTTTACTTTTATGAATTGGAACGAATTTTCAAGAGTTTGTGGATACGTTAATGTTGCTCCATTCTAAATTGTATAATTTTCTGTTAAAAATTCCATTTGATTTTATGAACAAAAAGAAAAATGTTAAAAATTCTTATTAAATTTTTTTTTCTTTTTTACATTTTCAGATCCGGATGCAGTGGATTTTTAAATAAGAAAATAGAAAAACAGATCAACTTTTAATTAAAATTTTAATTGCATTTAATAGAAAAACGGAAATTCCTTTTTAATAATTCGAAAATTTTATGAAAAGAGGAAGAAAGAGAAAAAATTGGTTAATTTTTTTTTTTAATAATTTTTTTTAAGAAAGTGAAGTAAATATTAAAAAATATAAAAATTAATAAGTAAATATTTTTAAATATATATATTATGTATATTTGTATCTAATATAAATATATAATATTATATAGAAAAAAATCAGTGCATATAGAAAAAAAAAATTAATAAATTAATTAAATTGTGAGTTTATATGAGTGCGAAAAATAATCAAAATAATTTAATAATTCAATTAAAAAAATCATTTCGTAAGAGAAGTGCTAAAAAAATGAAGTCAGTTTCATGATACTATAAGTGGTCGGAATCATTAATATTAAATTTATTAAAAATGCCTTCGACACCATACGATTTAGTACAGGATGATAATGATTTACGGGCACCTGTACATGCTGAACAAGCATTCTTCCAGGGGATTACATTTCAAGCTAAGGTAATTAATGTTCTATTATTGAATATATATAAATATATTATATATGTATGTACATACATACATAGTAAATCAAAATTTTATTTTAGAATTTAAATATTTAAATTTATTTGAAAAATCACAAATTTGATTTTAATGTCAAAATTATAAATTTTTTTTTTTTAGATTAATTACTTAATAATTAGTAATTGTTTTAAATTTAAATGAACTTTTAAAAATAATTGGGCTTGTCATTATTAGCTTTTGTGTAATGCTTTTCTATTGCAAGTGATACCGTATATAAGTAATTGAGTCGAAATTTCTAAAGTGTTTATGATAACTAAAAACTGTTTAATTATCTTATGTATATGTATATATGTAATTGTATGTATGTATGTATGTATTATATGGGTCTGAATTTTTGATATTTCATGACTATCTTACGAAGTTGGTGGCATTGATAATAAAAATGTACAGTTATTATTATTTCACAAATGTTGTTTGGGTCAAAAAATCGATTTTGTACGCACATACCATATAGCCAAAAACTATGAGGGCTATATGGTACTCGTATGTGCATGCGAGATGCCGATGTGTTAAATACAATACAGAGAAGAAAATAGAGAAGGATAAGATTAAATTTTTGTAATTTTGAGATGCAAGCGTACTTGAACCGGTTACACGTTCGCAATACAAAGCTTATAAACAACTAGCTGGATCATTGTCGAGATTGACGCCTACCTCGATCATTTTCAAATCACCCAGTCCTTCCGTCCGTCCGATCGCACGATAACTCAAAAACGAATAATGCAATCGACACCAAACTTTTCTGATATCATGAATCTGATAAAGTCAGATTCATGAAACTTGGCAGTTGTGTGTCCGATTATAGATCAGCTATATTTGCGAAGTTTTGATGGAATTGCTTGACAGGTTCGAGTAGCTCCCATGCAAATCTAAAAGCTTATTCTTAATATTTGGAAAAATAATAAAGTCAGATTCATGAAACTTGGCAGTTGTGTGTCCGATTATAGATCAGATATATTTGTGAAGTTTTAGTGGAATTGCTTGACAGGTTCGGGTACTTGCCATACAACTCCAAAAGCTTATTTTACATATTTGGAAAAATAATAAAGTCAGATTCATGAAACTTGGCAGTTGTATGTCGAGTTATAGGTCACATATATTTCTGAAGTTTTGGTGGAATTGCTTAACAGGTTCGAGTAGCTCCCATGCAAATCCAAAAGCTTATTCTTAATATTTGGAAAAATAATAAAGTCAGATTCATGAAACTTGGCAGTTGTGTGTCCGATTATAGATCAGATATATTTGTGAAGTTTTGATGGAATTGCTTGGCGCGTTCAGGTACTTGCCATACAACTCCAAAAGCTAATTTTAAATATTTGGAAAAATTATAAAGTCAGATTCATGAAACTTGGCAGTCGGATGTCCAATTATAGGCCAGACATGTCCGTGAAGTTTCTATAGAATGATTTCAGAGGTTCGAGTAATTGCTACACAAAAACGAAAGGTGCAGGGTATAATTCAATCGGTTTATACCAACTGAAACGGTTTTACTTGTTTTCTTTTAAATATAACACGCATTAAGTGGACGGTTTACTTAAATTAAACTAAGCATAGCTCAAGACACATTAAATAAAAATTTCAATATTAAAGTTAAAAAATTTAAATTTTATTCTTTGTCTAAGTCGGTTCCCTTTTTTTTCATTTTACAAGAATATTTTCTATATTCTTTTAATTTTTTAAGCAAATATATTAAATACATGATTCATAATTCAAAACTGCACGAAAATTCAATTAAAATGTCGAGACACTTGAATGTAACCCATAATCGTATAAAAATTAGCTTGCTATAATATAAGTATTGTGCTATATAGATTTGTACATTATGTAACAAGAACTTGTGAGTAAATAAATAGGCAATACTCATGTACACAATGAAACATGCAATAAGTAATATAAGATTCTAATTTTAAAAAATAATTTTACAACTATTTTTACAAATATGAAAATTGTTCTTTCGTGCCTGTAATCTTGATTTAAAAGAACGAATAAGTATAAAATTTTATAATAATTTTTGGTTTGGTAAAAAAAACAAAAATGTTAAATAAACCGGCATGCATGAATCAATAAAATTATTTGAAATCACACAAACAAATAATGTACTCAGACACAATGTTATTTTTCTAACAATTGTTGTATAAAATATTTTTGTTATAGCCGAGGAAATTTTCTAAAAATGAAGTAATTTCCTCTATTTCCCTTTCATAACTTTAATTGTTTTCAACATTATATAATAGGTACCGAAAATATAGTTATTTAAAAGCTTAAAAAATAGTTAAGGTTCGTTTAAAATCATTGGTTTCAATTTCTATAACAATATAAATATTTACGAAAATTACAAAAAAAGAGCCAAATAAAAAAATAAATACCATTTCTCTCCATTTGTTTAATTTAGTAAATACTAAATACGAGTACAAAAAAAAATTTGATAGAATTATAAACAGTGTGGCAGACAACTTTTACAAATAAATTTTTGTGTTAAAATGTTCTCAATAAGGACGCATATTTAAATGAAATTATTTAATAAATCTATATATGTTTAGCACTTCTAACAAAGTCGTAAGGCTATTGAATTGCAATATGAATTTGATCTTCGTCTTTGGGGGTAAATTTACATACTAAATAGCTCGAATAACATTATATTCTGTAAATGAAGAAGACGCGATGGAGCATCTGTTGTACAGATCCGAGGTGAATATTCGACTACAGCTCTGAGGTGTTGCGGGAACGGTCTTATAATTTCGGTAGAAGCCACGCGGCTCAATATACTACCTATATATTGCTATGGAGATGACTATACAACACTGCAGTTTATCAGGGGTCTAGGCATAGAGTCGGCGAAAATGGGGATTGCAAAAGATCTAATCAGTTGATGTGAGAAGGCTCAAAGGGTCCCGCTAACTTTTAACGGAAATAAAATTTTAATATGCTGAACAGTGTGAATCACCCTTTTATCGAATTTTCGGGTTCATATATTCAAAGAGCAGACGTAAATAAGATGGAAATTTTGTTTTGAAAGATTATCAATTTTACTTTCAAACTTATACTTATTCATTTCATATAGCGGCAATACTCATTGAATATTGTAACAAATATCTGACCAAAACTAATATTACATTATTATTTCATTGCCTATATTTAGTGTCTATAAAACATGAAAAGTGAGTGAAATGTTGACCATTCTAATTTCATGTTTTATTGTAATTACAATTGAAATTTTCCTAAAAAAAAAAATAATAATATCATTTATAAATTTTTTTTTTAAATAGTAAAGTAACTACTGTTTTGGGTGAAGTACAAGGTCAACAAAGTATTTTAGGTTTCGTTTGCCTATTTCTGTTTTTTTTCTTGTTCTTTTTTTCTCTTTCGAATATTGATTAATATTTGATTGGAGCATGATTTTTAACATGGAATATGTTTAACATGAATAAAATTTACTAGTCATGCTACCTGTTAATTTATTTCGTTTTTAAAGTTGTTGTATATTTGAACAAGTGCATGTACTATAGGGAAATCCCCAAGGAGTTAATACTGTTATATAGAGTTATTTAGATTATTTTTTATTATTTATGTGTGAATGCTTTTAAATTCTAACAGTAGCGTTTTATAAAAGTTTAATTATTTATGTGAACTTAAATTTTCTTTTTGCTTTTTGTATTAGAAATGGGCACTTTATATTTTTAAAAATCAATTTGCAAATTTTGTTTTAGAATGGAATTAAGAAGTTGTTTTTAAAGTGACCATTTGTATTATTTTGAATAAGAATGGAAACGAATGAAGCAAGTTTATTTTATCACATTTTAGTCTTATTACTGACAAATCTATTCCCGGAATTATTACTGCAAAAAATGTATGGAAATCTCTGTGGAATTATTGATACTTGTGGGATTAGATACTTTTAATTTTTTTCTTGTTCTTCAATACCAAATTTTCAATCAAGTCTTCTCAGACCTTCTTAAAATAAATCTCTTTCAATGAATATTTCAATGCATATTGATGCAACTTAATATTTTTTCGATGTTTGTGCAAGTGAAAGGTCAATCAGTAATAATTAACATGTTAGAAAAAGACAGTTGCAGTAAACAATCGCAATGTTAATAAACAAATAAATGTGTACTTCTCGTTTTGAATTTCAAATATCGTATTGAATTGCCGAGATTATCGTCAGAAATAAATTTAACAGCGCCACAATTAGAGCGGACATAGAAAGCATTTTACTAATAAATATAATTTTTCAAATGATCTTATGGTCACCTTGATTATTAAAGTGTATAGATATAAGAGCAAAAAATTTTTAAAAATTAAAAAATAATTAACAAAATTCAAAATATGTAATCGTCTTGTTTTACAATCTTGTAAAATTATAAAATAATGACTTTCAAATTTTTTTTTTTTTGGGTGAAGTTATTCAACAGTTGGCCATTAGTATTATCAAATATGAAAATCTCAATTTATTGTTTACTTATTTGTATATTTCTCTATTTACTATGGTTATAGTTATGAATGAAATGATAGTTAAATAAATTCGATAATTTGATATCACAAATATTTATGTATATTTCATATATATATAAACATTTTGTATGTGTATGTAAACACGAAACGTAGGCAATGAAAAAAATAAAAAATTTTTTTTTTCTTTAAAATTAATTATAGCTCTTGAATTAGGATGACAATTTTAAGTAGGAACTTAAAAAAAGTTTTAATTGAATTATTGAAGTTACTTCATAACATTTATGATTTTTAGTCAAAGATGATGATATTTTTGTTTTTCTAAATATTCTTGACATAAAAAATTGCTATTTAAATTAAATACTTTAATTTTTTCTTTGACTTTTAAGGCGGGTATTAGCAAATTTATTTTAAGAGTATAAAATATTGAAATACAAAAAGTAATTGCTGTTAATGTTGACAATATCGTCATGTGACTGTTTTTTATTAGTTTGTATTGAATAATTATATTAACGTTCATAGTATAGGTAATATATTTAAATACCTAGGTGCATATTCGTATTGTAAATTCTTATTCACTAGTTATTTTTAAGAATTTATTTTTATTAAAAAAGTGTAGAGTTTCTTAAAATATTAATAATATTATGTAAGTACAAAAGTTATGTATACAATGTTAAATAAGCATGATTTTCATTCACAATTATGACTTGAAACTGATTAGAGCTGACTTGAATCGTGATTTGTATTTGTTGTACTTACATTAATTCGCTTTGCAGTTTATTAGTCATGTAATTAATTTTATTTACTATTAAATAACAAATTTATTTATTTATTATTAGAGATTAAATTGCATAGTTTGTTCGATAGTGTTTAGGCAATGTTGTCGATTAATCTTCGTATGCAGTTAAGCAGTGGTGGCATGGTATTGAAAACATGTATATTCTAATGATATTATTATTCAAATATGGTTGAATGAAAATATTTTAGCTTCTTGAACCGATTATTTTTTTAAAGTTGAGTAGATAAGCTTTTGAGCTCTTTTTCAGTGCAGCTCTTAAAAACACTTATGATGTTTGATCACATTTTTAAAATTCTCACATAGTTCCTTTTGGTATGAAATTCGTACTCGTATCAACTGAAGTTTTTCTTTTTGAATAAAAGTATACATTTTATTTTAGCTTTATTAATTGTAAGCCTTTAAAGTTTAAAAGTTTGAGTGCAATTAAAAAAAGTGATTCCAACTGAATGAATTTTCGAGCTCGTTAGCATACCATTAGTATTACATCAGATGGCAAGTCCACATTTTACAATATTCTGTACTTACGACAGACATAACGAGGAACTACAGAAATAACGAGGTAATGCTAACATATATGTTGTATTTGTTTGCTACAAGAACAAGACAAAAGATAACACCGGAAGATTTTATTGAACTATTTAATATTTCAAAGCCTTTTAACTTTTAGTTATTAGTATTTTACTCCATATTAATAGTTCATATTTAATTTTGTAGAAAATTTCAATTATTTTTGAATAATTTGTAATATTAACTTTGCCATAGAGAATTCCTATATTAATAATTTATTAAACTTTTGCCATATAAATAAAAAATTTTTCTTCATGAAGTCCATTACATATTTTAGAGTATATTTTGTATCACGTTCCAGTATATGATATACAATATGATATACAATATTGTATATCATAATAAATGGTATTCAATAAATTTTACATACATGAATCATCACATATTTAATCAAAAAAATAACTAATAGAAATTGTTTGATAACTGAGTATAAGTAAGCACAAATTTCGTACAAAATTTAATTTACATAATATATACCAAAAAAAAAAAAAAAAAAAATTGCACATCATTAATCTTAATCAACTCATTTATACATTATGGTTCTTCCCTCATCAATGTCCTCCCAACAGTATATATACATTTTGAAATAAAAGTCTAGAAATTTGAAGTAAAAATTATAAATTTGTGGTTTTATAAAAAAAAAAAAATCTTTCAATTTTTTAAATTCAACAACAGAAAAAAATAATTTTTCTGTTCTAATATAAAATGTTATGCTAAAAACCACTACTCATATTCCTTTTAATGAAATATTTTGTAATAAAATATAGAGAAAGATTGTGTTTATATAGGTAGGTATAGGTAGGACAACAACATGGGGAAAAAATCTTTTATATTATTTTATTAACATTCCTTATACCTTAACCACCAAAAAAATATCAAAAATATATAGAGAGAAAGAACAGCAAAAAAATAACAAAATTATTTGACAAATTACTACATAAGAAAAGCCCCACCAGGTGTAAACTGGATGATTATTTCATGATTCTGTAATTCTACATTAAGTATAATAAATAACTAATAGCTTTGTATAACACATAAATTTAAATACATTATGCTGTGTGTATGCATATGTATGTCTTACCATACCAACTATATGTGCTGAGTTGCTTGTTGTGAAGTAAATACAAGGGAACATTGTACATATACAAACAGCCCCGGATTTATCATACATGCAAAGTATGCATTTGCAATGGGCGATAAAAAATAGGGGCGCCATTGAAAACTTAAAAAACCCCTAAATTTAAAAAAAAAAAATTTTCACCAAAAAAAAAAGGATTCCAAGTTTTTTTTTATACATCAATTTATAGCGAAATTAACTTAATAAAATCTACCTACATGCAAACATAATATTTTGTTCCTACACATATTTTCTATTTGCACCATATAACAAAAAATGTTCATAGAATTAAAATTACTCATACATTTCTTTACTCTACACTACTCTTTCATTCTTATTTTTTATGTACTGTATATGCCTATAAACACAGAATATTATTTCACACAGCTGTATACATTCAATCGTTCATATATATAAGTGAAATCGTCTCATATAATATACATACATATATAGAAACAATGTACGCAACAAATAAAAATATTCAAAAATACACATGTACACATAATTTATATTGTCTAATATGAATAAGATCAACACTCATGCGTACACATATAATTATGTCATAAAGCAAAATTTTTATTTTGCTGAGATTGCTCCCTATCAACACTCGCTCGTACACATATAATTATATCACAAAGCAAGGTTTTTATTATGCTTAGTGGCTACACTCGTTCGTACACATTATATTTAAATTGTTTCATACATGCAAAATTTTATTTTTTGCTTAGTTGGCGTCCACTCACCAAACAAACAAACACATTATTATAATGTATTACTTTTTCTGTATACTATTGCATTAGTAAACAACAAGAACAAAACAAAAAAACGAGAAAAAAAATAGAGTTGACCTTGTCAACTCTGTGATACCCGTACGAATTTGTTATCCAATGTGCGAATAACTAATGTGCCATAACTAACTATAGGGCGGACTATGACTTTAAGTTGCCGTATTACCATATTAATTTATGCAAAATTTCAGTACTATGTGTTATTCAAAATACTGGTTGTGCCAAAATACTATTGATGTTGTATGGCAGCTACCAGAAAGAGCCAAGAAATTTTAGCGAATTTTATTAAGCACATCGGCCCTACTAATATACTCACTTGTGTGAAATCTCAATATCAGAGCTTTTATAGTTTCTGAGATATAGGCAAATAACTTTTGAAGTTGTATGGCAGGTACCAGAAGGAGCCAAGTGATTTCAACGACTTTTACCACACACATCGGCCCTACTAATATATTCACTTGTGTGAAATCTCAATATCACAGCTTTTATAGTTTCTGAGATATAGCCAAATAACTTTTGAAGCTGTATGGCAGGTACCAGAAGGAGCCAAGTAATTTCAACGACTTTTATGGGGCATATTGGCCCTGCTAATATATTTGTTTGTGTGAAATTTCAATACCATAACTTTTATAGTTTCTGAGATATAGCCAAATAAATTTTGAAGTTGTATGGCAGCTACCCGAACCGGTACCCCGATCATGTCCAATTTAAATAGGGTTCTGGCACTTACTACAATAAATAATTTGTGAAAATTTGGTGAACTTAGCTCAATTAGTTTTTGAGTTATCGTTCGGACGGACGGACGGACGGACGGACGGACAGACAAAGCTAAATCAACTCAGAATTTGACGCTGATCAAAAACATACACTTGAGTCTATATCTAACACCGTTATTTCTTAGCGTTACAAACGGTAAGGCAAATTTAGTATACCCTTCGAACATACGTTCGTACGGGTATAAACACAAATTAAGAATGAGAATAGAAAGAAATTAGAAAAAGAGAATGAGAACAATATTCTTAAATGATGGAAAGCATAGCTTGGTATTGAGATTGTGTATACCAATATTTTGTTTTTGTTTAACCACAAAAAATTTTGAATGAATTTTAAAATTACATGATCGTTATGAATTTCTACTACTATGTTCTGCTTTCGTTTTTGAAAAAACTGTTATCAATCACAGAATTAAATTTTAATTGATAAAATCTACTACTTATATTGAATTGAAAAAATGTTGTTTAATAATCAAGTGAATGTTAAGAATTTTTATACTGAATTGATGTAGTGTAAGTCATCCAAAAAATAAGAGTAAAATGAAATGGCGCATAATTTGCTTCACACATTTATCTCCAAAATTAAAACAGTTAAGCAAAACGACATTCTGAAATTTCAAACCCACGAGCCTATAAATACCAGTAAATGCATTTATTTTAATAAAATCTAAAAAATATAATGAACAGTATAAAAGCTTATAGCTATGTACATTAAAAGCTTAGTTTTTAAGTCACAAATTTTAGAACGAAACTTTGATTTTCCTTAAATTTTTGAATGCAAGTCGAAACTTTTTTTATACGCTGCTTCATTTCTCAGGCGATTTGTGAAATAAAAAGCCAAATTTTACGAATAAAAATAAAAATAATTATAAAAATAAAAATAAAATTACGAATAAAAATAAAAATAATTTTTTACTTTTTTTCATATTCAAATAAGCTTTGAAAAAGTTCATTTGATATAATTTTCATAGAACCTTTTACAATAAGTTTCACTTACGTCAAAAAGTAAATTTTTTGGTTGTTAAAATCAAAAAATCAAGTTTAAGTGATTGATATAAATCTGATCATAACTTCATAAAAAAACGTACAGTTAAATAAATTACCTTGTTTTTGAATTTATAAAACAAAAAATTGAAAGTTTAGTTCCAGACTTTAATTCTATAATTCAGCACAATAAGGTTACAAGAAACTGCTTTATGATGCACAATGTGCAATGCCTATTAAATTTTGTTCACAGTAATAAAATAGGTGAAAAGGTTGAAGGGGGGGGGGGGGGGCGCACTTTTTAGGAACCGCTTAGGGCGACGAATACATCAGAACCGCGCCTGTATACAAATTTGGTATGGTGGTTTAAACAAAATTAATCAATAAAAGTATTAGAATGGTTATAATGTGGTTTCTGTATATGAAAAATTTTGTTATATTATGAGATTTTAAATTCAGTTGGTATGGGTTCGAATGAACCCAAATGATGAATTTTAAAATTTATTGATAAAATATTTTACAATAATCAAATAGAAATATTTAGATTTTCCGAATAGATTCGATTAAGCAAACTTACGTGTTATACACAGAAATGAAAAATAAGACTACATAATGTAAATATTATAAAGTTTCGTGTAAGTATATAGAAATTGTATTTTTCGTTCTAATAAAAACGTGTTCGTATCATATTTATTAATATGTAAAATAAATTAAATCGAATCAAATCAACGGTTTTTAAAATATCCCATTTCCAATAAGCAATATAAATTTAAGCAAGTCAATTATTCTGTTAATATTGCAATCATTCTATTGCATAGTTTAAGGATGAAACCATAATGAAATGGTAAATCAGTAAAAACGTTTCAGTCGGTTTAACCGATGTTATTATTTTAGCTTTATTATTTTTCGAACCCGTTGATCGAAATATACCGCATGATGTATTTACAATAGGGCTCGTCAATCGGCACAAAAGAAGCAATTTGTGAAAGTTTGGTCATATTTACTTTATTTTGTTTGGTTTTTGAGTTATCGTGCCATCGGACGGACGGACGGACATGTCTAAATCAGCGCAGTATTTTACGCTGAACAAGAATATATATACATGTCCATACCGGAGAGGACTCTTTCAAGTGTTCCAAAGTTAATATATCCTTCACCAAGGTGTATGAAAATTAGAAAACGATTGAAAATAAACTGGGGAAATTTAATATAACAATATAATTGTGGTTTATACATATTGCTGCTTCTTTGCTTTTAGAGAAATTCTAAAAAGAAATTTGAGAAAAAATTCTATCTCTGGTCGAGTTCTGAAATTTTACTAATTCTATGAGCGAATAACATTCGGAGGAGGGATGGAGAGTAAAACAAGATAGAAATAATTTTTTTTAAATATGAATAAAATGTTTAACGATGCCTCGAAATTGCTCAAATTTTAAACATTCTCAACTTAGTGTCTAACAGAAAAATGATTTTTATGAAATTATTTCAAAGAATGCAAAAATTATGCCAGTAGACATAAACAAACTAACAGACAAACTTAAATTAATAAGCACATAAGTTTCATAAGTTTGAAAATGTGCTAAAAAGGAAGATATTATAATATAGATGCGAAAATTAAGACAAATGAAATATTATTTTATTACGCTGCAGGTTTCCATCCACTACGACTCATAATGTTATGAGTTTTAGTTGAAAATATTATTCATACATGTATTAGATTATTTGCGTTATAATTCCCACTAGGACATCAAACCCATGTTATTATTAACTGTGTGTATATAGAGAAAAATAAGTTACTTTAATAATAAAAGTAAATTCATAAATTTTGTTTTTATTTATGACTATCATAATAAGGTTTTTGTATTATGAAAATGTTATATAATATAAAAAAAAATTATTTAAATTAGTTTTATTAAATTATATGCATAGGTATGTATATCAAATAGACATACACATATAAAATAAAAAATTATGAAAGTAAAGTTCTGTGTACTCATTTATAGATTTTGTGTTTCCTGCAGATTAATTTATTGTATCTAATATTTTTTTTTAGTATATGAAAAGCTTAATTTAAAATATGCAAATAGAAATATGAGCTCATTTGAAAGGGATTATTGCAAAAAAAAAATTCACATTACAGTGGTTTACAAAATAAATATTAAAAGCATGCAAGTATATCGCTACAATTGGGTCGTAATTGAGAAGCAATTAAGTCATAATATTTTGTATACAACTACTTATATGTAAATTGTAACTTTTTCATTAATATTAAAAAAAATATGTTTGACTAATAGACCATATTATTAGTTTTAATCTCAAATTAGGCTGATCTACAAAAAGAGTTTAAATCTCAAATTCTGACTATGGCTTTCGTGTGTAAACTATAAGAAGTATATTTTCAAGCATATTGACTTGCACCTCAGCTATATGTGCAGGCTGCAGCACACAAAAAATTTTAGAATTTGACTTTTCGATTTCGGTGAATCCGATTTCCGCTCTGCCTCCTGTCCCGATTCCTTCGGCTTCCGTTCCGGTATATATTCTGATTTCGATATTTCGACTTCGACACTTCGGCTCCGACTTTGTCTCGTTGACTCTAATTTCAAATCCCCGACTTGTACATCTCCGATTTTGCAAGTTGTAGAAAATATTAACTTACTTACGTTTAATTTCTTTTGATAAAATGCGAATCGGATTGATTCTGATTACAGATTTGCTACATGTATGCCTAATATAAATGCAAATCTCTTAAGATTATTTCAAAAATTATTTATTATCCCTGCATTATTTATTATTTTTAATTTATGCAATCTTTTATTAGTTTAATCAAAATTATTCTAAAATTTCTTATAAATTTTTTAAATTTATTCTAAAATTTCATTTGCTATTTTTTTTTTTATATAACAAAAATTTTCAAAAATAAATTAAATATGAAAATATAATTTAGCTTGTCCTTTATTTTATTTGGAAAAAAAAAATATAAATTTTATTTTCTATTTAATTTAAAAATTTTATTTATTTATTTGCCTACCAATATTTAAAATGAAAATTCAAAAAAAAAAAATAAATAAATTGTAATACAATAATATTGTAGCTTTTGAAAAAAATTAAATTTTTTATATTTTATTCAGTCCTTTTATTTTTCGGGATAATAAATTGTATATGGGATATGAAATTATTATACTTAGAAAATTTACATATTTTCCTTATAAGTTTTAGAAAAATAATATTATTTGCTTATATTTTTAACAATTTTATTATTATTTAAAAATAAAAACTATATTTAATTGTTCAGAATAATATTATTATGAATATTAGTTTATTCACTTACCATATTATTATATTTCTTTGTTAAATGAAGAATAAATTCTAGTTATTTAAATATAAGGATGTTATTTAAATTTATATAAGAATTTTTTTAACTATAGCAATATTTTTATTTTACTCTATTGTATTACAAAATTTACTGTATGAATGTAATCCATATTTTATATTGAAGTAAAATATTTAGTTATAAAGAATGTACCTTTGCATATACTTGGTATTGAATACATAAAGAAAGCCCAGAGTGTGTTATTGTTTGCAAATAATAGTATTTATTCAAATGTAGAACATAATATAAACAATTTTCTATTATATTTTTGGTTCTTTTAATATTTTTAAAGAAAACTTTTAAGTAAAATAAAGGTATATGCACAAAAATTTCTGTTTTTTTGACCCATATAACAATTAGATTTAGTTTTGAATGAAAATGAATTCGAACTAATTTGAGATGGGCTCACAAATCCATATATGACTAATAAGTTTATTATAAGTCGAATTTGCTTTATATTTTGGAAAAATATATAAATTATGTCAAAATTGAACTCGTGTAGTAAAAAATAATAGAATATTCAAATCCTGATGGCGAATTTTGTTTCAATTTTTCAAAATCTCTTCAAATATTAAGAAATTTTTTTTACTCCCAATCCAGTTTTAAAATTGATAATGACTATTAAAATTCCATTATTTGTTCAGATACATTCATATTGCCCAGTTATCTTGTCAAGATCATATTCTTTAAAACATTTTACATTTTACACAAATTATTTTGCTATACCAATATTACAGTATTTATAAAATTTAAAATAAACAAAATGTTGTATAAATTAAATATATTTTGTTATTATTATTGTGTTCTTTTTTATAATGAACTTCATTGTTCTCTTAATTTTGAATATTTTATTTTGCATAGAATGCCATTTTACTTAAATACACGTATGTACATGTACTTTTATATATTTGTAGTATTTGTATTGTAATATGACCCAAAGCTTATTACAATTTTATTAAATGCAGGATATTATAACATTTATATATACATTTTATGAGGATTTACTTGAAATAATATAAAAGAGATGAAATATAATCCTATAATTACCATAAATGTAAATTTTAAGGTTCTTTTATTAACTGTTATATTGTAAATTTTTGTATTTACTTAAGTATAATTCTTTTGTTTTGTATCTTGTAATAAGCATAAGTGTAAAAGAGACAATTTTGTTTTACAAACTTATATGTACACAATTTACACAAAAGCGCACTTTGAATTGAATGCAATAACATTTGTAACATCCACTGATGCACCGTTGACTGACTGATGTTGGATCAGCAGCTCAACAATCAAAGAGATAAAATCATATTAAAACTACATTGTTTTAATAAAATTTTAATTAAAGAATTTTGTTAAATCGTTTTGGCCATTTAAATGCGTTTAAGTCTTAAGCGTTTCTTTATAAAAGAGAATTTAAATTTTACAAATTTTGTTGTTCCTGTGTATAACAACAACTTCAATACATTGTTCATTTTATGTTACTTGTCTTGTAACTAATTATGAAAACAATAGTCTTTTATATATTTTATTTGTACTTACAAGTGTTCTTAAAAGGTGTTACGATGCGTATCGTATGTAATGAGTTGATTGAAGTTCTTGACAAAAAAATATTTTTTTTTCTTGTTTTGAACTCTTGTTATTGGAGGCGATTTAAAAGTTTAAAAATCTTGAAAAAATCTTGAAATAAATTACTGAGCGAAAATGGTAATTATGAGCAAAAAGCGAAACGGAAACCTCGATTAATAGATGAAAGCTTCATGCGTTTATAGAATTTACAAGTTTCCTGAGGTTTCAGTACAATGAACTGCACAAAAACTAGCCATTAGGAATGATAGGAAAGTTGCCAAAGGTAGGATGTTGCCAAAGGTAAAAAATATAGCATTTTTTTCACAATCTCTCGCAGTCCGTCCGTCCGTTCGTGGACCCGTTTACAAAACTAATAAATGGTTCATTTCGTTAGAAGAAAATTTTATCCATCTCCATCACCTCTAAAGTTATCGCTTCTTGAAATTTGTAAAAATAGAATTTTTGGCGCCTTATATTTCCGAAACAGTAAGCTTTTCCAAATTTCTATAAATACAGAAAACTAACATTTAACGTCATGCTATCAAATTTTCATTTAATTTTTTCTTAACTCCCACAATTAAACTTTAAATTTTAGTATTTTCAATTTTATTTTTACGTTATCCTGAATATATGCAATTTTTAAAACATTTCAGTATATGAACGAAATTAACTTAAATAACGTAAAAGCTAGATTGTTTTTAATTAGAATTTTAAAGGGAAAAGTGGTACTTTATAAACCATTGGTTTGACTCAACTTTATTTAAAATTTTTTTCTGCAAAGCTCCTTAAAAGGAGAGTAAATTTGATTTAATTTAAATTATTATTTCTTAAATAAAGGATAATTGATTTTTGAATTCTGTCTTTCCAAATATTGCTTTATTAATTATTCAGGTTTACTTTTTGCTAATTTTCTTATACATTTAATATAAGCCGCTTTATGTGTCATAGTTAATATATTACGTGTCCTTGACATTATCGGTACATTTCTTTTCATAAATTTTTTTCATTCATTTTCTTTTTCAAGAAAAAAATTATGGGCATATATTTTAAGTAGATATTTCAACCTACGTATCTGTATGTATATATATACGGATTTGCCCTACGCATGTATTTATTACTGTTTAAGTCGATACCCTTTTTCAAGAAAATCCTTTATTTTGATTTATTTCCTTTTTAAGAATGTATACTTTTCAATGTCACATTTTCATGATATTTTCAACTTTTAACATTATCATTATGTAGGTAAACATAGCACACTACGTACCCTAGTACATATTTATGTAAAATTTTCATGGTTATTAAAGGAAAAAAACAAAAAAAAAATTTATAAATGTTTGTCCTCTATGAGAACAATTTTTAAAAGAAATCCTTCCAGTTCTTTATATACTTAAATAATATTTATGTACGTTACATATCATATATGTTTATATACACAAATATTTGCCTTATATCATGGAAAAAATTTTCATGGAAATTGAAATGGAATATGAGTAAAAAGAAAAATTCACGCACGCATTATTTCTTTTGTGACGAAAATTATGATAATAAATTCTTGTTGCTTTGAAAATTGTCACATGCACACGTATACATACTTGCAGATTATTGCTTTATGTATTATATTTCAGAATATTATTGTATGAGTTAAGAGGTACATATATGACCTATAAATTAAATCGATAAAATACAGTGTAGCTGCTATGAGAATAAGAATATTGGATATTAAAAGAGTTACAATGAAAAGTTTTTGTCATATTGTGAAATTAAAGGGGCTATCATTTATATAATGTAATCAAAAAATATCTCTTTGTTATTTCCAATTAAAATCACGAATGAAGTTAAAAAAATTATGTGATTAATTTTATTGAATTATTTTGTGAATAATAATTTGCACTCTCAATTGTGATTGTAATTTAATAAATAATTAATTGAATAGTTTGCACTCTCAATTGTGTATACAGGGTGGTTCGCATGGTGGCAATCAATATCAAGGAAGATTCTGTGATCAAAGTTACCGAAGTGCTCCTACACATAAATTAGTGCTTATAACTTCGAAACCATGTAATATGGGTAACCATCGATGGCTTGTTTTACAGGTAATTGATTGCTCCTTTTTTTCGGTCTCATGATCAATTTGATTTAAAAATCAATTTTATAAACAAATACAATTTTTTTTTTGCGGGAAATTTATCAAAGAATCATCCCTGAAATTATTTGCCAAATTATATGAAACACCCTGTATAATAAAAGTTCATTTTATACCCTACACTTTTAAAATGAATTTCAAACTTAAACAGATTTTATATTTGAATCGAAAATAATTTTCTAATTTTAAAAGGCAATTCAAAAAGAAATTGTTCAATATGAAATTGACAAAGATTCTGTGAAATTGACAATATAACTTCGTTGAAACAAATATAAATTGAGAGATAAATTCTTGCTTTCTTTCAAAGAGTTCCGGTGTTTCTTATAGATGAGCATCACACAACATTTCTCAAAGACAGCATCACACAACATATAAGTCAGGTTCACGCTTTTGTTTCTGGAAAAGAATAGATTCTGAAGTCTCATATTCATAATTAAATTACATTGGCCACCTATTTATACCTTTACTAAATTGATTTTCCAATTTTTTTATAAAAGTTTTCTTAATTATTTCTCACATAGGTTCAATATCTTAAATAAAATTAACACAATGTTGTGTATAAGTTGTTATAGAACAAAAATTTGTCTTAAATTTTGTAATTCGCGACAACGTCATATCAAAAATTCCATAATAACTGTAAAATTATATATAAATTCGCACAAATATTAAAGTTATAATCCTTATTTTAAAGAATTACTTTGATAGTCGTTGTACATAATTTATTTTTACTCTACAGGCGGTCATAATTTTTAAATAATGTTCGAAATACGATCGAATAAAACCATAAAGCAATCAATAAATTTCGAATAAAAAAAGAAATGAAAATACTTGTATATCAGATAGATTAACTTTTGTATGTCATAAGTATATAGTGGGTGATAAATTTATGTCATATAGTAAACATAAATTTGATTATATCAATGTTTAATATTTTATGAAATACATACATACATTTGTATGTATGTATGTATTTCCTAAATGTATGGGAGTAAATATATTTTGGATTTATTTATAAAAGCAAAAATTGCAACGAAATCGAATAAAATTGCTAAAAATATTGACAATTCCAAAACTGAACATGCTTACATGCAGTTGAATATCGGGGAAATTAATATTCAAAAGTCATAACGGTGGATAAACAAACACATTCAATACAAACACGCATAATATACAAATGTATAAAAGGATGTTGTGTGAAAATTAATATCTTTATAATTTCAATTTAAACTATTTTAACTTTTATACGCGATAGTCGTTTGAGTTTTCTATAAAATGATTTTCTGTTTTTTTGCTCCTCTACGTAAACTAGATGGCACTGCTTACAATAAGGGATGTATTGTGCTCTTGTCAAATTTTATTGAATAGTTTTCAACGGAAACCGATTTCATTATGTCAGAAAAACAAAAGTAAACTCTTTTTAGAAAAATTTCAGTTGGTCTGTAAGTCTATCTGTGTGCATTCGTGTATCTCAAATTCAGCTGAACCGATTTTGATGAATTGAAAATATATTTGATATTTCAGATCCCATAAATTAGGATTTTTTCAATTGTTAAATTGACATTTTCGCTCTTAATAATAATTAACAGGTCATCTTGAAATTTCATATTTTTTTGGGTTGTGAACAATAATTGTTCTTTTATTCATTATTAATTATTAATCAACAATTTTTCCAGATATATGAGCCTTCATAGAGTAATTAGCTTTAGAATTTCAAAAGAATTTTTTACCTAGAAGCTTACTAGTTGTTCTGGGGCCTGGAAAGTGGAGACACTTGCAGATTCTGTGGCGAGGATGAGGGAATCGCAATGCGCTGCGAAGAGAGACGGGAGGCGCTGATAGGCTTTGCTTTCATGACGGCAGAGTTGCGTTCTTCTGGGCCTCACAAGTTGTTTGAGTTCATCAGGAGGGTGGGTCTCGAGCGTGTGTTTTAGGGCTTCATTGTAGATGGTCGCGGTGTATTGTTGCGCCCGCTGTACAAATCTACTAGTTATTTTAAAATTTGAAATAATTGTATAAAGCGCATTTTCACAATTTTGTTCAACTTTTTTGCTGAATTAATAACAATAAATTTATTGGAACTACAAATATTATTCACAACATACGGATTGTAGTCGGTTGTGTACTGATCAAATAAAACCTTTTAATTTTAATTTGGGATCTAGTTTTAAATTTTGTAGAGATCAAGTAATTTTTCAATTAAAATTAACATGCAATAAGAAATATGTAATTATAATGAAATATTGAAGGTGGTATGTGCTTATATTTGTAGGATTGTGTTTTTATTTAAACAATATTATGTGGGTTCGAGTTTTAAGGAATAATTGAGTGCATTATTACATGTTTCTATGAAATAGCTGTTTATTTCATGTTTCATATTTCAATTTAAGTTTTTTTTATTAAAATTTTCTGAAAATGTGTGTGGGGAGGAAGAGGGTGGGAGATGATGAAATATGGTGAAGTTTCGAAGTTAATTACATGTATTTATATATGAGTGTTTTAAATATTGAAGAACATCAATTAGCTGTATGCCTAAATTTGTTGTTTTTGTATACTAATTAATTGTGGGCAAGTTTTTTAATTTATTTACTAGATGGAGTAGCTTTTTGAAGGGAAAATTTTATTTGTCAATAAAATTTATGATAGAAAATTTTAATTTGGTTTTAATTTGGATATGAAATGTATTTATTGTGGTCATAAATTTTTGCTTTCAATTTAAAGTTAATTTATACTTACTTGTCAAGGTGGTATATTTTGTGTAGAATGAAAGCTAATAGCTGAAATATTTTGAGCGGTTTCGATATTATGAAAATAAATTGTTGCGTTCCCGTAGGTTAAATTCTGTTTCAACAGATTTTTTTCAGGAAAAATTCGAATAATTTGTGATTGGTTGAGTTTTTCTGTGTTTCTCTTTACAATACGAAGTTTGGTAGAAATGAGTCGAAGATTACGTTGTTGCATGCTCTCAAACATTATTTCTGATTATTTTGAAATTGGTATTAGTGAAGGTTATCTTTGATCCAGACCTTCTTGTAATTTGAACATGTGACTACAGTTTATGTAGTAGTAGGCTGAACAATTCATTTCACTTGCTTGTTGTGTATTTAAATAATAATAATGAGATTGCTAATGATCTTTCGTGGCAATCTAATAGTTGCACTTTGTGCGAGTAAGTAATGGTTTGAAAATGCGTTGTTCATGATAATTGATATCTGGCTTAAGCAATTCGTCTGAAAATAAAACGAATATTTGATCGAAAACGCTTGTGTTCCAATACGATTTAGCTAGTAATCAAGTTTTTATATTTCTGAGTTGCGTAGATACTGGTCTCTGTATATGAACATTTGTGCGAGTCTGTGCCTCATTTAGTAATATTTCATTTTTTCTGATAGCATATAATTAAGGCTCTAAGTGTAGCGCATAACTGCAATAATCAAAATAAAAGATTTTCATAAAATTAATTTTATTCAAATAGATTAAAAGCAAAGAAAAAACTTCATACTCATAGGTAATCAACTATCTAAAGATTACATGATGAAATTTTCGTTTTCCTTTTATTTATACGTGATAACCGCAAGTGATTGCATGCAAAAAAAAAAAAAAATACCATCTCTGTGCTAATCTTGTCTTCGTTTGCATATAATATAGTGGCATAGATAGATTTATTCAATCTGTTTTCATGAAAGAAAGCAAATGGAAAATAATTTGTGCTATGTGCATATTGCATATTGCACATTCATTCATTCATACATGTATGATGGTGTTAACCTAGTACGTGTGTAAGTACTATTATGAATTTTTGATTTATTTTTTGTGTTTTTCGTTTTTTGTTTTTATAATATTGAATAACTAACTGCGATTACACGATTTGTATTTGAATGAGGAGGAATCGAATAGCAACACATGCTGCGATATTTTCTGCACTTTTAAAATTTTTATAATTCTATTTTATTAAAATTGAAAAATAAAAACTTTTATAGAACATACGACGAACGATATTCCAATTTTAAAATATAAAAAAAAAAAAATTCATTAAAAGTATACTATTGACCTAGTCAGTATAACAAAATTAGTTTAGTTTTTTTTTTGTTATATTACTGCACATCACGTTTCGAGTTTTGTAACATGAATTGGATTTTAAATATTCAAATGCATACTATAAAGAGGATAGAAACTCAAATGGTGCGCACACGAGATTTGATATGAAAAAGTAAAATATTGAATTTTTTCTCAATTTCTAAAATTTTAATAATAAAAAAATAGTTTAATTATTTTGATATTATTTTGAATACATACTCAATTTATATTGATGAATTTTTTTTTTATTAATTTTGTTTTTTATATGTATAAGGTTCAATTGAATTTCAAGACGGCAAATTCATTTTTTTTGCTATATTGAATGAAAAAATTTCAATTTTCGCAAGTTATTTAAAAATTTTTAAATTAAATTTGAAATTTGGGCTTATTTTAGACCTTCAATATTGAGCTGGGTTTTTGATTGAGCCGCGCTAATTGAAATTGACTAGCCCAATTAGAAATTTGCCTGCATTTTCTTAAGAAAATTCGCGCCAAATCTAATGTTATGTAATTGGATTTGATCTTTTTATAAATTTTTCTTAATCAAACATTAAGATTAGATTTTTTAAACAGTTTAATATGAAAATTACATAAATTGGATGTTTGGCTTTTTGAATTAAGTTTAAAACTAGAATAGGAAGAGTTGAGTGTGCCGATTCTGTGGTACTGTTGTGTAAGATAAATAAAAATAAATATTGTAACATATGATAATTAATAATCTACTCAAACCAACCTTTTATTTTTTATTAAATGTCTCTGTTGTTCATTTCGTTCTCAACATTAGCATTGTGCCCGGTACAGTATATATTTTTTTGAATTGATTTAAGACTTTTGAAGTTTTATTGCAACTATCATTAGAATTCATAAAAATCTTAATGACTTTGACAGTTTCTATTGCAGTAAGGGCAATATATATATTTATTCATTTTAGTGCGAAATCTTCATGCTAATAGCTTCCGGAGATATAGCCAGCTACGCGAACCACTAGTTTGACCACATCTAAATTCGACAGAGTGTTTATTCAATTGTTATAATCTACGAAAATTTTATTAACTTAGATAAATTTTGTTTTTGAGTTATCGCTTACATGATAGACGAACTGACAAACTGACATATATGAATCGATTCCAAATTCGGCTCTGAACAAAAATATATATATTTACGTCTATATCTTAGACCATTATTTCACTTACAAGCGTAACGGAATATTTATGTCAGTTTCTTTCGAAAATACGTTCGGGCGGAATATAAAAAATATCTCATACTTATTTTAATTAATTTTTTATGAAAATATTTTTTAATTGTAATTTTATAAAAAAATTTCAAAATCTATATAGAATATTTAAATTAAAATTATAATAATAAAATTCTTCCGACATATTGTTTTCATACTTGGAATTGTTGACAATAAAAATGGTATTATTTCTTATATTATTTAATTGTTTTACTTATGTATACAAATTTAATAAAAATTTATTTTTAGAAATACTCCAAAAATAATATTATAAAACAAAAATTAGAATTTCTTAGAAATTGAAAGATTTAAACCGAGTGATTCAACAATTTTCGCAATTGAACAATTTATTTCTCATTTGTTTATATTGAAATTTTTGACATTAAGAAAATTGTATACCTTATTTTGGATTGTGTTTTTAGCGAATTTTGTTAGAAATTTCTTGTTGTAGGTTCTGATTTGAACGGCGCTTTGAGCGGTCTACAAAAAATTAACTTCCCCTGCTTTCAATGCAATGTAAAATATGCAACGCATATTACGCATTATAATCACTTTATTGTAACGTTATCATGCTGAATGCAAGATTAGTCATAGAATTGAAGCCTGTTTGTATATGGTTTATGGTAAGTCCGTCGCTGATTAGATCTTAAGTCTTTCCTAAGAAAATCGTCTACTTACACTTTTGCTTATTGTTCGAAAAATACAATAGGTAGGCAGATAAGTCATTTAAAAGTTCTCTTCCACGAGCAAAAAAAGGCTGTTGTTCTGGTCTGTCTCCATTTTAGCATTATTCCAAACATTTCCGTAATATAACATATATTTAGGTCTAATAGGAATAGCTGAGTGTCTGTGATTTTGCAAAATACAATCCGCAATTATTGTTGTTAAGGCTTGTAAATTTAAAAGTATAAAATGTTGTATGAATTTTATAAATTCAAAAATTTAAACAACTTGTAAGTTTCTAACAAAAATTATTTAGCATAAGTTTAATGTTATAATTTGGAAAAAAGATAAAATGGAAGTCATTTTTAAAGTACTTCTTCTTATTCTATTTCTTTTCTATATTTTTGAAATATTGTATATATAATCTATGTATTATGTATGTGTATGTGGTTTATTTTTATATGGGAATTAAAGAATCCTAAAATAAAATTTTCTTTTATATTATAATATTTAAATTATCATTAAAGGGACATAACAGTAAAATTAATGATATACTAAGATTAATTTTTCAGCTCAATTACCTACCTATACGTACCAGTTATGTGTATATGTAGAATATTAGCCTATAAGTATACATAGAATATTAGCCTATAAGTATGTAAATAAATATGTATTTAAATATATGCGTGTATATAAAGAAATGAATTAAAAGTAATTTCCGATTTTTATTTTCCATTTTATTTTTCTGATTCTGGTTGTGTTCTGTACAAGGCACAAAGCAATTTAGAGATTAAGTATCCATGTAATTTATACTGTTGTTATTTTAGATACTTAAATATTATTGTGTTTATAAATAAGAAGAGATTATGAACCTTAAAAAAAAAACAAGTTATTTTAGTTTTTATTCTTCACCGATAATTTCTTTTCCATTCTTTCTCCGAAAATACTTAATTCTCTTTATTTTAATCTTATATATTATGTGAATATTGAGAACGTGATTTGATTCTTTTCTCCCGATTTTTAATATAGAATTTGATTTGATTTTATGTTTTATGAATAAAAATAGGTACTCTGCTTTCTAACTCATACTACATAAAGGATTTATACTTATATATATATATATACTTGACATTAAGATGTCCTTTTGATTATTTTATTTATTTAATGCATTTATTTTGTTTAAGAATTTATTGAGTTAATTTTTTTTTTATTGTTATTTTTATGTTATTATTAAACAATTTTCAATTTAATAGAAAATAATTTTGGTTTTATTTTTATATTTCTGTGTGATCTGGGTATATTACAAGAATGAAAAAAAAAATTGTTCTCAATAAATGTTTAAATACTTAACTATATTATTTACTCTGTTATAATATAGTGTCCTTTATAGTGCTTTTTTTTTTGGGGGAAATTTTTGTATATGTGCGGTATTTTCTTTGTTGCATGATATAAATTTAGTTTATTACGTGCGTAAAAAGTAATTGACAAAAATGAGTATAAGCGAATTTCGTGATTTGTTTGGTAATGTCCTTCTTATTTAAAAACGAAAAATGAAAAGAGGAAACGGAGGGGAATGAGAAATGAAGAAAAAGAACCAGTATTATAATATATGAATGTTTAATGAAAATGATTTTTTTTTTTATTGTATTACAAAATTTATAATGTCATAAGAAAACGAATGAAAAGTTATGAGAATAGTGTTCGTGGTTAGTTGGGAGTAGTTGAGAGTTTTTAAGGGTAATGATTTTTCTGTGTAGAAATTCAATTATATGCAGGGGTAAAATGTAAATTAATTTGAAAATTTAAATATTAATGGTTTGACGACAATTTTTTCATATGTTAAACTCTTCTTCAAAAGGTAAATATAGCTGTGTTATAACTGTTTTCGCAGAGAATGAGAAAATTTACAGACGAGGAAACTGAAGGAAAGGAGAACCTGCTTTTAAATGGCATACATCCAGCTGTAGATGGTATTTATCTGGTCTGCTTTAGATCAAATGTTGAAAAACAGAGGCAATGGGAAACAAAGGAAGGTAGGATACTATTATTACGGCTTGCATTTTAACACGGCACTGAATATTGGGAGAAAAGATAATGAAACTGGAAATTCCCTCATCTCATGTTTGTACACCGATTGGATGTGTTCGATGATCTCTTGGGAATGCCCACGCTGATTCGTGGAATTTCTTCAAGAGCTTGAATGAATGTAACGCTGATTAGAGGCGTCGATTCCTCTCTTTATTAGAAATTAACCTAACAGATTGCATTTAATAACAATTAATTACAAATTTAAATAAAATTGTAAACCACTGCTTCATCAAAATGTTTTCTGACAAATATAGTATAAAATATGGATACGCATACTTGAAAAATAATTATTACCACCTTATAAAATCATTTTAAGAAAATTAATGTGAACAGGATCAACTGCATTTGCTTTATTGCTACAATATCTTTAATGAATGAAATTTTTAAACAAAAATTTTCAAGGAATTTTATGTTATACTTATTATGTATATGTCCATATATATATGGTAAACCATTAGCATATTCATGCTATAATATAGTATATCGTATAACAACGGTTATATACATAAATTATACTGTATATAATTTCTCCTTGAAATATGTGTATAAATTTTTTGAAATAATTTTTCTTGATGTTTTTAAAACCTCACACACTACACTCTGTATATATATATTGCTTTCATTTTGATAAAGCAAAATAAAAAGGAAGAAAATAAAGTGAGATTGAGAGTGAATAAAAAGAAAACCAAATAAACATAAACTTTGAAATCGATGAAAAATAATGGCTAAAATGGATTTTTAACTTGAAATAACTACGTTTATGCCCAGTCTCTTTATAAATGTTTAACTTGGAAGTGATTGAAATGAAAATATATCTGATAATACATACGAACATACTTACATTTTCAAACGCTGGGTATAAAGAAATTAAGTATGTATAACAATAATGCTTCCATCCCTACATATACATTAAT
Source organism: Condylostylus longicornis (assembly GCF_029603195.1). NCBI lineage: Eukaryota > Metazoa > Arthropoda > Insecta > Diptera > Dolichopodidae > Condylostylus > Condylostylus longicornis. The sequence continues at coordinate 2,936,221 of NW_026578013.1, read as the reverse complement.
GCTATACATATATACAAGCATATATACAAGATTGCTTAAAATTATGTAAATCGATTTCTAAAAAGGATAATGGATAATGGAAAATACTTAATAGTTTAATATTATTAATGAGAATAGGACAACAAGAAAAAAAGGAAGAAAAGAAAAATATAAAAGAATAAAAACAAAATGAAAATTGGAAAAAATCGAAGTTAATGTTATTACAGTTACATGACTGTGTACAGGAATTGGTGTTTAAAAAAAAAAATTATAAAACACTTTTATTAGTATTCAATGTAGAAGCTCTCGGTTCCGATTCGATATTATATAGTAATCATTTTATAAGTATACATAAACATAAAAAGATTAATATTATTATAAAACTGTGATATCTGTAACGATGAAAAAAAAAAATGAGATAAAAGTTGAGAGAAGCAAACAAACACTATAGTGAATAATTTTTATAAATTATTTTTATATTCTACACATTAAGAAAATATTGACTTTAATTTTGAAGGTTATAATGATGTAAATTGTTACAATTTTTGCATTTGAAGTCAAATAATGAACTTATGCTTTTTTATGTAATCTTTAAGAGATGATTTTTGTTTACTCTTTAAACTAAATTCAATTGAATGATTTAATTTCCAATTGGAGTTGTTTACCATTCAAGAATATTTTTATTAAAAGACAATTATAGAATGCCTAAAATAGCAGTTAAGTTATATTTTTTATTGTTAATTCTAGCACCTAAATGTCAAAGGTTGTATATGAGTTATTGTGAAAATATCTGGAATTATAAATGTTGTTCATAAAATTATATCCTTGTTGTCGTTCTTTTAGAGCTTTTCCTAAATGTCTAGCTGTAATTAATTAAGCTGTAATTGACAATTATATGCAAAGAAAGCATTTAAAATATGCGGTGGAAAACAAGAGCGCCACTGAATTTAAAAAAGAAAACCAAATTTTAAAAAATAAGTTTTATACTCCAAAATAAATGGAAAGGAAAGTTTCGAAAAAACTTTCCTTTCCATTTATAGTGAAACAAACTTCATAACATGTACCTATATAGCAAAACAAAAAGTTGAGAGCTTAGTTCCAGACTTTATAATTCTATGCCTAATCTCGTATTCAGCAAGGGAAATTTACAAGAAAGTTATTAATTATGCGTAATGTGCAATGTTTATTGCATGTTTGTTCATTGATTTGAAGGAGTGGAGATTAGGGAGGACGCGCTTTTTGGAATCCACGTAATCAAAACCGCGCCTGAATGTACTCAATATAATAGAATGCTTAAAATCTGTTGCTTCTCTCTTTGTTTTTCCTTACATTTGTTCAATTTTTTTTATCATAAACCAACAAAAGAAGATATCGTAAGAGGAAAAATCTAAAATTTGCTTTCTCAACATTTTCAAATCTTCCAAGAAATTATTATACAAAATATATAAACTTAAAAACAAAGAAGAGCTAATAAATGCTAATGTATAACTGTAGCATCATAATATAACACCAAGAAATCCACATTAAAACTTTTTCAACACGATTTCTATAATATTTCATCATTTTAGGTGCATCAATAATTTCTTGTCCCAGTCGCAAAACCGAAAAGAGAGTAAACTGACGAGCCAATAAAAATAAAAAAAAAACAATCTTAATTTCTCTTGTCCAGTTCATTCAATTTTAATATAGTAAAATAGAGTCCCACATTTGATTGGAATTAAAATGTTTAAATAACAATTGAAACTAAAACGAAATTAAATAATTTATAATAATTATATTTTAATTAAAACTCAATATTCTGGCATTATAATTATCTTCTGGCTATATTTAGGTTGTATTTAATCTAAAATCATCTATTATAATCAAACATAATATTTTTGTACACGCATTCTTTTAATGTAAATGTCGGTATGTTAATCAAAATCTGTGACATTTAATGGCATTCAATTGAATTAAGTAACAATAATAATATTAATGACAAATATTATTTAATAATTCAGAAAATATTACAATATTCAAATATTTTTTGAATTATTTCAGATTAATTTATCAAAATCTATTATTAAACCCATTGAATTTAAATGAGATTTGTAGCGTATAATATGCGATAGAGTGTGCGTTTAATTATAATACAATTATCATAGTGTGCTGCGTGCGTGTATCAAAAATTATAATGTTTGCATACGGTGTTTTTAATCGTATTACAATAGATTTAAACGAGTTATCTATGTAATTTAGAAAATAACAGCAGCATTTTATTTATAGCAATTTATATATATACTATAGACTACCCATTCGACACAATATTGTTTTATTCACCTATAATTAACGACTAATTTTCTATAATAAATTTCAAGTGAAACAAATAATTCAAATAAATTATTTTCTACGTTCGTTTATTCAACAGCAGCAATGTGTGTTTGTATATTTTAAAAATCTTAACGTTCCTATTAATGTCAATTGTAATTCATTAAAATTATTGATTGAATACCAACTCCGTCGATACAAAGAAAACCTGAATTTACTAAATGACTTAAAAAAAAAGCAAAATTTTGTTTTCATATTTATTCCGTAAAGCTTGAAATTTGTATAACAATAACTGAGAAAGAAACACTGAGAAAAAAAAATTAAAAACTTGTCTTTGGAATTTTATTGTTTTCTTTTGTTGTTTTTTTATTTTGTTAAGTATTTCTGATTAAAAATTTCTTTCTTTGATATCTTTTCTGTAAAACGCATTTTGTACATAACCTCAAAAATTTTACAATATACACATATAAAAAGATCGAATGCAATTCAAACCTCTTCAAAACTTATTGAAAATGCTATACAAAATTCCATAGAGGAAAGTGCATTAATAATAAATTTTATTTTAGTTTTTTTTTCTCGTTTTTGTAATAATTTGAAATTCTTTTAAGGAAAATAATACCAACAATAAAAATTTGTTACTAGCATGAATAACAATCGTAGACCGAATAACTATTATATACGATAATATATGAACAACTACAATCATAAAGTGTCATTTGATGCCTTCTCTTTCAACCTGTTGTTTATGTTAAATATGCATTTTTTTGTATATTGAAGATATTATACCAAGTGTTTCATATTTGATGGGTGCAAAGCTGTGATTGCTCAATATTTTAATTCTGTATACTTATTTTATGGTTTTACAGAGTTCAAATTCTGTCTTTCTCTTCTTGAGCTTATAATTGAAACTAAATGTTAACTCTTAAACTTTCAAAAATTTCTACATGGACAGTTTCGAAATGTGAGGTTAAATTAGTATATAGTTGCCAAAAATTTATCTGTTATACTTATTTGAGTGGTTATGCATTATATGTACTTACTTAAAGCGTCACGTTTTTCGAAAATATTATGAAAATGCTGAAAATTCAACATGCATGTTATATAACAAATAGCGCACATAATAAGTATGTTTATCTTTTATCATTATAATGTTTACAATACATTTGAAATAAACCGTACATTCAATATTTTTTTCAAATTTTTTGCAGCTTAAGTTCTTATCGTAAATAATTATTCAATTAGAAAATTAAGTAACAAAAGTCGAGTATAAGATTCACTTATGACACTTAGGTATTTTTGGTACTAATGTTGTAGAACCAAGTTATTGTTACTGTTTGTAAATAAAAGAATTAAGCTCTCTTAAGGTACTAAATTACTTTAAGAAATTTTATCGTAATATGTATTAGTATTATGCAATATACCAAATCGTATGACCCAACTGAGCCCATAATCTACAAATTTTAGTTGGAAAGTTTTGAAATATCTGTAATACATGAAGGTACTGTTGATATAATAACACTAAAATTCTAATTCAATAAAAATTTCTATTTAACATGAAAGAAATGTCAAAAAACAAGAATGTAATGTCTGATAGCCAAATCTGTTACATCTTGTCTTTTATATAAAGAATAATATGCACTTAAATTGATACTGCGTGTATTGTGTCATAAGCGATATAAAATAAATTAAATAACGCCTTTATAAATGTTACATAAAAACTTTTTTTTTATGACGTAAATATTTCTTAAGTGATTTATTTATAGTGACATTAGACACAAATGAGCTAATTTTGAGAAAAAAATACTTTTTTTAATGAAAGACAGGCGTTAAATTTTAAATAACGATCTAAAATTGTAGATGTGTACTAAATGAGTTTAAGAAACAAATTTTTATTAAAATAATAAATAGTTTCCTGTTTACAAATAAACATCAAGAATATTAAAAAATATTTAAGAAAACTTTTTATCTTAAACTCTTTTTGTTTCTGCCGTCATTTAATTCCAATTTAATTAGTCATAACTTTTATAATAGTCATAACTTTTATAATAGTCATAAATGTAGATATATCCGATGAATTACTTTTTTACACGAACTATAATTAAATTCACCTCATTTGCATAATATGTCAAAGACAACATATTGAATATTGATAATGTATTACGTTAAGTATGTAGATATATTGGAATGAAGATAAGTAGGTAGAGAGTATAAGTTTAGTAAATGTCATGGCGATAGTCATTATAATAATAATAATATATTGAATACGAGGTGAATCACTTTCACAAGAAAATTAGTAATAATATGCGAAAATTTTTGAAAAAATATGAATGAATCTTTACAAATGAAAATGTTAAGGTGTAAAAAATTAAGTCAATCCATTTATGTGATTGGTATTATTTCAATATTAGTAATATTAGAATATGAAACCTTAAATGTATAAATACTTATTTTAAAATTTTCATAAAAATTCGCCGAATACTTAAATATTTATTCAAAAAGTCAATGATAAAAATTCTTTGAATTTGAAAATTTTTTTGTGTGGGAAAAAAAATTTAGTAATATGAAATAAATTGGAAGTGACCCTAATATAATCGCAGCATTATACAACACCAGAAATTTAGAAAAATGTACATTAAAACTTTTTGAATGATTTATAAAATATTGCATAATTTTAGGTGCATTAAATATTTTATTGTCTCAGTCATGTCGAAAAGAGGATAAACTGCATAATTATATTTTGGTAAATTATATCATTATATTAGTAATAATTTATGAAAAATCAAAAAAGTTAAAATACTATGAAAAAAATAGTGTAAACTCATGCGTATGCTCGTAGAGTCATAATTATAAATTTTACAATAACTTCTGGTACAACAGTCGTAGAACCACCAAATTTTGTTAGCATATGAAACTCAAAACGGAGAATTCGCTGGTAAACATATCTCATGTTTGTTTTAACAAGAGTTAGGCGGTTTATGTTTGAGGCCACTGATATATGTGCGTGCATAATTTTTTTAAATACATAATATATACATCAGTTGTCGACAAACTTTTGTGGGTTATGGGCAAATGTGAGTATATGTACTATGAGAGCATGAGTATGGGCCACTCGAGTTTCTTACATTACCCACTTACAACAAAAATGACATTTTCAACTGACTTTATTGATTGTTTTGTTTTGACAAATAATAAATTTGTATGAAACTGTATATTCCTATATCTATTGTCCATGACTGAATTCTCAAAATTTTTTTGAAAAATTTTAATAGTCGCAATCGAATATATTTTTCTCTTGCAAGCAGTATGTTGGGGCACATTTTGAAGTTGAATGGGCGCACGCTGCCCATGGGCCGCACTTTGCCGACGGGTGATGTACATCAATTAGATCAGATTAGAGCAGAGAGACACTCTTAATTTTGAAATTTATTTATAACTGTTAATGCAATTCGTATTAGCGTTAAAGTAAATTATTCATTAAATTTAGTTTTTTTCGAGAAATTGTAAATTTGAATTTAATTCAAAATAAGTAAAAAAACTTTAAAAAGCTTATAATTTCAAATAATTGTTGATTCAGAAAATGTAATCGAGAATTATTTGTTAATTAGTTGCAATGATCTGTAATAGCATAATTATACATAATTACGCTTTTATGCAGTCATTTCTTTAAAATATTTCAAAAGAAATTTAGTACTAGATTACAGAACTTCCAAGTAATTACGATGAAATCATTTGGCCTCTTTATCGTATTTGAATGTTTGTTTCTGCATTTTTTTCTTCATAAACTGTTAATAAGAATTTATTTTTATTATCTCGATACTTACATACTTGTACATTTGTACGAATTATTTAATTGGTGAATTCATTCCACATAAAAATATTATTATCTCACAGATGCAAGAGTTTTCATCCACAACACACTTACACACACGTGCACTTATTTATCTATTTACTTATATTCAAATGTACATATATATATGTATGTATATGAACCGCGTAATTTGTTAATTTGTAACTTGCTTTATTTTATTTTTATTATTTTTTAATTTTTTTTTACACTATTCCATAAATTTTATGTTCATTTTATTACAAATTTTTTTTTTCCTTATTTTAAATATTTTTATGGTTTTCTTTCTATTTTTGCATTATTTAATTTATATAATATATAAAAAAAAAAAAATAGAAAAATGAAAATAAAATCTGAAAAAAAATGAAACAATTTGCAAACATTGAAGTGTCACTAACCTTACAGTTATAAAAAAGTATAAGAAAAAAAAATAGATTGAGGAATGAGAACAAAAAATCAGAAAAAAAAAATTAATAAATATTTAAAGAGAATGAGAAACCGGGAGAGAAAGAAAGACAGAAAGAGAAAGAAAAAAATTAATATTGAAAAAAGTGCGAAAAAAAATTTGAAATGAAAAATATGAAAATGTGAAAACAATGGAAACACAATTTTCACTGCTATGAAAAAAAATTCTATTTTTCTTTTTTTTTTTTTATTTCTTATTGTTGTTTTCAGTAGGTTTATGTATACGAGTATATGATCTCTTAATTCTATAAATATGCAGAAAATTTGTATAAATTGCAAAAATAAATCAAAATTGACCGACATTTATAACTAGTTCAACATGTTATTAAAAATTTTATTGACGTATGTATGCATGTGTGTACATATGTGTATATGAATTTAATCTGTATGTAGGTTTTTACATATTTTATATAGTGAAATTTTATATAGTAGCGACAACACCTATTTGTACTTGCATAATATCAAATATTTTTCAATATTTTTAAGTTTGGAAATAAAAAAAAAAATTTTTTTAATAAAAAAAATAATTTTGAAAGTAGCTCATTACATTTTTACAATTCGAGTCAATAATTATTAATAAAACTTTTCGAAAATTGATGATTTTATTTCAAATTGTGCCGAATTCTTTAATTAGAAAAATGTTTTATTGAAATTATTCTCTTTATGATCATCAGTTTCATGCATAATTTATTAAATTTAACTGTTAAAGCAGGTGGGATCATAATTCAAATATGCGAATCGAATTTCGATGAAATATGTATATTCCTTCCGTTTCCAAATTTTTTGTAAATTCGTTTCTGAAGATATATTTTCATTTATATACCTATTAAGTTATATATTTAAAGGTAAGGGAGCAGAAATTTTGTGTACAGTCACAAAATGAAGACACAGAGGCTGATAGCAGAATAAAATTACTGTCTTTCTCTGGATTTGAACTCTCTTGAGGTGATATACTTGAAATGCAGTTAAAACTGATAAAAATAGTTTATCTTGTGTTAAATGTGTAAGGAGAAAATTCAGTAGATTGATCAGATGTTTTTAGAACATCAGTGGCAATGAAGGCAAATATTTGATATTTGTAACTGTTTGCAAACCCGAAAATTTTACATTAAAAGTGGAACGTATACTCATTCAATTATTATGTTTGTGGTCATAGATATGCTATAGGAAATATTTCTTCTATTTTTTTTAATTTTCTCTTAATTTCTAATGTTTTTTTCTAATTTCTTTGAGTTAGCACTTATAAATATTTTTCTTAAAGATTTTAAATATTTTCAAATTCAAAATCTTTTAGCTTGTTTGCTTATTAATATATTAAAATTAAATTGTAAAAAAAAAAAAAATACTTATTTTTTAACTTAATTGAAGGAATATTCAATATCCCGTACATGCATTCCGAAATCTAGTAATTTTTGTGAAAAATTTAAAGTAAATAAATTGATATGGTAAATTTTCTTAAGAAAGACTGAATAAAATTTAACGCATTATTTATTTCCTGATTTTTACAAAATCGTACAGTTTGCATTTTGTAAGTAAATCAGCTTATTGCTTTCATTCACATATTTTGAAGGTACTTTTATATATTCATGCCTATAATCACAATTATCACACGTGTGCAATTAAATTACTATTTGAAGTCTCCTATTCAATACAAAATGTCATTTTCAATTTAACATATACATACAAACATAGAATAGATGCTATCATATGATAGTAATTTTGCTTTTATAATTGTTCAATAATTGTCAATAATTTTAATATTTAAGATAATTTTCATGTTTTATAATAGGTTGAGCCACTTTAATTTTATTGTGTCATTTAATTTTGTAATTTTTTGTTGTTCTCATGTTTATTTTTAAAGAAATGAATTATCTCATTTAAATTCGTAAAAAAATATAAAATAAAATTGGAAATATAAATAAAACGAAATAAAATATTTTTAATTGACATTAGAAAGGAAATTTAAAGAAATAGAGGCATTCAAATTGAAAGCATTAAACGTATTTTTGCAATTAATTAAAATAATAAGGTAATAATAATAATATAATTAAGGAAATATTAAAATCCTTTCGAATGTCAATGTTGGAACATAATGGGTTCAAAATGTCAGACTATATATTTAATGTAGAAAATACAATTAAGTTATAGTTAATGAGTTTGTTAAATATTAAGAGAAATCTCGATTTCTTTGTTTTTTATTTATATTTTGAGTACTTTTCCAGAAACATTTTTAAAAGAAGTGCTTATTAGTTTAACTGTCTCTGTCAATCCGTCCATCTGTCCGTCCGTCTGTCCGTGAACATGTTTACAAAACTTTTATTTTCTTAAAGATAGAAAGCTGAAATTTCATATATACATAGATTATTCAAATTTTTTTTTTTTTGCGTCATCCTAAAAGTATGCAATTTTTGGAAATATTTTACGATGTTTTTTAAAGCAGTGTTTTCATTTGTTGAAAGGAAAAGTGCTACATTATAGACCATTGATTTGACTCGACTTTATTTTTAATTATATAGTATATAATAGAACTTAATATGTATTATGTATATGTTTGCAATTGTGTAATTGCACAAAAAAATCTCAATGCTGAAGTTTATTGCCAGCTGGAATTCCAGGAAAAATTAAATCATCTTTTCTAATTACACGTAAAACAAAACTATACTTAAATTTTAGCATATATTATATTCCTTTTTGAAATGTTAAGAATAGATTTGGAAAAATTGGAGTTAGATATTGTGAAAATTTCATATTTGACATGACGAATGCAATTAAATTAATATTTTTGTTTCTCATTAGATTTCGGATATACCCTAAATCTATATTTAACTTTCCCAGATTAGTAATTCCTGAATTAAAGATTTCCTATTGTAAAACAATTTATTTATCTGTTCCATTCCCATGTTACAAAAACTTTATCACAACATTAAAACTTCTACGACTTGTTCTGTTGGTTTTTCTTCTACATTATCTTAAAAAAACTTATTTATTGCCAACTATAAGATATTGGTAACACGTTATATAAATAATTGTTTGTATTTTAAAACCATATGGTGTTAAAATTTTTGTTCAATATTTTAAAATAAAACTTTAAAAAACAATTTTTGTGAATTTTATTACAACTATACATGTTTTTTATTTGTATATATTTGTAAAAGTATAAAAAAAACTATAGTTAACAAAAAATCTTATCAAATAAGATTCTATGTTAAAGTTTTCTAATATATTTTTATCCAATATGACCAGCATTATCCAATATGATGTAATGCCCTAAATTTTCACATGATGTAAGTACAAGAATAAGAAAAATTTATGAAAACTACTATGATTCTAATACACTAAAAAGGATGTACTTTGTGCTTAAAAAAGTTCTCTGTACACGAAAGATTTTGTGATAGTTCATTTTATAGCTTACACATACATTAACATATATGTGTGTATGTGTTTACAAAATTTAAGTCGAAACATTTTTTTATTTATTTTGTATATTTAACGTCAGCTGTAACCAATACCACTTTTTCTGTACAATTTTTCCCTTTTTTTATAGGGTAACCTACTTATATCATGCTGTTATAATTTTATGTTCTTATGTTTCTGATATGTGACTTTAATATTTATATAATGTTTTTATTTCATTTTATTTCATTAGCAAATATGTACAAATATATAGAAATTAAGTTCTCCTTTTTAATGATCAAATAAATATTCGAGTATGGTAATGCTTGTTTTGCGTATACATATGTATAATATATGTAATAAGTGCGACACGTGTTAATATTTTTATACATGTGCATATTACGTGTCTAAATACATGTATTTAAGTACACAATAATGTGCCGATGTCGATGTCTTACTTGATAATTTTAAGAAATTTGTTAAACGATATTTACATTTAACTATTCGTTTTCACTATTTTACAACTTGATTGATTTAAATGATAGTAGAATTGGATTATAAGTTCTGATACAGCAATACAGAGAAGTTGTTTTAAGTCTAACTTTATTTGATATCGGAAGTTATTAATTTTTTCATTTTTACACATTAGAGGCCATGATTCTTTAATAGCGAGCAAAATTACCATATTTAGTAAAAATCAAGAAGTTGCTAAGAAAAAAAAACTGGAGCCGTAATCGGTTAATAAAAATAATTTGGTATTGAAAAAATAAATAATATAGAAAATATTAAGAATTTAAAGAAAAAATTCTGTCACATATTGTTTTTTCATAAAAGAAATTTATATACTTTTAACTTACTATTTGATGGATCCAGATTATAGTTAAATAGATATGTTGCGGAAGGTCGTCACTTTTATAATTGAGGTTTTGTTGTCGGAAATGAGCAGTTTGTTGAATACATTTTCCGGGGATGTCGGAAATATAAAGAATTTGGCTTAGATAATTTATAGTTCAACTACTTTATATGGAATTATATAGCATCATGTAGTTTGTTGTCTTATGAATTTGCGACTATTTACAAGTTGCATCCACAGGCGTCTATTTATAAGTTGATATAGGCGGTTATTACAGAATGTTACTATTGTTCACTTGTAGCTATATTTACACTTGCAGGTACGATTTTAATTATATGTATTATTAATCATATATTTAGGAAATAGTAATAATATTGAGTATAGTCAACCGCCTATCGGAGGGCTAAACTCATTTTTAGAATCCTCTGTTATGATAAGAAACGATCAGAAGGGACATAATTAATTTGGTAGACACATTTGGCTGAAATAAATAAAGTGGAATACATGTTGCCGAGGAAATATGGTAGCTTATCCTTCAGTGGGCTGGAGAACTACTGCGGAATCAGAGCGCGCACCGGTTAAGGTGAACTCAGGAAAGAGATGGAAAAACACGTTTTGGGAGGCACATATTTTGGGTGGCTACAACCAGAAGTGTTTTAAGCCGGATATAATGAAAGACTACCTTTCCAGATTTTCTAGGGGGTGGAGGAAATCTCTCCAAACTTTTCAGGATTGTGTGGAGCTCTATTCCTTAAGGGAAGGAGAATGTTGGGGCGTGAAGTGGGTCAACTAGTTGTTGTAGGGCACGCTTGGCACCCGGACTGAGGGATACAATGGACCCATGTGGATCGCGGTGCATTGTCAAAGTAATTGTAAGCAATACACAATCCAGTAATTTGATGCAAGTAGTAATGTTTCGCGTACGTCATGTATAGATTAAATAATTTATATTCAATCTATGCATGCGTGCGTTTCTTTAACCAATCATTTGCTCGTATAAGATTGTGTATATGAAATTCGTGTGTATGGTAATCGATGTTCAATTTAAATAGGATTAAATGTTGAGAAAATTTTACAAAAAACCGGCAACTTTTTATTGTACTTCTTTTAACTAGGAACTTAAAGATTAAAATAAAATACGATATATACATTTAATAATCACGTACATATACAAACACCCTATTTTCATACGCCTATTTTCATATTAATTATACATATTAGTATTTAAAAGTTGTTTAGTTTTTTTGCATACTTTAATACGTTTTTGCAAATTGTGGGAAAAAATTTTCACTTTTCGATGAATAAATATTTTGTTTTTTCTTTCATATGAATTTTTTAATTATATTAATTATTATTTATTATAACAAGCACATTTATGTTGGAATTTGCTCAAGGTAACATTGAAAATTTTTAATTTCTTTCATACGATTTTTTCTTAAGAGGAAGAGGAAAAATTGAGATTAAAACAGCAATACAAAACGTAATTTATAGCCATAATAAAATTAAAATGTTATTTGTTTATTAAAGGAAATTGGAAATTATTGTGAAAAAATATATGTATAGATAAGTGAAACTAGCAATTATTATTAACATTTTTCTTAAATCAAGGAATTATCATGTATTAGATAATCGGAAATTAAATGAAATTCTCCTTATGCACAAGTCACAGACTGCTTTTATTAGAAAAGAAAATACGAAGGTAATACGGTATTACGGTAATGTCTTAAGTATGTAGTGCACCTTCTACAAATTCTTAAGTTATTTTAGCTGCTGTTTTTAAAAACGACAATTACAGGTTGAGGTAACTGAGAAATATCAACGTTGAGTAAAATTACGATAAACAGAAATATTTGCCAAAAAGGTGGCATAATTGCCATAATTTTGTTTATGTTCCCATTTGCTATAATCTGCGATTTAAAAGAATTATTTTCTAAGTGAGTAGGGTTGGAAATTTAAACGTTATTTATGTTTTTAAGGGAAATCTATTGAAAAATTCAATTTTCCGATATGTTAACTAAAATATTGTGTCTTTAATAATTTTTAAATTTTTCAAATTATTGTTTCATCTATAGGAGGAAAAATATAGATTTGTTCGTTCGAAATTTATTCTTCTACCTAAAATTCTGGGAAATCAATCATATATGGGAAAAAGTCTGATTAATCAAATTCGACCAAGATTTCTTTAATAAAATCTTTGAAAACTTTTCTTTAATATTATTATTGTACAAAATGTAAATAAGCTCATTCCATTATTACTTTAAAATCATTTCAATTCTATAAGTACATACTTTTATACCTCATGTTTGTATTTTAATAAATTTTTGGTTTTAATTAATTTTATTTTATATATAGTTCTTCTTATATATAGTATAAATTAATTACATAAAATGTTAATTAAGAAATTAATTTCATTTGAATTTCTGCTTGTTTTTTATTCTTGTTCTTCGGAGATTAAATTATGTTAAAAGAATAAAACAAATTATCTTCTTATGACCTTTTAAAATTTTATTTATTTTATAAATTACCATCTTATTATCTCAATTGCTTTATATTTATATAAAAATTTTATTGTCTTCATTACAAAGAAATTTCGATAACATTAAAATAACTCATCCTTGACTAATAATAATATATTAATTTTAGTCCTTTAACATTGAAATCATTTATATTTTGAGTACATACAACGAGAAGAAGAAGAAGAATAAAATATTTTCACAGAAAACAAAATTGGAATAAGAAGCAAACCAAAAAAAAACAACAAAAATTCTGTTGTTGTTATTTTATCCTTTTGTTACACGTAGTGAGTAGGCTGAAGCGGATGAAAATTGAAGATTGGTGCGGTTAACAACAAAATTCCTTTTTTTTTTTTCTTTAGTAAGACTTCTTCATAAAATCATCTCATGTGTTGGTATAGAAAATTGATTAAGATGGATTTTTGATGGCCATCAATCTTAATTGGAAAATAAAATAATAAAAAAATATTTTCTTTTTTGTTTGCTTGTTTTGGTTGTGTGTATTCGCCTAAACTCCTTAATTTCTAATATATTATTGTCGTCCTAATATTTTATACAATCAGCAATATTTATACTACTTACATACAATATACATTTTATTTTTATTTATTGAGAAAAAAAAGGCAAACAGACTAGTATAAAAGATTTATTTTTTCTATACATACATACATATATGATTTTGAAGAATTTGTTTTGTTTGTAACATTGTGTTTTTGAGAATATTGTGCTGAATGAGTGAACGAACGCATCAAATTGATAAATTTGAACTATAAAAATGGATGGTTAGAGTCATTATTTTGTGTAGTAAACATTTAAATCTACATATTAATAATGTGATTCAGTTTGTATTTGTATACATGTTTCAGTATACATATTAAATTGACTAAACACTATAAAATACATACAATGTTAATAAATCAAAAATGAACTTAGATTACCTTCATGTGTGATATTTTTTGTATATATATCAGAATTTATTTGAAAGCAACTAAAATGAATGATATTGTAGTTTTTTTTTTGAATTGTTAGCAAATACGGAAATAAACAAGTTTAAGGGTTAAGGAACGAATAACCATACTACAACGTAGTTATGTCTAATGTGTCGACTAAGTTACGACAGATGTAGAGAGTTTATTAGAAAATTCCGCAACTACTGTGGGAGTCGTATCATTATGTACTCTGACTTTTGCCTCATTTATGTACTCTGACTTCAGATGCATTCGATTCCAATTATTAAAAAATGTTGAAACTTCGGCTCAGACGTCGCAAAATTATACATGTTTCTTATCAGCACAAGGAATTTTATATTCAAGGAAAAAAACGAACTCATTTTACTTTAACTTTCTATTGCCGTACTAAACAGTACATAAATGTTTACTTAAATCCAAATTTTTCGGAATAAAATATTAGATTCAAATATTAGATTTTAGTATTCAATTAAATTCAATCTCAACTTAGATTCACTTAAATTTAATTCAATATGAAACAAGAAACTTATTTATAATAAAACAAAACTTTCTTATAATAATTGAAGTATTTCACTATAATAGGCTTCTGATGGTCACGTTCTTATAATAGGTTTTCTTCACTTAAAACTAATGTCAGTAAAATAGGTTATGCATGTCTAGTTTTCGTATACCTTTTTGTAATGAATTTAATGAAAAAATATTTAGCAACAATTTTTGCAGTTACTCTTGTCACACATTTTATTTAGGTTTTATATGGGAATGAAGAACAATCAGCAATTATAGGAGCAAAGATCTATAAGAAAATTCTTCTCTCTTAACAAATCTAAGTCTTTCTCTTAATTTTCAATATTCAATTATAAATTTCATTATCGTTTGTAATTTTAAACTATTTACGTGCAAAATTTTCTAAAACAAATTATACAAAAAATTTTACTCTCGCCTAAAAAATTTTTTATATTTTAAGTTTACCAATACTTTGTTGTAAATTTTAAAAAAAAAAAAATTATTTTAATAAGGTTTTGACCTTAAAACACCCATTAATGTAAAACTATACAAAATTCTTAAATTTAAATTGTGTTGAAAATTGATGATTAAAAGAAATGATGATGATAGATACAAAGATACCAAGTGCTAATAAATTAAAAGAGAGGTCTTAACCTACAATTAAAAGTTTACATATAACAAACAATGTTCAAATAAAGCACCTTGTTTAACACTATATGTATGAAAATAAATTTATACTTTTTGATTAAAGTAAGAAATCGTTAGTGTGTACTAACGATTCTTTACAAGAGCATAAAAGAAAGAAAATCTTTAAGGAAAAGGAAAGAGAAGAATAAAAAATAAATTTATAAAAAAATAGAAAAAGTCAAATTTATTCGTAATCATGAATGAGATGAAGGTCAATTCGAAAATCGATAAAATATAATAATATTTATTTACTACTATACCTAAATGTATTTTGATTGGAATTGAAAATAAGAAATTCTGATAGATCTTCTAAGGATCATATGGGTTCATATACTATGTGTGTGTGTATATATGCTGTAGGTTGAATGGTACATTAAATTATTTTGTGTATTTGAGTGTATATGAATAATTTAATACTAATTTAATATATGTATGAGAATTTGAAGTATATACTTATGCCAATATTTATCATAGGATCGCAAATGGACAAAATATGTCGAAGTACATATATGGTATAATGTTATACATATATTTTGTATATAAATGAGTTTATATGGAGTGGATTAGATTATTATGAATTCCTTTTTTTTTAACATTATAAAATAAAATTCGATTAAATATTAATGAAAATCATTTCATTATTATTTATATATAATTTTGATTTGAAATTAAATATGAATTTAATACATATACATACATATTTACATATTTAGGAGAAATTTAAATCAAGGAATCAAGCTATGGCCCCTCAGCTTGTTTATATAAAATATTTATATTTAGACTTTAATTAATTAGTTTTGAAATTAGTTTTTAATATAAAAAGTATGTGGGAGCAATTTGAATTTTTGTTTACATATTTGCAAAAATATAAGAGATTTGTCACCAATAGCTCTTACTATTTAATCTTATAGGTATTGTTAAGTACTTATTTTAAAATTATTAAAAGTGGTTCTGTTAGGAATTAAATATTTTCTGTACTGTTTTTAGTAATTAAGTACATGTACTAAAATTTAGTATTTTTTAATGTTTTAACATTCATTTAATTGTACCCATTTCATAACCTAAATTTTAAGAGAGAAACTTACGTATAGTGATGGCATTAAATTCTACATGCCACCTTTTCATCTGAAATGCACATTTTCTTGATTCTCTTGACTCTTCTTCATCTAAATAATTTTCATCTGAATTTCTTTTTTTGCGAAATGGTTATGGTCGGCTAGTTTTTGCAGTCGTTCATTTCAATTTCAGCTAAATTGATTTTGATTAAAACTTATAACAACGACTTTGTCTTCGATCAACTTTTGAAATGTATCAGATTTCACCAACAACTTATCTCTTACTTTATACTTGTCGGACTTATTTTACTTGTTTTTTTTTCTCCAAAAATTCAACAAAGAAATTTTTTGAGAATATAAGGTTTCAGAAGCAGAATTTTCTTATTTAAAAATAGAAAATATTAGAATTTTAATAATATTTAGAAAATGGACAATGCGGTTATTTTGTTGATGCTGACAACATCAAATTTCTTACCGAAGAATATTGTTTCGAAAACCTGAACTAACTACATTTTACTGTGACACATATATGCATAATGTATGAAAGTCCATTAATTTAAATTTTAAATAAATTTTAAATTTTAAATAAATTTTTATGCATATCTTTTGAATTCTCATTAATTTTAAAAATTCTTTAATAGATATGAAAGAAATTCAATATTGGCTTCTATTTATTTATTATGGAATTTTAATCAAAAATTTTCTTTAGGTATTTTTATTGCTTTTAATAGGTAAAATGCATAAATTTTTATTATAATTCAAGAATTTTAGGAATTTGTTTTTTAATATAACTCATATACAAAAAAAAAAAATTCCAATGCAAAAAGAATTCAAAAGACAGGACATATATGTAGATACGTAAATGTTATTGTATACTAACTGATATTAGGTCAAATACACATGCATTCATACATCCAAAAATATATGCATCAGTTGATTTTAATATAATCTTTGTATTGCAGATATTTCATAAATAATAAAAGAATTTTTTTGAAATAGAACAAAAATAATATTCTATATAAAATGGAGCACAACTTGTATAATGAGTTCATGTGCAAGTTGTTAGATAACTCTATCTCGAGGGTACCCATGTTAATTTTGTTTTATTAGTATATGCAAAATCAAATGGGATTAATTTGTAAAATTTTCGATTATTACAATTTTAAAATTTTCATAAAAAGAAAGATTACGAAACTGTTCTATAAAATTTCATTTGATGATCAATATTGGGAAAATATTTTTAATGGTTAATTTAAAAGTCATTGACTTTATTACTATAAAAAATTATTTATTGCATATTTTATAACTGTTATATTGTAAAAATATTTTAATATTTTTATTCATTTATTTTTCTTTTTTTTTACAGGTGAGTTATTCGTTATTATTACATTTGTTTGCAATCTGTAAATTAAGGTAAATATTTTTCAATACAAAATATAACATTTTTAACAATTACTTATTAAGGCAAGTCTCGTAAAGAAAAATTCAGTTTTTACTTTTGTACTGAACCCTTAAATTAGTAATAACATATAATATAAAATTTTTCAACATTTCACTCGAAAGTTTTGTGCCTGCCGAATAATCATTTTATTATAGTGATACTAAGTTACTATGTTAATTAAGTATATAGTAGTAAGTCCCAGTCATACTTTCAGTCCCAGTCAACAATTCTGCTGAATTCAAAAATAAATTATGTTTGAACTGCAGTGGGTTTAAGGTTGTATCACGGTAATATTTAACACAACGGCACCATTTGTTCGAATGTGTTTAATTTTGAATTACAAATAAAAAGATTATACACTTGAATTAAAGAATCGTAACGAAATTATAACTAATGAATAACGAAATTCAGAAATTCTAATAACAATTTTTTTTTATCGTAAATTAGTAAAATTTTTAAATAATTCAAAAGCAAAATTTTAATTTCCATTTTATACAAGAAATATTACAATTATATAAAAATTATTAGAATCTTCAATGCTAAAAATAATATTGAAAATTTAACTGTGGGCCATTTTAAATTTTAAAATTTCGAATAGATCTTGAATAAATTCTGGGGGTTTATTTATCATGTATACAAAATAAAAATAAATTATTCTATATTTTAATTTAATTTTTTAAATTTTGAAATTTATATTTATGTCGATTTTTTTTTTTAGTTTTCTTTTCAAAGAATTGTGAATTATTTTCGAAAATTAATTTCAATTAGCAAAATAGAGAAGAAAACTTTTTACCTTTATTATTATCAATTTTCATAATTAAATGGAGATGTTTTCAAAAGATATAATGGGGTGGACCGTATAAAATTTTTGATAAAAAAATTTTTGCTTTTATTGGAGTAGAATAAAATTTTGTCAGTGTGAATATCAAGCAAATTTTTCGATAGATTTTCAACTTTTTAAAAAACTAATATTGAATTGCAGGTGGTTTAATAATTAATTCTCAACAAAAATCCAATTTTGTTTAATTATTATAAAGATTTTATTAAATGCAGTGAACCATTTTCTTCTTACCGTTTGTTGGTCTGTCTGTCAGTAACTGGACGTTTATATAAAGGGAAATAATCAAACCAATTTCCTTGGAATTGAACACATTATGAGCGGGTCGGGTACTAGTACCTGCTTGTGAAAATTGGGAACTAATCCTATTATAGGCAATATGGATGTAGAAACTTATTCTAGACATTTTTTATTCTTATATTTTTTTCAAAAACTTGTTATTTTTTGAGTAATAGGGCCCTCAAACTTTTTATGTATCCGGATGTATACATTGTATATTCGCTCGCTAAGCAACATTGCTGCCCATGTGTTAGATAAATGAACTTATAAATTTTTTCGGAATATCAGGACTAGGAATCTGAACTTTGATTAAGTACAATTTTCGGAATGTGTTGAAATTTCATATTTACTTAAGTTCAGTTTGCTGCCGGAAGTAAATGATAAACTTTTCAAGGAATTCGGATGACAAAGTTAAATTCTACTAAGAGCCAAATTTACGTTTTTCCAGGTATATTCACTAAAAGCTTACTGACGACCTTAAACATTTGAAAGAAGTATTTGAAGGTCATTTTCATTTAATAAACTAGACAATTTACTTGCAGTCGGTTATGTGCAGACTTTTCCACGGGTCTGATTATTCTAAGAAAAATTTACAATTTTAACCGAACGAAGCAAAATAACTCTTCTTTTACATTTTTACAATTTCTTTATCATATTTGTAGTAAAAATAAAAATAAGTGTTGCCTACGTGCATTTGTTTTAAAAAAAAAAAAACATTCCAAATTAAGGAACGGTCCACTCTTTTTTATACTCACACACAATATCCTCTTAGCTACGTCTTATTTTTAATTGAAATATATTTCATATATGAGTACAAAAGCTGTACAGATGTATGTATAAAATATACGAGCATTGTAAAATTGTTTTTAAATAAAAATTTTCTCCAAAAACTTTTTCTTTTCCATTTGTACTGCTATGCTATATTTTAAATTTTCTAATTATAGTAAAAACAAAAAAAAATAACGTAGAAAAACCACTTAGCATAATTTTGCTAATCCTTAACTACCTCAGAGATCTTTTCTTATAGATGCGTACACAATATTGTATGTATATATAGGTATACTACTTTATTCGTACAATATTATGAATTAAAACATTGTGTGTATGTTATGTATTTATATTATATAGGTACTTTAGTTAATGTATATGTGTTAATTTTGCAGATATCTGATAATTATACCATTTCCACCACTTTTCTTTTATATTTCTTTAAAACTTTTTTTTTTATTTTTAAGTGTTTTTCATATTACACTTGTCTTAAAGACTTAAGTTAATTTTCTAATTTTTCATTAACAACATAGAGAAAAAAGAAAATTTATTTTTATTAATATAAACTGTTTGTATTTGTTTACAAGTGTAAGTATGTGTGTATGTATGTATATAAATAAAATTATGTACAATATAAGTATGTGTTCAAATGAATGTCTACCTACATATTTTATAAACTTTAAATTTAAAGAAAGAAGTAAATTTAAAAATATGTTCTTTTTCGAATTTGAAATTGTTGTAAAGATCTTTTGTTGTTTATTGTTCTTTTTCTTCTAAAATTTTTACTTGCTTCATAATATACTTAATTATTACATATAGAATAGAGTTATTCTTAACCTCGTTCTTATTTTTATATTAGGGTTACCATTTGAATTTTTTAATTTTTAAAAAAAAATGTTCGAGAATCTGAAATTTTAGTAAGTTTGCTTATGAAAGGTATTCTGAATGGTCCAGGACTAGTGTTAAAGGAGACTAAATTATTCGTATGGTGGGGGAGGAAGAGAAACTGAATTCGGACGTCTGAGTATAGTTCTGGTGGTTTAAGGAAAATCAGATTGGAAAAATTTTGGTTACTGGTAAACGGTATACGTGTGACATAAAAATTGTAAAAGAATGGTGACCAAGTTGTAAAGGATGATAAAGTTTATCAAAAATAAAAAAAAAAGTAAAAAATTTAGCGAATGCTTTTGAGGTATTAAACATTTCTTTTGCTGTATTCTAAGCGGCTATTACTTGAAAACGGTAAGTCTGAAATCTAGTAGGGTGTCTAGTTGTGTTTAGGTCCACTAATTAAGACAAAAAAGTTGCAAACAACATATTGCTTTAGTTTTAACAGCTTCGAATCCTATAATATCACACAGAGTTTTTTTAATCTGATTCTTCAAAAACTGCCTCTAGACACCTCTTGGAAAAATGCACGACATACCATCTTCATCACATTCATTTGTGGTCCATTCTTTTAACTTCGTCCCGTCAAAAACTTGTATTACGCTATTATTGTTCTCCAAGAATTTCTATTAAATGGCCTTTTGAATTTGATGAAAGTTATAAATTGTGCGAACCTCTATTTTATTAATTGCACTAATAAAATATTATCCAGTTTCAACTTCAATTCAATTCTTTTTATTTAAGCAAATTCGGTTTCATGGACTAATATTTTGCAATAATTTTAAATTTTTCTAATTTGTTTAATAAGTTTTCATGGCAGAACATCGATGACGAAACCTAAATAACTATACATACGAGTATATATTAGAAAATATGAAATTATGTTTTGTATTTTATAATACACATGTAGAAAACTATGACTATTCTAATTTAGACACTACGAAGCAACTCACAATATTGAAAGGTCAAATTGTATGAAACAAATTAATATTTTGTATGCATCATTGATTATTTTGAATGAACTAGAATTTAATGATCCTATGTTATATCAAAAAAAAAAAAAAAAAAAAGAAATGTAAGATTCCAAACCTTTATGCTATCGGCAAGTCTAGAATTCAAAGACAAATTATTATTTTAATAGTCTTAAACATTTTCTATAATATTATCTAGCATAACCAAAATTGTGTGTTCTTAAATTTCATTCTCATGTTATCAATGGGGTTGTTTTTAATTCATAATATACATTAAGTATGTACCCATATATAAAACATTATTTATATAAATATTTGTATAATATATGTATATATGTATGTACGTTATATGTGTATTTAATTTCATTATATTTGCTTATGCATGCGTATAAATTTTCTATTTTTCTGGAAATTTTCCCACAAAAATAATACAAAAAACTTATTATAGTTAAACATAACAACAATACAAACAAAACAACAGTATATTATAGAGTATAGAATATATAGAGAGTAGAAAATATAAAGAGCAATATGATCCAAAAATTATAGAAAAAAAATAATAGAGAAAGGAAAAGGAAATAACAAAAGGAACAATAATATAAACAAAAATATATAAAAAACCTTTAATAGGAATTAGGAACCCTATATTTGTAAGGGTATTTGTGTATATGTATATTATAGTAGTAAGTTGTACATACAACATGTGGTACATACGAATGTGTATGATTGTAACCTATATAATATTTCACCCTTACCACCGCATATTATATGGAAGCTATAATACATATTTTCTTAAAATATTTTTCATTATATTGATAAAGGAAGTATACGTATATAGAGAAATTTAAGCGTGAATTTAAAATACAAATCATAATCACCATAATCACAATTTTTCTAGCTCAACAGGTCCCAGTTTACAAGTTAAAGCTACTTAATTAGCGTCGAATCTTTCCTTTTACTTTTTCAAATTTTGAATATAACTTCGTTTACTTGTCCGATAGGCGCACTATTAAGTATAATTTGAAAATCTCAGACCAAGGGCTTTCTCATATGTTAACATTTACATTAGTTATAATCTCTTCAAATTTCGAAATCGCATGACTTTAAAGTTCGAGAAATTTTAACTTAAAACTTTTCAATTTAAAAAAAAATGTTAATTTATTAGGTGGCGTAACATGTCAGCTTTCTAGTTAGCACAACTGGCTACTCTGTTCACTAAACTTTAATTTTGTATGCAAGTCATATTCTTACCCATTAGGATTTGTGAGTTATTGAGGAAAATGAAGTACTGTACAAAAATGTTCAATAAGTTAATGAACAACAACCGCTCAAAATGGTGTTCCTGTTCTGTTAAGCAAATGTTAAAATCAATGACCCGGAGAATATCATGAAAGACGCCATATGACCCTGTATAAGCTAGATAGAATTAAATTTGAAAATTGATTTTCATTTTGAAAAATTTTATGGTTTTAGAAAACTTATGTTATATCTTTCTTTGCCACAAAAAAATTTATAATAAATTGATAAAATTTTAATGAATAAATTTAAAAAAATTCGAAATCGAATATTTAAAATTAGATTCAATAATTTATTTAATTCTATACCACAAAAACTTAATAAATTTGAGTGTTTTGTACAAAAAGAGATAAGATTATTTTTGAGTATTGAGCAAAATTTAAAAAAAAAAAAATATATTTAAATCAATTGAGGTTTTTAAGATTTCAATCAAGTTTTTAAAAAATTTCATTTGTGAGGGTTTTGTATAATTCCGGAATATGAAACAAATTGAAATTTTATGTACTTTAATTTTTAAATCATGTGTTTTAGATTTTCATTTTGGTATGGTCGGAGATAAAAAAAATTTATTCGTCTTAAGATATAAATTTTACATTTTCACTGCGTTTTGGAAGTCACATAATTGCAAATATAAAACAGAAAGTACAAAAACGGAATCGTCCCAATAAAATTAATGTATTTTGCCAACATGTCACTAATTCTCTATGAAATCTCAGAAAAAATCAACATCCTTTTCATAATTTTTATAATTATTCAATTATTTTTTGTGCCTATATACCTAAAAGGCGTAATAAGTACTCACTTAACTTATGCATAATATTAAGTCACATATTCGTGTACCAAATGTAAATTCTTAGACTAATACTCTTAATATAAAAATTCAAGTATACCTTGTGTATTAATTTAATATGTTTTTATATGTATGCATAAATTAAGTTTCTCTAAATAGATTCAGGTTTTTAAGTTCATAGTTGTGGATTTCTATTATTTTTATATTCATTAAATAATTATATGCAATTGTTACAGGAGTATAGTATTGCTACTATACTTAAAATATACAAGAGATTTTTTAACACATATTGAAAATTACATGAGCGTTATATAAATATGTACAATTCAATATGTTATTAGTATGTAAGTAAATTTTTGTTTACTCAAAATTATATGCATGAATTCCTATAACAACCATTCACATACTTATACTAAAATTTCCCCTATGCGTGTGTCGCATGGGAAAATGTTAAAATTATGTAGGAAAAGGAAGAAAAATGATTTATAAGATTTGGAAAAAGAAAAAGGAAGAAAATTTTTGCCGCAAATTTTTGTTTTTCTTGCAAAAAGGAAAACAAAGCAAAAATTAAAAAGAAAATCTTGTTTTTTTCTGAAAAAAATCTTATTAAACGCTAAAAGAACGTTTCAGTACACCATATTAGTAACTATTATGTTATTTTTGTTTTTATTTTGTTTTGGTATAAGTAGTTAAAATGAAGGTTTTCATGTATAATGAAAAATAATTTGTGGGTGTTAAAAAGGAAATGTTGATAATTTTTGGTTATTTTCTTATTTTTTTTTTGTTCTCCTTCTTCGTTTCAGTTCAATTAAGAGCGGGAAAACATTAAAATAATGTTATTAAATATAATATAGGAAATGAAAGTAATGTTTTTAAATTATTAGAGAAAATATTATGCATTTTGTACATTTGTGGGTTCACCTACACATATTATAGAAACTTTTCCAAGCTAATTTTTTTCAAGCACACACGCAATGCGAACTCTGTAATATTGACAACAATGAGATTTTGTTATAAAATTAGAAATAATTGTAATTGGCACTCAATATTATCTTGTTAGTTGTTATGATTTAGAATATAGAATTGAAATGTGCCTGCCTACATGTATCAAAGTGCAATACCAAGCTCAATATTTCTCTCATCCGAAGTAATTGATGCTTATTTGAGTCATTTTCAAAAATATCACTAAATCTTGTGGCGAGAAAGTGAATTGCAAGTACGAAAATGTAATAAATTTCCTCCATTTCCTCACAAAATCTACAAGAGAATTCGTCTTCCAGGGCTGAATTTTTTAAATGAAGCATTCTTCCTTGTGTCTGTAATATGCCCGCTGGAAAACCTATGAGCATTCTCATCTGGTTCGTAGCCATTCTAATTATTATGCTATACTGCTTGGAACTCATTTAGATACATTAACCAAATTTTGGTTATTATTGTTGGAATTATTGATATTTCGAATTTGAAAAAATAATCAGGACAGCAAAATATGTGTAGGGACTTATTCTCATATAGAAGCAAAACACATCTCAGCAGAAAAAAATATTGATAAAATTGCCAAAATAAAACGTAGTTTTTACATTCTATATAGTACTGTTCTACTATATAACTTGTATACTGTTATACTGGTATATATATACTGTATAATGCTGTACTGTAATGTTCTACCGTTTTACATAATATGAAAACTTCTAATTAGCTATTAAAGAAAATTAGTTTTTTTTTATTCATATAACATTCGTAAAATTTTTCCTCTTTTTTTTTGCCACCGTTGCGAGAAATTAAGGAAAACATCAAAATTTTTTGGTGTTAAATTTGATGTGCCCATGTATAATATAGACAGAAACTTTAATTATATAAATGGCTACTAAAACACTTAAATAAAAATTATTTACTTAATTCTTTCTACGATACAACCCTCATATAATAAAAAAAAATTGGTGTTCCTATTTCTAATTGTACGTATAATGAAAAGGACCATAACAATACCTAAAAAAAAAATAATAGTTAACTAATAAAACACAATGAAAATTTTTAATATAAAAGAATAATTTGTATGTAGGGTACTTAAAATAAATAAAAAATTTTAGGGAAAATTTATATGGGAAATGCAGATGTTTAATTTTCAGCTTGAATTATTGGAACCTTGAATATAATTTTTATAGCAGCCTTGAAAAGTGTACAGAAAAACAAAAACATTTTTTCTGCTTTTTGTGTTGGTTTTTAATGCGGAATTGTTTTCATAATAAAAACAAAAATTAGAAACAAATTCTATAGACCCGAAATAATCTCTATGGAAATATTTATGAATTACAAGTAGAAGGGGGGAAATTTATGAAGTGTATTTAATTCATCTTCTATATATGACTTGAATCGGTATGAAGGATTTGAATGTTATTGCTTTATTATAATAGACCATAGACGAATAAGAGGTGTGAAAATATTTGGTAATTAATGAAAGTTGATCAGAAAAATTAATTTATAATATTAATTAGGAAAATTTTTTAATTCTCCTTTGAACGTTTCATAATTATTACTTCTAAAGTTTGACTAATTATGAAGGACCTTTAGTAGTTAAGAAATTAATGTCAAAATGCCAAATTGAATAAAATGTTTTTAAAGTTGATGAATTACGAAACCAGAAAATTAATGAAATTTCACAATAACGATTATTTAAAAACTCTCCACAGATCTATAAGCAATAAAGAATGTTGGCATTTACTGGCATTAAAGGATTTGTTTAGAGTAAAAAAATTGTTTTCTATAGCAGATTCCGAAAAACATTTACTATTTCAGTAACTCTTGTCACCGTTACAAGAAAATTTACGTCTACTGAATATTCTTAAGCTTTTAAAATTTCACCACACTTGATTGTTTTCCCTAAACTTTCATCATATTTAAAAATATCAGAAACATAACAAGAATATTATCAAATCAAGTTGAATATAAAATTGGTGTGATTCCTTAATTCGACTCATAATTGGCATAAAACTGTTCTTCATAATTCATAATTATCCACTATTATAATATTGTGCAGAGTATAGACAGTATATATAAAAACTTTTGAATCCTTATCATTATTGAGAACCAGAAAGTAAAGTTTAAGGAAGAAAGAAAAATAAAAAGACTTCTTATTGCTTCTTTAGCATATCTAAGAAAGTTTTTTTAAGGAAAAAAGGTAACAATTTTGAATGACAAAATCCTTGAAAACTTTAAGAAGAACGCAAAGTACAAGAGGAAAGCAAAAAATATGTTTATGTATTTTTGATGAATGTTTTATTAAAATCACTTTTTGTTTTTCTTCCTTGCCTTTACAATATTCTATATTTTAGTTGTTGTTTCTCTTTTCATGATTAATGTTAAAAGTTTGCACTTAATAGATCTAAATAAAAGTTAAAGAATTCAGTAATGATGACAGATTATATTATGTAGGTTATGTATAATAATTATTAAATAAGATGGAAGTTAAAATTATACAACTAACTCTTACCGGAAATATTTTTTAAGGTTAGTAAATAAAACGTGTCAAACTTTTTCTCGAAAAAGTATTGATTTAATAATTTAATTAACAAAGTTAATTTTAAATAAAATGCAGTGCTCTGTTTTTGTTGAATTGTCAGAATTCTTAAAGGATTGCAAACTTTATGTCAAAATAAAATGAAAATTTTGTTTATAACTCAAGACATCAAAATCTATTTGAGTGCAAGATGAATTAGGGGGTGGTTATTTGAATCAACTTGTATTATAAATATTAACGTATATGAAACGTTTCTGGAAAAACTAAAATTCAAGAAGGGAACTAAATAGATTTGATGGATTTAAAAATTTATTTGCTATAATATTCAGCACGTAAATTTCTTTAAAAATATTAAAAATTTTATTGTTTCAGTTTACTTCGGAATTATGTGTAATGTCTAATGACATATTATATCTTCCAGGCCCGTAAGATCAGCTTGGTGGCCTGGTAGATACATGTGGCATTAGTAGTGAGCTCGTGTAAAAACATTGTGGAATAAATCCGTTTGCCAAACTAACACCAAAAAATTGGTGAATTCGACAGGTTGGCGAACTCTTTTTACATAATAGATCTATAATATTTTTTTCTACCTCCATTTTAAGTTTAAACAATGTACGTGTAATGTTAATCACTGGTACACCGGTCGAAAAAATTAGTGTAAATAGCTTAAAATTTATATGTCACTCAGTTTTTTCAAATAGATTACTGCAGACATACAATCTTTAGTTTTGCAACCAACTAAACTATTGCGTCAATTCAAATCGAATACGTTAAATAAAAATTGCGCAATCAGTTTGTCTTAGCCAAATTCATATTTATCATAAAAACACTAAATTGAAAACTTGAGGGCCTTGGTAACAGACAAAATAATAATTATAATGAATTTAGTTCTATTGTCAAAATATTTAAAAAATTATTAAAATTTCTTGTATAATATTATTGCATGACAACTTCAACCAGTCGAAGAATTTGTCAAATTTGCCGATTAATAATCACATTTTTAATAAGAATGCTTTGACAATTTCTAATAGTGATATTATTTTTATAACTATTTTACATTGATTACTGAAAATTTCTTTTGAAGGCAATCTTATCTAAACTTTAAACCTTTATCTTAAAAGTTATTGCTAAATAACCAAAGCAATTACTTTAACAATTTTGACATGGGATTTAAATTTTATTGTTAGTGTTATATGCATGCAATCCAGAAGTACTCCTACATAATACTTCTGCTTCTATAGCCAATGTAATCATATAGAATTCTTAAGAATTATGTATTGAATAAATTTTACCAACAGACCATATCACATTACATTTTCCACATGTATTTTACCATACATCATTTATTTGTAAGAAAAATTCTTTAGTAGCTATTCTTCGCATCATACTTATTTTTACAAACACAAAAGTTCAACACATTTCACGCTTTATTTTCATTCAAAATATATGAAATTTATTAAAATAAATTTTTCAAGAACTTGACACCATTTTGTTTTTGTTTTTTTTTAATGTTAGCAAGTACCTATACCTACCTACCTTTGTATTATTTGTGTGTATTCGAAGGTGTGAAATTGGAATAAATTTTTTTTTTGTATCCCAGTGGATTTTTGCATAATATTTTCTTTCTTGGATCTCAAATGTACACGTATACGCAGTCAATTCTAAAAAATATAATAAGGAAGTGAAAAAAAAAGTAAAAACAAAAAATATATTCTAAGAACACTAGAAATTCAAATAAGGTGAAAATATTTTTAAGTATGAACATTTTTAAAATTGAATTTGATATTTCATGTGTGTCAGTTTGTACAGTGAATAGAATTAAAATCCCAAGATGAATTTTTTTTTTTGTGTCAAATTGTTGTAAGAGTTGTAAGAGTTTTGATTTAATTCAGAAGAAAAGTAAAATACAACTTGACGACGCATAATTTTTCAATCTTTCACTATTCTTATTATTTAGTTGGTGTGGAAAGATAAACTTACAAAAGGAAAGTTGTTTCTTTCACCTAAAAGCAGTTTTGTCTCAAATCAAATTTTAATAATGCTTTTCTTAATGCCACATATTGTCTACGAACTTTAAATTTATTTTCAATCTTATACTTTTATGATGTAAAGTAGACGATAAATAAATTATAATTGGAGAAAAATATGTCAAATTATTTTAATAAACGCAGATTAGACTGATTGCATATAATTTTTATATTTTGAAATTATTTTGAAATTTTTATTATAAAAACTGAAATTGCATGAAATTTTGAAATAATTCGCAATTATTATTAAATTATTTAAATTAACTTAATTTTGGCTCGATCTTACTATACACTACATTTCGCTGCCCCAATAATAGTTTGGTCCATAAACTTTTGGAAATGATTAAAAGAATTTGAACAAATTTTGAAATGTTCAAACAGA
This sequence comes from Condylostylus longicornis, assembly GCF_029603195.1. Taxonomy (NCBI): domain Eukaryota; kingdom Metazoa; phylum Arthropoda; class Insecta; order Diptera; family Dolichopodidae; genus Condylostylus; species Condylostylus longicornis. Next base: position 2,906,459 of record NW_026578013.1, on the reverse strand, counting down.
AAAATTATAATTTTCGCGTCACTTACTTACTTAAAGTTTAATTCTTTGTATTTTTGCACTATGTGGTTTAAAGTATTGCACCTGACGGCTCGCTTCTTAAATAAATTATACTTAAATATTTACTCTACTCTACTCTCTTCGCTAAAGATCTCTTGTTCGTCTGCGAGATGATGAGCAGTTTCGGCTATTGGTTACCCATAAATTGAATTTGCTTTTTAACATAACTCTTGATGGTTAAGTTTTCGTGAAGCTGAGAAACTTTGAAGGTGATTTTTTTTGGGATATAATCTCTTTTGCCACAATATGTTGTTTTGCTCTTATACGAAAGTAAATTTGTAGGCCCAGAAGGCTTTATTGTAGATTGTCAATTTGTAAAACCAGGGTAACAATGTATAAGAATCTATTGTGCACTCCTTCCCGGGCACGAGGCATGGCTCTACAGCACCCACTTTAGATCTATCGCACTCATGTACTCAAGTACCTATTGAGGCACGAAAGACCGCAACTTCGCCGTCGTTAGAATAGAGTCCCCAAGTATTTCTCTTATCCTGTGAACGAGAGCAACACACTCTCCCAGCCCAGCCTGCTGAGGTGCCTCCTAAGTCTGCAGTATCCTGGAAATACCCCGGTGAGAACTCTCACCTGATTCTTGCCCATCCCTATGATTTTCTCAAAATGCTCCATCTGCAGTTTGTTTGTAGTTTTATCTTAAAGTTTAATTTCCATTTATTCTAAATATCATTTTTTAAAATAACTGTACCGCATGCAGTTGTTTCTTACTGTTGTATAAATTTTAAACAAAACTGAATTTAAATTTAACACTTCAGAATGTTATTATTCACTAATTAGAGTTAAAAACAAAAAAAAAATCATAACAAAAGAGTTTTTGAATTTTATAATAACGGTAAACAAATATAGAATAGAGATTATCTTTAAGGTTTTAAATTGCATTTCATTTTAATTCTATTCAAAAACCATAAATTTTTAAACCACAAAAGCCACTGTGAATGCATTCATTGTGGTAAATTGACTGCACACATTAACAGAATTACACTTACGTTTGTTTTTTTTCTTCTTTTTTTTTGTATATTTTTAAATTTAAAAGTTGAAGTAAATGTAACGAGCACACTAGAACTAAACTAAGAGTCGAATATATTTTATATCAAAGCATATGAATTTTTGCTTATTTGTCACTTTCATAAATTTGCATTACATAAAAAGCATTTTATGAATAACAGTACTTTGTTTAGAGAACTCTATATTTAGTGTATGTGTACAGTTATTTATGCCGTTTCATTAGTACCGTTTGTTTTAGAATAGTTTGATTGTCATTTTTCAGAAATTTAAGAGAGGTGAAAAGTGTTCGCTTTATTTTGCCATAAACTTTACTTATTCAGGATCTTTGAGCATTAAAATTCGAAAATTACTTTGAGAGATTTGGTTTTTTTTTATCACTCGTGCTTTTTAGTATACTATGTAGTATTAAAGCTTTTGTAGCTCACAAAAATTTCATGTTAATTGCCTTTCGCTTAAAATAAAAAATTATTTTAAATCATTAAGAAATTATGAGATTATTTTAAAAATTACCATAAACATTGACACTAAAAAAACATAAAACATTGTAGGTCTTTAGCATGAGCGGTAATACAAGTTTTTTGCGGCCATATTTCTTAAAATTACCGATTGATATAGTTGAAATTGGAATATCTTACCAGTCATAGTGGCATATAGTGTTACGATATTTAACATAATCCTGAGGGGTTGTTTGTACACTTGTATGTTTTCACTGTCGTTGACAAAACCTTTATATTTAGACTTTCAGAGCTTTTTCCGACAGAATTTGCAAAGTTATTAAAAAAGATTATTGTGAGAAGATCGAAAGAGAAAACTAAGAGACTTGGGATATATTCCGGTACAATTATACTGCATTTTCAAATACAATTGTACTATCGTTTGCTTACTTTTTTGATACTGGTAGTTTACCAGTGAAATACTAAGGGGATGCAAACCCCTAACTAAAACACACGGTGTCCGAACACAAATGTGTTAAAATATTTTTAATTTGAAATGTTCAGAAATCAATAATTGAATTTGAATGTCAATATAGAATATAGTTTTGTAAAATTGGAATAATTATTAATAGACTTTGTAAAATCTCTACTCAATTAATTATTAATTGAGGATAACCACAGCAATTTATGTATCCCTGTTTGAAAATTATTTTTAAATTATTCAATTTTCAAAATTGAATTTTAAATTGTCATTATTTTCATTATCATTTTTTATATGTGCTGTGTGATTGTTAATTTATTCTATAAATAAGTCCAAATATCATTAGAAAAACGAAAAAAACAAAAAAAGTTTCCCTGATTTTTTGGATCTTATCACTGAATTAATTTTCTAATTATATAAAAATGCCTAATTTAAGGCGTCGTTTTTAAATAATTTCCTTAATTAAATAATTATTATGCCATTTTTGAGAATTTTTTTCACATTCAATGTTATTTGTTTTTTATAAAGTTATAGGAGCTACGTGCTTATAAATAAATATCAGTGTCCATAATTATTTATTCGCAATTTTCTTAGCAACTTTTTCCTACTTTGTACATACTATTTCCTTGTTAATTTCATTGTTATAAATTTCTATCTGAAATTTCAATTTTCCTTATAAATTCACTTGTTATAGTTTTCCTTTAATATTTTTCTGATAAAAAGCGTATAATATGAAAAATTCATTTGACGTTTTCATATCAAATAGTTAAAATTTATTGGGAAGAAAGAAAATTTAACTGGATTTTTAAAATTGAGTTGAAAATTTTGCTCTAAGGCACTCTTTCTACTTAAATAGTAATTAAATTTTAAATTGTTTTATTGAAATGACATTAATTATGGGGTATTTTAAATCATATTGGAATTTTCGATTTAATAGTGAACAATGAAGTCAAAAGTGATCGAGATAACGTGATTAATTTATTAATCTTTTATTGCCTTTTTGTTTTGGTTTTCTTGTGGCTAACAAAACCTCAAACTATCATTATGTATCTATGATTATCCGTTCGTAAATTGTTTTTTTGTTCCAGTGTAAATGTTATAATTAATGATGTGCTACTGTTTTATTACTCTTTTCTATATATATAATAGAAAATTAACAAGATATTAAATAAGTAGTTTTGTATAGAGTGTGTTTTGTTAACCTTTCCCCTCAAAGTTTAGACTTCGTTTATTGAGCGTTTAAGTAAGAGAATATGAAAAATGTGAATAAAAAATGAAATTTAAAGGTAAACAGGGTTTTTGATGTGATATTGGAGCAAAATAAAGTATGTAGAAAGCAAAGTAAAACTGAAAAGGAAAACTAGTTTTTATTTGCAATTAAAATGTTCATAGACAACACATTTTTTTTTACGAATATTAAACTTCTAAGAATAATTGAATTGTTAGAAAGCTTATATAGATTTTTGATAGTTGTGATGACGTTCTATTGATTTTTCTATTTAGATTTTTTATATTTGAAAGCAAGTGCATTTAAGACGTGATTTTTTTTTTCGTTTACTTATGTAATATAAATTTTCAAGATTGTTAGGTGTTTGCGGTAGTTGAGGTATAGATGTTAATGGAAATGAAATTCCGAATTTCCAATGAGTGCTGAATTGTACGTTAAACTCAGTTGAATACTCGTATAATTGAAAGTATAAGAATTATAAGTTTTTTGCTCTAGATTAGAGAAATGTAATCACTAATTATAGGGGGCTGTATAATGCAATTATACAGTCGGTTGTAACAAATTAAGATCTTTAAATAAACATTTGTAACACTTAATGAAAGTATACAAAACAAGTTATTAGTCCGACAAAATATTCGATATTTAGCTGTTTTTCTAAAATTATTGAAATTATCAGAATGGGATCAGCTGTGGTGGCTTGACTTTTTCTTATTATTTTTCTACACCGGTTCTGTTATATTGAAAATTCAAATGATTGAAATGTTAATTCGCAGTCTAAAAATATTGTGAATTTATTGAAAATAAATGCAAAAATTTTCCAATATCTATATTTGAAAATTAATATAATTTGAAAAATAAATTAAATAAAATATGTGCACAGTGTATGTATGCAGCACCAAATTGCATTGTGTTCCATATAAAGGATGACAGCTAAAGAAAAAGTGGAATTGAAAAATTTTTCCAAAGAAAAATGCTTCACTCCATTTTTCTCTATTTTTTTTTAATAATGATTCAATAATGATGTTAGTTCCTTATTGAGGAAAATTGAAAAGAAACGACAAAGAAAAAAATAAGAAAAGAAAATCGTTTTTCATCACCATATCAATTGTTTAGAGATTGATGGGTTTTTCTTTTCAAAACAAAAAACCACAATTTTTCTATTCGCGATTTTATTGTTTGCTTTTTTGTTATTTTTCTCTTTCCATTTATCTAAATTTAACATAACGTGCTTTTCACATTAAGAGAACGCATTAATTCAGAGTTGGCAAATTAATTATAGGATCTATATATATATATATAGAAATGTGACGTGAGTGATGGTCTTAATTCAGAAATTTATTGGTCTTTATCGTCGCAATATTGATTACACAATTTAACTGAGAAATGAACAGGAAATTTGAAGGAAATTCAAATATTTTAGGAGTTGCGCCGAAAAATTTAGGTATTTAAGAATTTAAAAATTATTTTGCAAATTTAATTGGGAGTAAAATTTTGACTGTAATTAAGAGTCACAAATCTATAGTTGAAAATCAAATTGTGTTCATATAATCAAATACAGGGTGTTTCAAATTTAATATAGAATTGCATGTCGTATAAATGGTGCAACAATTTTATTACTAATACAAAATATTACGTTACTAATGTAGAATATATTATATTTTAAACTTGATGGACTGAACAAAAAAAACTAAAATGATTTATAACATGATTCCATTTCTAAAGAGTAATTTTTGTATGCATTATAATGAAAGTTTTCCTTCATTTTATTGCAATTATTTCTTATAAAATGAATGTGTAGATTTAAATGATGGCTAAGACCTATTTATGTCATTGTAAAATGTTCAAGAAAAGTGTTAAGGATGTGTGATTGATTTAAGTTTTCTCCAAGGTTTGTGTTATTGTCATATTGTCATAAGTTGATAAATTTATAAAATGAAGTCGACAAATTGAATTAGATTCAGCTGTTGGTGTATAAAGTATATCTGCTATACTACAAAGCAATTCCGGAATATTTTTTAGTTTCTAATGTTGTGATAAATAATTTCTTGAAAATAATTAAAAAAAGGATTAAGTTATCATTCTGGTTACTGGGTATAGTTAAATAGTCTTTTAAAATCGTTCTTAATTTTGTAATATTGAAAATGATAAGTTCAATAATAATTCCAGCCACGTTTTTATAGTCTACTTAAGTATATTATACCCCTCATAGTTCTTGGTCTCTGAATTTCATAAATACATTTTAGATTACTTACAAATACAAAAATTTTGAATGAATATGCACTGTACAAAAATTTGCAGCGTAAAAGTAATAATAGCTTTTAATATAAAGGATTGATTTGTAAGTCATTCAAATCAATTATTCACATCATGTCCATTTACATTTTAATGTGTTCATAATAACGATCAACTAAGGATCTTACCTTATTTTGTAGTAATTAATAATTTTATGATTAAATAAATGTACAATATTAATTAACATATCTTGTAATTATGAGTAACTATATTAAAATATTTTTACTTAATATAATTTTAATTGATTTTTAGTTTTATCACTTGTTGTACAAGTATAAGCCATAAAATTGGTTTATTAGTAAATTAAAGAAAAACTTGATTTTACAATACTAAATTTCTGATTACATCTGGTTTTGAAAGTTTCTATTTAATTTGAAAATTATTTGCTACAATTATGGTTTATGTCATATTATGTATTAATTAACTTCATTAATACAAAGCGTATGTAGTTTGTTAACATGATTTTTGAATTGTAATTGAATTTTTTTTTACAAAGAAATTTTTCAATAAAAATAACAAGATATTAATTTTAATTTCTTTAAATTTCCTATTCAAAACAATTAGAATTGGATTTAATTTTATTATTATTAAATCATATATTGGAACAGATGATAACAGGATGTAGAAAGCTTATGTAATAACCAGCTTAACAGCCTTAGATGAACACATCAAAAAAAAACCATTTGAACTTAAAGATTTCATAGGGTTTAAGAAAATTCTTTGTTTTCGTCATAAATTTTTCTTTTCTTTACCAATAATATTATAGTACCAATATTATAGTACCAATACTTTAATACCTATTGTAGTGAAACACCATACGGTTCAAAATTTCAACATGTTTGCAGCGCAGAACGTTCAAATGAACATGTACTTTCTGGTGGAGAGTGGGGTTCAAGCCTCCGCATAGTAAAAAAGGTTTCTCACTGTATTTCTGTTAAAGTGAATTTTTGTCGCCAATTGGATTTTGTAATTTCCACGTTAGCGGGTCGCAAATTGCCGACAACTGGTAGATATCAATAATAATAACTCTAAGTTATAAGTCCCATTGTAATTTTAATTCAACATTTACAATGTAATTTTTATAACACGAGCCATATTAATAATCATACTGCTGTTGGTGACAGTTTTTACACATAACTATGAAATATCAAACTAAAAAAAAATCCAATGCATGTACATTCGTACAACCATGTTAACTGTAAAATTTTCTATAAATTTTTAATTAGTTTTTTACATCGTTTTAAAACATAAGAAAATTTTAAGATTCATATTTAAAATTTGAAATTTGTCTTTCAAAAGCTTTATTAAACAAAATATAAGATTTTATTAATATAAGTTGGAATAACTATGTGTATCACACCCCAAGATCAATACTATCAAATTTAAAATTTTTGAATGCTGTATTGAAATGAGAGCATATTTTATTTACATTAGAATGTTCAATTCCACATATCGCTGCAAGAAGAATGTCTAGCAAAAAAAAATGTCAGAAAATTATTGAAATCAGCATATGACCGAAAAATCGGTCGTAGCTCAATTTTAAAGTGTACAATTTTCATTTACTCACTAACTCACTTATACACTCAAGTCTTTGTTATTGTTATTGACATTTGATTTGCAAAAATCGACTATATTATAATTTAGAAAGGACAACGCAGTAGATAGCGATTTTCATGTATTTAAGTTGCCAAAATCGATAATCGATTATTGAGTCTTTAAGTTCATTTCATGTACAATATAATTATATGTGTAAAAGTTTGAGTAGTGTTACTCTTGGGGTGGAACGTTATTATATAGTTTGGTTTTTAATGAATAGTACATACTGCTTACGTAATAGTAAAACTTTGATAAATACTTAATCTAATGTATGTATAAATTTTGTCATACATAGAGGAACATTCTTCATAAAAATTCTACATGTACAATATAATTATGGTTATGAAAAAAATTTTTTACGACAAAAGTATACATTTGAGTCTACAAAAGTAAAGAAATATTTGCAGTTTTGAAAGTATTAGAAAGCTATATTGGCAGCAATGTGAATGGATCTAAAGTCAATTTTTATTTTCTTTTAACGATTCTAACAGTGATGTTGTAAAATATTAAAATAAATGAAAATAAAAATGAAGTTTTTATGCGTTTTCTTATATTCTTAAACAAATTCGCTTTTTTATTACCGACCATTCTATAAGAAGTAAATAATAACGTATAATATGGAACATTTACTTTTCTTTTTATTACAAGTTTTTAATTGTTTAGAGACTAAAAGAAATTTTTTGAATGCAACTCTTGTGAATGCATCATTTATTTGAATTTCATTGATCTGAAATATAATAATGTAAAGGTTGTACGTAAAATAGCAATTAAAATGGTCTGTGCAAAATTTAGATATTAAAATTAAAAATAGAATTTAAAAAAAAATTAAGTATACTATAGATTTAGAAGATTAAATATGAATTTGAATTGTAAAATTGCCAAGAAATCAGACCGATATATATATATACATCTTAGTATTTATTGTTAGATCTTTATTGCCATCAATGTACTAACATAAACGAATACGAAATCAATGATAATCTATAAAAGAATTGCTTAAATGTCTTAATTGGCTTAAATGTCTTAATTCAAAATTTTCTTTTACTGATACCAAATAGAAAAAATTGACCGAATTCATGCTTTGGGATACCAAGGACAATGACCGGTAAGCCCTAGGTGAGTGAGCGGAGCCGACCAGGGTCGACCATTGGAACAATTGCTCAAGGCTTTCTCACTCCAAAAATTTATAACCGCTTATGATTAAGGGGGCACAGGCTATACTTGAGGCCATTGGTAGTTATACTCACTGAACATAGTATTTTGATGGTTCATATAAAGAGGATAGGAAAAACGGAGAGCGAGGTCTGTCGTCTCTGCCTGGAATAGGACGCGACCATGGAGCTCTTATTGTACGAATGCGAGGCAGTAACTCGATAACGACTTGATGGGAAATCACAAAAGATCGTATGAGAAAGGTGAAAGGTTTCACTCGTCTATGGGGAGGGAGCAAAAATAGCCCGAAACGTATATGTATAATATATTTTGGTTCCTATGTTTGATGATATGTGAAAATCTTTACTTCGAATTCTACAACTTTTGGGTATAAATCCAACTTTTGCTTGAATACTTTTTTCAAAACCGAAAATACGAATCTTCTATAGAAGACTACAAATCTGTAAAGAAAATGCTTCTCAAATTGTACCAAAAACTTTGTAGAAAACTGATTCAGCAATATTGGATGGCGTAACTAAAACTTTAAGAATTCGGTATTTGTTGCTAGAGTTTGTTAAAGTTTTTAAACTTGGAAAATTTGCAAATATAACAAGTATAACATAATATCGTCGGTTAAGAAGCAGAAAGCATTAAGTCAGGAAACTGTGTTTTGAGTAAATTCAATTTGAAAAAAAAAAATCGTAAAATTGTAAAACTAATCAATTAGTGCAATTCGACTGGTCTCTTTAATTTCTGGATTTATAAACTATATTCTGGATTTGCATGATTTTTTGCCACAACAAAGATGATATTATTCTGATTTTATTCATCTATGAAATCCGAATTCTAAAAAAATGCACTTAGTGCTTTCTGCATTTTAACCGACGATATAATAGTAAGCAATGTTCTTTACATTGTTTACGATTGAAATCACAACTTTTACTATACATAATATGTACATATACTTACAAGCCTTGCAAATGCTTATTATACAAGTTAATTAAATTTCTCTAAAATAATAATAGCAATTTCTAGCATAAGAGCATTTATTTATTTTAAGCATATTTTAATGTAAATGCCCTCTTGAATTGAAAAACTGCTTAATATTTTTATGAAAACTTTCTTTAAAAATCTATATATACATGAAAGTATTGAGGAGACTGTTGTGAAGTTTACATAACATTAATGCAAAATTTAGTAAACAATTTGTGTATATCTGTTTACAATCGCGAGATTTGATCTGCATACACTGAAATTGTATGGAATTATAACTGCAATCAATGTTTATTCAGAAATATATACTTAAAGTGACCAACTATTTATATTATCATTTTTAGAAATCAAATAAGAAATTTTATATTTCTTACTTACTATTATATATATATATATATATATATATATTATGTTTTTTATTGTTTGTAGGCATTGTAATTATTAATGATACAATGTGAAAGTCGAATGGTTTTGTACGCATTTTCTTTATTAGAAATACGCTATAATTCGTCTCAGTATTATGATTGTAATGTAGGTGTGTGTATACGATTTGGATTATTCTTTGGCATATCTATCAGGTATGACCTATATTTTATTTTCACAAGATACAATAATCATAATAAAAGAATTTTCTAGAACAATAATTTCAATTGGTTAATAAGAAGTTTCAAGAAAATATTGTTAAATGAGTATTCAATAATCTTTTGTATAACAGTTTCCAAGAAAAATCGATTACTAGATTAGCATATTAAAATATGGTTTTAAAAGATGTCTTTGAAACATTTATAAATCGACTAAAAGTATAATAATGGAAATTAATCGATATTTGAATCCCCGGAAAATGTTAGGGATATTTTAAAAGACTTAAATCAAAATGAGGAGAACATGGCTAAAAAAATTTGACTTAAAAATTCTCGAACAAAATATACTATGATACTCTTATTATTCGGATGGATGATTTTCTGTACAAACTCTGAACATTGCAGTTACAAATAGACTTTACCGGGAAATTTCTCAGAATAAAAGTTTTATTCATGGTTTAAAATTTTTGTCCGGAACTCATTCTGAATTTATAATACAAATTCTTCGTAGTATACGGAGAAAGTTACATTTTTCATTCGGAGATTCCGTCATAGTTCTTTCTAAGGGTATAAATCAAACGCAAGCGAAAAGTAAACCAGTTGAAAAAAAAAATAGGCTAAATTCAGTTTTTGATAAAATAGTTCAAATTTTTTTCTACAGTACTAAGTTCTTTAAAACTTAATTAACATAAAATTTCTAATTTTGACTTACACATTTTTGTGTTATTGCCACATGTATCCTTTTCTTCTAATTTTTATTTGGTCATTTAAAATAACCATTGTGAATTAGTAATTTTATTATACTACAATGCGGTTTATTATTGTGTCCCGAAAGACTTTTTCTATATATTCCTACATACTTATATCCGATTGGTATACGCTATTGGTATAATAAAATGTTGATCAAATATACAATATTTAGCCTATCTAAATGTTACTACGTGTAATAATCAATAGCAAAACATTAAGTATAACAAAATTTTTTGGCTTGATTGTTTGCAAATATCGTTGAATTAAATAAAACATGAAATGGATTAATTTTTTTTTTAATATTTGTTCACTAAATTTATGTATTTAATGGGGTTACCGCAATTTTGAATTTATAGATTTCACAGAAGTCTTATACTATGTTATTAAATATGGTAAGTAAAAGGTGTAGTTTTGTGATCTTTGGATTTTTTTTATAAACTAAAATTTCAATTCTATCTTAACAGTATTATTAACACAATTAATGTATAACATTAAATCTATAAACTGCAATGTACAGATTTAAGTAGATCTATAATGTTTAAACATCTTATGGGAAGTTGTTTAATTCTTATATTGAAAATTTATCTGAATAATAATGTGAGAAACTATGTATAGAAAAATAATAAAACTGCAACAATATATAGAAAGTTAATGTTCATTCAAGGTGTACAAAACATAATAACAATGCCCATTTTGTTAATTTAATCGAAATATATATAGGCACATAGATAATGTTGCTATAATTTAAAGGGGTAACATGTTATGTTAGAATTTCTCTCGACATTAACGATTAACACAAATGGTCAGTAATGATTTTGAATTTATTTCTAATTTCTTAATTGGTGATGAAAAGTTTTGTAATATTTACGGAAGTCTAAACAATATTATAACAAGCACATCGAAAGCGTGATTCTCAGTTCGTAATTTGAAGCAATAATTAACTAATTACAATTGTGACTAAGTCAATTGCCGTAGTTAAAATTTGCTTAAAAAAATGTTAGCTCGGAATATTATGTTAAAAATATTAGCGACAGAAATTATATTTTTGACTAATAATTTTCAATTTAAATGACATTTATTTTCTGCTATCATTTGGATCGAAAATTCAATAAAACTAACAACTGAAATAAGTAAGTAGCGTTATATATGCAGGTATGTAGCTTGCAAAATATGAAAGGAAAATAATTTTTGTTTTAACAACAGTAAATTACAATTACATATTATGTTAGTAACTGTCAAGCAATTAAATGTCATAAATTTCAATATATGAAAGATATAAGCAAATTGAGATCAAATAAAACCAAAATGTCAACTTAATTTAGTCGAGTTGACATTTAAGACAGTACCTTTAATTTTCATTTCAGTTCTAATTTATTTCAATTTTTTAGTGTTAAAGGAGTTGTACTCAGGTTTAACGTCTATATAGATCGCAACTTCAGTATAATTATGGTATACGTGAAGCCTAATTTATCATAGAATAAAGAGAAAAAGAAACCAAATTTCTCTCCTTTTTTCTCATTTTTCTTCTTTTTGTTTTGGGTTTTTTTCTTTCATATTGAAATTTTAAAACGCAGGTGGCTTTCATAGTTACCTATAGATAAATTCGAAAACATAATTTTTGTATCTAAATTCGATAATTGAACTCTTGGTTTCTGTTTTTGTTTTTGTTTTGGTTATCGCTATTTTTTTCTTCTATTGTGACTCATTGGGGACAAAGGCCATTACAATGTTAATCTCATGTATTACTTTTCATGTTATTTTGTTATAATTATGAATGGCCAGTAAATTTTTTTTTTGTACACTAAAATGTACAATATCTGTATCGTTAAAAATCTATATATAGAAAACTTGTAATAAAATTTAAAATTAGAGTGCAATGGCATACAAAACACAACCAGATGTTTTTTTTAAATTGCAAAAACACAAAGGAAAAATGTTGGTTTTTTGTTTGATTATTGAAAATAAATGAGTGAATTGTTTTATGGTTATTATTACACACAATATAAAAATGCACATTATATGTACACAATATGAGTAAATTTTCTCTATTAAGAAGTACTTGTGGTGTGTTTATAATTGTAATTATGGTCGCATAAATCGGCTATACGAATTTGTGTTTTAAATTGGTTCAAAGAAAACGGAAGCTCATTATGAATGCATAATGGTTTTTTCTTTTTTAAATTGGAAGTAGAATTACAATTTAATAATTTTATTAATGATTTTTTATTAATAAAAGAATAATAGATAATTTTTAATAATTGATGAATTTCTTTTGAAAACAAATTAAAAATTTTTCGTGTTGCTATGAAAAATTCTTCATGTGTGGTGCCTTCATCCTTTGTTACAATTTGTTTTAATTAATAAATTATTAACGTATAGAGTAAAAAACCGTGCATTAATTCAAATTAATTCTGAAATAACTTTATATTTAATTATTCCACTTAGTTTAGTTAATTTCAAAATTTATTTGCAATATTGGAACTACTTCCATATTTTTCTATTTAGTTATTTGCGTATTTATTGATTCTCGATTATATTGTGAGAATTTATACTAGTAAAGTTTTCGGTTGCAAAATCCATAGAAAACATATTAAAGCCAAATTTTTTTTCAAAAGGCGTAAGACATGAATTGAGATTTAATAATCGCAATTTTTTTGTAATCTGTTAAACTCAGTTTCGATGGCACAAACTTTTCCCTATCATACTTCAGAAGAGAACAATCTAGTGGGTTTGAAACCCGAATTCCTACCCGTGTTTAAAACCTAATTATTGCTTATTTAATAGAAAATTTTATTATTATGAAAAAATGGGGTATGCTCTAAGTAAAATGGTTTCAAAATTACTAAAAATTTTTTTTTAAAAATTAGCGTTACAAAATTAGGTTAGTTTTCATTAAGGTTTGAATCAGGTAATGCTGACTTCTTTCATGAACATAATAGCATATGAACACTTATTTATTTATTTTATTTTGTATATTAATATATAGATAATATTATAATTTAGTTCAATGCAAAGTAGAGGTGGCAGTTAAAGTCTTAATATAACAAGTAGTTAACTGGTAATATAACAATAGTGAAAATGATTAAAAAATATATTTTAAACTTGCCGATGTTACAATATACTATTTTTTCTTCATTTTGGTCGAATTCCTTAAAATAATAAATATGAAGATGGTTTCTTAAATGAATGGTTCAGAAGTAAAGTGGCCTAACTCTCATTCCCAAAATTTTTGCTTATTTGTTAGAATTAAGTAGGTCCCAAATTTAATTTCATCGGTAAAAAAAGTCAAATATTTTCTATATTCTGTAATTTTTTTGGTCTAAACCCAAAATTTAATTTTTACCAGTGCAAAAGTGACTTGACCAAAAAATTGTGGCAAAAATTTTTGAGAGTGAAGGTTAGGCCGCTTTGCTTCTGAGCCCCAAAATATAGCTGTAATCTTATTTATTTTAAATCACAATTTTAAATTACTATAGTGTTAATATTTAAAAAAAGATTTTTCGATTTAATAAACTCTAAAACTAAAAAAAAAAATATGAAATTTATTCGGCTTTTAATAATATCAAGTTAATATTTATATTAATTTAACCTTGAAACCAAATTAAAATCCAAAATCCCATATTTCTCTTGGAACTGTTTAAAAATATATTTTAATCCTCTTGAACAATATTACGATTAAATTAATCAATTATAAAACAATTTTAAAATAATTATTTTATAATTAAATCGTAAAAAACACATACTTAATTACTATAAAGAAAAACTAAAAAATAAAATGTTAATAAAAATAATTTAAATTTATAAAATTTTCTCTTACCAAAATAATTGGTAACAATTTATATTTTTAATTATTTTATTTAGAGTGTGGATCCGATAAATCGTGATATTTTATTAATAAGGAAAAGAATTAAAATAGATATTTTATTAAATTGAATACCATATACGGGGGGAAAATAAAATATATTTTCGGTTTTTTTCCAAAAACATAAAAGGAAAACTTGTTATTCTAAAAGTGTTGTTTTCCAAACCCACATACAATTTCATCCAAATAGTAAAAAAAACCTATGGGCACATAACTTTAATCACATCTTATTTTAACGCTTTTTTTTTGTTACCGTACGAATTAAACTAAAAAAACTAATATTAATGAAAAACAAAAGAGGAAAAGAAACGTGACTAAAGGAGCTCGTAGCAGCAGAAACAAAAAAAAAAAGGAAGATGAAGAAAAATAAAAAATTAGGATTCGTTAAATATCGAACAAAGGAAAATTCGTAACTTTATTATTGTGAACTTTCACATAATTTATCCCAAAAAAAAATTTTTCTGTACTTAACAATAAAAATTGAAAATTAAACTGATAAAACTTAAAAGAACATAATGAATTCGATGAAAAATAAAATTTACACTAAATACAAACCTACTGATTTATCAACATATACAGTAGCTACAAAATATTTAGTTATAAAGAGAAGAAGGTGTTTTTCCAACAATTTAAAAAATTTCGTTATTTTTCAAAGATTTGGAGTCAATTCCAAACATTTTTGTAAATATAAACAAGGTTTATACGGTCTTAAATTGATAATTTTTGAATTTCACAGAACAGTGTTGAATATTTTGACAGTTTAATTCAGAAGTAAAGTAACTAAAAGTTATGTCATTATTAAATGATTCTATCGTCCCCTGAAGTCGTATTATTAACATTAATTAAAACGGTTTTGTGATTCAACACTTCAACAATAGCTTGGGAACTCATAACGCGGTCATTCTTATGTCACTTCTGAATATTGTAAAAATAAAGGGTTATGAGAAGGCCGATTATTTGGCTAAACTAGTAAAATTATAACAACGACACACTTGAAACAAGTAATAGCCGCACAGTGTTTGGACACCTCCTCTGACAATTTTATTTGACAAAAAGATGACGCACACTCTGGAAATTGCAAGACAGAACTGCTTTTCACTTTCAATTGTACACAAAGTATAGGTACTAGACTTGGACTTTCTAGCGGGGAACGACATAGTGTAGATTCAGTCTCCGTTTTATGGAGGACTTTTCTCAAGTGCTTCAGTATGACGGTTTTGACATAAATACTGAATATAGAAAATTCAAGTCCTTTGATGTATAGATTCCTTTAAAATTTTTGATATACGAAATCCACTGAACAAAATATTAAGAATTTTTCGGGTTGTTAAAATTGCAATTCCCAAGAAACACTCCAGTCTGTCCATTAGAGATATTATTTTTTATTATGCCAATAGTTTTCTTGAAAGATTTTCTAAAATTTTAAACTTTCACATGAAATTATTTTTTTGTTTTTCAAAATTTACCTATAGTAATTCTGTTCAATTTCTTTTAATATTACAAAAAATATTTCTACATAAACACCCAACTTTTATAAAAAAAAAAAATATTATCATTTATTTTGTTACTGCCACCGTCTATATTTTATTATACCCAATTAATTCAAAATTTCCAAATAAATAAAAATATACAATATATTCATACATACACACATTTATACAGTATTATAGTTTTAAAATTGTTATTTTATATTATTTTAATACCTTTAGGTAAAATTTGGTATATAAAATTCAAATAAACATAACCATAAAATAAAGGTAATCTACAACCGTAATATAATATAAATTTATACATATATACAAATATAATTGGTATTAAATGGTAATTTTTCCAAAAGGCATTTATTTAAATGTTACATATAGGCTATACAGAGAAATATGCGATTACAAAGGAGTAAACAAAATAAGGAAAAATAGAGAGAAAAATACAAAAAAATAGAAAAACTTTTTAAATTTTGTTGCTTTTCATCCATTCTCTAAATGTGGATACAATTTTAAATTCAAATTAAATTCATTTTAAATAAAGGAGTTTTAATTTTTATATTATATAGGGAAAATAATAATAGAAAATTATTTTTCAATTGTATAATTATAATCATTAAAAATATTCACCAATCAACTGTTATACTTGTTACATGTAAGAACAATTTACTAAATAATTTCAGGTGCCTGTCGATTGTATCAAAGCTCATTGTAAATAAAATAAAATAAAATTTAAAGATAGACTTGTCAATAAGTCTATATATTTGCTTTGTATAACACAAAAAAAAATCTGATGTGGTCAGCATATAACCGACCGCAATGTATATTGTCTAGTTTACTGAAAATATTACAGAAGATTATAAAAATGCGTTTTAATCACTTGTTTACAATTTTAAGGACATACTAGATGACATACCTAAAATAATGTAAATTTGGCTCTTATTAGAGTTTCGCTGTTTCCCATTTGAATTCCCTGAAAAGTTCCCGTATTTAGTCTCGTTAACAACCAGGACTCAAACTTTGAATTTCAAGAAATTGCTTGGTTATTTTTCTTCATATGAGCAAAAATGTAAAATCAGCCAGCAAAAAAGTGCAGTCCTCGAGGTCTGATCATCCCAAAAGTTGATTAATCTGTGACATGGCCGAAATAAAGTCACGTATAAAATTTCGTCAAATTAGTTTAGACTAAATTGAGATGCACGAACGTACACAGACACCGACATCTCTAAAAATAGTTTAAGTATTTACGCTTCCCTACCATGGAGAAACGCGTTCCAACCGAAAACTCGACATTCGAAATTTTGTGTCGTCACATTACCTTCTTTATTGTATCTAATGCGGTCGGTAAATACTTTGGCAAAAATGATAATGTGGGCTCCTCTGTGTTAAATACACATACACACACCCATATATTTATGTCAAATTGGTTTTATTTTGGGGGCATTTTGTATATTTAATGTAAATGTTAGATTACTGTTGTTGACACTTTGAAATTTGTAAATACATTTTGAATACAAAAAAAAAAAACAAAAAAAAAAAATCAAAAAGGTAAAAAAGCACCTAATTGCCCTGAAAGGAGTACTCAATGTCAATTTTATCTAGTTAAACATTTTATTCACTAATATTTTTTTCTTGTGTCTAAATGAGGCATACATACATACATATGTATAAATAAAATTTATAATTCATTTTATATTTTATACTTTTTAGGTAAATGTACTAGAAAATTGTTAAAATTATTTAAACAATTTAATTTTATTTGAAAATTACGGAATTCCTTTTTTTTCGGTACTCATTGAGTTTTTTAGCTTTCCATGAATAAATACTTTGTAGTCATGGATAATTTTAACAAATAATTTGATGAAATTGTATGGGTACTACAAATGGTAATTAATGGTTACCTATATTCATTATTTGGTTGATAAATTTTTGATATTTATCTCTGAATGCCTTTTACTATTAAGGCATGCAGTTTAGTTATAGAAAACAAAAGGGGTGATAAAATTTTTTGTGTCGAATTTTTCAATACAATGGTGGTTAAAATTTTTCTTTTTGCTGTTTTTTATTGGAATTTAACAATGTGAGTAATCACTTTTAAATATTATTTGAAGTTCCACTTTTTTTTTGGCGAATATTATGAATTTTTGTTTGAATTTTATGGAAAGAAAACTATTTATGATGATATTTTAGAGTAGATGATAAAAATTTTATCCTATTAGCGTATAAAATTTATAGTTTCCATAATTCTTTTTATATAATTAAATTTTGATACCGTTAACATAAGATTTCTAAATTTTAGCGGAAATAAAGGATTAATTGAAATTTTTAAAAATTTTAGTTCTTGTATTTTAATTAAGAAGTCATTGTAAATTCGAGTAATATTTGATTCATCTACGTACTGAAAATAAGGTTTTGATTTTTGAGTTTTATTTTTTTCGTACTACATTCAGTAAGTAGATTGTAGATAAGCTATTTGAGGATTGGTACCCAATATCACCGTGACCAGTCTCGACTATCGCAATAACCATCACAGACATTAATTCTATGATATCCTCTGTTTTTGAAGAGCATTGGAATAGTATATGAAATGAATTGAACACAACATTCGATTGTTGAAAATTTTATATTCGATTAGAAACATTAATTAAGTAAGTAAAAAGAATTGTTTTAGTAGCATTTTTTGAATTTTTTTCAGAAAGGTTTTTTTTCCCATCTATATGCCGGTTTTTCTTTGTGAGGCTTGAGAGGAACTACACACCTCAATATTCAAAAATTTTGTAAATCAGTGGTTAATTCAACTCGAAACCATTATCCGCATCTCTCATCTCTTCAGACAGAACTGTTTAGAGAATTAAGTCTTTTCTTCCTGCTCTAATACTCTAACACCGTCCCTAATGCTTCGCTATATAATATTCATTTCTTTAGTGGTGCAGTTTCTACTGCACTGTTTTCAAATCTCTCTGTTCTAGTTCCCTTGTGTTTTTCTAGAAAAAATATAAAAGGTCATGTACTCAGATTCGTGCCAGTGTCCTTATTAAGGAATCTTCACATATTGTCACATACGAAAATACCTAGGGCCGAATGAAATTCAATTTTATAAAGTTGAACGAACTTTATTTTAATTTAAATAAATTCGCAAATTCGACAACAAATTAAAATATTCATAAATATTTTTAATATATGCATATTTTACAGAGCAATATTTTTATTTGTGTACACACATACCTACATAATTTTCTCCTTTTGGTACTTATTAAGTTTCTGGTATACATGCTTTTTCTGCCTAACAATGTGAAAATAAATCGCGGAATAAAATTTTACACATTTGTACCATAATAAATTAAAAAAAAAATCTATGTACTTATTATAAGTAAAAAATTAGAATTGACATCAAAAATATTATAGCAGACGCTTTCATTAAAACTACTTGTACCTACATAAAAATTCGGTGTATATAAGTTTCATGACTGTATATTAAAAATTGCTTGGTGTACAAGAAGTAAAACAAGTCTTAATGATTTTGATAGTAATATGCATAGTAGAAGTGTATTTGATGAAACGCGACTAAAACATATTTTTTTTTAATAAAATGTAAAAAATAATTTTCATACAGTTTGGTTTTTTTTTTAACTAAAATATGAAATACAGGGAAAAATTTAATTTTATATTAAAGGTGTTCCATACTCAAAAGCACCTTTATAGTCACTTTGTGTAATTGTGTTTTTTTTTTTGTAAACATAGTTGGGAAGTGGTCACTCAACTTCATAAAGAAATTCATAGATAATGTAAATAAAGTAATTAATATAATAATTTCTAAATATTGATTTCTAGTTGACAATAACACCCAAATCCTCAGAAATTTTAGGATTTTAATTTTTGTTTACAATAATAATTGAGTTGACATTTAATCCTATGATTCTTCGTCTTTGAATGCATTTATCAAAAAACTTTTGGCCCAGCAATTTCGTAATAAACTTTTCTTTGATCTCTTGTCTTATTTGTAGTAACATAAAACCATATTAATGACACACTCAGTATTTCCAAACAAAAAAAATTGAAAAAATCTTCAAAATATTTACACCAGGTGCACATTGCGCGCCCAACTATTAAGTTGAAATTTTTGTTTTGTTTGCAGACTTTTTCTATATACACGTACATTAATATGAATACGGATGTATGTACACGTGTACATTTTGTATTACATACAAAATTTGTATTATATTAAAATTTAAATGTAGGTTCTCTTATTTTATGTGATATGCATACACTCATATAGAAGAAGGGTAGGATGTGGCATACACATGTAACGTAGTCGAACATTTGTTTTATTTTGTAGCTGACGTTTATTTCAAATTATTTAATATTCAGAGTGCTATGCATGCATGAGACCTTCTACTTATATGAATAAAGGTACATGCATATACAAACCCGCAATTTTTTCCACTTTTTTAGTAAAATATTTATTTTAAATTTAAAGTACAATATGAGCAACTTTTTTCTACAATCCTCCTAGTTACGTGTATAACATTAAGATATGTGTGTGTTTACGAAGTACAAAGTAGAAAAAAAAAATCATTTATTCATAGATTTTTTTTTATTATGCAAAATTGTTATTCTTTTTGTTATTTATTTTTCATTTTTTGCAAAATGCTATTATTGTGTATGTTACGGTTTGATGGGTACAAGTTGGACACATGTAACAAAATGTAAAAGTACAAAATGAATAATATTTGCAAGAGAAATGCAAGATTTTTTTTGTATTGCGCACATGCGTGTGTGCATATGTGATGTATGAAAGCCAATAGCGTTGCTGATTTATGCATTTTACACTAATGTATTTTAATAAAATTAAATAATAATTTGAATAAAATAAATCAAAATTATTTTCAAAATTTTGTTGAACAATTTGTGTACATACTAATAAATTAGAATCAGAGGAATGGTTTCAAAGTAGCGCATTTCCTTAAATTGTCATATATGTAAGTATTAGAATGACATACCTTGTTCTGTCATGTAATATGAAAATCATGTTACTTTTAGAATAAAAATAGGTCACAATATATTTTTTCATTTAATTACATGTTATCTCAAGAGAGAATTAATTCGTGCAGAATGTTACAATTTTATTTTCCTTTAGTCACAATATTTATGAAAAAGGAAATACCGTTAATGCTCATAATGTTTAAATAATAGTAATTGTCTTTTATGAAAACTAAATGAACACGAAATGCATTTTGCCTTTCCTAAAATTTTCCTGAATATAATCCGATTTTCCGGAAAAGTTCATTAGCTGAACAATATAAAATCAACCCATATACAGAAAACATAAAAGTTCAGCTCATGAGCTAAGTTTTGACATGTGTGAACTTCAGCAGCTGAATAAAACTCATAAACCGTAAATTTTCATAGAAATCGGTTCAGCCTAAATAAAGAACAGCAAACCAACATCTTGCTTAAAATAGTTTATTTATGTTTCTATAACACGGAGGAACGCATTACTGTTGAAAATTCTACACAGAAAATTTGGTGCCATTACATGATCTACTTTCATTGTGTACAATGCGGCCGGTAATTAACACTCGAATGACTCTCAATAAAATATTTCGAAATTATTCGGTTATCATGTTGAATTGCTTATAATTTAATTGCAATTCCGAAAATACGATTAACTTTTACCGCTCTTGTCGTTAAAAAAATAATAATTATAAAATTTATAAAAGCAACTGTATAGTCTTTACTCCTGTTAATGAAATTTTTTTTTCAAAAAAAAAATTCTACATATATTTAATTAATCTCAATTTATTGTTATTATTTTAATTGTCAGCATCATGTTAAAGTAAAAACTTCAAATTGTTTGTTATTACAATATTTATTGCGATATAACATTATGTTTGCATGCATATTAAAATTAATGAAAATAGTTAAAATCTATAATTAAAAGCAATTTATAAAAGATCACCCAAAGCTGCGTGTAAGATTGAAGATAGAAAAATACGTACATGAGATATTGTGCATATATCATAACAGTAAGCATGTGTATATAGAATGTTAATTTAATTATTACAAAATATACAAAACTATAATAAATTAATGGTGTTACATTAAATGCAATTGCTTATATTTTTTCATCATTCCATCTACTCATATGCAATATGTAAAAAATGAATTTAATTTCTCACGAAAAGAAATGGTAAATAAAAATTAAAAGCCCGGATAATAAAAATGGTGCTACTGTGGAAAATACTATTTATGAGAAAATTCAATTATTTAAGTATAACTTGATTGTCAACATATAACATAAATCCTATAGACGTTTTTCACACTATAAGATTGTGTGCTGATGTGCTATAATTTAACTTATAATTGGATTTGATTTAAGATGTTCTGTGTATAGTAAAGATCACGGTCACATGTAACTAGAAGTATAAAATTAGTTCGGTTTGCTAAAAAAAATGAAACCACCTTATTCCTAAATATTTTAAGAAAAATGTGTAGATACAAGTACTGATAAAAATGTTTAATAATTAATTTTTCGATGTTTCAAGAACCGACCTCTTCAATTCCAGCAGAACTGGCAGTATTTATTCTAACAGAATTGTACGAATCTGTTTTATGCATCTTGTGATAATGTCTTGAACTGTAACTATAGTGTTATTTGACAATATTAAAAAACAATTTTTAATTAATTAAATGTAATTTTAAAACTATAGACACATGGAATTAGAATCTCTACCTAATTTTATCACTATGACGACAATACTTAAAAATATTTTTAATACTGTTGCCTTATTCTGTTGTGAACTTGAATGGGAATAATTTCCTTTGAATTTTGCAATTTAATAAAGGCCAATGAGAAAATGTAAATTAAATTAAAAATATTTTTTTTTTAATTCTATTTGTGTTTTTTTAACAAAATGGGATTCGTTTTTTGTTTATATCACAGCTATACATTATGATTTAAAGCAATTACAATTTTGTACCCAATAAGAGGAATTTGAAGGAAGCAAAATCAAATATACAGAGTAAGAGATGATTCAGTTTGTTAATGTTGTTATAAAATAAATTTTGAGGAATCTTTGGTCTTCTTTTAAAAATTTTATTAAACATTTTTTATAAATAATGCTTACAGAGTGGTAAATTTTTCCGTATAGACTAATGCAAGAATTATAATGAGATATATGGCGCTACACAAAATTATTCGAAGTTTAAATTTGGTGTATTGTCTACCTTGTGTGCATTATCTCCCATATATATTATGATATATAAAAATATGAGAAGAGATCTTCAATTGTTACTTGCGAAATTAACAGACATTTTACTTGCCGAATTAAAATCCTAGATTTTTTATGATGGATACAAGATTTCTTTTATTCGCATTTCGAAACTTAGTTGCCAAAATTTTAAAGCGAAATTTTTTTCATTGTACACTTCAGCTTAGGTTTATGTTGTATGGAAAGTTATAGGTCCTCATCTGGATCAAAAAATCCGAATATAAAGTTGTATATATTGTCGTTTCATTTGTCATCGTTGGACGCATCATACTTAATGCGAAAGATTTATGAATAGTTAAATATTAAAATAGAACTTTATAAAACAATATTCTTAAATGGGTGTTATAGGCACCCATAGTGATAAGATTTCTTTTATAATAAATACCATTTTCACAAGCTTATTCTTTTAAATACAATCATCTAATCCTATCTTCAAAAGATAGAAGATTCCTTATTTGAATCACCTTTTAAATAATCTATTATCTTCTGATTCTGTTTACTTGTTTCAAATTTAATCTGGGAAAATTCTACAGAGTACACTCGCCCATAGTTCCATTTTACTTTTATTTTTGTACGTTTGTTTTTCTTGCTTTTATTTTTCTTTGGAAAACTCATTTAATCTTTGAATCAAATTTGTTACAGCTATAATTATTTCACGTTTACTTGTTGTTTTTTTTCTCTTATTATTTTTTTAAGACTTATTATTATTTGTTAAAGCCTATATTCACAAGAAATTTTATTTCAAATTATAGATTCATATTATTTAAACTGTATACTATGTATAAGGTAGCTAGCTCTGTACAGAGCTTCTATAATATTATATAAAGAAAAAAAATTTATTTATTGCACAATTTTTCTAAATCTTATGTACGTATATAACATTGTTAGCTTTACTTTACTCTTGGCGATTATTATAAAGAATTATTAAGAAGGAAAACAGCACATGAAAGAAAAATATTTATTAAGAAAGATTTTGAATTTTCATTCAAAGAAAAACATTTTTTTTTATTTTTCCTGAAAATCCAAAAAAAAAAAAAAAACAAAATTGCCTAGAATCCAATAAGTAAATAAAAAAAAATTTGTTTTTTTTTTTTTGTGTAAAAAAAAATCATGATAACTAAGGCTACAGGGTAAACACGACCATTTATAATTGTTGAAATTACAATAATATTTTTGTATTTTTTGCTATGTGTTATATAAATTTACAATTATACACACAAATAATAATCTTTATATTATACAAGAGTATAATGATACAATTAAAATTAAAAGAAAAATGCGAGCAATTTGTATGAAATTTGTGCGATCGTAGAATAAATGGTATGATTTCTTAAATATTTTTTTGTTGTAAAATAAAAAAAATTGTAAGAGATTGTTGCAATATACAATTTAATTGTTATTAATAATTATTATTAATAATTATTTAATAAATATGAAATAGATTGAATTAATTTCTTAGATGATTCTTATTTATTACAGTAACGTATAAGAAATGTGATGTGATTATACCACAAAACTTTTGTATATATTTTCATTCGGTTTAAATAAAACTCGAGCGAATCAAACATGTTTGTAATCCGATCTGATGATTCCGATTGTACGTAATATCAGTGAAATTTTAACTGTTATCTTCTGAAAGTGAATTTTCCTTATGAAGTATGTATTTGAATTATTTCTGTGCCATTAGTAATTTATTTTAAAATAAGTTTGCTTATAAACATCATCTTAATTAAGTTAGTTCTAGAATCAAGATTTCGAACATAAACATGTGTTGTGACATTCAATTTATTTTTCGCAATATTACATGTAGGTACCTGCTTAGTCATTTATTAAATATTTCGCATAATCAAAAAATATGATAAAGTGTAATAAAATATGATTATTGAAAAAAAGGATAGATGGAATAGCACTAATTATGACAAGTACTGTTGTAATGTTTAAGTACAATACATTACAACAGTAATACAATTTTAAGTTGCATATGTTTACAATTACTGTTTCATAGCGAATGAATTGTGCGCATGTATAAGCAGCAAAACAATATTTCGCCGATTAAAAGTAACGAACTCAAACATTTCTAATCAAACATTTTGCATAATTGTTTGATTGCAAATATTTGAATTTGCCATTGGTCTTTTACATGTGTGGACACTTTCATCTTAACTAATCGAACACAAATAAGAAATCAAACAATTGGAGAAACGAAAATTGCGTGTGTTTTCCAGGTTTAAATCAAAATAGGAAATGAAAATTTATAATTTTAAATATCAAAGAAGTGGATAATCTTGTGGACAGATTTTCCTTAAATTTATTATTAAAATGAATCAAAATACTGTCTAATACCTAATTGTACTCCTAAAATCTCTAAAAGTATAAAAATATTTGTGCCACACTTGTGTCATACTTTTCGCATGGTAAGTAACACATTCGAAAAAGATAAAAATTGTTCTTTTTTTCCATTCCAATTAAAAATTTACCATTAATTTATGGTTTTATTACGAGTATGATTCATCACAATCCATAAGTTACCAAAAAAAAAAATTAAAAACAAAATTTATTTATTCTGATTTGAACTTTGTATTAAAAATAAATTTTAAATTCAAGTTGAATGCATAGTTAAAAATTGCTTTTTTTCCAATTTTGACCCTTTGAAGATAAATTCGTTGAATAGTAGTTGGTAAATGTTGGTATTTATAAAGTTAAAAAAATTAAAATCTTTGGTAGTTTCCACCCAAGAACAGAAAAAAATATACAAAATTTTTTTTTCTAAAATTTCCCAACTTTTAGGTTAAATGAATTTTTACTAAAAAAAAACTCATATGATTTATGCATCGTTCATTTTATTTTCTATGGTATAAAAAAATCTTTTTCTGCCTTTTGTAGAATTAGACCAGACTTTATAATAATATATAGGATTTAATTGTACCACAACAAATAAAAAATAATAGTAACTAAAAAAGTAAAATAAAATATCTTTAATCTATTTTATGTATTTTTAGTATTACGGCATTTAAAAATTAATTTAAAAATTTTCAATTCTGTTTTGTTTTGTAGGGAAAATTACTATCACATACCTATATAATCTATATAACTGTTTTTCTTAACTTGTGTTCTGACTATGTTATCCTTAAAATATCGGAGATTTGTTTTAGGTTAATAGAATAACATTTTGTTATAATTAATTGCAATTGCAAAAAAAAGAAATAAAAATATGGGTCCCTAAAAAAAAAGTATATTGAGAATTGGCTTCAAATTTATTTTTTAGCGTTTAAAAAAAAAAAAAATCTAATTGGAAATAAATACTTGTATCTTTAACCGTCCGTCCTGTTAAACTGAAATTTTTTTCACTAATATATTTTTTACCCCCCCTAATTCATTGTATTGAAACCGATACCTAACGGTAAATATCATAGCATAAAAAAGCGTGATGTCGTCAGCACATAACCGACCGCGATATATATTGTCTAGTTTACTGAAATTGTTACAGAAATTATGAAAATGCATTTTCAATACATTTTTACAATTTTACAAGGATACTTACATTTTAAGTAACATTCCTCAAAAAATGTAAATTTAGCTCTTAGTATAAAGATTCGCTTTGTGCCATTAAAGTTTCATGAAAATTTTGTCAGTTAATTTGAGAATTCTGCAGAACTGCAGAACTGAAATATTTAATTTCCACCAATTAGTTCAGTGGATATGGTAAAAAATCTAAAATCAACTCCTAGTTCCGTTTCCAAGTCCTAATCTTTCCAAAAAATATTCATTATTTTAACACCCAAAATTTAAATATTAAATTTCAAGGAAAGTAGTTAATATAAAATCGCTTCGCAAAAAAGTTTAGTTCTCCAGATCTGACATATCCAAAAGTTGATAAATCCATGAAGTAGCCGAAATAAACTCATATACAAGCTCACGGGTACACATATTACTCTCATTACAAACTCACGGATACTATGGAGAACTTCGTTCCCACCGGAAACTGAACATCCGAAATTTGGTTCCATCACATAACCTTCCTTACTGTATGCGATTCTGTCGGTAATATCATAATTATTTATCTTAACTTACTGACTTAACAATTGAATTCGAGCATTATCTTAACGGTTTTATATCAAAAATTTTTTTTTGTCTCACCCTAAAAGTGTGCAATAAATTAAAATATTTTATTAAATTAATTTTTTGTTTAAGTGAAAATTGCTACTTTACAAAGGAATAGTTTAATCCGCATTTTTTAATTATTATTTTATTGACCCAGTTATAATATTATTGTAAAATTTGTTGGTAATAATATTAGTTATACCACTTGTATAGCACATTTATACAGGTAAATCTAGATATAATAGTTTACAAATATATATACAATTATTTTCAATAATATAATTAATTAATTATTTAATTTAATTACTTTATTTCAATAAATTTGTATAATTCATTTAAAATAATATTTATAATAATTATTTAATTAAAATTGATAGAATGATTATGTTAATGAAAAATCAAAACCGCTACGGTATTCATTTAAAATTGTTATTATTTAATTAATTTTTTAAAAATTATTTAAAAATTTAATTGATTACACAACCTGGTTGTGTTGTTCAACGTTGCCTTGTTCTTCCTACACAAGTTTTGTATGATAATGACGACCAACAATATTTGTTCTAATTTTGTATGATAAATATTTGAATCGAACTTATATTTAGATTATGTTGTCAGCTTTAACTTCAAAAACAACCTTAAACTGCCCGGTCTTTAAAATCTTGCTACTGGTTTGTTTACATTCTTTTAATCGACAATATTATAGGCTTTCAAAGCTCAGATCGGCAAACTTTCAAATTAATTTTAGATTTGAAATTTTTCATTTTTTCGAAGTTTTTTGATAAAATTAGTTTAACTGTTTTTAGCCTGAGTGTATAATACACATTACAACACAGATTATATTATAATCTGTGTTGAGGAATCAATAGAATATCAAATATAGTGTAAAATTTTCCGTTTTAGGATAATTCACTTATTCGAATCCGGATGTTAACAGTACCACCTCTACGTTTCATGTCGCCTCAAATTCCATTGACTCCGCAACTGAAATTTCCGGATTTTCCGGATGGCCCTTGTATTAATTGATTCAAATTATTGATTTTATATTGTAGTTCCTATACGAATTTCTATAAAATAAACTGAGTACTGGAACATAAACTGATAGCAAAAATTCATTTAGATTTAATATAAAAATGAAAGAGAAACAAAAACTTTATAAATCCTCGAGATATTAAATATTTGTTTTATAACCTAACTGGCTTTCATTTTTATTTCTTATAAAAAAAAATTAATAAAGACAAGCAAACAATTTATTTTTTCTATTAACTTTCCAAAATATCTTGATTTTATCTAATGATGAAAATCTATTTTCCTAAACTACATTTTATATGGGCATTCAATAGTTTATTCTATATGTAGCTTCTGGGTGGAAAAAAGAAAACAGATAGTGTTACCATATCTAATTGCAATATCCGTTTATATTAGCCAAAAGAAAAGTTGGACTATTTTTCTTTCTTATTTTATTCTGTTTTTTTTTCAATACTTTAATAAAATGTTGATTATTGTGTATGCTTAGTTTGTTTAGATTAAATACAAGATGCTGGAAAAGCACTGATGATGTTCAATTGATAAATTGGAAGCGAATTCCCTTTAAGCTTATTGTAGGAAGAATCGAGGAATAACAAGAAAAATAAAGAAGTGAAGTCTTTGAAAATTTTTAAAAATTTTACTTTAAAAGTCTCATCTCTTGTGCAATAATGCAATACAGGCATAGTAGCATTCATACTTGGCAGAGTAGATTTGTTCACAAAATTTCATGAAATATCAGAATTTAGAGATAATAGGGGATGAGAAATAAAATTTGACGATTGACTGCAAAATTAATTTGCGATTTTCTTACTTAAATTTAAATTTTCTTAACTAAACTAGACTGTTAAACTTTTGTTTTACTAATTTTTCCATTATTTTATAAGAAAGGCTTTCTTTGAGTGTCCGGACCTACGCCCTTTTAGGAAACTGTTCAATTTGTTGACAAATAATGAAGGTTTATACAAATGACATCATGGTTTACTTTGATTTTGTTTTGAAAATCTGCAGCAAAATTTTTGCTTTGAATAAAATTTCATGAACATAACGACAGAGTCATTAAATCCTTTTGATGTTTTATTGCACATTATAGGCGAATATTTCCTGTTGATCCTTTTTAATTCAAATACCTAATCATATAGATAAATAAAATTTCGAACTTGTATATGAACTTGTGTATATACTCGTATTTTGGTGTAGTTACATGATAGCAGCCTAAAGCGAATATCAATCAAAAAAATATGTTAAAAATAGTAGTTCATTCAATAAACAAAACTTATATGCAACACGATGTTCGTGGAATATTTTTCATGGACACCTTTTTCAGTTCTTTTTGGAAACTATTTACCCGCGTTAAATATTCTGATAAACCTATAATAAATGCCGGTATTCATGTAATAACCGCACACATTTGACTTGTATTGCGTTTGTATGCCAATATTTTATGTGTTCATAAATCTTATGTATTTGATTTTAATGGTTATTTTATCTTGATATTTTGATAATCGCATAAAGCGATTAAAGTTTATCGATAAAAATTACCTTCTCTTGTTTTTATGTTAAAAGTTTTATCGCACTAAGAAAATTTAAGTGAAAAACTTTTGGTGTGAAATTAGAAAAAAATTAATATAATTTTGTTGTTTGTTTCAATTTTTCAATTACTCGTATTTTTAGTTTGTATTTTACGGAATACGAGGTGTTGAAAATTATTAGAGCAAACTTAATATTTTTGTTGGTTTTTGCTGAAAGAATAATAATTGTAAGAGTTCTGAGTTCTCTCTATTTTTCTGTTATGCTTTAGAATTTTTTAATTTATAACAACTGCTCAATTGATGAAATTCTCAATTGAGCTTTTATAATGGATTTTCGATGTTACCTTTAATTCTAATATAGCGTTTACCTGTATTAAATAAGGAGATGGTTATAAAGGTCTTCTCCTGAATTATGTGTTGAAATACTAAACTTGGTGCGAACAGCTTCTTTCTCATGTTACAAATAATATCCTTAATTTACTATTTTCAGTACACTATGCAATGCATGAAAAGTTGATTGCTCCCAAATGACGTACGAGTATTTGCATATAAAAATAATTTCTTAAGAAATGGAACCCTGGACGTTGAAATTTCTTGTGTTTATGCAAATGTATTGCTTTTAAAATTGTAAATGTTTAATTATAATCGACACAAATTTTTGAAATGAACGTTCAAGTTTTGAAAATCATAGTACTGAAGGAAATAAGTCCCAAATAAAAATTTTGAAAAAACAATAATATCGAATTGAACACTTATTGCTAAAATATGAAAGTGTTAAAAAATTTCAGAAAAAAAAGAATTGTTATCAAAAGTTATCAGCCGAAGTTATAATAAAATTAAAGGCTACATAGAATATAACTTAAGTAGAGTTTTCATTTACGATAAATAGGTACCCATACGATAAAATTGAATTTATTTTAATTATTTTTCTTAATAAGTTCGATGTTACTTCTTGTCTTCTGATTCCTTACACATTTCTTTTGGAAATAACAAAATTTTTAAAATCGACGAACGTTTTGTCAACTTAGTGTTTTTTTTCCCGATTTTATTAAATGCCACTTGTAATAGCTGAGTTCTAAGTCAAGTGAATTTTCGTAACGCGTTGTATACTATAAGTATGCTGGAGATATTATTGTGTGCTTCATTATTTTATTAAAACTCATTGAATTTTTCAATTAAAGTTCATGTCAATAGATTCATAACTTTTAATAAAAAAAAAAATCTGTAAAATTTATGACAGGAACGTAAGAAATGCTGTTAATTACCTACTTTGAACTAAGTAACGTGCAGATGTACTCGTACATATTTATATGAGTATGATAAAAAATGCAATAAATGTCAAAAAAATTAAATTGAAATTTTATTTTTTATTAAAATATTTGTGAATAGAATTTGTAATTTAAGAAAATGACTGTGTTAAATTTTTTCTATGGTGGATAAATTTTTTATTTAAATTGTTAAAGAAATTTCATTTTTTGTGGAATTTATAAAATTATAAAAATTTTTTCGAAAAAATGTAGAAGCAAAAATATAAAATGTTTTCATTTTGTCTTATGATATTTTATTAATAAAAAAAAATTCCGGAGCTTCTTTAAATTGTAGTGGCTACACAAACACATGCATTTCAGAAATGTTTTTAAAGAT
This sequence comes from Condylostylus longicornis, assembly GCF_029603195.1. Classification (NCBI taxonomy): domain Eukaryota; kingdom Metazoa; phylum Arthropoda; class Insecta; order Diptera; family Dolichopodidae; genus Condylostylus; species Condylostylus longicornis. The sequence continues at coordinate 2,874,961 of NW_026578013.1, read as the reverse complement.
AGGAGGATAAATTCCGAATTAAAGGTATACAAGATACATGGGCAAAATATTTTCTTCTTAAAATGATTATTTTGTATTAATATTCTTTTTTTATTTTTCCAGAGAAATTTTGAATATTGTAAAATTTTACAAAATTATTTGAATTTAATTGAATTTCTATGTATACTAAGATTTAAGAGATTGGAATTCATAAATTCTCTTGAAGAATCCATTTGTTTGAAGCTATAACTTTAGAGATATTTAACGAATCTCAATTGAAATTTTTAGACTGCATTTTATGTTTTAAACTTAGACTGTATATTTGATCTAAATTGTAGTCGTATTCATCTAAATTAACAAAGTAGTTGTAGAGACAATGGAGTGGGAGTGGCACTCGAAATCACTCACTTTAGGCATACTGACTGTTGTATTGAATTGAGATCGAAATACAGCTTGTCCTTCCGAATTTGAAATTCAAAAACATATCAGCATTATAAACGTATTTCTTTCTAAATAAATTTATTTAAATTTCTGGCAGGTCCATGGTGTTTTCAAAATAAACAAAATATTAAAATTGAAATGAAAATGATTTGAAATTTTTTTATTTTTGTTCAAAAGGAATTTTTTCATTTTAAATTTTTAGTAGAAAAATTTTCGGTATTACAAATTAGAAATATTTTAAATAATCATTCACAATATAAAAAATATAGATCCATGCAGGGTGATTCATTATAGAGTACGATATAATAGGTCATTGTTTTACTAGAACTTTTAAAATTAAGGTAAAGAAAAGGTTTTCGTACCATAAAAGCTTTTTTTAAATTTATTGACTTAAATTAAAGCTTAAGATATTTTATGGTCAATATTTTGTAAAAAAAATTTTAAACTTTCTAAATGTTTCACAAGAAATCGTGAATAAAGAGAACTAAAAAAATACAAAATTGGAATTTTTTTAAAATTCGAATGCTTGGTATTCCGAAATAACATAAAATACGCAATCAAGTAATATCTTGCTTTCAAGCCATTTATTAGCCCTTTCAAGAACTGTTCTTAGGAACCTTCTATAAAAAGGGAAGTTGTAAGCCAAACAGCTTTTAATAGTAGAAATTATCATGAAAATTCGTTAAAATCCCTGTAGCTGTTGGAGATTTGACAATTAGTCCCAAATAGAAATTTTATCCATTATTGATGCTTTAAACAAAACTTGAAATTGTACCTTTTGCTGAATCACTCTGTATATTAAGTGTGTTTTATAAAAGAGTGGGATTGGCGGGGTCAATAACAGAAAATTTAGGTTAGGAATAAAAAAATTAAATCACATTCACTTTTTAGATATTGGATTTCAAATTTTGTATATATACATACATACGTACACAATATGTACATACGAGTGTATATATATATAGGACAAGGAAAACAGGAAAATTAATAGAGATTCATGTTGATAATTGGAATATTTTTCATTTGAATTGAAAAACGATGAAATAAAAAAAAATTTTTGCTAATTTTTTTTTTTCTGTAAATAAAATAAAAATCTATTTTTTTTTATGAATTTATTTATTTATAAATAAATATTTTTTGTTTTTCCAACTTTTACATTTTGATTTCGGTTGCATTTTTTTAGAATGGTACTGCCAAATATTAAAAAATTATTTCATCACATATGACTGACTATTATTGGGTATTTTTTTTTGTTAGGTATTTAAAACCTGCCATATTCAAGGATTAGGCAATTTAATTCTAAAATTTATATAAATGGGTAAGTTATTAAAATGGGGCGAAGGTTTTAAATGTAAATATTCTAGAATAATTATTTAAAAGAATTTCGGACTGAAAGTCTTAATGTGTTTAACTAATTTCACAAGCGTAAAATTGCACAAGACACAGTTACTTACTACCAATGTCAGACTTTTACCCAATTTGGCGTTATGGGCAACGTGATTTTAGAATGAGTGTGATACATTGAACATTTTGTTATGCTTTTAAATTTAATTGATAATATTATTTCTCGAGTTTTTTTTCCAATTTAAAAATCATATCAATTTAAAAATAAACATGAAAATATTTAGAAAAAAAAGTTTTTTTGCAAAATGGTAATAAAATTAATGGAAATGTTGAGAATTTTGAAAGACAAAAAAGGTTTTAATTGATTATAAAAAACCATTGCTATATTTGGAATTAGGCTTGTTCGCTATTTTAAGTTTTAATTTTGAATATAAAAATATTATTGTAATGCTTAAGCGCATTCTAAAAATTTTGAATATTAGTATTGTCTAATGAGCATGTTACATAATAACAACTATGTAACATGCTCATTAGACTAAATAGAACCTATAGATTAACTATAATAGAACCAATTTGTCAGCGGGAATAGGCGAGTTTTCGTTTTTGAATTCAACTTACATTCCTAATTCAATATTCAGGAATTCCTAATTTAAATTCAATACATTTCTATTTCATATTATTGTTTTAATTTGAAAGATAAGGATTGCCGTTTAATGAGGATATTTAAAATCTACCTTCAGTTGAAAAACGTTGTTATATTATCGTTTTTTATTATATTTTTCTGCATATACTCAATTTTCTCAAATCTAGAATATTTTCCAATGGGAATATTCGAACTTCTTTTGAATAAAATTCTAATGGGCCATATTCGAACTTCTTTCTCTAAATCACAATAGCTCTTTAATAAAAAGTAAACGCTTTACGGTTGAGAACTTCACCTTTTCATTTTTAACATGTGGTAAATTTGTAATATTTCGCTTCATTTGAAAATCCACCCAATTATTGTGGGTAATCGAAGATCCTGTGTGTTGGTTGAATTTATTTATTTTATATTTTTTTGGATAATTTTATTAAATTATGGTAATTAATTTTTATTATTATTGTTGTTTTGAATTTTTTTTAATTATATTGTAAACCTTTCTGACAATTTTAATTACATAATATTCAACAACGAATAATTTCTACTCATATTGTAAAATATATGAACATGCGTGTATGTGAATGTTAGTTAAATATTAACATAATAAAATGTCTAAATACATTTGTAAATTTCTCTAATTTTTACGGTTTTTAATGAAATAGTTTACTTTAGTAAATATCCCAAATTTTGTACTTATGTTTGTTTGTTAGCTTTATTTAACTCCAAAGTTATGAATAAATAAAACTCATTGGAAATTTTTTTGTTCAAATATTTTTGTATAAATATGTAGAAATACAGTCGAACATGTTTAGCTAGAACAATATGCATATAAGCGAAATCCTTTAATCCGAATTGGAGAATTGCAAATGAGCACAAACTCCTATGCATATACGCATATATAAATGGGCACATAGGAGTTTGTGCCCATTTGCAATTTCTCCAATTTTTTCCATTATTTGTGTCGCTTAACTGCAATTTACATAATAACAGAACATTTTTATAAGCACAAGCATTTTTGCGTGTTTAGCGTTTTGCCCTTGTAAACAAAACACAAATTTGAGTTTTGATTTGTTTAAAGATTTTCCTCTTTATAAGCACAGATTTTTTTTTGTGATAAAAAAAAATTGTTGAGCCATCTTGCATATTGCCAAAGATATAGAAAATTTATGGATTAATTTTCAATGTTATAACACATCCTTAATAAGTGTAATAGTCGATCTAACACTTTAATTTTGCGAATAGGAAATGGATAATTGCGCTATACAAAATTTAGATATGCATAAAAAATTTGGTCAAAACATGGATAAGCGTATTCGATTCTACATATTTTTCTTAATATTTATTTAATGTAGTATCGTATAAATTTTGCATACCGACTAGGGGTAAATTTAATTGTAGTAATCGCAGTGCTTAACTAGCTTGTATTTATCAATTTTATTTGTAATTTTGATGAAAACTTTTCGGTTAGGCTTTTGAATATTAACTGCAAAAGTTTTGTTCTTGTTTTGCTAATCAAATATAATTTTAAATAATTAATAATATTACGGAATCGTTAGTTATTTGATTGTGAACTTTTGATATTTAAATAAGGCATAATTTTGAGTAAAAATTTACATATTAAATAAGCTTATTAAACTTATTATTAGTTATTATTAGTTATCAGCCTGTTCTATTTGAGCGTAAAATACTAGATATTCTTAATTGTTAGCTAAATTGTGTTAAAAATCAGAAAATTGTTAAATTATTAAAACTATTTTAAAGTTTTTTGTTGCTATTCAGCAAATAATTGAATTATTTTGGTTTTTATTTTTGTTAAATCAATATTCTATATAGATTTTTTTTATTCTGTGAATTATAATATTTTGTTTCAGGAACTTTTACTCTTATTAATTAGAAAAGTTTTCAAAGTTAATTAAAAATTTTTATATTTTTATAGAATGCCTATTGTTTGGTTTGTTGCAAATTTGTACATAATAATTTTTTGTTTAAGGTCATTCATTCCTCTGCTGTTTTTGCCTATACGAAACCTATAGTTATACTCGTAATATTGTTATACACGTACAAAAAGGTGTACACCTATACATTATGTATGCATATGGGTTTTCATGTTTCATAATTTACATTTTAAAATTTATTTTTTCCAATTTATAACATTAAAATTTGTTATTTCGGTATGGAAGAGAAAATATTTGCAGGACTTAAAGAATTAGGCTGATTATAATGCGTATTACTCGTAATATTATAATGCAAGGAATTAAATTTTTGTTGATTTTTTTTATTTTCAACAAAATATTGGAAGAGTGAAGGAGAGAGGAGTGTGTTAATATTTCTAGCTCCACCTCAAGTTATCAAACTTAAAATTATTTTTTGAAATTGCTAGAAGAGAACGAACCCGAATTGGGAATAAAACTATAGGAATTAAGAAATTACATTTAAACAGTTTTTACTTGTAATCGGTTTCCAATTCAGATTTGTGTAATGGAATATAAATTTTGGGTAAGATTTTTCAATAAATCATTTCTAAAATAAATATTTTGAGACGATTACTATTAAGAATTTAAAAGCATTTTAAGCTTTATTTAATGTCAATTTTTGTTTTTTCGGAAATTTGGTCACTTTGCAAAATAATTAAAATCAATATCAACTTAGAGATTAATCATATACATATTTGGACTATTCAAGAACATGAGCAGGTATATGATACAATAAATATGAGTAGTTATACACACACAAATAAATTTTTTGCTTATTTAAAGAGTAAACAAAACAAAAATTTGAAATGATTTTTAATTTTCACCTTTTTCCATTTTTACTTTTCTTTTCTCTTTGTTTTTCGATTTACTCTTTTCATAAATAAATTCGAATTATTTGTTTTTGTGAGCAAAAATTTTTGAGTACTTAGATTAAAAAATTGGGGTGGTTTTTGGAGATGAGAAGTTTTCAATAATTTATTGAATTTTTCTTCTTCTGTTTAATTTTTTTGGAATTTTCGGTTTCGAATTGGCTCATTGGAAAAGGTTTTCTATATCAATGGTGCAAAATAATAAGGATAAAAAAACTTGTAACTTTTTGAGTTTATTAAAAATAATTGAGTATTTTTTTTTTTTTCTTGTTGAAAAACTTTTAATTTTTGAATCTCTTAATTATGAAAAAAGCAAACTATTCATTGATTTGCTTTTAATGTTTGGTACGAATTGATTTGTTTGTATAAGGGAAACTTTGTATAATATTAAAATTTTTTTTTTTGGAAATAAGTTTTAATTAATTAATTTGGAACTGCTTTATGGATATCATAAAAATAAAGTAATGAAAATTAAGATTTATTAAAAGTTCGAGTGTTTTAAAGGTGGAATTTAAATTATTTCAATTTTTAAAAATTCTCTTAGCAAGTAATTTACGTAATTATATCGTAAATGGAAAATTTAAAAGTTATTTCGAAACGAAAGTACTCATTGTACTTTTTTTGAAGTTTAACAACTATACATCTCGTGAAAAGGAAGTTGTATAGATTGTAGATTGCAGCTTGTTGAAGCAAAATATACACAAGAAAATTCCTCCCCTCCGACCATCACAGTCAACCATGGCTTATTGTAGCCCTCTCATATCACAATTAAGCTTTCCCGTTTTCAAGTAAATACCCGGAGATTTTGGTGTTCCATGAGGAAGTTGGATTTGAGCTTCCCAACACTGAGAAAGCCCCACCTGAACTATTTTCTCCTCTTTACAGAAAGCGCAGGCAGCCACACATAACTGGTATGGCCGTCCTCTCGTCACCCTGGTAGAATCTACACAAAAAGGAGACTGATTTTCCCCGTTTGTTTGCAAGTGATATGCCACCGGACAATTTTCAGTGAAGAAACCAGTAACAGCATGAGTTGAATTAAAAATTTATTATGAAAAATAAGTAAATTTAATGAAATCATATTTAGTGTGAGTGCTTCGTACGGTCTCTGTTTAGACTATTTTTTGTAAAGAAAAATCAGAACGATAATGTCCACAATTATTGAAGACCACTGACTAGTAGGCGTTGAAAAATTAACAAGCTGTCTATTACAAATTTTAAGTTTCTGAATATTTTCGAATTTTCTGCACTCTTATGTTCATTTAATCCCTTGAAAGGTTATCTTAACACTATTAAAATTTTTACCAATTTTCCTATTTTTTAGTACAGTTTTCCATAAATGCTTATTGAGCTATGTTTTTTTTTTAGTAAACTTTAAAATTAGCAATAATGATAATGCAAAATTACCAACTTTTAATAATTTCTTGTTTTTTTTTTTTAATGTTCCATTTGCATAAAAATAGAGCAATAGAATGAGGAGTCATTCTTGTATAATTACTTGCATCGGGTTTTGTTTTTTTGTATATTTGTACAGCAAAAGTTTAAAAGTTAAGAACCAACATAACAAGACACAGATAAAAAAAATAGCAAGAAAAAATGGATGACCTGAAAGTTAAAAAATAAGGGAGGAAAAAGGGGGAGAAAAAAGGTTTTTCTGTTTTTTTTTTTCATTTTCTCATTTTGCAAACTTAAAGAAATTTTTTTTGTTTCCTTGTTTTTCCGGTTAAAATTTTTTTTTCTCCTTCTCGTTTCATAAGAATTAATTTCTCATTTACATAATAATGAGTTCTTAATGGCAACCATTTTAGTCGTTCATTTCATGGCTTCATCGTTCTGTTTTTTTTTCTGTGTATTTTATTCTATTTTCGTTTGTTATTATGTTTGTTTGTTGCTATAATTTTATTTTTCCGCCACTTTATCAAGATGATGCTGATGGCTAGCAATGCACATCCGATTTGTTCTCTTTAAGTACTTTATGCATTTACTTTGGTCATTTCTTTTATCGTAAGGTTTTTTCTACTTAAGTTTTTACATGCCATTTTTTTTCTGTTTTCTGTGTTTTATGTATTATGGTCACCCTTGTTTTTCACCGATTATATTAATGACTAGATTTGGAAAGAAAAAACAAATCTAATTTCATATTTTTATTGTACTTAAAACACTTTTTTTTCATTTTCTCATTCGTCCCCTCTTGAATTCATTTCTTCTAGTTCATCTCTTGAATTCAAGAAATGTGAGTGTTTTAAAAATTTCTTTCTTAATGTGATGAAGGTGATGGCAAAGCCTTTAACTGTTGTAATAATAATTTCTCTTATGGTTTCTCATTTCTTTGTAAATAAAACTAAATAACGTGAATGATATTAGAATTGGTTTAAAATAAATTTGTAAAACACTTAATTTAATTAATGGGAAATAAAATTATATTGATAGGCAACAATTTATTTTATTATATAGAGTTTTGTACATGTACTGGTTATGATAATTTAAAAGCAGCATTTAAAACAAATCTTCTCAAATCTTTATTTTAAAATTTTAGAATTGACGGATTATGTTAATTAATATAGATTCCATTCCAGTCGCAGAACGGAGCAAGTGCATCATAGAACGAATTACCAGTTTGTTAATGCCTGTATCTAGTAAAATCAGGCTAACTGCCTGAGAGGGTAATGTAGTGTAATAATATAATGCATTGCTTGGTTTCATATTATTTGCTTGTTAAATTTCTCGACTCTTTCTTACATATGTCATCGGTTTTGTTTCCGACAATATTAGTGTCAAAGACAAAATTTTCGGGGAAACGACTTTAGCATTTAAAGTTTTATTACTAGAAAATTTTGTTTAAATTTCTGTAGCTTTTTGTTTCTCAGAATTTTATGAGTGCAATATATGTAGGTCTCATCAAAGTTATGAAGGCTTTTGTAATACTAGATTTTTTTTACTATTGAATGTGGTTATGGAGTCTATTTATTTATTTATTTAGAGTACTGACTGAAAATTCTTTCTTCATAGTACATTAGGAAAGTGTGGGTAAGGTGGAAGTTAAACGATGTCTCGTTCCTGCCTAAAAAGAAATGAAATATTCATTGATTCGGACTTAGGAAGTTTTTGACACGTGATCCGTGTAAGGACTTTTATGGAACGAACATAAAATATCTTAAAACTTATTGAAGATAGAACAAATCTTTTAAGGGATAATTTATTATAAAAGACATTCCAAAATATTAAAAAACAAGCTTGCAAAAAGTAAAAAAAAATGGCGATTGATGATGTTCTAATACACTATTGGAAATGCATTTAAAATTTATGAATAATTCTTTTCAAAAATAATCTGCAATATAAAATTCAAATGGTATTTCCCTTATATAATTTGTATGCTAATACTTTTATATTATCCTTTTAAATCCATCATTAGAAAATAAAGTATCAAATCAACGAACATAGAAATATCAATCGAAAATTGGATGTTTTTTTTTCAAAAAAAAATGGAAAATGTTATAGAATCGCTTTTCGATTTGATTAATTTTATTGCTTTCTTTACATATAAACTTTTCTTCGTCCTTTTTTCCAAAGTTTCAATTTAAAATTTGAAATTTGATCCGGATTGCATTGAAATACAAAACGTTCTCTATAGTACTACTACAATATAGTGAAATTCAATATGATTTAAGAGCAATTTTCTTATGGTCATTCAATTTCGATTATGAAGACTATAATTCAATTTTCTAAAGTTGAAGCCATAAAATTTGAACATATCAAGAAAATAATAGTAATAATATTGAAGAAACCCTCACATACATAATAAAGAAAATCTAAATGGATAAGGAAAAAAAAACGAAAGAAAATTTTGTTTTCATAAAATTTAAGAAAGAGAAGGAAAAGAAAAGGATATTTGATGAATCCTAGTCTTCATATTTATTAATTTTATTGCTTTTCTATATTTGTTTTTATTAAAAAATATAGGGTGAATGATTTTAAGTTTCTATAAAGTTGGGTATTGGGTCAAAAACAGTTCAAGTTTCATAATTAATTCAACTACTTATTCAAACTGATATTAATTAATACAAGGGGTAGAAAAATCCACTTTTCAGCAAAATCTCAGCTGGGGCAGGAAAAATCGATTTACCGTAATGAGCTGGTTTCTCTATTCAAAATGCTGTTTCAACAAACAAACATGCAAAAATCGCAGTTTATTTGCATTGAAATTAGAGATTATTCAATTTTTCCTGTACCACTTCTCCTTATTATCCCGTAACATACCATGTTACGCACCAAAAATTTCCTAAATTTTATTATGTACTTCAAAATACCTGTACATAATTTTATCAGGCCCGGTTCTGACTTGTTCGGCACCCCAGGCTCTTTTCAAAACGTGCGCTTTTAAACTATAAACATTCCACATTGCGTATAATAATTGCGTCCTTATTTCCCGGCCATCCTTGCATATGCTTACTTTGTATAGTAGAATATTATTATGATATGTCATTGTATGTGAATTTATATCATAATAACACAACGTACATAGTATATAAAGTTAAAAAAAAATTTAAAGGACATTTCCATTTTCATAATAATTTCTTTAAGCATACACATACACATCTTTCTTGGGTTTATGCCTTTTATGTGACTCTTTTTTTTATTTTCAAAAAAAAAAAAACATGAAAAACAAAAAAAGGTCATTTATTAGTCGTCGTTACTCGTAACTCTGCTGTTGATATTTTTGTATTATACATGTGTATATGTGTTTGTCTCGTATTCACTTGTTACAATGATTTGTGGAACTTCTCATATATTTCAAAAATTTTATTTGCATTTGATTTTCTTTTCTTATATAAAAGAGAAGAAAGAGATATTGAAAATTTCTATAAAAAGTAGATGAGAACAGAATGAAAAGCAGCTATACATAAAATATTCGCCTAAGAAATGTCCTTATGTAAATAAAATTTATAATCAACTTGTATCAGTAATTTTTTGTGTACTCAACAACAGGCATCTAAATAAATTTTCTTTCCATTTTGGTATTAAATATTGAAAATTATCATAAAAATAAGCAGTAAATAGAAGCAAATTAGAGCAACAGCAACAATAACAGCAGTTTCATTTGGAATTTAAAATTGGAATGGAATGGGATAGTATCCACAAAATTACAATTTTATGATAATAATTTCGAATTGTGTTCGACATTTGAATTATATTGTTGGGTATTTTTAATGATATATTCGCTTACAAATTCGCTTGAAATCGGTACAGGACTTGATTTCATGTTTAAAATTATTGTGGTTGCAACAAAACAAACTCAAGTGTATGCTTTTGATCAGCGTCGATTTCTGAGTCGATTTAGCTTTGTCTCTCCATCCTTCCGTCCCAAAACTAATTGGGCTACGTTCACCAAATTTTCACAACCGATTTATTATAGTAGATGCAAGAATTCTATTTAAATTGGATATGATCGGGGAACTAGTTCGAAGTCATAGCCTGTCTTATAATCAGCTTTGGGACATTTCCACATAGGATAAAAAATTCGTACGGTTATCACAAAGTTGACCCGATCAACTCCATTTTTTCTCATTTTAATTTAAAATTTATAAGATTTCTGGAATTTTTGATATTCCCTCAATAATATTGAGTTTATTCAATCTCGTGAACAATACAAGTTGTGGTATTGGTTATTTATCACAAGATGTCAAATGCTCTTTGAATATCCTTTAGTTAACTAGCACTGAATCTCATTATTTTTCATTTCTGTTTTGTTATTTATTTTCTTTATCCCCTTTTATTTTTACTATACTCGTATATATGAAGTCAAGGTTAATAGATCAAAATATTTAATCCTTAAAAAAATTATATATATACATATTATAAATTCACATACACATATAATATGTGTGTATACAAATACTTAAGAAAAGAAATGTCCTTTTTTTTGGGCATTTTTGGAGCAAATTAAGTTCAGTTGGCTTTGTTGTCAATGGTTTATTTTGTAATTTTTTTTTGTTGCCTCTTTATTTGTAAAGCTTACGTATCCTTTAATGATTTAAAGTGAAATAAAAAGCAGAATGTTTTGAAATATTGCAAAAAAAAAAAATAGGAGAAAGAAAACAAAACAAATGAGATTGTATAATATTTTTAATGTCCTGTAATAAAAATGTTCAGATACATGGGAAATAAAAAAATCCTTAAAGTGTAAGTTGCTAAGGTTAAATACGTATGTGAACACATTAGAGGAATGGAAATTTTTTTTTATAAAAAGTATAAAATGTTTTATGTGTTGTCTTGTAATTTCTTATTTTTGATTTTGAAAAGGATTTTGAACGCGTAAATTAAATTTCATTGATTGCAAAATATTTTTTTTAAGAAATAATTTTTTGACAGACAGTTTGGAATTTAAATTAAGGAATCGCTAAAAAATATTGGTATAAACAAAAATTTTTGAATTAGATGTGTAAGATTTGAACAAGACTTTTACAAATGTATTGAAAGGTTCATTGATAACTAATATTGGGTTTATTGCTTATAAAAATTGTGTAGGCTTAACACATATGTACATATTAATTTTTTAATTTAATTATTTGTGCACCACTATGCATGGAATGGCGGCTTTAGAATAGAATTTTTTTCAGTACTTTGCAATTTCTTGTTATATTTCAAAACACAGGTGGCAATGTCGAATAATTTTCCTTAAAATTCCAAGAAAATATGTCGAAGTTTTGGCAATTAAAGTGCATAATAACTTAATTTCTAGAATAATGACTTCATACTAGCGTTCCCACTTGGATACAGTATTGTGCCCATTTGGATGCATATTTGCCTTAGTTTTAATCGTGGATATAAAGATAATCAAATCTGCTGAAATGTCGAAATCGGCTACATTTGAAAATTTGGCTGAAATATAGATTCATTTCTTTCTCAAACACAAAAAATATTACAAAACTGTGAAAGTACTGTTAATGCTAAATCGCGAAATTGCTTTTTCTTCAAAAAAATATTATTTGTGGGTTTTACAAAACAAAGTTCCAAATTTATTAGAAAAGAGTAAAAAAGATATTATATTGAATGAAAACTGAGTTCAAACCACTCCTTGTGCTCTGCATATTTTTTAAAATTTATCCGTTTTCACAATGAATCTTACATCTTTACCATGTAGTACAGCAGCTACAGAACACAAATATCTTTCACAAATAAAGGGCAATATGTATTATATTCTTTCTAAAAAAAATTACTAAATAATGAAACTGGCATTGCGGATTAATGAATATTGACATCAATTGTGTGTTAATCTGCATCAAAGAAGTCGATTTAGTATAATAATTCTATTTTACAAGGCTGGATACATTTTGGATAAATTTTTTTCTCGAAATAGGATACATTTTGTTTTTGCGGAGTGGAAACACTGCTTCATATTATGTATGCATTTTAAATTATAGATTGCAAAAATATAGATATGTGATATATAGATATTATGTGCTCTCTTGGTTTGACTGCATTGACATGAATATTGTTGGCTTTCGAGTTATTAATGATCTTTCCTAATGACCTATAATGCAATGCCTTGTGTTATAAGCTATTATGACATATATAGAGTATATGTTCTTAAGAAATTTTGTGGAAAATTCGAAAATTCATTTAAAGAAAAATTCTTATATTAATAAAATTACCAATTTATAAATTTAAACATCTGGATGGTTAAAATACCAATAAATTGCATAATTTAATAAATTTTCTTTCAGGTTACACATAATTTTTTAAAAATTTTTCAATGATAAATGATAACAACTTTCCATAACTACAATATTCACAAAGGATATCAAGGATAATAATATTTTACAATAATTCAATAAAAAATCATTAGTTTTTATGTTTCCTAGTAACAATAAGAGTTACAAATATGATTTGGTAATCAAAAACTGCTGATATTTTTTTCTCTTGGAGATTTTCCAATTTCTTTAAAATATTTTTTTTTAATAACGTCTTTCATATTTTGGCAATTGTCATAAGTTCCTTGTATCAAACAACTCTATTGGAAAGCGCATTAAAAGTTGAAAATTCAAGAAAAATTTTATTCTTAAAATAAAAAGGATTTTTGTCGATTTTCAAAGAAATTTTCTCTTACTAGAATTCTTTCCGATCAAATTCAATTCTGTTGAACAAAAATTCAGGATAATTCGAAAAAAATTTCTACTTATATGAAAACTTACAGATGCTTACATGCTTGTCTAATAAAAAATAAATTTTTCCACGAAAATATAAAATTTTTTTTCTGGATGAAACTAAAATATTTTTATCATTAGAAATATTTTTGGCTTCAGTTTTATTTTAAGTATTTGGTTGTTTTCTTAAAAAGAATTTTCCTTTATGTATTAAAATGCATTTATGATGCAAGTTTAAAATTTAAGTACGTACCTTTGAAAATCATGCAGCCAAATGTTTGTACGAAAATATGACGTTAATTTAATATTAATATGAATTTATGGCTGTTGAAAAGTTCTCTTCTTTTATGGCATTTCAAGAATAATTTTAGTTTGAAAGTTGAATTAAAAATTTTATAATATAAGGTGAAATTTTGATAATTTTTTGACTAAAATTTGTTCTTCTGTAATATTGTAAAAGCATATGTTCTTAGAAAATCGAATTTAATTTTTAAAATTCTGTTCTATTAAAAAAAAAATACAAAGAGCTATAAATTTGTTTTAAAAGTCAATTTTAAATTTTGAATTTGGCTTACTCCGAATATGCTTTCTACGATTTAACTTGGATTTCTTCAAGTTACAAAAAGATTTAAAATGCAGTTAAAATAAGAATGCATGAGATATCTGGTCGAAGAGTCTCTAGTTTAAATTTCAACATTTATGTGTAGTACAACAACAGATGCAATTGCAAACTGCTGATCTTTTGAAGCTTTATGTACAAATTGAGTATTTGCATTTGACATTATATCTATTACGTCTAATGTACTGTACTAGTATTTAATAGACTTGCTAACATTTCATTTACATATTGCCGTACCTAAACACAATATGCAGGATTTGTTAATGAATGCAAAATATTGTTATAAATTTTACTTGAACGCACAAAAATTTAAAATATGAAAAAATTAGAGCGAATATATTTGAGCAGAAATCAGGAAGCAAAAAAAGCAACAACAAACTAAAAAATTTTTCAAAAATTTTAAGGAAATTTTATGATAAAACCAGATCCTTAAATCCATATGAGCTCAGACTTTAACATTATAAAATTAAATTTTTTTTTTATAATCCTTTTTGCATTTTTTTGCATGCTTACAGGCTTCTTACTAGAAATTTTATCCTATTCTTCGTTATGTGGTCCAGTCGTACATCTAGTGACCAGAGAAAAATTTTTTTTTCTTAAATTTAATTTTTTCTAATGTTCTTGTTCAAAAGCAAGGACAAAAGAAAACGACAAAGAAGTTTGCATAAACTGAAAAAATTTTTTTTTATTAAATTTCCTGTCAGTTTGTGTGCACGATAAGTGAGTATACACACCTACATTCACAAATTCCAAAGTATATTACGAAGGACATTAATATAATTTTGATTAGATATTTTTTTCCTGTATGCTTTTTTTTTTTAAGAAGATTTAAACCTTTACTTGCTTCCATGATTTGAATATTTATGGGTGTATATATACATTTACATAAATATTTAAAATAGTAGAGAGTATGTTAGTGTATGTAGATTGTGTACCTTTATAATGTATAGAAATTCTTGATTAAGTTTATTTGATTAAATTTTATATTATGAAAAAAAAAATCAAATATTTCCTAATCGGATCTTTAAGATTAAAATGTAAAGACACTGTAATGACAATTTTATGAGGGCATTTAAGAGGCTCATAAAAAGGAAGTTAATGGAAAAATGTGATTTATGGATGCATGATAGTTTTGAAATTTTTTAGAAAATCATTTACAAAAAATGAGAATTTTTTTTATGTATATAGCTAATTTTAATAAGGAGAAATCGCAAGTACCGACAGTATATCGAATGCATCTACTTCAATCAATAAGAAACGAATGAGAATATTACGAAAATCCACAGCTTTCTTAATTCTTTGTCTAATACAAACTATAATTAGACCTATCAATAGTTTGCGGCTTTAACCCAACCTAAACCGCCTCTTGATGGTCATAAATTCTCAAAACTAGTCCAACAGACCATTAGTTTTGCTCTATCGTGTTTTTGTGTCTGCATTCTCTGAAGGAAGGCACGAAAGTGTTGTCTTTAGGCTTAATGGAGAGGCTTCAGTCTCTTTGTCCTAATCCGCTTTCATTTAAGTCGAGAGGTCTCGACACTTACATGCTATTCCGACTTATTTATTGTTAATTGTTCAGTAATTATATTGCAATATGAGGGTCAAGCGAAAAACATTTAAGTTAAAAAGTTTCCTAAACCTTTAAGTATTAGCCCTAATAATGAAATTTCTCCTAATTTTTTATTTTTCATATTAAATTTTTTTTTTGTTTAATAATTTAAAAAATTGTCTAGGTTTTTTCACATTTCTTCTAAAAATTAATTTAAATCATACACAAAACTATACTTGTCATATTTTAAGATATTGGTACCTCAAGCTTAAAACTATTTTCAAAATAGAAACGAATAATACATAAATTTAAGGGGTCCATTAGTATGCTTAGACTCACACACACTACACGAAGGTAATGTGAGCATTTTATATGTATTTATGCTTTTTTTTTTTGTTTTCTCATTGATTATATTTTAGATCCTTTTGAATATGCAAAACTTGAGCTACTTACAATAAATTTTTTCTGTAATCTTAAATTTAATTCAAAAGAAGTGAATTTGATTTTCCAATACTAATAATGTTTTTTATTAAATTTTTCTTTTTTCTTGTGTTTTTTAAAAAGCAGTGTGGAACCACCATATTCTTATACATATCAACACAGTGTTTAAGAATACTCTTATTTTTTTCCATTAAATTTTTCAGGTATTGTTTTTAAACTGCTTAGCATTCTTAATCCTCTTAAACATTTTTTCAAAACTACAACGACTTTCATACAATGGTGTATAATATTTAAGCATTTGCCAGCTCAATTTTTCTCAGTGAATCATGATTGATACAGAACTGCCAGTTTCTAGATTTTTATTTTAGAGTAGAACAGTTGATTTTTGAAGCAGTTTTATCTGATACAACTTTGAAATCTATTGCAACAACAAAACTTCTATATGCTTACCACCGTGTACAATAGCTCGTACCATATTTACTTCAAAGAACGGACTTGATTTAACAGCGCCATTAATATTAAACAGATTTTAGCTATCATGAATAAAAACAAAATTTTCGCAGATAATGTTCAGTTTGAAATAAAAGAAGACAAAAATCTTAAATATTTTAACATATTTCTTGGCTATTTTACAAAAATAAATTTCAGTGAATGATAAATAAGTGCGCTCATTTTCAACATTTATGACAGCATCTGTGCTTGTGACACGCTTTTTGCTGTACATTTAAAAATTGACTCATTTTTTTTATTTTCATTCTTTTTTTCTGTGGAAGAGAAATAAAATGAATAGTTATACCTTTATAAAATATTAAATATATTTCATATTATTATTCTACATAATACTTTAGTACATAATATATTAAATTCAAGGATCATATTATCCTTTAAGATTTTTTTTCTAAAGTAATTTTTAAAAAATATAAGGTAAGAGAATGTAATCGAAATGGAAACTTATTCAAATATTTTTTTAAAGAAAAAATGAAGACACCATTCAAATATACTTATACACAGTCTTTTAAAATATGTTTAGCATCAGTATAACAAAAGTATGTAAACTGAAAAATAATTGATTTTGAGAAAATTGATTGAAATGAAATACAATATGAATTTCTTCTTGGTTGGTATAGAATAGTCTTGAAAGACTAAACCGGTTAAGTCAAGAAAACCGAGCTGATTTGCTGTTGAAACTGGCCTTTCGTTTCTTTCCCTACTTTTCAGTGCTGAAATCCTTGTGTAGAAATCTGAAATATTAAGTACTATGACGTGGATAAGAAAAGGATAGAGATTTTGTTACTCCGTTATTAGAAACCTGAGTTTCGAGCAAGTGCTTTAGTCAAGACAAGGGTCTTAGCATTTAAAGGAGGCACAATGGATTTTTTAAAGTCGCAGTGCATTATCACCACAATAATTTGTGTATAATGGTCTTGCAACCCCGGAAACTGCATTATTTCACTTAATACACTTTTGTCACAACAGTGCGCACTTTTTTGCATATTTTTTCTGTCGGATTATTATTATACCGGTATGTATTTTTTGCTTGTATATGTAAGCATAAACATTAAAAATGGAATTTTATTTCCAAAAGAAAAAAAAAAATCTTTTAGTATTATTGCTCATCAAAAACAGAGAGAAAAGAAGAGAATAAATGTAATAAAATATAAGAATGGATCATTAGAGAGAATTGTGAAAGAAATAATATAAAAGATGATACGAACCAGTAAAACTCATACACAAGAATTCAAGAATATATACTTAGGGATAGAAATTTCATATAAAGATTAAGTAAATGTTTTGGGTCTAATGGTATCAAAAAAACACGAGAAGAAAAAGCAAAAAAAAGGGATAGTATCGTTCCAAAAAAAAAAAAAAGGAAACGGAATTTAATTGAAAGGGTTTTCTCTGATATATTTTAGATATATGTATATGAAAGGGTTTTTGAAATTATTATAACTAAATAAATGTAAAGGAAACTATGATTTTTAAAGATAAAATGTAAAATGTATAGTTTCCAAAAATGGATCTAGACATTTAATATTCACATACGTTGAAACAAAAGTGTGAGGATGGGAGCGAAAAAAAAAAAGCAGAAGCAAAATTGGAAAGACTAATAGTCATTCATGTTTGCTAGATTGAACACGCGTGTCCTATAATAGGAATATTTTTGTATTAAAACAAAATAATGGAAAAATCCAATGAGTATAACGGATTTAAAAAGGATGTGATTTTGAGTAGTTTGCGATTAAAAAGTCATAGAAAACTTTTTTCATTCTCCGTAATTCTTATTTTGGGAATTAAAATATTATGAATATAGATGGTCTTGAGATTCTGATGTTTCTGATGAAAGAATCATTAAATATAATTAAAGTTTTGCTTTGATTTTGTGATCACCCAGAAAGAATTTTTAACTGTGATAGAACAGCATTTTTCTTATGTCCATAATAGGTAAGAAGGTTATTGCCCAAAAAGTATCAGCTCATACCTATATTGGTTCGACAAACGATGAGAAAGAAATTTTCACAGTTTTAGTAAGTGCATCAGCAACTCAGAAAATTATTGTTACTATTGTGCTTTTTCAATATAAAAGAATTCCTGTAAATATTGTGGCAAAAATACCGAAATCATTGAGCATAGGTAATCCAGATTTCGGATGGATGACTTGTCAGACATTTTATGAGTATATTACGTACAGCTTTTACCCATATTTATTGAGAAATATAATTGAATTACCAATAATTTCATTATGGGATGGTCATTCATCCCATATTTTGCTGCATCTGACGAATTTTTTCCGAGAAAAAGGAATAATATTAATAGCGCTTTTACCAAATCCAACACGTCGTCTCCAGCCTATGCATGGAGACTCACTGAAACAAGCTTGGTAAAAGAATTGGGAAATTGGCAAATGGAAAATAATGGAGGGAAACTAAAACAAGAAGATTTTGCTTCACTAATTGATATTTGTTTAAAAAGTGTTGCCGAGCTTGGAAATTTACAGAATGGTTATTATAGAATAGAATTTGTCATGAACAACTCACATTCAAATGCAGTTGCGCATAGCAAACTACTACAACAAAATAACAATTTGTTCACAATACAAAATGAGAAATATGATCTAGATCAAATCACACCTAAAGCAGAAAAAAATAATGTCAAGTCTGATGAGTGCGAACTTTTTTTATCAATATTAAATAAACAAATGGGTGAAACCAACCCTAATAGTTTTGAAAATAATACAGGATTAAAATAGGCAGGGTGCAGAAAAGATAGACACAGGAGTGGGACAGTCTGCTCAAAAAAAGACAAGTAAATATCCGATAACACAACATAACATAATCAAACTTTATTTCACAATTTATTTGCGGATTCATTTTGGAACGAGTGTAATAAGAATTTGTACTTCAGTCTGATGTGAATCTACATCACTTATGGAGTGGACCAATACTGACACCGCGTTACAATATCCATGAAAATTCAACTGAAAAAAAATACAGAAATAGAACAGATAATAGTTCTTATAAAAAACGGTGTGATTAAGGGGTTACAATGTACGAGGAAGAAAAGTTTCCAGGAATAGTTTTGAATATTGAAGATGACCAAAGTTATAAGGTAAAAACAGTGACTATGAGTGGTACAAATTACTGGCACTGACCTAACAGAGATGATTTCCTTGTAATATAACAAAAAATTAAATTATCTTCCATTATTAAACAGTAGAGGTGCTTATTGCTTTAATGATTTTCATTAAAATTTTTAATATTTAGCACTTTAAATTTTTTTTTTTTTTTCAAAATAAATTTAATTTTTGATTTATGTATTTTTAATTTAAGTAATTGTTTTTTATAATATAAAGGAATGTGATATTTATTTTTTTGTTAAAAGAAAAAGTGAATTAAATTGAAAAAACCATAGACAAAATTTGTAACCCGAGTGACGAAATTGAAAACTCAATGAAATTTTTCGCGAAGATTTTTGGCAATATTATAAAATTTAGAAAAATATAACATTTAATAATTTAACTGTCTCTAAAAGTCCAGTCAGAATAATATTTGAATTTTATACACATGAAATATTTGTAACAAGTGTACGTAAGTCTAAAAAATGAAAAAAAGTCCCTTAGCATGACGGAATTACCTTACTATACCTTAGGTCTACTCTTTGTTGTTACCCTATACATATAAGAATTTTTACTGCTATTAACATTTAGAACAGCAAACTGGCTGTTCTATTATTTATCTTTCGAATTATTTCAACAAATAAATTAAATTAATTTATTATATAAAACAACGAATAAATTAAATTATAAGAACAAAATCTGATGTAGTCTGCACATAACTGACCGCAATGTATATTGTCAAGTTAAGTGAAAGTGTTACAGAATATTAAAAAAATGTCTGTTAAATACTTCTTTTCAATTTTTAGGACATTAGTAAGCTTTTAGTTAACCACCTAGAAAAATGTAAATTTTGCTCTTACTAGAATTTCGTTTTGTGCTACCCGAATTTCCTGAAATGTTGCGAGTTAGTTTCGGTAACAACCAGAACTCAAATATCAAATTTCAAGAAATTCCACCAATTCGTTCCGTAGATATGGTGGAAAATGTAAAATCGGTCGGAGATCAGCTTTCGAGCCCTGATGTTCATAGTTTTAATACGAAGAATTCAAATAATAAATTTCAATGAAATCAGTTGATTATTTCTCTTTATATACACAAGAATGTAAATTTGGCCTATAGTAAACATCCAGTTGCTGATACCTGATTTCTTCCAAAAGTTAGGAGGTTTCGTGGACGGTCGAGTGATATAATTATATATGAAGTTTCAAGTTAATCGGTTGAATATTTCCTTAAAAATGGTCAAAAATGTAAAACAGGCCCGCTATAAAGTGCAGTTCCCGAGGCCTGATATATTCCAAAAGTTGATCAATCCGTGCCATGGTCGAAATAAACTTACATACTTATAAAATTTCATTAAAATCGGTACAGCCGAACTTGAGATACACGCGTACACACAGAGACCGATAGACCGACAAGTTGCTAAAAATAGTTTATTTACACTTCCCTACCAAGTGCGTTCCCAGCGAAAACTCGATACACAAAATTTGTTGCCATCACATAACCTACCTATTGTATACACAATACGGTCGGTAAAAATAAAATTCAAATTAAAATATTGATTTATTCGCATTTTATGTAATTTACATAATCGAAATGCAAACGTGATTTTAAAAAAACTCTTTTAAATATAAAATATAATTAATACTAGCTCTAACAACTCAGCATATTTGCTATTGAGTAGGAATACATAGTTCACATTTTGCATATAAATTATGTTTTATAAAGAAATTTACGTTTATTCATTAATAGATATAGCTTTTGAAAATAGATTTTGAATTGAAATTGTTCATTTCCTGATAATTTTTATACTATCACCATAAATATTAAATTTTAGCTAATCAGTAATAATTTGAAAGTAAGCATGTTAGACTTAGAGTTATTATGAATATTAAATATGCTCCAAATAAATAAATTCGAATTTTTTGAAATTAAAATTTGCAATTTTATAAATAAATTCACAGTGACACGTCTAATGTTCATTAAAGCGCCAAAATTATATCAGAATTCATAATAATCTACATAGAGTACATTTTATGGAAATTTCACTAGGTATTGTAGTTTTATTGCTAGCAACTCAAATTCTATTTACATCGTCATATTGTAGTCTTTCACTTAAAATTTTTTCGTCAAAAATAATTATTGTAGGTTGGTCCACGAAGGGTACATTGAGGCCACTTAGACCGTTGTGATACCGGCGGAACTCTTCTTTACATTCTCTAATTCCTAAAAAATAATATCGTAATACTAATCGTTCATTAGTGGACTGAAGCTAAAGTTTTAATATCAGTCAGTACTCTGTAGTTGAAAGAGGAGAAATATTGCTTTTCTCTAAAGAGTGTTAGTATGTAAAAAATATTGGTAGTTGTATTCATCAATGGCAATGTTACTTTGTCAACAATTAGATTTCGTATATTTTTCTGAAGTAAACCGACTAATGATGCATGAAATATAAATAAAAACCATAGTTAGTAAAGCTGGGTATAAAAATGGCCGAATATCTTTTTTAAAAGTAAATGAGATGAACGGGTAAAAACCAAATGAGAATGATCACTTGACACCAGCTTCATCTGAAGAAGTTAAGTGCGGAACATAAGGGCAATTGCATATTTCTGCGTGTGAATGGAAAAAAATCTATGAGAGAAGAAAATCTCTCACCATTTACATACTCACAGCAAAAAAAGGGTAAATAATCGGACTCCAGTTTCAAAAGTTCGAATTTATCGAGAAGATAGATCTTGAGAAGGCGTTCAAAATGTAATAAATACTAAAGGAATACAATAATAATAAATACTGGATAAATACTGATGGAGGACGTTGTGTCTTAGTTACTCCATTTCTTTATCTACAATTTAAATAATCAAAGTAATTCTTTCAATTTTTGATTGTGATTGCGGAAGGCTGAATTTCCCAATAGGACATGGTGAAGAGATTAAAATTTGTACATGTATGTACAATAATTCGATCAATGAGATATTCGTATATACAGGGTTAGGCAAGTGAATACTGATATTAAATTGCTTTATGAATAATAATACGTAGTATTCTTTAATATATTGTACACTTATATAGCAATGAATTTCGAAATCTATACTACAATGTTATAGTGCTTTATGCTTGCTCAGTAAATAAGTAAAATATTCTCTCCAAAAGTTAATTAATATGCATATTTCCAAAATTTTATTTATTATATAATATAATTTAACGTATAATAGTATAATTAAAACTTATATACAAATATAATATTCATTGCACCCTTACAATATATTGTCATCAAGTTATCCGGCACCAAATCTATATAAGATAATAAATAAAATAGATTGCCTTCATCGAATACAAAACTTCTATACAATAAAAAGAGAATTCGAACAGAATGTTAATTTAAATTTTATAATAATAAATTACTTTATATGCATCCTGTTGAATAGATCTGATATACTCGAACCATAACTATACTTTATTAACCCTTAGCTGATATCGTATTTTCAATTCCAATAAGCGATGTCAAGAAAAATATTTTCTTTTTCTAAATTCTATTTTTGGTTTTTTATTTCTCGTAAATTAAGGCACATTTTTGTAGTTCAATAAAAAAAAAACTTGTTTAGCAAAAATTTTTAATCTTTTTTAAAAAAATTTGAAAGTTTACATTCATAAATGTGCATCACCTTCCAATTCTTCATCATCACTAAGAGTATAGTTGTAGCAAAACGGTGCTAGTTGACCTGTTGCACCAGCTACATCGGCTAACCAACCAAAAAATTAAAAGCATACAATCTTTGGTGTTTGTGGTATGCTATTCTAAAAATAAAGTTATTGATTTTAATGCT
The DNA here is from genome assembly GCF_029603195.1 of Condylostylus longicornis. NCBI lineage: Eukaryota > Metazoa > Arthropoda > Insecta > Diptera > Dolichopodidae > Condylostylus > Condylostylus longicornis. Next base: position 2,851,525 of record NW_026578013.1, on the reverse strand, counting down.
ACTCGTATATAACATCTGGGCCATTTCTTCTACCGAGATATCAGTTATGGGTTAATAAATAACGTATATTTGTATTTGTGAAATTTTTTTATATCGCAATATACAGAATTGTAAAATAGTCTATGTGGATATGAATATAAATTATATATTAAGTAAGGTATTGTGCACATTTACATAATAATTATTAATGGAAAAATTCAATAATTATTTTTATTTATTGGAAATAAAAAATAACCTTTATTCCTTATTGTACAAATAATAATTTATTTCATAATTACATTCATGAACTTTAGTTAACCGCAAGAACCTCTTTCAGAGCACATTGGAAAATTTTTGGTAAAATTCAATTTAATTTTTGATTATATACAAAAGTTCTCGAACTTCAATTTTGGTTTTAAAGTCATAGTCCTAACATTTTAGTGGATTGAAATTTTCATGAACTTTGAAAGTAAAACCGCATAAAATAATTAACAATGAATAAAATATTTTAAAATATTTAAAGTACATTGTGCTTTTTAGGTTTATGTGCCTATATTGTGTGTTATTTTATAAGTAGTATAGTGAGGATTATTTCATTACATGCATACATAATATTTTGTTAGTATTAAAAAACCATTAGCACACAAAATATTGAACAAAACTCGTTACAAAATGGATTTTTTTTTTCAGAAGTGTTTGGGGATAAAATGTGTCACCAAATTTTAAATATTTAATAAATTTATATGAATATGGTTATGTACGAGTATTTTAGGGGATTGTGTTTAGTACCTATTCTATAAACCACCTATTGAACATAAACCTTGTTATTTAAAAACCTTGTTATTTAAAAGTTTTTGAAAAGAAAATCAAATTCTCGGAATCTAGTCAATTAGAATTTATTGTTTCATATTTTAGAGAAAGTATAAGCGGAAATAAAACCCGTAAAGTGAAAATATTGTAAAAAGTTTAATATTTTCTAATTTACTTTAAACTCAATTTTGTGCAATATTAATGCTCATCTCACGTTAATCCCTCTAGTTAACCGTGTGGTTAATGAAGCTAAAATATGTATGGCTTTATTATGATGCAAGAAGAAAAAAATAATTCTTCAGTTTTAATTTAGGTATCTAAAAACATTAGACATACAATTTCTGACCATGTTCTAGCTACTAATACGATAATAACTGAAGTTCTAAATTATGGCTGGTGCATTGAAGGATGAAATTATAGCTGAAATAATGCAGTGCAATAGTGTTAAGTGTTGCTTTAAAATAGCTTTAGGTTTTTATTTTTCTATTAAAATTTTAGCACACTCCCGATTTGAACATTAAATACCATTCCAAATAACATGTTATGTTTGCAAAACCGATCAAACCAATTGAGACACAAATTGCTATTCATAAAACTTTCATCAATTACACCTAGACCTTACTACAATTTAAATATGCAATCAGAAATGTAAATAACTTTTAATGCTTTGCGGACTTGTGCATCTATTCTCAAAACTTGATATCCCGAACTACATTTTCAAATTATTTTAGATTTTTAGCACATATCTAAACTATGTAAAAAGCGAAGTCTAAAAATGCCACAAATAAAGAATATCCTTTAATGCGATTAAATCGATTGTTATGAGTTTTTTTGTTGCAGTTTTAATTTAAGGATTTTTAAAACTCTTTGATACTTAATATTTTGTGAATTTTATTTGCTGCGTTTTTTTTTTGAAAACCAATTGTTTTTTTACTATAATGAAAAAAAAAATTGAAATTGTTGCTTTGTTGGTATTTCAATTTATTTTAATCCTGATTTTTTGTTTAGTGTTTTTGCTGAAATCTTAATCCGTTTTTGCTTTGATAATAATATTATTGCATGCAATTAATTTATTTTGAAAAAATACACTCAAAACAAAAAAACTAGATGTGATAAACTGGAAATTTTAAAATTAAAGTCTAACAATGATTATTTTTTATGTATTTTTAATCGGTTAATATTGAAAAATTTTGGTAGCTAATCCTAGTATATATTGGAAACTTGATTATGATCACTTTTAATTAAAAATTTGTTGTTTGCGATTATTTCATCTAATATGGACTCCGTAGTGTTATTTTCTCTTTAAGATTACTTTGAACTTAGAGCAGATGTCCTGGTGCGTCTAGTACAGAAAAAAATAGTAATACTCGTATACATGGTATGCGAATATAAGTTAAATATGGTGAAGTAAGCAAATATTTTTATGAATGGCAAGGTATTGTGTACCTGATTTAGCATGACATGAGGGTTCATTTCAAATTTTTTATATAACTTAAAAGATAGTAGTATGTTAACTGGAAATGCTACATGTTACACACCAGATTAAGTCTAAAATTAATATCGGCACCTTAATTTATAAATTTATTGACATGAATATATCAACAGCTGATTTATTTATTTAGAATCAAAAAAATTCTCATTATATTTAAAAGTTTAACGCATATTATAATTTCTTGAATAGAATGAGATAGAATAATTTCTTGAATATGATTTCCCAAATATAGCAGACGCCTATAACGGAACGCCATCTGTATACATTACTTGCCATATTTTATATATGGCAAGTAATATACTACTTTTGCATAATAAAAGCAACAATTTCTTTGTTTATTGAATAGCTTCTTGTATAATGTTTGTTATATAGTACATGCATAGATTCTCTCATAATCATGTCATCTTCATGAAAATCAATATTCTATTAATGCTTCTTCATTGTTTTCTGACAAGTTCTTTTGTAACATTTTAATCTTGGCTTTATGATGGCATTTAAATAATTATTACAACATTACAAGAGTTTTAAGAGTCATTCTTATAAAATTTAGGAATTTTATCAAAAAAAAAGATTTAAAAATTTAGAAGAAAAAAATATTGTGCTCCTTACCTTCTATCGTTCTATTACAACAGTTAAATATTGCTGAAATCAAATATACAAAATTTAAAAAATAAATCGGAAAATTATTGAACACAAAAAAAAATTAAAATTAAAAAAATTAAAATAAATATCGTGATTAAGAGCTAAAATATTTCCCCAATGAATTTCATGTTTTCCATAAAAATCATGACTTCAATTTCGACTTTATGTATGTATGTATTGTTGTATAACATTTTAAAATTTTTCTTGATTCTTGATTTTCACGTAATTTATTAATAATTATTACCCGTACTAACTATGCAATAAATACAAATATACACAAATATTATTAATAATAAAATTCTAGCAAATAACAACATTTTTCATTCATATAATGTGAATACGGCAGTATTCCTTATTGTCAAAAACAAAATTTCGAAACCGTCTTTAAATAATATTTAAGATAAAAACTAGAATGACACTGCATCTTTAAACAAAATTTTTGTTTTTTTGACATTGACTATTTCTTTATTCAAATTGACATTTTATATGATATTACAAATATTATATGGCCATTTTCCTTAAAATTAGCAGGCTATTGTAAATTTTCCAAACCAGAATTTAAAAAAAAAGTCCAAGATTAGCGTTATGTCAGTTAAAATATCAACTATTATGTGTATTGGTAATACTGATCATCAAAATTTTACTAAAAGCATTTGATTTGAATGCACAATCTGCTTTTATTTGCGCATTTTATACAATCCGGAACGCATGACATTTTAAAATTTTTTTAAGATACAATATGGAACGTTATTCATTGTTAATGTTTAATTTTTTTTTCTTTACAATATGGAATACTGCCGATTTAGCATGTAGGTTGGTAAGTTTTTAATAAACACAGCACACCAATCATTATTATGTACAAGTATTTATTGTATATGTTAATTTGTATACCATTATACTTGGTAATCAGATTGAAGATTCAATAATAATAATTTTTGATTCTTATTCTAGAATCGTTTTGTTTACGTTATGTTGAAATATTGGATAAAAAAATTTGTAAGATAAAAATGTTATGATGAAAATAGAAAAAAAATTTCAAGTATAAAATATAGATGTAGTAATGCAGAGTAGATGCTCGATATTTATAAATACAAATTTGGTCTTCAAAAAATTGCCTTATATGTTTTTTATATTCTCCGTTTTTCTCTTCTAGAATTTTAGTTCACGGCCATTTTTGAGTCTTACATAAATTATAAATTTAAAATAATTGCATGAGATTGAGCACTTTTTGAAGGTATTGCCATTATTAATGCTGCTAAATTATAGGCACATTATTCTCATGTTTCGAATTGAATCTTGAGGTTTCATTACAACAAATGTTTACTCTGATTTTAAAAACTCAACTTAATTTGGAATTAGACAAACACACCTATGTGTACGACCATACACTATACGTACACATTTATTTAATATTCAATTGATATCAATAAGAGCACAAAGGTGCCGTACAGACGATGTATTTAAATTAGCTTTTTTTGAATAATTTAAATTATGTAAATATAAAGTCTTTGTTTTAATGATAGAGTTTAACATTTTTATTTTATAAGTAGTATAGTGAGGATTATTTCATTACATGCATACATAATATTTTGTTAGTATTAAAAAACCATTAGCACACAAAATATTGAACAAAACTCGTTACAAAATGGATTTTTTTTTTCAGAAGTGTTTGGGGATAAAATGTGTCACCAAATTTTAAATATTTAATAAATTTATATGAATATGGTTATGTACGAGTATTTTAGGGGATTGTGTTTAGTACCTATTCTATAAACCACCTATTGAACATAAACCTTGTTATTTAAAAACCTTGTTATTTAAAAGTTTTTGAAAAGAAAATCAAATTCTCGGAATCTAGTCAATTAGAATTTATTGTTTCATATTTTAGAGAAAGTATAAGCGGAAATAAAACCCGTAAAGTGAAAATATTGTAAAAAGTTTAATATTTTCTAATTTACTTTAAACTCAATTTTGTGCAATATTAATGCTCATCTCACGTTAATCCCTCTAGTTAACCGTGTGGTTAATGAAGCTAAAATATGTATGGCTTTATTATGATGCAAGAAGAAAAAAATAATTCTTCAGTTTTAATTTAGGTATCTAAAAACATTAGACATACAATTTCTGACCATGTTCTAGCTACTAATACGATAATAACTGAAGTTCTAAATTATGGCTGGTGCATTGAAGGATGAAATTATAGCTGAAATAATGCAGTGCAATAGTGTTAAGTGTTGCTTTAAAATAGCTTTAGGTTTTTATTTTTCTATTAAAATTTTAGCACACTCCCGATTTGAACATTAAATACCATTCCAAATAACATGTTATGTTTGCAAAACCGATCAAACCAATTGAGACACAAATTGCTATTCATAAAACTTTCATCAATTACACCTAGACCTTACTACAATTTAAATATGCAATCAGAAATGTAAATAACTTTTAATGCTTTGCGGACTTGTGCATCTATTCTCAAAACTTGATATCCCGAACTACATTTTCAAATTATTTTAGATTTTTAGCACATATCTAAACTATGTAAAAAGCGAAGTCTAAAAATGCCACAAATAAAGAATATCCTTTAATGCGATTAAATCGATTGTTATGAGTTTTTTTGTTGCAGTTTTAATTTAAGGATTTTTAAAACTCTTTGATACTTAATATTTTGTGAATTTTATTTGCTGCGTTTTTTTTTTGAAAACCAATTGTTTTTTTACTATAATGAAAAAAAAAATTGAAATTGTTGCTTTGTTGGTATTTCAATTTATTTTAATCCTGATTTTTTGTTTAGTGTTTTTGCTGAAATCTTAATCCGTTTTTGCTTTGATAATAATATTATTGCATGCAATTAATTTATTTTGAAAAAATACACTCAAAACAAAAAAACTAGATGTGATAAACTGGAAATTTTAAAATTAAAGTCTAACAATGATTATTTTTTATGTATTTTTAATCGGTTAATATTGAAAAATTTTGGTAGACATTTTTCATTCGAAACAACATTTTTCATTCATATAATGTGAATACGGCAGTATTCCTTATTGTCAAAAACAAAATTTCGAAACCGTCTTTAAATAATATTTAAGATAAAAACTAGAATGACACTGCATCTTTAAACAAAATTTTTGTTTTTTTGACATTGACTATTTCTTTATTCAAATTGACATTTTATATGATATTACAAATATTATATGGCCATTTTCCTTAAAATTAGCAGGCTATTGTAAATTTTCCAAACCAGAATTTAAAAAAAAAGTCCAAGATTAGCGTTATGTCAGTTAAAATATCAACTATTATGTGTATTGGTAATACTGATCATCAAAATTTTACTAAAAGCATTTGATTTGAATGCACAATCTGCTTTTATTTGCGCATTTTATACAATCCGGAACGCATGACATTTTAAAATTTTTTTAAGATACAATATGGAACGTTATTCATTGTTAATGTTTAATTTTTTTTTCTTTACAATATGGAATACTGCCGATTTAGCATGTAGGTTGGTAAGTTTTTAATAAACACAGCACACCAATCATTATTATGTACAAGTATTTATTGTATATGTTAATTTGTATACCATTATACTTGGTAATCAGATTGAAGATTCAATAATAATAATTTTTGATTCCTATTCTAGAATCGTTTTGTTTACGTTATGTTGAAATATTGGATAAAAAAATTTGTAAGATAAAAATGAAAATAGAAAAAAAATTTCAAGAATAAAATATAGATGTAGTAATGCAGAGTAGATGCTCGATATTTATTTGGTCTTCAAAAAATTGCCTTATATGTTTTTTATATTCTCCGTTTTTCTCTTCTAGGATTTTAGTTCACGGGCATTTTTGAGTCTGCGACATAAATTATAAATTTAAAATAATTGCATGAGATTGAGCACTTTTTGAAGGTATTGCCATTATTAATGCTGCTAAATTATAGGCACATTATTCTCATGTTTCGAATTGAATCTTGAGGATTCTTATTACTTGATCACAACATTTATTTACTCTGATTTTAAAAACTCAACTTAATTTGGAATTAGATAAACACACCTATGTGTACGACCATACACTATACGTACACATTTATTTAATATTCAATTGATATCAATAAAAGCACAAAGGTGCCGTACAGACGATGTATTTAAATTAGCTTTTTTTGAATAATTTAAATTATGTAAATATAAAGTCTTTGTTTTAATGATAGACTTTAACATTTTTAAGGTGTAAATACTAATTATTATTCCTAAAAATATTTTATAATGCAAGTACACATCTATGTGCGTACAGTAAAATTACGTCATTCTAAAAAAATTCATCAGACAAATGACAGCGCTTGTAAACTATTCAATCAATTTCAATAAGCAAGAAAAAATTAATAAAATTAAAAAATACAAAAATATTATTCTATAATTGGAAAAATAAAATTTTCTATTTTGGTCATTTTTAAATTGTAAGGAAGTTTTCAAATTTGTATTTTGAGGAAATTTTGTTGTTAAACTTGAAAAAATTGTAATTTGTAATATTCAAGAACGATTGAATTGTAAATGAAATGCGGCCAGAATATTAGTGTTGTATAACATCTAAGAATTTTTGTGATAAAATAATTTAAAAGTTTATTTTTCTTGAAATTTCTGCCTTAATTAAGGAATTTATTTATGTTGTTTTAGGAAATTTCCAAATTAGTAAAAAAAAAAATATTTTTGCATTTATGACATCAATTACATTTTAAATTTTATGAGAAAATAGTCTAGAATTTTTAATAAATATAACGTGTGATCTTCAATTTAAATTGAGTGTTTTCCGAAACATAATTTTCAATTGAGGAAGTTAGTACGAGCTTATTTTATAGTGCTAAATACTTATATGGTAGTGAAAATTAAAATAAAATTGGTGATTTTAAGGTTATGTAAATGGCGCTAACCTTTAAGATTAGCGCCATTTTCCGCAAATATAATCTGATTCTTTAAAAATTTTTGATTTTCTTGAGAAACTCAAATATAATGTTTTAAAAATTAAGTATATATTTGATATTTAATTTTTAAATTGTGTTGGTAATAAATTTATATACCAAATTTAGTATGATTTTCTGTTGGCAAGAAAATTTGTTTTTTTTTTTTAAATTTGGAATTTTGTTTCTAATTTTGTTCTATTACAACTCTTAGTATAGTGTTGAAGTTTTATCTAGTGCTGTTTATTTTATAAAAATACAAACCATTCCAAAATATATATACTCCAAAAGAGTTGAGATTAATTTGAGATCAAATGCACAGCAGTATTTTATGCGGAAATTGGGTTATGGAAGAGTGAAATCTAATTTATTTGAGGCCCATTTTCTTTACAAAATTGTGAAGTCATCTAATTTATAGAATAAATGCACGTAAAATTTCTTCCTTAGATTTCCTTATTTTTTATAGGGCGGTGTTGTTCTGAGTTTTATATCCTTAGAATGTTGAATGCTATTAAACGTATTACTGTATTTATATTAAAGTTGAATTACAAGCTATGAGCAAAAATCCAAAAATATTCAGATGTTATGAATAAAAATGCATGTACTTATTAAAAAATTTGTCACTAATTTTGATTTGCAATAAGAATCTATCTTGAAATACGTGGTTTCCCAAAAAACATATATAAAATATTGCCTGCTCTTAACTCGATTTAGGCGATTATTATAAGTGCACATAGTTATGCCATTTCGAGTTAGATGATTTTTGTATTTTACAATAACTCTGATTACAAGAGTCGTAGAATTATTGTGAGCCTATTCAAAACGAAGAATATACGTATTTAATTTTTATCTTAACTCGAGTTTGGCGGTTTGTGTTTGTAGTACCTGATATCTTTGTTATCTACTCTTAATAAATCTGCGTTTAATAATTAAGTCTGTTATGCGTATAAAAATAAATTTACATAATTTCTTTTATATCATGTTCTTAAATATAAACACAACCTAGACTTTACAACAATATTGTAATAATGACTTTTATTTATTCTAATGTTTTATGGTTTAGTTAAAGAGTCGTAATTGAAAAAGACTTCTTTCTGAACAAAGAAGGGAATAATTTTAATTATTCTTATCCCTACTTAAAATTCTCTTATTTAATTATAAAAATTTATGAATAAAAATAATTGTATATTAATTATAAAATAAATTTTAAAAATTCGATTAATTCAAAAATTTTTCATTAAATTTGTTTTCTTTTATTTTCAGGTAATTACCTATTCGTGATTTTGTGTGTATAACAATAGAATTAATAAATTACCAGTGATGAAAGCAAGTATATTTCTATTGAATTTGTTTACGCAATTAAAAATAATAATTTGTTTAAATTTTGTAAGGATATTATAAAATACGTGTGTGTGTACACAGCGAGAATTAAATTTATCCTGAAAATGTAATTAAGTATTTTATAAATATACTATTGTTCTATGAATTAAGTATTTTTTATATAGCAATAATGGCAGACACAATACTGTCATAATTGTGGTGTTAATTTAAATACGCCTTGTTCTTTTTTTTTGTTTTTGGAATTAAAATTTTTTTTTATTGATTTTTATGGTTTTATTTATGTTAACCACAATGGTTGAAGCAGCAATAATCCTTAATTAAAATAAGTCGGTGGTTCGTTTATTAAATTGTAATTAATTAAGTGCTATCCTGCGATGTCATTCTCATGTCAAATTTTATATACATAATTCGTGTTGAAACATTGAACCTGCGATAAGCAATTCGATAATTTATTAAGTAATGATTATTAGAAATACTAAGATAGATAATTGAGTGTGAATTTTTAAATAAATTTAAAATAATGCACTATTTCGCATAAGAAAAATGAGATATTCAAGAAGAATCAGTTTTATTTCATATATACAATATTGTAATATATTTCTGAAGCCTATATTTACTATACGCTCTTTGGTAAAATTATTCACAAATTTTGCTGAATATGACGATAATAATAATTACAGACGTATAGTGAATCTCACCAGAAAAGCTAGAACCCAATATCCTTCACACTACTTAATAATTGAATAATAATTTAGCTTATTAATTGTAAATTTCTGAAAAATTTCCATAAATTTAAAATTACTTTAAAATCCATTAAAATCACTATATTTTTTACAAAATATTTTTTCAATTTTTTGCTGGATTATTTAAAGATTTTAATAATTTACAATAATATTAAAAAATGTCATAATGACATTATTACAATAAATTGAATATTTTATTATAGGACGCGTAATTTTTATATAATCATAATCTAATTTAAGTGCTGAAAATATTGACAAATATATTTAAAATTAAATTACAGTTACTTAAAATTTTTAATTATATCTCACATGCACATTAAAATTACAAAAATATTAAATTTTATAATAATTTTAAGTTGAATGGGTTTGTAATTATGGAAGCGAAAAATTATAACGTGTATTAGAAATTAATTTTAAAGAATTTCCTTTTTATTATTCATAATATTAAAATTATAAAATAATATTTAAAAAGATTTCTTATTAAATAAAGTTCGATCAAACCAATGATTTGTATTGCAGCACTTTACCCTTCAACAAGTGAAAATAGTGTTTTTAAAAACAATCCATTACTAAAGTTACTTTCACTGTCATATGAAAAAATTTCAAAGATTGCATACATTTAGGGTGAGCGATGGAGGCAATCTTTGCAATAAAACAAAAAAAAAATTAAAGAGGCACTAACATAATGCTAGAATTTACGGGTTAATTGCGTGAGTTGAGAAAAATATTTATATTTTTAATGGCATGGTATTTCCTGTTAGCCATTCATACTCGTAGAGACTTGGAAAAGCTTATAGTTTTGAAAATATATGGTGTCGAAAATTCGAATAACTTGAGAAAGGGTGGAGGTAGAAAAAAAATTTCTTCCAACGAAACAACTATTTGTAATACTATAACTGTCTAAAAGCTACTAAAGTTTTAGGCTTCTGCTACCCGCGGTCTAGAAGAAAACGGATACCAGAAATGTGGAAGAAAATGGATTTTAGATAACGGTAGATTTTAACGGCCATTTTATTTTCGTAAAGTTAAAGCAGTGCTAGAGTAGCCCGCCACTACTTTTCTGAGTTTACAGAATTTAAAAAATGTTTGTGGCTTTGTTAAAATAAAAAATTAAAAAATAGCATTTTTAGGTTTTTGAGTAGTATTTTAAGTAACTTTTAGACGGTGGGAGGTTAGAAACTCATTTTCTAGAAAAATAAGTTTATAAAGAAGGTCTGTGTACATATCATTCCATTAGAAAGTTTTCTATCTTCAAGAGTGTGGAAGTTTTGTAAATGAGTCTACGGAGGGACGTAATGACAATGGAAAACTGCTTGAAGCAACTTACTTAAAAACAATCATTTTTTTAAAATAGAAATTTTATAATTGAATTTAAAATTGAATAATTTTTGTGAATTTTTTAATTGGGAAAAATTTAATAAACAAACAATCTTTAATTAAAACACAAAATAATTAACTTAAATTTATTTTAATAAAAATCAAAAACATATTTTTATACTCTAGTAATCAGGGTATTGAATAAAATTCTATAATTAAATTTGTGTGGGTACAGTGCAGCTTTAATATTATTGTTGAAAATTTTAAATAAAAAATTGTTGAATTTTTTGTTGCTTTCATTAAATGGGTTTCCTTTATATCTTTATTAACAAAGTTTGTGCATATTATGAAATTTATTTTTGAGTTTTATTTTACCCTAATTTACGAGTAGTTGCGAATTTGTTTCACAATTTTTTTTTATTGTATAGTTTGTGTACGTATAATATTTTATAAATGAAGACGAACAATAAATCTATATCCTCGATATATCCGTATAGTTGTGCTGTTACACAACTATTATATTGGGAAAATTAATTGAAAGTCTAAAATAATGATAAAAGTTTTTTATATTAATTGCATAGCACATTTTTTTAAGTAGTTAGTTTGAAAATTTCAGTCATTCTAGATGTACTAGAAGTGAAGTGCCATCCGAAGTAAGAATAAATTTGGACCTGCCGGATCCGAAGTTACATTGTTTTCAAAATAGTTATCTGGTATACTAGTGAAAAATTCGGCCAACTTGAAAAGTACAGTCTAAGCATATTATAACTTCTGTATAAAAGATTTAGAAAAGAATTTAGTAAATCTAGAAAAGAAATTCATATATAAAAGTAGCCCTTTTTCGTGGCCCGAAAAAGGACTGACCCAAAAATATATTATATAGAAAAAATTTAAACATGGTCATGTGGAGAGGTCAAAACAAATACATCATATGTAGTGATGTACAAATACAAACTAATCATTATTTCAATATTCGTTACCCAGGTCATGCGCTAGTATCGACCATATAACCATTTGTTTCACCATAATTTTGTTAATACGAAAAGAACTGGTTTGAAATTACTTCGCTTTTTCACATAGATTTGAACAGAGCAATTACAGCCAATAACTGTGTATATTGACATATAGCAGTTTTTTAACACTTTTACTCTTAATATCCAGAACATGTCAGGATCTGTAGGCCGCAGATCCTGAAAGCCTCTTCTGAAAGCTTTTTTGCTTTCAAAGAGTTCCAAATTTCTTTTGTTAGAACATTTTTTTGATAATTGAATCTGCGTTGAAGTTGTTATCGAAAGATTATACGGTCGTGTTCAAATTAAATTTTTTTCTTTTCAAATTGCATTTTTAAAAAATTTTTATGAGTCTTATATGTTATAGGTGCTAAATTTTATTATTCATTATTTTATTCAATTTGTACGTTATACAAATATATCCATGTGTATATATGTGCGTTCACGTAATCATCATTGAGTTAAATACATTTTATATATTCATACAATTCCAAAAAATGAAAAGAAGACTAATATGTATAAGCTTTTATGAAAAACATAAAGAACATTGAGTATTTTGTTATTATGAATATTTGAATGGCAAAATGAGTACTTGGATATATATTATCTATGTTGATATGTATACATATTTTGTATAATACAGTGTTGTATACAAACAAAAAGTGGAGCATCAAAAATATTCAGAGTACATTATGGAGCAACACCTACACTTTTACTTACTTATTTCATCGAATATCGAATTCATTCAATATTCTAGAATCATATTTCATATAAATACATACTCGTACATACGTTCATATAGAATTTGTATTGTAGCACTTCGGTTATCAGAATTCTGACTGACAGCTTGTGTTCAATTAAATATAGATAGTATATTGAACTTTATATAAGTGTGTGGGTATACTATGTATATACAATATCGGTTTTTATTATACCTACCATTTCTCTTTTTGTTTTTTATATAACACGAATATTTTGAGTACATATTGAAAATTTTTATTTACCATCATTTAATATTCAGTTTATTTTTATATTATATTGTGAATATAAATATAAAAATTGAAAATAATAAAAAGCGGAGAAAAGTTTATTATTTACGAATTTTATTATTTTTGTTTCATATTATAAAAATAAATACAATTTAAATTTAATATTCTTCCAAAATTACATAAGGTTAAAGTCAATTTCAATAAGTTCCTTGTATATTGTAATTGTAATAATAATTTTATTTAAAAATAAAAATAGAACCAATATTTAAAATAAAAACAAAAATCAATTTTTGAGAAATAAATTTTGTTCATTTAAAATATATTGGTTATTTTTATTTTAATCAAATTACATTAAATATGTATGTAGTTTATTAAAAGATTGTCGAATAAAGATTGAGAATAAAATTCTTTATATCTCTTTCTAGAATTACATTTATTAAGGCCTTACTAAAACAGTTTGTTTGAAACTTCTATCTTTTTCGAAAGGGAAGTTATAGGCTTGAAACTTGTGCAAGTAGAAATTTTATGAAAATTTGTTAAAATCCCTGTATAGTTCGGAAGCGGTTCCGATTTGATACTTAGTTCCAAACAAAAATTTTACACGTTTTTGATGTCCTAAAGTAACGGTGATATATAAAATTGTACTTTTTACTGAATCATCTTGTATAACCGTAAATAAGAAAGGTAGAGAGACGTTGTTTAAAAATTTTTCAATTCGAAGCCAGAGTCGTATATGTCTTAAAAGTTAGAATCAGGATGGAAGTGGTTTAAAAATCAAAAATGCCGGGTTGGGATTTGTGTGGAAAAACTGGAGTTGATCCAAGTCACAATATTTATGGACGGACTCCGTGATAAACATTCTTGTATAAATGCACTGTGGTATTATAATTTACGAATATTTAAATTTAATGGGAATGATCCTTGAGAATAAACTTAAAATCGATGAAAATTAAATGACAATTTCAAATATTCTTTAAATAGTCATTAATTTTAAGAAGTCTTATAAAATGTAATAACGATTTCGTGTTTAGACCAGAACCTTATTGATAATTACGATTTCTCTTGAGTAGATTCTTGATTTTTTTAATTAAAATCTTAGAACTCAGATTTATTCTCTCTTGTACTCAAGTTTTTTTTGATATTTTTCATAATGTTCTTCTGTGCCTAAGTTAGATGTATTTTTTGATCAAATATGCTTCATAAATATTAAATTATTGTCGAGCATTTGCACAAAAAATTGTCCTACTTATTGTTATTGTTGTCTCATTCTCTACATTTATCAATATGATTAAATTCAAAGACAGACTTGAAAATTTGGAAATTTTGACACTTTTCTAAAAAAGGTTATTTGCACACTATATTTTTAGTGAGATAGTCAGCTGGATTTGAATAAAAAAAAATAAAATAATTTATTAATTCTAATAGCTCTTATTATTTTTCCCATTTTGTTTATTTTAATTTTTAGAGAAGGAAAGAAAGTTGAATTTTTTTATAGCTGTTTTCCTTTTCATTTATTTTTTTTTTCTCAATGAGATTTGCTTTTCTTTTCTTGCCTTTGATATTTCAATTCATTTTAATATTAAAAATCATGATATTGCTGCAGGATATTAAAATAATATTAGTTTTGTTTTTATATTATTCGTTATAATGAAGATAAATTGAATGATAGAGAAAAAAAAATAGCTACTGATTTGGCATTATAATAGATTGTAGGTAGCTCAGCTGCGGAATTATGCTATTATTATTTCTGTTATTATTACTTGAAAGATTAAGGTCTTATACCTAATGATGCCAATTCGCGTTGACTCTTTTGTTTTTTCTTTTGGATTTTCATCTTTTTTATAGTTTTCTTATTGATATTCTTGCACAAATTTTCATAATATTAGTTTTTGTTTTTTTAAGAAGTTTGAAAGAAAGTCATTGACAATATATGAAAAGAAAAATGTGTTTAGTGAAGAGATAAAGAGAGAAAATTTTTTTATTGAACTGAATTTGAAAGATTAGTTCCTAATCATTTCATGATAGCTCGAGGGTTTTGTTTATTTGTATACTGAAGTTTATGTTTTTCTTTTGTGCTGTTAAAATTATTGAAGTCATAGTTTTCTTTATTATCCCAATTTATTTTTTATAAAATTGGGCAGATAGAAGAAACAAAAAAAGAAAGGACTATTCAATGATTTTTGTGTTTTTTAGAACAACTTTCAAATTTTATGAATTTTATTTGAATTTAATTTTGGTTTAAAGTAAATTAAAATTTTTTTTTTACCCTTTTTCCTCTGAAATTTTTCATTTTTTTATTTTTTAAGTTAAATTGAAAGGAATAATTTCCCTTTAAGGTAAATTTTGATTAAATAGATATTAGAGTAATTTACATGTAAATTAATTTAAAATAAAAGTTATCATTAAAATTTTCTTTTCAATGGTATAGTAGACGTATGTATATGGAAAAGTTTAATTTATGCCCAAAAGCTATGGTTACAGAAAAATAATAATTGAATAATTGAATGTCCTTTATCAAGAAAACTCAAATATGCCTAAATAGGTGGAGTAATTATTCAAAAAATAAATCCAATTTTGAACAATTCTGGAAAGTTAAAAATCCAATTCTCTTATTTTTTGGAAACTTTGGTTACCAAAAAATTTTTATTTGAGAAAATTCCTAGTTGCCATAAGAATAATTTAAATAAGGTTGAATGTAAATAGAGGTTCAGTACAATTAGGACAAATAATTTTGAAAACTGATTAACATTTTTTTGGAATTTAAAATGCTAATTTTGAGGCTCTTTTTCTTATTTATTTTGTTTTTTTGCTTTGTAATTGATCCTAATTTTTAATGTAATGTGCTGATGAGGAAAAATTTAATAATAAATTTGTGGTTGACTACATTAACACTCCTTTGGTATTTTGTTGTTTATACAAATTAGTATAAATCCCTCTTAAAATTTGGTTAATATCCAAGTAAAAGTTTGCACATTCACAAGAGATGTAAAAATATTGATTTGCATATTCAATTTATGATTTTAATGTTATTAAATATATAAAAATTACCTATAATTTCATGTTGTCTATAGAATATTCTATAATGTATTACTATACGCTTAAATTTCTCACCTTCCATAAAAAATTTTAACGAATTGCAAAAAAACAAAGCATTCACATTGAATTTTTAATAATAATACCATAGAGTGACCATATATAGAAACTAAACTTTCTATTATAAATTTACTTTTATATCGTATAATAATTTTCTCTATATACCAAATTGTGTCGCATCACGTGTATTATGTGCAAAAAATAAAATTAAGCCAAAGAAAAAAATTATTGTTTACCAACTCTAAAGTCATCCTATAACTTCATAATTTATAATAGAAAATTTTAACTGCTATATAAAAAAAATAACTTTTTTTTGTAATTCAATTTACCATTTTTTTACCTTCTTTAATTTTTCTGATCATTTAATTCACCAAATCGCAATTGTGTTTTGGTTTTTCCTATTTTTTTTTTAATCGAATGGCCGCATTTCATGGGAGTAAGGCATTAATTTCATTTAAATAACTGTCAAATAACATTTACCGCCTTTTTAATTTAATTACTTTCGGCTAGTTTCTTTTTTTCTTTCTTTTTAACATTACCGTCGTTTATGTTCATTAAAATGTACTCAAATGTAAATGTAATGAAATAAATAAGAAAATAAGTGTTCTTTTTTGTCTTTGTTGTGTTCGTATACCTTGAAAATTATAAACATATATACAAAGCACATTAAAATTGTAAGGATATTTTATTTTATAGTAATTCTTAAATAATATAATAAATCTATTAAATAAGCTATATATACTCGTAAGTGTAGAATAGTTGAAAGAGAAATAAGTTTGATTTTATTTAAAAAATAAATTTAAAAAGAAGAGAACAAAGGAATTTTATACATTATGTGTGGTTGTTAAGCTATACGTAACAATAATAAGGTAACATAGAAAATAAACAAGGATTTAAGTGATATTCTCTTGCTTTTTTTCTCCATAATAAACAATTCTCATTCTATTTACTTAAAAGTACTTTATAAGCTGATTATTAATTCTATAAACTTTGATTGTAGTTTACAATAATGTGTTCTGATACTTTAATCTCTGTTGATTTGTAAAAGAGACTTGGATATTTGAAAAATAAAACAAAGACACATAACAATTATCATTATTAAGTTTATACTGTTAATGTGAAATATAGAAAGAAACAAATATTCTTAAACAAAAGAAATAAATAAAGCGCGTTATATGCATTTGTGGGTAAAGTGGGTAATTATTTTAAGAAATACAAAATCTGAACTTTTTTTGCAAGGTTACATTTAATTAAGTTCAAAGCTAGTTATCATTTCCGTTATTTTAGAAATGGAATTATGTGTTTTGATGAGCAAAAAATGAAATTTGCGGCGGGACTTACTCAATCATTAATACCAAGAGACTTAAGCTACTTAATCTTTAAAAATTTGTAAATTAATTCTTATTTTAATAACAGTTGTTGCCATTCTCTTAATATTATATTATAAGCATTGTGCCAGAATACTACGACCAGGCAATTCGGAAAATTTAAGTAAGACTTAATCTTTCGTTAAAATAACGAAATATTATAAAATTTGACATTTTGCGATATTTGGTTCGATTTCTTAATTGTTTTTTTTATTTTGTTCAATCATGTATAAAATTTAATTCATTATAAACATGTTTTAATAACGATTGTGTTAATAATAATAAAACTGCGATTTTTAGTGCAATGCACTTTTGAGAATATTGCATACATTAAGGCGTTTAAAGATTTTAATAAAATTAAGTAGGTACCTAGTTTAATCTTAATTTTATATTTATATTTTTAGAAATGTGAACACAATAGAACTTTTGGTATACATGTTTTTCAGTTTTGGCAACATTTTTCATCTTGATAATCGAGTTAATGAAGATTATGTTAAAACATTTATTGCATTTATTATAAAATAAAGTAATGCATTCTATATAATTAAGGTTATATTATTCACATATACATGAAAAGAAATTCTATGGTTGATTGACATTGCATTGTTATCTTTTAGAGATCAAAAATTAATTTAAGTGAAAAATTCTTTAGGGAATCTTGTTTATTTTTAGTATAGTTTTACAAAAAATTTGATAAATTATGAATACATCGATTATATTTTGTCTGTTTATTTGACTGCTAAAAAATTATGGAATTTTTAAAGTAAACAAATGTATTGTTTAATTATTCTATTATAAGGTATACTATTGAACGCTTCAGAATTCTTCTAATTACAATTAACGTTTGCTTAAGTTGATTTGCATTATTTTCCAATCTACTGCATACTGGAATTCTACGTAATTTAATTTATATTCCACTTCAACAATTTGGTGAACATATCCCAATTAGTTTCAAGGGTATTGACAATAGCATGAAAAAAAAATATTTTTTTAAACTTTATCGAAATATTTACTCGAAACAGCATTTTTATTACTTGGAAGTTCCTTAAAATTACATGTTTGAGTATTTCCTCCTTTATACTCAAAACTTTCAGGACTTTAAATGTTGTTATAAAATAAGATTTTTACGTACTTGTGTCTGTGATATATTTCAAAAAATTTTTTTTCGGAACTCCGAAACTTCGTGTACAACGAAGTTTTACTGTTATACAACATTGTTGAAGGGAAATGTGCTTCTTTAGAAACCATTAAACTTGTTTATTACTTATACATAGTTACACTCAATTTGAAAATTTTATACGATAAACCGAACAAAAACAATAGATTAAAAATTGAAATAATAAAAAAAAAATAAAATGAAAAAAAAAACCAATAGGTGAGCATTTCTTATTTATTTTTATAGTGTTTCAATAGATTGTAATCAATTCACAGGTAATCACTACTGGTTACTATTGTTCTATTTTATCTATATGAACATCAATGTAATACATACGCTGCTATACATATAAGGTTTTTATTTTATGTCTGTCATTCACGAGAATTTCCAAATTTGATTTGCTCGCAACACTAAACTCCTCTTCCGAATACAACCTTTATACAATATTATAATAGAAAATTCAATAATATAGATGGATACAAAAATTTTCCAAACAATATAATATACTTAAATAATAGAATGGAAAATGTAGGTATACAAAGAAAATAAGAAAATCTTTGAAGACATTAACAACATTATTCGATCATTATTGACAAAGAAAAGGAATTGTTAACATGTTTCAAGGTGTTCAAATGTTATAATCGTTTTGGAAAATGAATTTTCCATTTTATTTGTAATATTTTTCTTTACGATATTTTTCTTTTTTTTTTGGGTTTTTGCCTTGTATTTAATTTTGAAAACATTTAATGGTTAAAGTAAATAACACAATTGTTGTTGGGTGTGTGTATATAGGCAATATTTTTTTAACATAACAATAGTTCGGTTGTTTTTTTTGTTTTGGTACCATAACAGCATTTTGTATCTTTAGCTTTCGATGCCTGTCATCAGATAAATATTTATTGATTTTTTATTACATTTCTATTTCATTTATAAATCTTATAATAGGGCAATAATAATATCAATAATGATGTCTTTTTTCTCCTTCTTTTTTTTATGGTTTTGCTTCTTTTTAGTAAATTTATTTTCAATTTTCCTTTTATTATTATTTTTAGTAAATTGTTATTTTATTTTCAAACTATGTATGTATATATATATATATATATATATATGTGAAAAGAGGGTAGAAAATAAAAAAATAAATTAAATACAAATAAATTTTACCGTTAATTTGATAGCAATGATAAATTTTCTAATGTTTACAATTTATGAGAAAATTTGACAGCATTTAGTATAAAGTACAGTCATTGGTTAGTGGTCAAATATTAATATGAAGACTGTGGTCCAAATAATATCTTCCAAAATAATGGAAGCTTAACGTTTCAATCAAAGATAGTTAAGCATGTTTACGGTGTAGTTGGAGTTACGTTAAACATGCATACTATAAGTTATAGTCGAAGCGTATCGTTCGAATTTTGTGAAAACAACATTCATAAAACTCGAACTGCAAGAATATTGTAAAGGTGAAGATTGCATTTGAGGCATAAGCGTTTAAAGGAATCAAAGTTAATACCAACGGCACGAAAGCACTTAACAAAAATTTTCGATCAATGTGTCAAGTTTTCAGAGGCTCACGGGTTCACGATCGGAAAGTAAAATATGATAGTTACAATCTTATTCATCAAACAAATGTAAGTGTTGTATATTCTTGCAAAAAGGGACAGTAATGAACGAGGAAATATAGGTAATAATGAAACAAGAAGGTGGAAATCAAGATATAGAATTGATAGTGGAGATAAATAGGCAACAGGACACTTTCCAACACGATCATCAGTATCATTATTTCGAAACCAAATCTATAGTGAGATTGTTAAGAAAAAGTGAATGTTGAAAATCTATCAAATATAATGGGGAGAAATGTTGCTTTCGAAAAATCCTACATTGTGTGTAAAGGAAAAGAATGACACTAAATAGAGAAAGTTGGTCAGGATATTTGGTAGCCTACTCCCTGTGAGATTAGAGAAAAGGGAAAATGCCATAAAAGTTGTGCTAGACTGCTAGAGTATTTATAATTGAAGAGTTTCTTCCATTTTAAAAGTTGGAAGTTGAAATATGTGTCAGTCGTAGTCGGCAACCTGAATGAACATTTTGGGAGTTGTATTCGAAATCTAATATGTCAAAATCTTGAACAATTTTGATATCCTCATTAACAATAGAGAAATATATTTAACTTTAGTTTAATACCATTTAATAACAAGAATTGAATAGAATTTTTGCGAAAATAAAATTATTGACATTTGATTTCGGTAACATTTGAACAATATTTTTGTTGAAATGTTTATTGGGTACAAAGATTTGCTTTTGTTTATTTTGTTTTTTTTTTATTACAAATAACATTAAATTGTTGTTACTATTGTGAATGTTATTGTTATTATTACCAAAATTTTATAAATGTTTTTGTATTTATTCTGTGTATAGCATAGACGTGAGCAGAATTTACAAGGGAATTACAGAAAAAAAAATTTCCTGGTTCGTTTGCTTGCTTTTATTTTCCCTCCTTGTTTTTTTTTTTTTGCAAATATTATTTTACAGGTATTGGAATTTAATTTTATTGATTTATTTTTATATTGGTTATATTTGGAGCACTTATGTTATTTTTATTAAAAAATTTTTTAAAAATGCTTCAAAAAAGTTTTAAGTTCTCATTTATATTGTAAATTAAATTTTGAAATTTCACTAAATTTTTTTGATTGATAAGTGAATTTTAATTAATTGATAAAGTATTTAAATAACTGTGAGTTTTTATTTGGATTTTTTTAGTTTTTATAAGGATCCTTACAAAAATATCAAATATCAAAAGTTTTTCTACATTGGTTTCATAATGCAATCATCAGTTATTTTTAAAAACCAAGGCAATAGTTTTTTTATTTAGATTTTTTTTTGTTTTTGTTTAATCAAAATTTGGTCCTTAGTTTAAAACAGAACTAAAGCGATTTTCCTTCACGCAATGTCAGAATTCATATAGAATACACATATTTAAATGGCACTGCCCAAAATCAAGCAAACAAAATTATCTGGTTCCATGTGTATGTGACATTATACGCAAAATACTGAACACTTCATTTGTCATTCCGCTTTTGTTCTTGGTTAACCGTCACTGCTTTGTTTATGTTTTTAAAATTAACAAGGCATATTACCATACAGTCATGCTACCATACAGGCATGTTAGTCGGTAAAACAATCAATTAAATAAAAAGTTTAATGAATTGATTATGTTTCAAAATTCATGTCACAGTTGGCAACTAAGACTCTTTGATTAAGTACCATTGTATTAGTTTACCTTATATTTAGTTATTTAAAATTGTTGATCAGTAAAAATGTTCTAGGTACTATTGCCTATTTAATTCTATTGTGTACTGCTCCTGTGAAACGAGGCGATTGATGTAAAATTCTATTGGCTATTGAGAAATTCAACCGTATTCTTTTTTATACGGTATTGTTCTATTGAATGCACTTCAAATTGAAATATAAAATAGTTCTCCAAATATGTGGGTGTGTAGTACTGTGCGAACTATTATCTCGTTCTGAGATTATAACAGTATTATTAATAAAATACTTAAATAATTTTTAAATAAAGAAAAGGTTAAATCGGCTCTTAACTCAATAATTTTTATAAAGAGTGCAGCTTTTTTTTTCCAATTTTTTTCCCAAGTTAAAATCTTATTTATTATTCATGTATTTTACATGCAATAATCGAATGTGTGCTACAATAAATGGACAAAATTAAATATTTTTGTTTGACAACCAAGTTTCAAAGTAATAATCATGATTAAATTTTAAAATTTTTCGACATTTCAAAAATTGCGGTAATAAAATTTTAATTTAAAAATTTTTACTGTAAAATAATTCTTATTTTATTTGGAACCTGATAGTTTAATAAAAGATTTTAAGTAAACCTATTCACATCACAACTTTTTCATTCAGTTCAATATTCTCTTTTATAAAGATTAAAATCCACCATTCAAATGGCGATTAAAGGAATGAATGTGTTAAAAAAAAGTTTGACATTCCAACACTTATTTAATGCTATAAAATATTGTATTTTTTCTAATCGTCTTTGACTTTTTAGAAATCAATAGAACCTTATTGAAAAATACTCACTTTCAATTTAGATTTTCAGGCTGAATTAAAAAATGATCAAATCAAAATGTTTTTCTTCTCTTTTCCAATACCAAAGTATAAAAATGTCAACCCAATTGACATAAGGAAAAAAAAAATAAATGATAGCGAACAATGAAATATAAAAAAATAAGAAGAGAAAGAAAAAATTCCAACAGGTGTTCATTGGCATTAAAATTGGTATTTTTTTTTTTAACATTCTATTAGAAGATTTAGTGGTGTGGCTTTCAAAAGAATTTATTTAATAGTATATAGTAAAAAAAGTTTACTTATATGATATGATTGGGACTTCTGGTGAATGTTTTTTTAATTTTGGTGTAAATATTTTTTTTTTGGAACCTTCAATAACTACATTCGTTCAAGACTTTGGAGCGGTTTTCAAGAATTTTCCGACTCCAATTTCGATACTGACTTCAGCCTTCTTTTAAAATTTTCATTTCTCTATATAAATTTTACCTATAATTCACTCAAAAATTAATTATATTTGGCTGTCATCTCGATTTATTAGATTTTTACGTCAAGTTCTGAAATTCAAGAGCATTAAGTAACAGGACATAAAAGGAAACTAGTGATTTAGTTGGCTTTCTGCTATTGTATTAAATTAAATTTAATTCTTAATTCAGAGAGACAATTAAAATTTATTTTTTTTTTTGAAATTCATTAAAAGTTAATCTATAAAATTATGGAGCTAAAAAAATCCCGATTTCTGATTCACAATTGTCAACAATTTTAATAATTTTCAAATAAAATGCATTCATAGTTTCTCTTTTGTTTAAATTTTTCAATAAAACATTTTTAATACGAGTAAATGAATTGCAAAACAATATTAAAATAGTCTCTATTCGAATAATTTAAAAAATCTTTGTAAATGGTGAAAATTGACTATATTTGACAATGATTGTAATTTTATTCTCGATTAAAAAGCAAAAAAAATAGATTCCAATTTGAAGGACATTGTATTTAAAATTCTAAATCAATGCACTGCTCTGTTAAAAAGTTCATTTTTTAATTGAAAAATCCAAAAAAAAAAAAAAAAAATTTATTCAACAGTATTGAATAAGTGATAATTTTTCTATCTGTGTATCGAATGCATTTCTATTCAAAATAATTGATGATTTTTTAATTTTTACAAAACGAATACAAAAAATTTGTTAAAAAATGTCGAAATTTATTGGGGCCGTTTGTAAAATATTATTTTTGTTTTATTATTCATTTGACGTCCAAATTTCAATTTGTAAGTTTTTTCATTTTGTTTTGAAAATTTTAATTAGAAATTAATGACGATCCATGCCGGAATTTTTTATCAATTGTAGTCGAATCCATAATTGCAAAAAGCAGGCATCTTTAACAAAGTTTATCGAATTTCATTTGTAAAAATTTAAGGTTCAATCAATTGAATGAAATTTTTGGTTACTTTTGATTCAGTTACTGTTTGAATGTTATAAAAGATAAAAGCACTTGACATATAAGATTTAAACTAAATGACTTCATTCTTAAAATCTAAGAACTCACCTTTGAAGATACGAATTTTTGGTTATACCTACAAAGTTTAATCAAAATTCTCTTAAAAAATTCAATGAAATTTTAGTTTAAGTTCACTTGGCAATCCAGCGTTCATCTGAAATCTGAAATTATCGTCCTGATTTTATTTTTAAAAATATTTTTTGCTTCATTCATAAAGCTCTTAAGAATTGTGTTAACCAAATTGCAATTGTTTTTCACAACATTTCCCTGTTAAGTATTTACAACCGCAATATATGCAATAATTATGGTACATTTTTGGTTTTAATAAAAAAATTTGAATTTTTTCTTAATTTTTTTTTTTATCATTCGATAATCATAATTTTCATTTTAATTATTAAAAGGTTGCGTTTCCTTTCTAATAATAAGAGTTTTTATGGATATTTTTTACAATTCTATACTCGTTTTTGAACTACCAACACTGCAGCGTTCAAATTAAACAAAATTTTTTGTTTTTAATACTTTAATATGCTTCGCAAAGTTCACACAATTGTATTACTTAAAATTACATCAAAATTAGGTCATAATATTAAGACCCATATATAAGATTGTGTTTTGGAACAAAGAACTTTTCATTATTATTATTTTATTTAATAAATCTGACGTAAAAACTAAAACTCTGAAAACAAAAATTACATATAACTAAAAAAAATAAAATATCTACTTATTTTTAATCCTAAAGGAACCTGTAGAATAACCTTAGGTGAAGAAACCAAATTTATATGATAACAAAATCTCTGTAGTAATTTTTTCTTCATTCACATACACATATTACACATGCACTTATATAGATATTTTTCTATGAATGCAACAGAACATCGTATGTTTTGTTTTTCTTACTTCAAATCGCACGTTTTTAATATATCTTGGATTTGAACATCTACTGCACATTTTGCAATATAAGATGACGTTGACGTATTCCATAGATTTATATTATATTCTTGATGGTTTGTGGCTTTTATATACATTTGTATACATTTGTAATAATCTGACGCAAATGACACTGAAGTTGTTTTACACGGGAAATTTTTTTGATTCGGAAAAAAAAACTAAGAGTTTATCATATTTTTATATTTTCTTTCTTTAAATCTTTAAAAATTCACTTAAATGGAAAATGAAGTACAAGATTCATGGAAAATATTAATATATATGCATCTTAACACACAAATTAAAAAAGCAATTATGTAGGTTCATATGGTTGTTAAAAACTAAAGCTAATTTAGGATTGGGTGGTTTTTATTCTCTTAACACGATTATTTCTTCAAATTTTGTTCATTTTATAAATTTTCAACTTAATGAAATTCAGAAATTTAATTAAGTTGCTTAAATCCCTTATTCTCATTCTTCATTTGGTGAAACCAATTATGATACTGCCAAAATGTTTATGCATATCACAATATTGAAAATTTTTCCTTTCCCAGTTGTGGTTCGCTTTGATTATCCTCTTCTCGCACTATTAAATTCAAATTAGTCATGAAAAATAATCTTGTGTTTTTCTTATTCAATAAAATTTTATTCTTAAAATAAAATTTATGAAAACTTGACATTTAAATTGAAAAAAATTATCACGATTATCACGGTACTTACAATAACAAATAGAATTTTCGAAACAAAGCTGTTCCGAAAGTTACCTTTATTTTAAGAACATCTGGAATTTTTATTAATGTTTCAGAGAATGTTAAAATAAATGGCATAGTTAATAAATCTTGTCAAATTAAATGTTATGTGTAACGGGATAAAATTATTGTTATATTGTCAACAAAAAAAAAGGTAAATAAAATTAAAGGACAAATCTTTAAATTGAATGAATTAGATTTATTAAAAAAGATGAAGATAAAAATAAAAGAAAAATAAATTAATTAACCTAAAGTGTATCTATGTTAAAGGCATTAAACAAAACAGTATACTTACTAATCGCCTACTCTAAATTTTCCCTTAGCGTCAACATCATATTTTTACCGACCGTATTGTGTAAACAATAGGTAGGTTATGTGATGGCAACAAATTTTGCATATCGAGTTTTCGGTGGGAACGTACTTCTCCATAGTAGGGAAGTGCAAATAAACTATTTTTAGCAACCTGTCGGTCTGTCGGTCTGTCGGTCTGTCGGTCTGTCGGTCTGTCGGTCTGTGTGTGCACGTGTGTATCTCAAGTTTGGCTGAACCGATTTTGATGAAATTTTATATGTAAGTTTGTTTCCACCATGGCACGGATCGATCAACTTTTGGTATATATCAGGCCTCGGGAACTGCACTTTTTAGCGGGCCTGTTTTACATTTTTGAACATTTTGAAGAAAGTATTCAACCGATTTACTTGAAATTTTATATATAAGCTCAGCTCGACCGTCCGCAAAAATTCGTATGTTTTGGAAGAAATCAGGCATCGGCAACTAGACGTTTACTACGGGCCAAATATACATTTTTGTGTATATAAAGAGAAATAATCAACCGATTTCATTGAAATTTAATATATGAACTCCTCGTATTAAAACTATGAACATATAAATTTTTTGGAAATATCAGGGCTCGAAAACGGATTTGCGGGCCGATTTTACATTTTTCACCTTATTCACAGAACAAATTGATGGAATTTCTTGAAATTTGATATTTGAGTTCTGGTTGTTACCCAAACTAACTGGCGAGCATTTCAGGGAATTCGGGTAGCACAAAGCGAAACTCTACTAAGAGCCAAATTTACATTTTTCTAAGTATGTTAACTATAAGCTTACTAATGTCCTAAAAATTGGAAAGAAGTATTTAACAGACATTTTTATAATATTCTGTAACATTTTCACTTAACTAGACAATATACAATGCGGTCGGTTATGTGCTGACCACATCAGATTTTTTTTCATTTATTTTATGAAGAGGATCCTTATCAAGGTGAAAATAATTTAAAACATTGTGGCTGCTAAAGTATGTATACCCTAAATCACAAAAATATCCGTGTAGGTGGAAACCAACTGTTTTTGTAAAACTAAATATTTTTCTTTTTATTGACTGCGGATCTGGCGAATGTAAATGCAAGGAACCATAGTTGGTTTCTGAAAAGCTCGGGTTGGTTCTTGTGATGGCGGGGAAATTTTTGGATCCGGTGGCTTGTATGTAATTTGCGGTAGCCGCGTTAATCTAACCTAACCTAACCTAACCTAAATATTTTTATGTTATTACTTCTTCAAATGCTTCTTTGGTTAGTTTACTTAACCAGTTTGCATATTATAGAAATTTGTGCGAATTTAAAGGTATTTAATCACTTCATTTAACATTAAAAAATCTGCGAGTGGAAATAAAAGTTACTTAAATATGTGTGGCTAGTCTAGTTGCTTAAAATTTGTTTGAATACAAAAATAAATGAAAGAATAGTCAAACAAAAAATTAAAGATGGGTTTATTTTTGGTACATGATCTGGGAATGGATTGCGTTTTTGCATGAAAGGGCGCCGGTAAGATCTCAAATCCCCCTTACAAACGCTGGTTTACAGGTTGATTCTACTGAAGTAGAATCAGTTCAAATTATTTTATTAATTCTTAAATTCGAAATATTTGAATGGTGCCATACATAGCTGCCTTAACGTCTCAAAATTTCACACATTTTCTTTGAATTTAACTTATATACGAGTAATAATTTGTGTATAACTCATTTAAAGATTGGGTATACAAATTCATACCAATACAATATGGTATATTTATAAAACAAGAGAAAAAGAAAATCTAAATACCTAACAATTTTAACACCTACATTGAGGTCATTAATCAAAATTTCGGTAACGGCTACTGTTCGACTACGAGAACGGAAAGGATATAAGCCATACTATACATTTTTATGTTTTAGTTCCTCAAGTTTGTTTAAATGTTGATGATCTCAATTAATTATTTTTTTTTTCTTTTTGCTTTTGGGAATAAAATGAAATTTTATTATGAAATAAATTTTTATGATAATAAAAAGGTATACGGCATAAACTGTTGTTGTACCTATTAAATCATAAAAATATTTTCATAAATTTTCTTCTCCTCTCTCTCTAACATTCTCTTATATACTCAAAAAAGTTCGTTCCACCATTTTTAATAAAATACCAATGCGAATATTATTACCGTTTTAATCTCATTTAAAATGTTCCCTAATTGTTATTTATTTGTACGCATATTGTTGTAATTAATTGTTTTAGGTCAGCAGATTTAATCCTTTTGTAACAAAAAAATAAAAAAGATATATTATATATATATATATATATATATATATATATGTGTGTGTGTGAGTGTGTATTATATATGAAGGTATACAGTTTTTGCCTTTTGTTGATTCTTGTAGTCCCTTTTGGAAGTTGTTATACATTTATATAGAAAAAACAACAACAGGTTCTCTACTTCATCAGGAACAAAAATTATTCGTAAAAGAAATCAAGAATTAAATTTAAATTTTATGAGCAAAGGTGAATGTAACCAGGAGCTCCGGATCCGTTTTTTTTTTTTGCATTATTTTCGCATTCCTTTCACAATTCGTGTATTTATACCCCAAGGGCTTCCATCATGTTGGTAAATATTATTTGCGATAAACATAAAAAATCGTGTTGTAAAATTTATGCTTAATTTTTTATTTTTTTTTATCTTGAAAGAGGGAGAGTTTTGTAATTTTTATGCAAAATTCGAATGCATTTTGCATAAAGGAACAATAATTATCATATTTGGGCGTATATGTTTATATATGAATTCACAATAGATTTGTAAATTTTTGCGTTATTCTGATTTCCAAAAAAATACAGAAATATAAAAAACAAAAATGCCTGTAATATTTGCAATACGATTCGAAATTTCTCTTTAGTTATGAATTTTAAAATACGAATTTTTATAAACTGGAATTGGTTTGGAAATTCAAAATATGAAATTTCTTTATGGGCATGAACAAATTGTAAGATTTTAAGAATTTTTTATGATATCAGACCTAGAATCATTTTTCTTTGGAATTGGATTAAAAATTCCATTTCTCAGAACTATAGAAATTTGATTTTTAATTTTAGAATCAAAGTAATTTCGAAAATTTAAGAATTAAAACTCACATCGAGTAGCATAATATTTTACGCTTTTAATCTAAAACTAGATCTTCCTCTTATAAATCTCAATATCTTCTAATAAAGGGAACGAGAAATTATGGTTTCTATACAAAATAAAATAAAATTTTTAAAGCTTTTCAAATATCTTAAAATTAATGATCCTTTTAAGTGTACATTTCTATTTATGTCAAATACCTTCATAATAATCCTTTTATTGCATATTTTCCATATGAGTGTACTTAACCACACAGCATTAAGAATTACAAATTATAACAAATTCAAGCCTTATGCCACCATAATGAATAAGTGTTATGATAATACATTGCATAATTATTACTTTTCAAAATAGCAACACCATATAAGAAAGCTTGGAAGGCAAAAAGAGAAAAATATTTTATGAACCAGAAACTAAATTGATCTTACAGTTAAAGGGAAATAATTCGAGAATATACATTATTATGTATATATCTATATACATAGGTATAATAATTTGTATATACAACTTGTCTTTAATATTCAACACATTCAAATTCATGATAAGAGTGTCAGCTTAAAAACTAGAATAATTTTGATATTTTGTTCGTTTCTTTTGTTTTATTTTTTAAGTATAAGTGCTTTGAAACTGTGTACATACAATGTATAACAAGAAAAAGAAGTCAGGAAAGTCATATCATATTATATTATTTGGTTAATTATATGGTCCATCATAAGAAATAATTCGCAACGTGCTCAGTTACTTAAATGAGGACATCAGATGGATATATGTATAAAATTACTGAGATTCCTTTTTAGAGCATTAAAATACAAAAGGAAAAGCAGTACATTATGTGTACGAAACCATGTTCTGTCACATATAAATAAATATATATACATACACATGGACATGTAACTATTTAGCTTATATAGGTGTTATACGTACATACTTCAATATATGCAATTTTAATTTTTATAAATGTACTGATTCCAACAATAAATGAAAGTCAGTACTCGTCATGATAGGATTACGTGAACTTTAGGAATTCCTGTTCAGATTTTTTTTTCTTTTAGAAATTTTTATTTTCTTTCTCTTTTCACTGAACATACTTTGAAATTTTGTTTTTATCATATTATTTTTTCTTATCTTTCTGTAAATTACGGCTATATATGTAAGAATGTAATGTGCAAGTTGAAATATGTAATGGGAATCCTCTAATGATGGGTTGAATGAAACTTGAAAAAAATTTTTTTTTTTATTTTCCTTTCCTTCGAATTTGTGATTGTTTTCCTGCCACCGATTCAAATCTTTAAAAATATTGTATCGAAAAAATATCGGTTGTTAAATGTTTCTGACAACAGTAATCAAATTTAATGGAAGGTCTTTTTAAGTATATTATACGTACAGTGGTTATTGCGTTCGTCTTATCAAAATCATGAATGCCTTAAGGAGAAGAGAAAATAAAATACAAAAATTCTCGTGATTTTTTTTTTTGGTGAAAAATTTACAAATTCTGAAATAAAATTAAAATTTTTATTTAAAATTTTGTTAAAAAAATTATTAAAAACATTTGAAAACTGTGTAAACTTTTGAATGACAATGTCAAAATTTGAAATTTTTAAAGGCGATTTTAATTTTTTATATTTTAACAAAAATTATTTTATACGAGTATAGTATAGGATTTGTATGAAATGAGGTTTGGTTGCCTTAAAACAAAAAATAGTTGGAAAGGTCACAATCATGCTGGCTGTTAGTAAGTCAATTTTCGCAATAATTATGACGTTTTCAATCGGAACAATTTATTAACCATATTCCGTAGTAGAAGTCATTGTCATAATTTTTGTATTAAATAGTTAAATAGTTTTAGGATTAAAAGAAATGTTTGTAATTATGTTGAAATCAATTTTCAGTCATGGATAGTGCACAATATTTGCAATATTATGAGTAATCCCAAAATTATTATAAAAAATTGGGCTTGTGTTTTTTTAAACTTACTGTAATTTTTAAATTTTTCACTATTTTCATTAATATCTTTTAATTGCTTTATGAGAAATCATCCGTGAAGTATGCAATATTATGACATATTATTCAGAAAGTGAACCAATCAGGATTTGCGATTTATAATAAGAATATTATTTGGTTAAGGCCCTAAGCTTTATTCGATTAACTTTTAATTTCATATTTTAAATTTCAAATTTAGTCAGAAATTGCTTTCCCATTCATTGATTTAGTTCTTCGATTTTTTCTCTTAATTTCTCGTCTTATCTTTTTTTGGAAGCCGTGACTTCAAAACTACAGTACATATAATATTATTTTGCTATACAATTCAGCAACTAGAGTTCGTAAACTAAATTGTATATACTAATACTGCGCATTATTACTGCAGTTTTGAAGTGAGAACTTGTTTCTTATAATAAAAATTTTCCAATAACATTACCATTTACGCAATTTTTGAATTCATTTCACTAAATCATCGAAAATCTTAAATGAATGCTCATTGTTGAATTTCGAATAGGTACTCGTACGTTAAATGCGTATATGTAATTTGAAAAATGCGTAGTATGGCATATATGTACATACATATATGTGTATGCAAGTATAATTTTGTACACATACAAGATACGAACGAAAGAATTTCGATTTTCTTTTATAGCAATTTACTTAATTGTAGGTAATTAGGAAATTTCTTTTAAAAAATTCCCTTTTCGTTACAAAAGGCCAAACAGTATAAAAGATAATTTTAGAAAATTATTATGATTATGAGATTCTTTCCAACAAATATTATAGATGCAATGAAAAGAGAGTAAAGCATTTTATAAACGATAATTATTGTCATTGAAAATTTCATATAAATTAGAATTGAAAATTTTTTTTTTTTGGTATTTAATGTGAAAACTTTAAGGAAAAACTTGAATATAAAATTTGAATGTGGACTTGATGAAAATCAATTTTTTTTGTTTTATTTAATTATTATTGTACAGCACTTAGGGTGTAGATAAAGGCCATAAAGAAATCGATTTGATTATATAGGTGTGTTTTATTAATAAAACAAAGAGAATAGAAAATTTTTATTAATATTAAAAACTTATTTCATTACTTACACTCACAAACAAATAAATGCACAACACTGTTAACAAGTAATGCTCTTTTATGAGAAGTTTTGTACGTTTTTTTCAACTAAATTCAAAGTTGGAATTAATGAGTGAACTTAAATATTATTCAAATTTTCCATGTTATATTGAAAATATTTAAAATACGATTTTCAGTCATGTTTGCGAAACTACGTTCAAATGTGGAATATATTGTGTTATTTTAATTATGAACAATTTTCTAAATTGTATGTAATGGCATATCGTATTTGAAACTTGAGTTTACGATCATTTTAATCAATGTAATCAAGAGCTTGAAAATGCATGGAGCTATCAAATCTTTACAACAGTTCAAAATAGTCACATTGCTGGTACTTGAGCAAATTAAGATCAGAACTTAATATTTTAAAAATATTTTTTGACGACTTTATAATTGCATTCCCCAAGATGAGATGGATATGTTATTCTACTCTGCAAGAATCAGGAAAAGTATATCAGATTCATCTAACAGATAAAATCACTCTTGTCTGGCTCCTGTCTAATGACGACACATGAATTAAAATATGAGATAAAATTCTACGAAGAAATTCTAAAGTGTTAGGGGAAAGAAAAACTTTAGACCAACAAGAAGAAAAATCTTTGGCGATCACTTGTTTTAGACTTTGTTTGTGCGACGTTTTAAAATCAACGGCACTTTTTCCCCATCATGGGAAGTGATATCGCTATGGGCATAACTACAACTTTACGAAGCGGTATCGTCCTTTTCTATGACGCAGTTTTCATATTTTGTAGAGAGGAATTTAGTAAGGTGCAATATTTGGATGAATTAATGTCGCTTCTGCAATAATTTTTTTATTGACAAAGAGAGACACGAGTAAGGGAATTCTTTTCCTCCAGCCAACGCAGCTAATCAGGGCTTATCGTAGCCCGCCCATATTCCATTTAAACTACCAAGGTGCAAAGCAAATACCCGAAGATATCCTGCGGGGAGTTGGCCATTACTTGCCCCACATTGAAAAAGGCCCGCCCAATCTATCTGCACCTCGTGATAGCTAGACAGGGCAGAATGTATGTGGCTTTCTCTCCGTCGTCCCGCCACAACCTACACAAAAGGGAGTCCGATTAACTCACTTTGTGCAAATGATATTTTATTGCATCAGTAATCAGTAAAACCAGTAATTGCACGAACCTGATTTCGATCCATCCCAAGTAGCTCTGAGAAGAATTTCCTTGAGCAAGATGGAAGGAACAGTGAAGATTTGATTTCTCCTCAAGCAGGGCGCCCAGTCTGCCTTTAATGGCGGACATTGGTAATTCACAGAAGGAGACGAGTTAAACGAAAGGGACCTCAGATCCCTTACACTTATGCAATAGCTATATTATATTTGAAATTCATACGGACATTACAGAATGGACGGAGTCAATTATAAATTTTTCTCACAACTAATCTTAATATTAAAATTAATGGAATTTGTTTTAAGAAAAATATGTAATTCAATTATACTAAAGTCGTTAAAGAATTGCTGAACAATTTTGAATTCCTTTAGTTTAATTAAATTTATTCCATTTAATTTCTTCTAAGTAGCTTCAAGCTATACGGTGAAATAAACATGCTTTTAAAAGTTCAACATTTTAAATTGTTTAATTATTTGTAATTTAATTCTAATAACATTTATTTTTAGATTTAAAACAATAAAAATGAAAATGTAATTTTGTAATGTCCCACATATTGTTGTAAGGGGAAAAATTTTCGAATTTTTTACTACAACTTTGTTTCTAATTCTATGCGCTCATTCTATCTTATAGAGTATAGTTTGTTTTAATTTTACCATATACTTATTATATAATTTTCTTAATTAAACTTTTCCTGATGACGACTTTTTTTATGACTTCATTTTCAAGAAGTTCAAATTAAAAATACAGAAAAAAAAAGAACATTAATTTGAACACAAGTTTTTCTTTTATATTAACTCAATTTTATACCCTACACTTTAGTGGAGGACACAGTAATTGTGTATAGAGTTTGTTACTAGTTGATTCAGCTGTTTTCAGTTTGAACATGCGGATATATATATATTTTTGTTAAACGCGTTGATGTAAGCACGTCCGATCGCTTAATGACTCAAAGATGAAAAGGGCATTACATTTTCAGAGATTGATTGTTTATTCTTAGACAAGGACTGAACTGCTGGAAAAAGAATTGTAGTTGGAAAAATACGAGCAATGGGTTCAAGTAGCTACCATACATTTACCAAATTTTTCGTCACCAAGAAAATGTGAAATTGATACCTTTGTAGCATATTTGGTAGAGCGTCTGCTTAGTCGGTACTGATTCATTTCGAGGAAAATGGTTCACTTGAATACGCCAACCATCTCCTTTGCCGTTGTATGAAGAAATTTTTATTGTTCATTTCTGTTGCATTCTAAATTGTAGTTTAAAAGCGCCATCAGTGTTGTGAGATGATTTACTACAATGGGTTGTATGATTCTGCTGGTTGCCATACAACTCTCTTAAAATTATTTAATTAAGAATATTACAAAGCCTCTTGCAGTTAACATTGTTCAAGTAGTATCGATTTACTTCATAATCAGACTGTGATACCCTATACTGAATATAGGGTATAATTCACTGAGTTAAGGTCGACTAAAATGGTTTTCTCTTGTTTATATTATAAAAGTAGTATAGGGAGTAAAAAAAAATACATAGTCATACAATGTTTCAAATATGAATATTTAGTCATCATACTACTCAAGAAATGTACAATGTCATATGATAAGTATGGAGGATATAAGAATATTTCAGGTGAATATTAAGGAGGTGAAATGAGATTTCCTATATTATATTATTAACATTTTCTTCAATTTTTTTTTTCTTGTCTTTAACTTTTTAATTAAAAATCGTAATTTTCACCTCGAAAATGAAAATAATTTTTATTGCACTTTTTCTTTTCTTTAATTAAAAGAAAACAAGAAAAATAATAAGAGAAAAAAAGCCTTGTAATTTCATTCATTACCTTGCTGTAAAAGGAAACGATTTTCTTTTTTCATATTTTTTTTTTGTATAAAAAGAAGAGTAGAAAATTACTTGCTTTATTACTACAATGTAATGAATTTGTATTTCAACATGTTGTCTAGTAGGTGTGCTAAAAATTACGTTCTATTCTAATGTCTTGAATTAAAATAGAAAAAAAAATTAGTACATCAATTGGTACTATTGCCGTAATTTGAATTCATTTTAATTTTTCTATATTTTCTACAAAATTAAGTTTAATTCTAAAATATTTTTGAAATGATTTGGAAAATGCTTGAAATAATTACTGTTAAAATCAAAAATAAAATTCCATTTTCATGTGTTCTTGCCGTAATTTTTGTTATTTTTGATAAAATATTAAAATTTATTGCCAGGTTTTTAGTACTTAAGTTGGTGATTATTTCTGAATTTGCTATTATGAATTTTAAAGCTAAAAATATATTGAGCTAATGACATTTTCATCCACCATATTGCAAATATGACAAGAGAGGTATTGTAAAAACTCTTTAAATTATTTTGTCCAGATTTCAGTATAGAAAAGAACTCTTCTTTGCTAGCAAAACGTAAAGAAACTATATTTCCAGTTATAATATTATATTGGTTTGTCTATTTGTGCAGTTGTCTATTTTCAATTTGTCTCATTAATAGTCATCTATTGATGCATTGAATAATCTAACTTTTGGAATAGGTTATGTTCCAGAAATTAAATCTTTGTGTAATGGCTTGTTTTACATTTTTGAACATATAAAAATAATTAATGAATTCATTAAAAATTTTATATTTTATCTGCTTCCACTGGGAGAATAACGCAAAAGATTGTCAGTGAGAACTAATAGTAGAAACTGGACCTCTAATATGAAATTATTTTGTGTTTCTAGAGGGTGTATTGGAGAAAAGTTTCACCAATTATATACCTTCATGGTAGCAAACATTCTTATTCGTATAGAATTAGCATAATAATTTATTGTAACGTATAAGTAGGCAATTTTAGTTCTCATATTGACTGGTCTGACTGGGACATGTTCACTGGTAATTAATAATTCTATTATTACAAAATTGCGATGGTGTTCTGCAAGGGAATACTTTGACTGAAATGCATTTTCAAAATAATATTTAAAATTATCACTTTCTTTTAAAAACGCGTACACTACCATTGTCATAAAAATATTTTAAATAATGAATTTCAAATGTGTAAATATTATTCCCGTTCTATCTATAATACATACATATGCAAGTATGTACTCTAATATTGTATATAACATCAGTCTATCATAATCCTTAAATAACCATTAACATCATTATTATTATATTAAATCTGTAACTTTTTTTTTAATGGTAGATAAACGTGTTTTAATGAATAAATACGAAAAATAATATCCTCAGTATTCCTCCTACTCTTCCTCCTCCTCTTCCTCCTCCTTACCTCCTACTTTTATTATTTAGCGATTGATAGCTGTTATTATAATTAAATTAAATAAATGTGCGAGTAATAGACACGGTTTTGTTTTTCGTAGGTAGTTAATAATTATATAGGTTTTCTTTTTTGTTATAACAAAAAAAAAAATTTTTATTAACACATGCAGACACCATAATGTTTATAATATTCTTCTATAAAGGTAATCGTACTCCTGTGCCATCGTGACAAAAAAAAATTATAATGTACTGCTTGTGTTTCTGTTTTTTACCGACCGTATTGTGTAAACAATAGGTAGGTTATGTGATGGCAACAAATTTTGCATATCGAGTTTTCGGTGGGAACGTACTTCTCCATAGTAGGGAAGTGTAAATAAACTATTTTTAGCAACCTGTCGGTCTGTCGGTCTGTCGGTCTGTCGGTCTGTCGGTCTGTCGGTCTGTGTGTGCACGCGTGTATCTCAAGTTCGGCTGAACCGATTTTGATGAAATTTTATATGTAAGTTTGTTTCCACCATGGCACGGATCGATCAACTTTTGGTATATATCAGGCCTCGGGAACTGCACTTTTTAGCGGGCCTGTTTTACATTTTTGAACATTTTGAAGAAAATATTCAACCGATTTACTTGAAATTTCATATATAAGCTTTGCTCGATCATACGCAAAAATTCCTAACTTTTGGAAGAAATCAGGCACCAGCAACTGGGCGTTTACTACGGGCCAAATATACATTTTTGTGTATATAAAGAGAAATAATCAACCGATTTCATTGAAATTTAATATATGAACTCCTCGTATTAAAACAGTGAACATATAAATTTTTTGGAAAGATCAGGGCTCGAAAACGGATTTGCGGGCCGATTTTACATTTTTCACCATTTTGAAGAAAGTATTCAACCAATTTACTTGAAATTTCATATATAAGCTTTGCTCGATCATACGCAAAAATTCCTAACTTTTGGAAGAAATCAGGCACCAGCAACTGGGCGTTTACTACTTGCCAAATATACATTTTTGTGTATATAAAGAGAAATAATCAACCGATTTCATTGAAATTTAATATATGAATTCCTCATATTAAAGCAATGAACATATAACTTTTTTTGGAAAGATCAGGGCTCGAGAACTGATTTGCGGGCCGATTTTACATTTTTCACCATATCCACAGAGCAAATTGATGGAATTTCTTGAAATTTGATATTTGAGTTCTGGTTGTTACCGAAACTAACTGGCGAGCATTTGAGGGAATTCGAGTAGCACAAACCGAAGCTCTACTAAGAGCCTAATTTACATTTTTCTAGGTATGTTAACTATAAGCTTACTAATGTCCTAAAAATTGGAAACAAGTATTTAACAGACATTTTTATAATATTCTGTAACACTTTCATTTAACTAGACAATACACAATGCGGTCGGTTATGTGCTGACCACATCAGATTTTTTTTTGTTGTTTTTGTCAAGATAATGTTCAGTAAAATATTTACCTAACTTTTAATGTCATTTTGGCATGATTTTTTCCTCAAAAAAAAAAAATGAAAATTAAGAAGAAAAACAAGTTTTCCATTTACAAATTGACATAAAATATATTTTGTTTGTGTTTATGTATATATGTATTTACATATAATATTATGTGTTTTACATTACAGATATTCTTTTGGTAGGCACTATATACAACAGCATAGCACAGGTTTAAGAGCTTTGCTTTTTTTTTATTTCAACGAATAAAATTGCTGTTGTGCCACAATATCATTTAGTAAAAAAAAAAAATTAATATTAGAAAATAAGGTGTGTTAAGTGAAAAGAAAATCTAGAAATAAAATGTAAATGTGATAGAAAGAGATAGAATTAGGTGAAGTAAAATATATTATCATAGTTAAGTTTCCACACCTGTACATCAATTACAATATTTATAATATTTTCATATATACAATGGTGGTTTAATTTTCTTATACGTATAGTATACAATATTCTTATAAGTTTTTGTGCCAGAAATTCTTATATATAGAGTTTTTTAATGAAAAATCTTAAAACCATAATTAATTTTAATAATGATTTTAATAAAAAATTTTCTATAATATTAAATTTAAAATATTAAAATTATTTTAAAATAAAATTTTCCTCCGCAATATTGTATGCTGAAATTCAACTTAGCTTAAAAAAATATTCGCTATTCGCTAGATTTTCAACATTTTTATGAAATAATATTTTGTAAATCAAATTTTCGAACTAGCACTATGCTATCGTATAATTCATTATGAAGACTTTATTTTATGGCAAATGCAATTTTGGGTGTATTTCAAACTCAAAGAAATGTAAATTAAGAAATAAATTGGTAATATTTCAATTATGGTAATTTATGATTTCCTGTAGCTTCAAATTTACGGAATGAAGCTATTAAAATGCTATTGCAAGGGTGTGTTAAATTAAAATTTTATTTGTTAACATTTGTAAGTCGTTTGGTTTACCTTTTTGCCTTCTTGTTAACATAGTGATCTTGTACAAGTCGATTTTATACATTATTTTCCATAAGTTTTCAGTTTGTATGATTGCATTTTCATAAAAATAAATTTTTAAATCAATTTATTGATTAATCAAATTAAAGAATGTAATTTTAAAATTTTCATTTGATATTGAAAAATGAGATAAATTCTTTTTTTTTTAGAATTTTCTCATGAAAATGAAATGACCTTGAATATTCTTTATGACATTGCTTTTCCTCGAACTGCTTGTTTTATTCACGTGAAATCAAAAATTTTTTTCTCAAAAAATTTAAGACGTCATATTCTATCATTCCTAAATCGTTAGGCGATTGATTTGATGACTGAACTCCTTTTAATGTATTAAAGCAAGCGAGAACATTTTCTTTCAGTTTGCGTTTCACTTTTTTTCAACTTGTTTTCAACAAAAATGAATTCCGAATTAATTAAAATTAAAAATATTTTATAATAAATTCTATGCACTTGGTTACAATGAATCAATCGTACATATAAATATTTTGCTAAACAGGGGTGGCTGAGCTTCCTGATAGTTTTAGTATTTAATATAATAACAGTTTCAACCAAAGCAAAAAATTGCAAACATAATCCTTTGTGATGAAAGTTTGCAATTTCAGAATCAACCTGACAATGTTTTTCTCTGTTCGCTCAGTTTTCGGTGACTTTTACCTGAAGGCTCTTTACCTGAATGAAATTTGTTGCAAATGTTGCCAGAACGACTGCGGAAATAGTGATTCAAAGAGCCGCATGTTGCTCGCGGGCTATAGTTTGTCCACTCCTGTTCTATAATATTATACAAGTAGTTCTATGGTATAATCCTATGCATATATACAAAATTTTGATATACTTACATATAAATATTTGCACATTTTTATAATGTCATTGCCAACAACATTCTTTTCTTTCAATTTATTTATTTCTTAAACAAATTTTTTAAAAATTTAATTATTAATTTTGTATTTTTTTTCTTTTATTTTCAGGTAAATTGAAATCAATACTATATAAAATATTGTAATCAACGGTGAATTAAAAGTAATAATAACATAGGTAATTGGTTTTAACAGAATTTCTAAAGAGTATGAAAATACTTAGAGTATTGTAAAATATCACAATTTGACGTATGTGTTACGAAAAGCCAATTTAAATTTACACATCTCGTGCACTTTTAATTTTTTTTTTATTTTGCAGACAAGTATAAAAGTATTAGAATATTTGAATCTAATTCTTTTAAGCTTTAACATTTAACAAGCATATCAGCTTTATTCTAGGTAAATAAATTTTTTTTAAATCGAGATTTCTTTCGCTCATCTAGAGAAGTTGTATACGGTATAATATGATTGTGCATCTTATTTCAACAGACGTCATAATTATTTTTGTATACCTTTATATCTGTTATTGAACAGTATAATGAATTTGGTATTTCGTTCGTTAGTAAGTCAAAAATTTTTTCAGTATAATAGTTGAGTAATAATCCATATTTTAGAGGACTACGCAAAGGTCTGATGGGTGTTGTTTTAAAATTTTTTGATTCCGAATTCAGTCGTGATTCCATTTTTTTTTCAATTTAAATTCCGAATCGGAAACTGAAATTTTTATATATAACTTATTTAGTTTAATTAAATTTCAAATTATAGATTTAATTTTCAAATTGCTTTATCATATACATTCGCGAATCTGACTGACATTAACATTTTGCATAAATGAATGCAATTATAAGGCCACTATTTTTGTGAAATTCTCACTTAAATTCGTTTCTGATATTTATGTTAAAATATTAGAAAAAAAAGGTGTTAACGTTCAGTTAGTGCTTTATTAATGGATAATGCTACACTAAAAGTCGAATATATTGGCAAATAATTTCAGGGGTAATTCTTCGATCAAATCAAATTGATTGTAAGACCGAAAATTAAGATCAATAAATCACCACTCACAAACAAGTTCCCGATAGTACAGAAGTTATAAGCATTTATTTATGAGCAGAATAAATCTAGTACTATTTTTTCAACAGGCTGTAGCAAGAAAACGATTATAATTGCACCTCCCAATCCATCTGGAAAAATCTTCTGCCTTTTGTTTTGCAAGAGGCTCTAACCCGAAATCGAGTATTTCCCTCACCCATACAATTTTTTGCTTAAAATTGATCAAAGAATTATCTCTGAAATTTTTTGCCGCCTTATGTGTCACACCCTGTATACTTTGTTGCACTTTTGTTCTTTTGATTTCTAACGATTGTTTACCGAACTCAATTTTAGTTTCATATGATAATCTAACTGTAAAATTATATTAAATTTTCTATTCTTTTGTTTATTGCATGTGCTCTACAATTTTTATAACCTTGATTTTGACATTTAAATTTTTGTCAGGTGTGTAGAGAATAAAAAAAAAATAACAAAAAAAATCCGGATTCGAAAGATTTTTCTTCCTTAATTGAAATTTGATATTTCGGTGCAATTTAAATAAAAAAAAACCTAAGCATTATAAACTCATATTGTTCATCTTATTTAGATGTTAAAAATATTAAAATAAATTTATATATGTATAGAGTGAAAATTGTTTGGTTGGATAATTTAGTGATTGAAATAGAATACTAAGACTTAGATATCAATTACATTCTATATAGCATTTGATATTTCTATGTTTTTTTTTTGTGCTTTTTGTGGCACATAATAAAAATTTTCAGCTTATATTCTTAATTTTCGAAAGATATTTTATACATACATACATATACAAATATGTACACAAATTGTTATTTATGCATGCAATATAAATTATATTAAATTTCAATGTCATTTAATGTCGTTTAATTCACGTGATAACAAGACTATTAAAATATAAAATGGTTAGTTGAATTAAATTATAAGAATTGAAATAATGTAGATTTATGTACAAATTAAAGAAAAAAATAAATTT
This sequence comes from Condylostylus longicornis, assembly GCF_029603195.1. Lineage (NCBI taxonomy): Eukaryota > Metazoa > Arthropoda > Insecta > Diptera > Dolichopodidae > Condylostylus > Condylostylus longicornis. The sequence continues at coordinate 2,809,042 of NW_026578013.1, read as the reverse complement.
CACTTACTCGGTAATTAAATATTCATTTAATGGAAAATTATGTCAATGCAAAGGCATATTTTAAACACATAAAGTGTAATATAAATGCTTTGAATTTGAAAAGCGGAAAAACTTAATTTCTTTCTTTTACAGCATTTTGTTAAATTCGTAAATTTTAGCTTTAACTTGAATTAAGAATTGTAAAAATGTAAAATTATAATACCTTGGGAGAAAATTATGCAAAATTACAACTTTAAACTGCTATTATGTAAAATTTTTAAACTCAAATTACTATAAAATGTACTTTGATATTTGAAATTATTTTTCTACATAAAATGATAATTAGAGTACGACACAAAACGTGTAATTTCATAAAGATGTTTCGAATTTCCGCAAAAAAATGAATATAATTGGGTCATTTTTATTTAAGATTCAAATTTATTGATCTTTTGTAGTATGTATAGGGTTTGAGTCTTTGCTAAAGTTTTATATTTTTAAATTTTACCCTGCCGTGGAAAATCTCGTAATTTACGCTCTTCATTCGCATTTTTAGCAAATCTTTAACTAAATTTTGAAGTAAAAGGATGCGTAATAACAGAAACTGTCCGTGTGTTCGTTCGAGCTTTATATAATTTTATATTTAGATACATAATATTGAAAAAACAAACCACAAGAATATTATTTTTTGACAATATATTGTTTCAAAATCCGAAATTTTCAATTCCTTAAATATAGAAGGAGAGCAATAATATGTTTCTTCAACTGTGAAATGCAATATGGAAATATTTTCACATACAAAATAGCCGTTGTGAGTAATTTTGATTACGATAATACATTTTTAAAACACTAAAGACGCGAGCAGAGATGTAGTCTCAATTTTGCAACTGTTTGCTTATTTGTAATCCCGAAATTGCTTATTCATTAACACATTTATCAACTTTATTCGGAGAGTTTACAGGCTCATCCTGAAGATATCAGTGATATGAGTGAGGTCATTGTGATATTAACAGTAAATTGGAGCGGCCAATTCCACTTGTCTAAGCAAAATGCACTGTTTTAATGATCTAGTGTTTGGTCACCAGGTGATTGATGAAGTTTGTTGACTAATTTAACAATTTAATTTTGACTCTTAAAATTGAGTTATTAAGTAAATCGGCAACCATCAGGGCAGGTTTTCAATATGATTCCAGAGAAATATGTTGCTTCAATTCAAAATAATTGCCTTTCAATTAAATTAGTTATTAAAACTAAAAACGAATACTTTTATTAAAAATATTTTCAATAACACTTAATTTTTCAATTTTAAATTTTTATTCAGCATCGTTTTTATTTTAGAATAATATTTCAATCACGATATTATGCATACACATACATACTTTCCATTAATATACAAGTATTATAATATTCTCTTTATATTCCTATGTGATAAATAATATTTTTTATTTACAAATAACACTTGTGTGCAAATAAAGACATTCCAATTAATATTGTTATTAAAGACATTCCAATTGTAGGAATTCTAAAAATTCAATTCAAAAAATAAAAAAAAATCAAAATAACAATTTATAATTCTTTAATAGTATCTATACATGCATAATTAATAATTATTTTATATATAAAAGATATACGCCTGCCATTTTATATTATGCAAAAATCATAAATATTCTTAGCTATTATTCAAAAGTCAATTTACGTCAACCATATTATTTTATAAATTTCAACATAACATTTAATTCAACTATTATATTTTATTACTGTAAATATATACATATATAATATGTAAAACTGTTTATGTATGTGCTATATACTATAGCAATTAAAATATCAAATTATTCATGAATCTATTTGAACAACTATACATACTTGTAACTATTGCAATTAAATTCCATTAATGAATCGCGAAATAATTATTGTATAAAAATATTTTGTTATATACTTAACTAACTGGCAACAATAAGTTTCTGAATTTTTAGGGTATTCATAAAATTTTGTCATTCAAATACTTATAATAGTAATGTGATTTTGAATAAATTGGTTTGATATTTGTGAAAATTTTAGATGTATTAATTAAGTATATATACATGGATCTTAAGGTAAAGTTAGAATATCCAATAAAATTACACAATCTTAGAAGTGTATTTGAAATAGGAATTTAGTCAAAATTCTTCTAATTCTATGGAGACTTTTGATTTTCAAAAATAATTGAAAAAAATTGTTTAAGATTTTATGAATTCATATAAAAGTTACGTTCACCAGTCAAAAGGTGAAATTTATTCTATTATTATTATAATTATAATATTAATAAAAATACCCTAGGCGGCCAGGGTTATTATGTTTTAAATTTATTCCATTAACTGTACAAATTGTTAATTTTACGAAAAATTGCATATTTTAGGGAGAACACAAAATTTTATTTTAAGATTTTAAATAATTTACATTTTTTCGTAGTTTTTCATTAAATTCCGTGTCCAATAACGTAATAAATTATGATCTTATAACAAAGTAACTAAATTTACGTCTAAATCTATTGACCCTTAAATTTAAATTTTAAAGTAATTTCATGAATTTTTCAAAATTATTCCATGATTCTACTATAAATGGCATAGTGATATCCCATACAAAAAGCCCAACTGATATGAAATTAATTCCAATTTATAATAACTTTGAAAAATTATGATTTTCATTTAATAATACTGAAATTATATTTATTATAAAACTACTTGTATAAAAAATTTCTATTCAATCACATATGATATTAATATCGACCACAAAGTGAACATTTCTCTATAGTGCACGTAATGCAATATTATATTATTATATGTATAACAAAATAAGAGCTTATACAAACTCTATATTATATGACAGTAATCTAATTTAAATCTCTGATTATTTAACAAAACCTGTTCAATAAATGAAATGTTACACAGCATCTATAGTGTTCGAACATAATATTAAATTTCTATTAAAGTTTTATAAAAAAAAATTCTACTTATGTGCTTGAATATAATATGATTTATGTGTACATTATATAGTTACATATATTATTTTAAGCTGATTATACTTTCAGCTGATTATATACCTATTTTTATATATAGACTCGGTTTACCATAATATGAATATGTATATATGAAAATTCAAAAGCATCATATTTTTTTTTATGATTATTTTTCAGCTCAGTGATTATAATGTGCATTAAATTTATCATCTCCCAAATATATGTATGATACTATGACATCCATTTGGTATGGTGACTTTTCATCAGTATAAGGTGAAGGAGATCAGGAAATATACTCATTTTTTTTCTGGTCCCAGTGATTTTCATGACTGAGAATATTTTGATAATAGAAATTTTATTCACTATATATAATCTTTCATATTTAAGCTGTCAATGTTCATGTCAAAATAATATTAAAAAAGAAATGCATAAATTCTTTGGCTGTATATAGCAGTCATAAACATTATTAAGGAATTTTGTTTGGTAATGCACAAAATGCTCGTTTAAAGGATTTTAAAAAAATTATTATTTTTTTTTTTCGGAAATTTTTTAATTATTCATAATTATGAGTTTTACGATGAATTTTCGTGTATTATCATAATGAAAAGAGGAAAAATGTTTGAATTTAAAATTCATAAATTTAATTAAGTATTTGGTAGTGTATTAAGCAAGTGGTTAACAAACATATAAGAGTTAGGCACGTACATATGTAGGATCTTATTAATCAGGTACAATATAAGTTTTCCAGTATAGTGAAAGGACTCCTACTACCACTTATTTAAGATCATCTGTATATGTGTGAAATGAACTCCTACATCGTATAAGAATAAATTATGTATAACGGTATATTATGATGCTAAGTAGTTAAAATAAGGATAATTCTGCTTTTCAATTTTTACTACATCATGTTATACGAAAATATGCAATTTATTATTTATTTATGTGTATATGTACATACTATATTTGTGATAAAATCTATTAACTAAGTACCTATTTTATGTAAATTTCCTACATAAAATTATTAACCTGTAAGGATGTAAATTTTCGTATAGGGATTTTTATGCATGAAAAATTTTCCTGAAATTATTATGCAATGACTTAATTTGGGAATTTTTTTTTTTTTTGTTTTATATTTTGCATACATATAGGTGAAAATTATAATTTTTGGTATATAAAGAAAATAATTTTATCATTATGAGTTAGAAAGGAAGCATACCGTATGCATATGCCGTTGATAATTATTTAATAAACTTAAGTGAATTCCATTGAAAATATTGTTATGAATAAATTAAATTTTAAAACAAAATTGAAAATTTTCTTTTAATGGAAGTTTAGTATTGTGGAAAATTTCGTTGATTCGCGTATATTTTTTTATGTTGTTCATAAAATGTGTTAGGTATAGAGGCGGTACTGCACATAAATGCTTAAATGCGAAATAATATGAAAATTGGAGTGATTTAATTGTAAATTTTCAAGCATTACGGTGAAGGTTTTTTGTGCTTATAGATTAAAAGAATTTGAAAATTTCTGAAGCATTTTACTTCTCAGTTTTTATCTAAATTGTGTTGCTTATTAAAAATTTTTTAATTCAAATGAAATTATTAAAATGCAAAAATTTATTTCAATGATTACGAATTAAATTTTAAACAAAAACTTTATTATTTTATAATTCCATTGATTTTTATTTAAATTTTTTTTTAATAATTAATGAAAATGCTTGCTGAGTGCTGATAATGGTGGGAACAATAACGCAACAAAAGAAAAATGTGTTTTAATTAGAGTGTTGCAAAATTTGTTAATTGTTTTAGACTGAAAATTAAAATTTGGAATTTAAACATAATTTGAATGTAATTTAATTTTTCCGGAATTTTATAATTATTACTTTTAGAAGCAAGTTTGCGTATATATAGACAAAGAAATATAAAATATTCGTGAAATATATTATGAGCATATTAAATTAATTGGATTTTTTATTCTTAGTAGTTTTGACATATAATATTTAGAATGATTAACACTAAAAATTCAGAATTGCTAGTAGAGTTCCTTAAAACTTATTTATGGTTTGATTGAAATATAATTGATATGTTTATGATTCATAAAACGGAGTGTTATTATATTCACAAAAGCGGAAATATGTCTGTTGCGGACTTCCTAAATTACTCGAATGTGATCTTCCTAAATTATTCGAATTGCCCAGAAGGAATACAGCAGATGGTGCAGTGGAGAAGTAAATTTTTGTAAATAGTAGATTTACAAACATCTACTTCTCTATATAATTCAAAATTAGGAGCATGCTCCATTAACAATTTTATTGAATCACCTTAAGGTTTTGTTAGGTCATACCTAATAATTGATGTAGTTCAAGCGAAAATTAATAAATTATTAATAAATCTATTATTTAATTTCAAGTAAAGTTCATAAAAGTACTTCTTATACCTTATAATTCTAATATTTAAAAATTTTCTTTCTAATTCAAAAACTGTTATATTATTCACAAATTTCCGTACGTTAAATTCAAAAATATCATGACAGAAAAAAAATTTAATATTAAACAGAAGAGGCTTTTACATACTATCAAAATATTTAACAGCTAAATCACTTTTAAATCACTTTCAAATTTTCCAACCCTTTTATTTATAACACCAAAAACAATAAACAATCAAAATTCGTATTAAAGATAAACCCTCACAAAATCAAAATACAAAAAAACAAAAAAGATCGAAAGTTCAAAGCTACTTTTAAAAATCTATAAAAAAGAAATGGAAACTTTTTAAATCGAAATTTACATAACACAATCTATTTGGAAAATAAATTCAAATTGACATTTAAATATCCTTATAGATTTAGGAATAATCTACATTTTCACAAACCGTATTGCATATAATAAGGAGGGTAATGTGATGGCACCAAATTTCGGATTACACGTTTTCTAGAGAGAGATTTCTATTTTATCAATATTTTTAGAGAGATTTCAATTTGTCTGCCTTTGTGTGCATGGCGAGCTTCACAATTTCGGCTGAACGGGTTTTGGACTCGGAAACCGAACTGGAAGCGGATTTTACATTTTTTGCTATATCTAAGCAACTAATTAATGAAATTTCTTTAAATTTAATATTTGAGTTTTGATTGTTACTAGAAATTTCGGCTGAACGGGTTTTGGACTCGGAAACCGAACTGGAAGCGGATTTTACATTTTTTGCTATATCTAAGCAACTAATTAATGAAATTTCTTTAAATTTAATATTTGAGTTTTGATTGTTACTAGAAATTACTGATGAACTTTTCAAGGAAGCTGAATGACACAAAGCGAAACTCCACTAAGAGCCAAATTAACATTTTTCTAGGTATGTTAACTAAAAGTTTACTAGTGCCCTAAAAATTGGAATAAAGTGTTTATTAAAAGGAATTTTAATAATCTTCTGTAACACTTTCACTAAACTAGACAATACACATATTGCAGTTGGTTATGTGTTGATCACATCAGATTTTTGATTTCTAAAACAAAATCTGAATGTTAGTTATAGTAATTGTATTGTGTGTTTGTACAAAATATCAAAACATTTACAAGTTTTCAATCATTTATATATTATACAATCCATTTAAAGGTCCTTCAGTTTACCTATATATAATATTATGTATATGTATGCGTTTATCAAAATTTTTATTGGCTTTCTGTTTTTGCTCTCCTTATTTTGTAGAATTTGAATAAATTTCAAAAGGTATCCAATGAGAAAATCTTAGATCAACTGAAATCAAAATAAATTTTTAAAAATGTATGATTTCTAAAACAAAAAAAAATTTCGCATGTAAATTGAAGAATTATAGTTCCAAATACGTATATACTGTATAAGTGCTCCACAGAGCATAAATTTTAAATCCTTGCAAATATTTCGAAACGTAGTTAGATTTAAATCTCAAGGGAATAAATAAAATTCCTACATGATTGAGTTGTATTTTTAATATTGGGAATATCATAAAGTGCTTAATATTTTTAGGTTTACAGTATACCTTTATAATCTTGATATTCCTGTAGTTGTTTTGCTATATGAGTTGATTTAAATTACAAATTTTTGATTGATTTTGTACTATAAATATTTTGGAACAGCTCCCGTAGTAGTAATGCAAAAGTTAAACAAGAAAATTTGGAATGAATTTGAAAATTTATAAACTTTTTTATTTTAATAACAGTAGAAGAACAATTAATCGAAGCACAGTTAAAGTAAATGTTATTAATTGCGTTTAATAATCAATAAAATATCGAGACTTTACATACCCTTATATAGTAGCTTCTTTTATTTATATTTTGGTTCAAAGCTCACATTAAGCCCCTATTAAAATTATTCTCTAATAAATTATCTCGGCCACCGACAGCTTAATGTGTTGTAGTTAATTTGTATATGTATATTGTAATAGGTTTCCTTTGATTCACATTTAGAAATATTTAATTCAATAAATACTCACATTAAAAAAAAATTAAGATTTATGCATTTTGTATAATTTAATCTTTTATTTTATTCACAGACACAATAATGATCGTAATTTGATATAATTTATCATATAACAATAATCTTATTTTATCTTTACTGATTTATCGCCTAAAATTATGCATATTTGAAATAAATTTTATAATAAACAATTTTTTTATGATTAAATAAATAATTGGAAGAAGAAAGTATGAGGAAAAATGTTTTATATAGGTGGAATTTATGAACAATATTTTTTTTATCTTTTATTCTCAAAAATTTCTATTGTGAAAAGTTAATTTATCATTTTGAAAAGGAAATTATTTCATTTATCAAAATGATTTCGTCCACATTTATTCCTTTTTTTTATTCTTTTTGTAATAAAATTTGAAATTTTTACTTTTCCCATGATTCTTCTTTATAGAAATTCAAGGATCTTCATCGATTTGTTATATATAATTGAGGAAGTTTTGAAAAAAATTTTCCTATGCAGCATTATAACAGTTTGGTCAGTGATATTCTAGTTCAGATGGTCATGTGCAAACGCTTTAAAATTTAAATGGTTTGAAAATTTCTTATAGACGAAACTAAGATCTCTAAAGTACCATGTAAAAATATTTATATTCAAAACTGTGTTTTTTTGGTTACATGAACAAATTTCCCATGGGAAATTTACAGAAGAAAAAGTTTCACATATAAATTTTTTATAAAAATCGTATGGCATTTTTGCCAAAAATGAGAAAGAATCCTATATAGGTGGTTCTTTTATTTCAAAAACTAAAAATATGCTATCCATAAAGTAAAAACCTTATTTTTGTCGTGTGTCTCATTTTTTCTCGAAAGAGAATAAGGATATCTCATTTGAGTTACTTTGCCAAAATTTGACTAAAATACCTGGAATGTTGTATTGCCTATTATGTAGACAACATTATGAGAATCTAAAAGTTTTAACCACAGACTTTGTTTACATACTGAAATTGCAGTTCTATATCCTCCAAATGCTCGACAACAAATTCTTATATAATCTCAATTCAAAATATTTGTTTAAAATTTGAAAAGTTTATTTGTTTAAAATTATTTACTTATACTTTTTCCGAAAAGAAAAACAAATACGCTTTAATATTTGTAGCTATTTAATACTTTAGAACTCATCATTTATCATATAAGAACATGAAAGTGTTGATGTAGTTAATTTTGACACTTGATCAATTCATTTTATTTTGGTATATGACAATAAAAGTACGAATGATAAATAAATAAAAACATGAAATTTTAAATAACTTTGAGTAAATTAACTGTGAAATATTTGTTTAGAGCAAATCTGAATAAACAAATGTGGTGAAGTAAAAAATGCTACGAGAATGAGAGAAATGATAAATTTATAGTATAAATTTACACACATACATTTTTAGAAAAATTTTCAAATATAAAACTGAACTCGATTAAATTTATCAAACAAGTTAATAGTAAATAATTTATTTTACTGAAAGACAGAGAGAGAAGATGTGAAACATAACCGGTACCATATCAAAAAATGTCATGCATCGATAATCGGAATGCAAATAAATTGCTTATCATTTATTTTTACAAATATTATCGTAAAATATTTTAGAGAAAACTGAGTTATGAATTTTGTTTGCCGCTTTAAGATAAATAATTTGGGATGAAAGCAAAGTTTTGTAAAGTAGCACTTTTCTCTTGAACAAGCGAAAATGTAGAACTATACTTTAATTAATATTTAAAATTATAAATATAAGATTTTAGCATAAATTTAGGATGACAAAAAAAACATTTTGTGGTCAAATAATGTTTGACTATGGCATTTCGTGGTAGAAAAAGCTGGTCGCTACTGTTCTGCATTTGCATAATTCGAAAGATGTTTGTGTGTTTTAGGCTGTAATTGTGAGATAAGAATTTTTTTCTATGTAGAAATAAGTTTCTATTAAAAAACTTAAATAAACAGACATATGAACGGACAGACAGAAGAATAAACTGAGTAAAACTAATGAGTAAATTTTTCAATTTTTTTATGTAGAAAAAGTGCTTAATATGAAGGGGTTTGTAGGGCGAGAGAAAAAAAGCTTATATCGCAATACATCAGGACCGTCATGCTCATACAGGAATCTGTGTATTGATCTCTTCTGGTTTATGAAGACAATATACTGGAGTGTTATACTGTTGGAGATTTCATACTCGGTTAGTAGGTATTTCGACTAGTGTTAATTTCATGACTTTAAACCATGAAACAGTTTTTCATGTGAAGATATAAATATCGTTTAAAATTTCCATAAACCTAATTCCAATTAATTTTGAAACCTCTATTTTAAATAATTATTTGTTATATTTAAATAAAATAGACTTTTCTTATTCTACGAACCGCAAACTGTTTCCAATTACATGCATATATTTTATTAATATTGTATACGTTTCCCTATAGTTGGTTTTCTAACATTATATTAAACCTATAAGATAACAGTGTTTTATTCAAATTTTTAATATGAACTTAATTTTCATTTAGGGTACTAATTCATGAAATCACGAATTCAAAATTATGGCACAAATCAATATACGTACATATAATTTCTTTTTCTTAAAAGAATCAATTTGATTTCAATATGGCCATAAATTATAAAACTTTTTATGAACGTGCTTACTGGTAAAAATTTCTTTTAGGATCTTAATTTTTTTTTTTTTTGTGATATTTTGATAGATTTTCGAAAAATTCTGTTTTAATCATGAATTCTGTGTGTACGTGTTATAAGTATCCGTATTTTTTTGTTTTGTCATTACTGTACTTAATCAAATTTTCGGCTCAAAAAGCTTTTATTAGGGTGAATCCATCCCTAATAAATTCAAATTCAAAGGTTCTCTTTTATTTTGTGTTTTTTTGTTTTTTTGATTCGTTCAAATATTTCGAGTAAAAAATAGAGAAAAGGACAAAAGCAAGAAATCATAATGTAGTAATAGAGAAGTTCTACAATACATGAGCATTACTCAAAAATAATAAATTACAGTTATTTTCTTCTTTATTTTACGTTACATTAGTTATTCTCTTTCTCTCTCTCTCCTTTTCTCTTTGAATATTTTTTTTACTTCCTTTTATGTTGCTGTCCTTTTGTTAAAAATATTTGAGCTTCTAAAATAAAATAAAAAGCAAAGAAAAAGAGAGAGAACAATTTTGCTTTTGTATTTATATTTCTTTTTTTTTTAACATTCACTTCCGCTTTTCATCATACCACCATATTATGAAATAGTAAAATTAAGAATCAGAAAAATAACAAGAAAGCATTAAAACATAAAAGCATTTAACAAGATAAAAAACAACAACAATTACAACCATGTATATGAAACAATTTCTCTACCGCTAGGAGGCGCAATAACAAACACATAAAGAGCGGATAAAGGAAAAGAAATAGGCAAAAAAAAAAACAGGAAGCATCACAGTTATTTTAAGAATATTATACAGTTATGATAGGATGAAAATAAAAATTAATGATTTTTTCTGTTATTTGAGATTATAATAGCTGCCGACTGCGTATAACATTTTAATATAAATTTCAAATTTATTCATATTTCCTTTTTAATATGGTATTATTGTAATCCTATTTTAACTTCTTATATACATACATATAATGCATAACGACCTTAATATTACAATTTTTAAATATACGCATATAGATAAGAGTAAAATTTTATTCGAAACTTGTTGATCCTTTTTATGTATTTTTATATCTTGTACTTATAAAATAACATTAAAAGGACTAAAAATATTATATTCATATTTTTGTTCTTTTTGTTTTTTTTGTAACATTTAGTGTTAATGGTTTTCTCATTTTAACTTGTTTCGTATTTTAATTCTATTGTTTATGGTGCTCGTATTTTATATAGAAAATTGCCATCCTTTTTGAATTTTTACTTTTTTGCAATGTTTTTTTTTTTGTTTCTTTTTGTGTTATTTTTAAAAATAAATCAACTTTAATAATAAAAACATTTTTTAAATTGACTAAAATAAAATTGGTGAATTTTTTGAATTTAAATGTAGGAGAGAAGTAGGAAGACATTTAAATTGTCTCGATAGGAAGGATTTTGAAAATTTCGTATATACGCCATAACAAATGAAAACAGTTGAATTTTAATGGGTAGTAGTGAAATTAAACAAGATATGCTTTTTTCCTTTGTTTACTCCCAACGGACTTCCCTGTATTCTCTCCATCTCACTCGGTTGAAAGCTAGATGCTTTATTTGGTATAAGGTTTCACCGCTTTCGATGATTTCTTCGAGATAGCTACTAATGTTAACCTGATTTCCGTACCAGATCTCACTCCCATACAACAGTATCGACTTTATGCAAGTCCCGAACACTCTTAATGTGGTTTTTCTGCTTAGCCCGGTCGATCTCCACGCAGCCCACATTCTTCAAAATGCTGCACTAGCCATCCTGATTCTATTCAAGATGTTTTCTTCTGTACCTCCCTAATTATGCTATCGAGGTAAATTAATTTATTTAATTATCTTCTATTGTTGTATTGTTTATCTTGAAGAAGATATGATACGAGTATTCCATGTTTAATATATGGATTTGATATTGCGATTTAATTGCATTTCTCTTTGCATCATTGTGAGATATTTAATGACGAAATCATTTAAATCACCTTTATATAAAATTTGTTAAAAATTATCTGAAAAGTTATAATAAGTCCTTATATTTATCAAGGATTTTTTAAATTCTCTATCATTACACTCTGATAGTTCTATTGTTGTAATTTTTTTACCGTTTTACTATTATATAATTTTTCACATCCTTTTCCTTTCTACTCTCTCTTTTTTATTCTTTTTAAATTTACTATTAAAAGGACTAAAATGGCATTCTTGAAATACTCAAATCGATTACCAATTTCATTGTAGTCGCCGCATACCATCATGACCTTGCTGAAAATAAAAAAAAATCAAGTTTTTTCTTTTCGTATTCTTAACCTACATACGAGAATTTCCTTTTACGTCTTTTTTTTGTTTTTTGTATTTTGTTTGCAAAACAAAGCCAAACAGTGTTAATATTGAATGAGAAACGGATATTATTGTAAAACGATTGAATTTTAAAGATGAACAAAAAGAAAAACAAAAACAAAACTTAAGAAAAAGAAATCTAAAATAGATTTTTTGTATTCCTTATTCTTTTTACTGGCCTGATATTCAATTTAAACTTAGGAATTTTTTAAGTATTTTGCACACTCATGGTGCGTTTACAAGGACTTAACAAAAATAATTTTCTGTTTTGAGTGAAAGGAAAGAAAAAAAAGGACAATTTTTAAAAAAGGTTTTAAACCAGACCCGTTCTTTTTTTTTTCAACTAAAATCAAATTTAGAATTAATATTATCATTGTGAAATTGAATGTGTAGGTATATAAGAAAAAAAAATCAACAATAAAAAAGATAAAAAAAGGGAAAAGGAAACGAAGAGGAAAAAAAAAATTCAATTCTGTTTAATAAGGCGATCTATTTTCAAAAAGGATCAAGTGGTTAAATCCTTTTTCGCATTATATTTTCTCCATTTTGTTTTTTTTATTTTATTTTTTTAAATAATGAAATTTTAAGCGATACTGTCAATTGGTTGTTATTAGATGGGAAAAATTTACGGAAGTACAAAAAAAAACAAAGAGAAAATCAGAACGTAGAAAATTTTTCAATGAAGACAGGAATTTTTTTTTTTGCTAATTTTTTTCTGATTTTTCCTTTTTTCTTTTTTAAGTGAAAAGTGAAATTTGTGATAAAGAAAAAGTTTTAATACTTTAGAGGATTACAGAGGATAATTATAGTGTTTTTAAATTTTAATTAGAGGGGGAAAAAAAGCACTCGAATTTCTTTTCATTAATTTTGTTTTCGAGGTCTAAAGTATTATACGTATAATACTTTAAAAAATTAGAAAAAAAAAGATAAATTTTAATTTTTAAAAGATTTTTTTGAAGAAGGACCTCTATCTACCATATTACTGTTAAGGATAAAAATATTCAACAAATTTTATTTAAGAAAAAAATTAAAAAGTTTTAAGGATTAAAATAAAGAAGATTAGCAAATCAGTTAAAATTCAAATTTTGTAATTAATTTTAGTCAAAATATAGATTAAGTGAATTTTTATTTTATTCTAACAAAATAATTAGGGTACAAAGATTAAAATAAAAATTTTATATACGTATATTTTTATATTATATATAATATGCGGTAGGAGAGTTAATAATGTATAAAATTGGAAAACTAAAAAGGACTAAAACTAAATTGTTTTGTTAAAAAAAGGAAATAAAAAAAAGTAAAAAAAAATTTGACTTGAACTATTGAGGTTATTGAAAATTGAGTATAGTCTATTTATAAGAATTACATGAAAGGTTCATTAAAAAAAATTAGGATTTGAAAAGAAGAGAAAATAAAATTTTAGATCCTTTAGAATATAAAAATTAAAGGATTATTTAGAAAATATTTTCGTTAAAGAGTTTTTAACTAATCATGTAAATTAATTATTATTTTGTACAATAGTGCTACTAAAGCTATTATGATTTTTCAAAGGCAATACATGTACCATTTACATATTTATACCCGTATGAACGTACGCTCGAAAGGTATATAAAATTTCCCTCACCGTTTATGACTTTAAGGAATAATGGTATGAAATATAGACATACATATGTGTACTTGTTCGTCCGCCCGTCTGTATTAACAAATTAACAAATGCCAGAATCATATTTAAATTATATATGACCGAGGTTGTGGTTCGTGTAGCTACCCTGCAACTTCAATAATTATTTGGCTATTATTTCAGATGTTATTGAGGCTATAATATGGAATATTGATATCAGTGAATATTTTATTAGGGTTCTTATACTTCTTAAAACTTTGAAATTTATTGACTTGTGATGGTAGGTGTCATACAAATTTGAAAACTCATTCGGTCGTTAATTATGGAAACTAATGAAATTACAGTTCTTAAATTTTGCTAAGCGAATTATGGCAAGATTAATATTATTTTACAATATAATTTATTTGAGATAGTATGAGATAGTATGATAGTATTTTAGAAATTTACTTTCTATATCTCAATTTATATATGTGTTAATTTATAAAGCGTGATTCGCTCTATGCAATATTTCTGTTTTTAAATCCCACCCAGAAACCTATAAAGGTTAGTATATGCTTGATATATGAAATTTTTTAGTAATCTTACATACTAAATGAAAAAAATTTTCGATGTTAATTAAATTTAATTCTATAGCATCTTATTGTTATTCAACTAAAAGCCTATGAACATGAAACTTATAAAAAATTTGTAAATACTTTAATCGTTTCATATTTAAACACACGTAAAGATCTTATTTTTCCACCCATGCTTTTATAACAAAAAAAAAAAATTTTATTAAAAAAATAAAAATGCGCATCCTTCTTATTAAAAAATTATACCTTTATCCTTATCATATAAATTACAATATCGCATATCATCACTTATTTTCCGCAATTCTTTTTGACTTCTTTATCTAAAACTATCTTGTATATATAGATTTCAAAAAAGTTATTTAAATTTATCTGCATTTTTCTTTTTAAAAAAATAATCATAACCTTTATAATAAAAATAATAATATTTCGCTATTTTCTTATTTTATCTTAAAAAAAAAATATAATATAACCTTTTTATTGCATTAAGGGCTATAGACGAGCGAAAAAAAAAATAATAGTTATTTTTCTATTTTGTTATAACATTATCCTTATATAGAGATACAAAAGGTTCTAATAAATTTATATGTACAATCTAATATTAGAATATATTTTAAACGGCATGATTACTATAAGTGTGTATATCTACAACGAATAAGATGATCCTTGCTTAGAATGCTAACATATTTTTCTTTTATAACAAGAAAATTTAGAGGCAAATATTGAAAAATTAAAATGAAATTTTCTTACAAACTTATAAGAAGTTGCATGGGGCGATATGAACCGGATGTATCCTTTAAGAATTCCATTTTATTTTCGGATTTTTCTTTTTATAGATTAAGTAGATTTTAAAAATATATAATGTTTAAAGAAGGAAAAGGAAAATATTCTCTTTCTTATCTTTGAATACATTTTCAAAATAAATTTTACAATGTATTACAATTATTCGCTTGTATTTTATTCGCGTCTTATCTACGCGAACATATTTTGGTTTTTTTTTTTATTATTTTTCTCTCTTCATTTCTTCTTCTCTTCGTTTTGTCTTTCTTTGGTTACCCTTGCGAATTTATTTACCAATAAACTTCCTTAAGTATCTTACAAACAAAGAAATGAAAAGGAAAGAGCAGAAAAAAAATCTGTATAGGTTTTCACAAAGCAAAAATAAAATGTAAAAATTGAGTGGTGTGTAAACAGAAAAACCACAAAAGAACCACCCAATTGTTTCATTTTTGCGGTAATTTTTGTGAAAAATAACAATGAATAGGCAAAAGGAAAAATGAAAAAACGTTTTTGTCACGGTTCTTTTTTCCTTGTTCTTTTATTTTTTTTTATTTTTGTGCGGTTCTAAATAATTTCAAACGGCATTTTTTATTTTGTGTTTTCGTTATCACATTAAAGACGCAGTGTTGTTTTCATTCAAGTATTCCCTATTTTGCAATGCGTTGCGAGTGGCTTGCTTTACTACAATTCCCTCTGTCTCCTCTCTTTTAATATTTGACATTATTGAGAGCGAGAAGAGAGAGAAATAGAACGAGAGGAATTTTCATACACAAAATTTTTTTCTTTAAACTTTTTGTTGATGTAGGTGATGTAATATCCAGTGAGAGCAATTTATTTTTCTTTTCTACAATCACAATGGAAAATCAGAAAAAAAAAATACAAAAAACTGACAAAGTAAAGTTTTCTTTTGGGTATTAAAATTTCAAGGGTGGGTTCAACAAAATTTAAAATTAAAATATGAAAATATTTATGTGTTTATAAATGTGTTCTTATATAATTTGAATTAATTTATAAAGTTGATCTAGTGCCTTGAATTAGAGAATTGTGAGATTAAGAGTTCTATTAATAGTACAAATATCCAATGGTGTGTATTACATATTTGGTAATGAAAATAATATTCCGATTCAAATGAATTTTCAGATTTGAACTCTTTATGTTTCGGCTACGCTCTTGTACAAAGTTAACAATTACTTTTCAATTATTTTGTGCAATGGTTTCTTAAGGAAACTTTTTAATTTAAAAATACTAAAGAATTGCGGAAAATTGGGTAAGCCAATCACTTCAGATACTTTCCTTGGAAACACAACTGAATTTCGTGAATTCAATGTGAAATTTTAAAATTTAAAAAATAGCTAAGCGTGAGCGCTAAAATTTATGTAATTTTTACTTGTAAGTACGCAGAGATTGTTTTGTTAAAGTGCGCAAATAAAACACTTCTGGCACTTCCTTTCAGAAGTCTACACATATATCACGGTTTTAAATATTTGTGAAGAGGCAGAAAAACTTAACGAAAATATTATTCTGTGAATGGTTTATGTGAACAATATTCGTGAAGCATTCAATTAATTTTTATTTTTATATACAAATTTTGCATTTACAGTGTTCTCCAAACCCCGCATATTGGCGTTTTTAAATTTATTTATTTATTAGTTATAAAGTTATTAAAAAATTTAAATACAAAAAAACTTTTGATTTCTACAATGTATTCTATTTTTTTATTATAATTTCATTGCATACTTTTGGGGGAAGAGTTAAAATTTTTTTTTAAACTTAATATCTAGTTATTTTTTTTTTTTTTTTATTATAATGAAATTCAAAGATTTTCCTTTACAGCCATAGCTATACTGAATTTAAAACATAAAAATTGTAATAATTTTTGTTTATCGTAGAAAAATTCAAAAGAATTTCAATGTAAGCATATAAGATAGGCTAGTATATGACTGTGACTGCGTGTATTCTGAATATGAGTATCATCGTGCTCCAGAACAGTTGTGTTGAATTACAATTTACCATTAATTTAAATAATTTTAATCTTTGTAATCGACTTGAAACAAAAAATGTATTGTTTTTCATTGCTCCATTATTCTTTCTTTTTTTTTTAGCTATTATACTTGTATAACAGTTCGGTGTATAAATGGAATAATATTAACTCTTTTTGTTTTGATTTTTCAATTTTATTATATTTTTTTTTTACTGAATCATTTTATTATTTACAATTTTCTTGAAACGTTACTTTTATATGCCATCCATAAATACAGAGTGATGAAAAATTAAAAATTGTTTTTAATATACTCGATTCTGACCATGCGAGCCATGATGGGAACTCCGATTTCGACATCTGTACATCAATTTTTTACGCTTCTGGTCTCAACCATGATTCTAGCAAATTTTAAATTTGGAAGCACCAATTCACAATTCTTGTTTTAAAATTTTTTTGCAATGACTGTTTTGCTATAACTTTGATTCTGTATTTCGACCGGACTAATGTTCTCCAAATCCGCTTCGTTTTATGGCAGTTTTGCGCTTTTCTAAAACAACTTCAAAATAAACAGGCAAATCCTTAAGATATAAGTAAAACAAAACAATTTGCTAGTGAAAATTTAACGGAGAAGCTCTAAAAAAGAAAAATCTTAGTAAACAAAAATGATTAAGTAAACGGGGGCTTCAAATGCTTTTTAAATGTTAATTAAAAAAATTTCCCGTGAATACACGTACATTTCTATCTTGTTTTCACCACAGATTTTATTTAATGTTTTTTTTCCAAAAAACACACCCTGCTTTCTTCTATTACTTACTTATCGACCTGTCTACCCTATTTTCCCTCTATATAGAACAAAAACAGTATTGTTTATAATTTAAGAATATCACTGCAGTGAATAAAAAATACATTTAATTTTTATTCTAAATGGAAAATTTAGATTTAACCAAAAACCAAGTCAATAATAGAAGGGGCAGTACTAAAATATTTATGGATCTGTATGGAAATTCTTTGAATACAATAAAAATAAAAAATAAAATCGGAAAGAAATAATAGAATGAAATGAGAACAATAACTGTGTGTAGGTGTTTGTCGCAATTTTTTTTCTTCTTATTTCCATACAATGAATTCCCAATTGGTACAAAAAATGAAGAAACTTGAGAATAAATAAAATATAAAATGTGAAAATAAAAAATCCTGCCGTTCTCTTAACTTATTTTAGGTAAAAAGAATTCATTTCTATAAGCCTTTGGTTTAACAATAGAATTTTTTCGTCTGTACTTTACCACTTTGCTTCCGTATTAATTTCTTTTTTTTTTTTTTGGTCATATTTTTTGCAAAAGAACTTGAAACAAAAAAAAAGTAGAAATTCTAGGAAATGTAGGGCTTTATTTATTCTTATTTGAATTGCATAGTCAGGGTACGAATAAAATAAAGGAAGCAAAAAATAAAATCTTTCTGTCATCTCATAGATTTTTTTATTTTTTAGTACTTTTTCAAAATAAATATGAATAAAAAGTGCTTACTCTGTCCGTTTTTTTCCACCTCCGCTCTCAATCAAGTTGTCGCCTCTCGAAATATACAAAGTTTAAATAAATTTTTTTTATTTTGCTTCATCCTAAAAGTGCGCAGTCTTTAATATATTTTGTTCATGAATGAAAATAATTAACATAATGCAACGGATTAATCATAAAAGCAGTTTTTTCACTTGTTGAAGGGAAAAGTGCTACTTTACAAATCATTCGTTTGACTCAACTTTATTTATTTTTTTTAATTTTATCATGAATAACTTTTGAATAGGAATACCGACAAAAATGATAATTCAATTGATCTGGAAGATTTTAAGTATAAAATGTTTGCAGATAAAGTTGAGTTGATTTCATGGGGAAGCAGCTGTAAAGTTATATAAATTGCAAACTTCAGAATTTGCTTTATGAAAGATTGTAACTTGTACCCACCGTCTTCTCAAACGTTGGTTTCGTTTAAAATAATTCGCGCATTTTATAGTATTATTAGTTTTCAGTGTTATTCTGAATAGAAGAATTATTCATTTTAACGCTTTAATAAATTATGGTACAATTGAGATTTTAAACTGTGTAATAGTAAAATAAAAGTACTACCCAAAAATCTTATTCACCTAGATATTTTAAATGAACTTCTAACTATTCATTATATAACTGTATTCCTATATGCATATACATATTCGGTTGATTGCTGCAAAGCTGACATAATTTGAAATTTGTGTATTTGAGAAAATCGAATTCAATAGTTTCGTGAATGGCGTTTTTGAACAAAAAAAAAATTGTTTTAAGTGCTTATTATGATGATTCAGAAATCACATATATTTTTGACTTACGTCACTGTTTCAGCAAATAACTATATGTAATTGTAGTGTAATTTTTTTATTGTGAAATTTTTGTGTAATGCCAAAATCATAGAAATTCTTTATGTTTCAAAATATCATGGTGAGAATGATTGAAATTTTTTTGAAATTTTTTTTATTTTAAAATCTTTTAATCATCCTCGAATCATTTTGTGGTGAGATCATGAGAGAGATTCTTTCGAAATATCAAGATTTAGAAATAAGAGAATGTAAAACAATAATGGAATAATTAAACATGCGTTGGGTTAGAAAAACTCACAAAAAATCTTGGACGTATTCTGTTTCTTTTTTCCCTATGGAAAAATGGCAATATCAAATTGCATTACCTTTATTTTCTTTTGCTATATTCGTAATATCAAATAGTTTTATTCATAACATTCTTAAATTTTCAGTAATTGCCAATTTGGCTTAATAACTAAAAATTTATTTTCACTTAATACGTAAAACATCGAATAATGAATTATATCTAAAAAAAATTTAAAGTATTTTGTAAAACACACACTCATACACTTAATTTAGTGTTCAAAAAATAATACTATATTAATATGTAGTATGACAGTGTGTAAAATAAAAAAATCCTTTTTTCGATAAAAATTTCTTTTAAACAAATTTTGAAAATTTCCAGTTCAAATACTTTAAATTCTTTTGAAAGTATTTTTGCCTTTAAAAAATTTTCTTGTTTTTTTTACTACTACGTTATTGTCCTTGAAAATATTTTCGATAACTTTTATATTATTATTTTTCATATATGAGAAAAATTATAATGAAAAATTCTATTTTTTTCTTTAAAATATGAGAGAAAAATATTGGAAATTTTTGTTTAGTATAAGTAAAATGTATGACATAATGAACATGTGTTTTCTAATATCCTTTTTATAATCAATATTAAGTATACATATAATGAATTACTCAAAGGAATTTTTCTCTTGCATTATACAAAATCATATAGATTTTGTCTTATTTTGCCTTTTACAATTTAAGAATTTATTATAGCATTGGATAATTCCATCCCATTTATTGACCAATATGCACCATGTCTATTGTTAAGATAAAATTTATTATAGTGTTTGACATTATATAAATATATCAAATTCCTATATAGTTAAACATAATAAATATGAATAGTTTTCTAATGTGTGTATATAATGTAAGAATTCCAATTGAAGGATATTTGAAATGCTATAGAGGTACTACAAATAGAATGTAGTTGAAATTGAACAAAAATATTGTAGAAATGTGAAAATTTTTTTGTATATAGACGAGCGGAGGATAAGAGATGAAAAAGAAATTTCTTTATTCACATAAAAAATTATTGTTTGGTTTTTTGATTGGACGTAAGGGAAATATCATATAAAAATTGAATTCTTGACACATGAGAATAATTCGATTTATAAACGAATATGATATTACTTTAGTTTTAATTGATTGTGACATTTATTATATGGGTAGGAAACTTGTATTATCACTTAAATTGACAGTTGTGTTAAGATAATTAAAATGTTTACATATACAATGTGTGTTAGATATTTTGTATGCATGTGTGCATTTATTACGATAACATTTCAATGTTAAGTGATGCGAAAGGATTTTCTTGAATCTGTGAATATTCAAATACTGAAATTAATAAATTTATATTTTTAACTCGTATCGGAATTTTAATCCAATGAAAGCTTAATCTAATGTATTTTTATTGCACATTCCATTGGTCTAGATAAAGCATAATATCTGCTGTATTTAAAGAAGTTTTAAGTGTAAAATAAAATTTATTTTGTGATTAAATGATAATTTTTAAAATTAGTAGGAAAATTTCATGTAAATTGACAGAAACAAGCGAGTTTAGAAATTGTAAAACTGGTAACTTTTAAAATAATATTGCGTGTCCAATAATTCTAATTTAAAAGTTTCTTCATGAAACTAGCAAAACTAAAGACTTTTATTTAAAATTTTTAAATTGCCTTAACATAAAATAAAGTTGGGTCAAACCAATGGTTTGTATTGTAGCACTTGAACAAGTGAAAGTACTGCTCTTAAATACAGTCTATTCATACCTACCACACTTTTACAATTATTTTCATTCATATACAAAACTATTTCTGAGATTGCATATATTTAGGATGAACAGTTTATACAGTTTTTAAAATAAAGCAAAAATTAATTAAAATAGGGGTTAACATAATGCTCAATTTTAAGGGTTAATTGCGAGCAAAATAATTATATTTTTTAATGTCATGAAATTTACCGTTAGCTTTTTGCGTATATAGAAATTCGAAAAAGCTTGCGGTTTCGGAAATATAAGGTGTCAAAAATTCAAATTTTACAAATTTCAAGATGCGATAACTTGAGAGGGGGTGCAGATGGAAAAAAATTTTCTTCTAACGAAATGAACGATTTGTTAATGTCTAAAAGTCCCTTCTACAGGCTGGGGTCTAGAAGAAAAACGAAATCAAAAATTTGTAAAAAAGGGACTTTAGATAACGGTATATTTGAGCGGCCATTTTGTAGAAGTTTAACTAGGCGCTAGGGGAAACAAGCCGCTGCCTTTCTGTTTTTGCAAAATTTCAAAAATGATTATAATTTCATTGCAACAAATAGTTAAAAAAGGCCATTTTTTAGCGTTTTGGGGGGGGGGGGGGGGGGGGTATAACTTCTAGAGGGGAGGACGTAGGTAAAAATTTTGTTCTACAGAAATAAGTTTCTAGTAAAGATCTATGTACATATTAAATTTCAGCTTTCTATCTTCAAAGGTGCAGAAGTTTTGTAAACATTTCCACGGGCGGACGGGCGGTCGGAGTGAAACTAATAAGCACATTTCTTGAAAATTTTTTTGAAAAAGTGCTAAAAATTAAATCCCTTAGACATCGGGTCCCTGAAAATTTTCCCAAAATTTGATTTGAAAAATTATTTATATTTAACAATATTATGAACTTGGTAGGGTACCAAAAGAACTTGTCATCTAGACGAATTTGCAAAATTTTTTAGTTTTTTTTTCATTCTTAGACATACATAAATACTTAGACACATAATACTCTTTATGTAAAATTCAATTTTTTTCCTAGTACAATAATCAAAAACTCTATTTCCATTGAATTTATGTATTTTAAGAATATTCTATTGAAAACTCAATTTCTAATTAAATTGCTACTCTCAGTCTATAATAAAACACAATGTGCTTCAACAATTATTTTACACTTGCATACATTTCTAGTAATGCTATGCTTAGACTGTTCATATTATCATTACTCGTATATACTTACGTACATATACGTATGTACATAGACATAATGTATGTAATCATAATTTGAAATTGTTTAGGAAAATAAAGATGTGCTTGCACGGCCCTAGATTTTCAAGTATGTACTATGAATGAGTGCAATAAACTATTATTTCTAGTGAAACGCATAAAATTTATATAATAATGTATGTATGTATGTAATATATACGCGTAATATGTATGTGGGTACTACTTATGCTAAATTAAAAGTGAGTGTTGAATAGGTAGAACGTGAATAATTTTACATTATAAATTTTCTTAAAATAATATGACCAATCACTTTTATTATACTTTATACGTATGTATGTCAGTTAATCATAAAATTGTCGTATAATACAAAATGTTTGTCTTAAAAGTGACCGTCATACAATAATTATTGTTTGATTTCAATTAAATTCAAATTTTATTGAGTTTAAAACTGTTTTGCAAATTACTTACAAACACAAACTTGATTACGATCAATATAAAAAATTGAACTGTGTAGGTGTTATTCATCATAAATTTTCGAATTTTCGAAAGTAAATAAGAAACAAGATCAGAAGCTAATTTAAACAATTGAACTTAATAATCGATTTTTGAAAAAAGAAAATGTTGACTAAATATTGCATATTTTCCAAGAAATTTTGGGTAATCTCGGGTTCTTAATTTGAAAATAATCGAAAACCATGTTATTGATGTTAAACTGATTTTCACAGATCCGTGAGGTATTAATCATTTTTTTTTTGCTCCCAATTATTAACACCCAGTAACAAAAGTGGGATGTATGATCGTCTGGCTAAGGGCTTAGATATAGACATATAGTTTTTTGGTTTGAAACTGTTTGATTGCTTTTTGTATTCCATATTGCTTTGTATTGTTTGATTGCTTATTTGTATTCCATATATTTATATTCAAGCACGCGCACACGCAACTATACTTATAATATATCGTAATTTGATCTCATACAATTAAGCAATCAAACGCAGTTTCTATTTTTTTTAACGCATTCGATTTGAATTAACGCAATAATTTAGCAGGTTAGATGTGCGCGCAACGATTCTACAATCAAACAGCAATTGCAAAACTAAAAGTTGCGTGTATGCGAGAGCCCTTATTATAACATGTCTGCTGGCTGCTAGTACATAAAACTTTTTAAACGCACAAAAAATTCCTTATTATTTTATACATGAAATGCTTGCACTTCTTATACTTATCATATCTTCTTAAAAATACACACGTATTCACCGAACATTATACAAACTTGTATATTGATATACATATATATATACATGCGATTTAAAACAGGAAATCATAATATTGTAATATAGACAAAAAATCACATAAAAAATTATAAATATTTTCTTTCGTTTTTTATTTGACAAAATGTCAAATTGTCAATTTTGAATATAATGTAAGAGTGAAAGAAAAATAAAGAATAATCAAAAAAATTCCAACATTTCAATTGCATTTCCTTATATTTATGTCAGTCAATATCCACACAAACCTTAAAAATACTATTGTACAAAAGTGTACGTGTGTACGTTGTACATTGTATATACAAAGAGACTTTCATGTCTGATTACATCTTTCTTAGAATATTTTGTATACACTGTGAATTATTCATAGAATTTTAAAATCGAAATAGTAAAGACGAGACTTTTACATTTATTTTACAGCTATAAATTTTATATGAAAAATGTTAACACGTTCTATACACTATTGTGTTTTAGGGCTTTGTGTTCTGTGTTTGGTAGTGTATAAATAGTGTGGTAGAGCATACCATTGTAGAGTGAAATGGTAATTTATTGAAGTCAAATTGTTTATTTAAAAAAAATTTCTTTTAATTTTGATTTTTTTAATGTTTTGATTTTAAAGAGCTTATATAACTGATTTTGGAATCTTTTGATTATCGTAAGATTATGCTTTTATTTACGCGTTGTCATAATAACGCCCTTGTTAGGTGTATGTGTGTGTAGTATATGACGCGTATTGTTTGGATATTTACATAATATTTTCTATAATTGGGTATAACTTAAAAAAGTGGGCTGGGTTCTTAATTGTAGTGATTATATTATTATTTTATTGGGGCCAAGCAATTTTGATATTTTATTTTTCTGGTTTTGCTACCTTAATTGTATTTTGGTGTTCCTTTAGCGTGTGGTATATAACATTGTGTTTTTGAGGTTAAAAGAATTTTCTTTGAATTATTTTTATTTTATGTAGGTATACCTAATTATATTAAATAAAAATTATAGGTAAATTATTACTTGCAACACTTAGTCCTTGAATTAAAAGATCTTTTATTTAAAAAAATTTCTTTTAATTGGAAAAAACACCACAATTTGCCTTGTTTTGTTAAAAAATGTTATGATCATACTTGATCAAAAATTTTACAATTGATTGGCTTTGATTCCTGTAGTAGCACTTTATAAGATAAAACCTTTTATTATTTGTTTCCTTGTCAATTTATCATTAATGGGAAACTTGCCAAATCTTTACCAAAATGATTGGTAAAGAATTCTTTACCATTGATATTATTCTCAATTGTTGGTGGTTATTGTAAAAGCCATATTCGAACTTTAAAATTCAAAAGAGTTCAAATGACGTCATAATGTGAGGCAGTAGAGTGTAAGTCTCGAATGCAAATTCTTAAATTTTTGTTGGGTAACTCATGTTTACAAATTGATTTCGAGATGTCTGTCTTCGATATTTAATTTATGTGCATTACAAGTACATAATAAGAGATTTAACTACAAAATTTTGTTTAGGCTGAGCATAATAATAATTTTTTTAACAATTTTAAGAAACTGCGATATTTGTACTGAATTTATTAAAAAAAAAATCTAATTTCATATAAATTTTTTAATGACATAAATGAATTTTCATATAAAAATTAAGATTTGGAACGTTTTGGAAATTTAATAACCAAACTGGAATTCCAAATGCTTCTTGAACGTATTTTGTACTTTAATTCGTGATACATTAGACTTTATATGATATTTTTTGTTAATTAATTAACTATAGTAGGAGTAGTAATCTAGTCTGGCCCCCAGCACGAAGTCCTTGCAGTAGGCCAAAAAGAAGGCCAGCGGCAACCCTCAAATTAACATACTACAACCCCTACATAATACAATCTCAAAAGCCATCTACCAAAACTATTTAGCCTCCTTTGTGAATCTCAAAAGGCACGCTAAAAACTCCCTGACATATTTTCCATGATGTACTCGTATAAGAGCTCCTTCTATTTCAAATAAAATTCTATTTGTTAAGCAAGAAGTTTAAATGCGATTTTTTCGATATTACTTTGAATTTAATTGCATTAAACACAAAATCATTTTCACTTTGTATAATGACCTTCTATTTATTTAATTTCTCTTCGGTGGTTAAGTTTAGCAAATTTGAATATGTTAAAAATAAATTTTAATATTTTATTCAAATAATCTATTCATCATTCTTATTCCATCAACTTTGTAATTTATTATTTTTTTTTTCAATTTCTCAGTACAATTTGAAAGGTAGTCGGCAAACACTATGGAACATTTTATGTGGTTAAATTTTCTCTAATTTTTTTTTAAATTTATTTTGGTTTTTTTTAGTAATTGAAAATTTCTTTGTGCTATTACGAGTCATTAATAGATTTTGCTAATATTTTGTTCCTTTCACTAAATTTACTCATAAAAATTGAATATTTTCTTAAATATTTAATTATTTTTTCTCAGAGATTAACCAATTTATATGGCCATTATAATAAAGTGCCTTAAATATATGATATATGAAAGTTAAGATCATCAAATTCATAAATCTTTTTGACATTTATTCTTTTCTTCAAGGGAAAACCTTTTCATTCCTCTAAAGACATTAAAATTTTTTTAAAAATGTGGTTTGAATCTATGATACATAAATTGGAATTGCTACATCTTCGAATATTAATTAAAAATGTATAAGAGTGAATATTTATAGTTTAATTTTAAAGAGGATGAAAATTTTGCCGTATACAATTCAAAATTTTTCATTCTTACAATAAATTTGAAACAATAAAAATTAGGGAAAAAATTAGGCGAAATCCGTTCAAATAATGCGAATTTCTTTGAGTTAGTAGCAAAGATTTGCGAATTGTATTGAATAAATTAATAATATTTATCTCATTTCAGTATAATGTAAGAAAAATAGTCCTGATCTACTAGTCCTGATCTTCTGTCTCTAATAGTATTGCTGCTTCAGCTACATCTACCTGATCATATAATCCATTTCTTTGTAATATCTTTTTTAGTACTTTTCCAAAAATTTTTTTGAAAAAAGTGCTTATTAGTTTCACTCTGTCCGTCCGTCCGTCCGTCCGTGGACACTTTTTTTGTTTACAAAACTTCTACACCCTTGATGATAGAAAGCTGGAATTTCATACGTACATAGATCTTCACTAGAAACTTATTTCCGTAGAACAAAATTTTTACCTATCTCCCCCCCGCTAGAAGTTATACCCCCCCAAAACCCTAAAAATGGCCTTTTTTAAATATTTGTTGCAATGAAACCATTAGCATTTTTGAAATTTTGCAAACGCAGAAAGACAGTGGCTTGCTTCCCCTAGCGTGATATACTATAGTTAAACTTTAGAAAAACAAAATGGCCGTTCAAATTTACCGTTATCTAAAGTCCCTTTTTTTCCAAATTTTTGATGTCGTTTTTCTTCTAGACCCCATAATCTAGAACTTTGAAATTTTAGGGGCTTTTAGATATTAACAAATAGTTCATTTTGTTAGAAGAAAATTTTTTTCCATCTCCACCCTCTCTCAAGTTATCACCTCTTGAAATTCGTAAAATTTGAATTTTTGACACCTTATATTTCCGAAACCGCAAGCTTTTCCAAATTTTTATAAACTCAAAAGGCTAACGGTAAATTCCATGAAATTAAAAAATATAATTATTTTTCTTAACTCACACAATTGACCCTTAAAATCGAGCATTATGTTAACCCCTTTTTATATTAATTTTTGCTTTTTTTCAAAGACTATGCATATATGCGTCATCCTAAATATATGCAATCCTAGAACTAGTTTTGTGTATGAATGAAAATAATTTTTATAGTGTGATAGGTATACATAGAGTGTTTTTAAAAGCAGAATTTTCACTTGTTGAAGGGAAAAGTGCTACAATACAAACCATTGGTTTGACCCAACTTTATTTACCAATTTATTCATTGAAAATAAAATTATAAATTGTCACATAAACTACCACGCCATGAATTCTAGTCTTTCATAACATTTTGATTGCTACACCAAATACAATATAATAAAGCTATGAGTGTCGCATAAATCAATAAGATCACACCATAAGCATTAATTGTGCGTTCATGCATTTTTAAATTTTTTTTTGAAAATTCACTGTTTGTATTCTAAAATTTGAATTTTATCTTGTTTATGAAGTTTTTCAATCAGAATTCAATTGTTTCATACTGAGATCTTTGATAAATTTTGTACTTAAGAAAAGTGTGCCATTATATTTTTCTTCTTTTTATGCTTGAAAAAAACACTTAAGAAACGGAGCACTGTAGAATATGAAATCACTATGTAATAATTCCAGAATTTTTTTTTTCGAGTCTTAGAAATACTAAAAATGATTTTATCATAAAAAACTTTAAAAATTTTTAATACATTGTTGCCATAGAAAATGGCAATTATATGCGATTTTCTTTATACGTTTACAGTGCACATATATAGGATTTTGAATATTTCATTCAGGATCCTGGTGAAATACTGAATGTGAAGTTTTGTATTGAATTCTTAAAAAAAATTTTTGATTATCTATACGAAAATATTTTGTCTTTTAATAAATATTCAAGTTAGTTTTCAGAATTCTTGTTAAATTCAATTCAATTTCCAATGAATTTATTATAGAACTTTCAATATACTTTCATACAAATATGTAGTATAGCATACATAGTTCTGAAATTCTAGGTCAATATAATAATATGGTTGGTTAATTTAAATTTCAATCACGAAATTTCCACTACATAATAAAAAATTTTCAATTATTATAATTAGATTTTCTTTCCTCTATACAGTTTATTATATTAATTAAGTTTCTTTACGTAATTCTAAATTGAATTTTTTTGAGAATCAAAGGATTTTGCGTTTTTATCATAATGCAGCATATGGTATCTACTTTTGCCATTGATGTAGTAATTTGAATAATTTACTAAAAAGGATTTTTTAATTAAGATTTTCAGTATGTAGTGTTATTTAGAATCTAGAGAATATTTTGAATATAAAACGTTTCCTATTCCAAAATTGGTATTTGAACAGAATTAATACTTATTATTAGTGTTCTAATCACATCGACTAGGAAATTTAATTTTTCAAGCTTCTATATCTACTTATAATGAAAGTTGTTTAGTGAATGAATTTATAAGTCCTCAAAATTCGAAGTTTGCAATTGAATCAGCAAGCATCTTTAAATCAATAGTCAAAATTGATAAAAGTTATTCTACCTTGCGTCAAATTATAAAATTTTTAACGCTTTCGCATTCCGGAAAAGATTAAAATATTCTTCAAAAGAAATTTTTATATAATAATTTTTAAAGTTGTAGCCCTTGATAAAAGATATTTTCATTATCCTTTTATGAATACAAAGACCCATGTATCTCTACACGTAAATTTAATTCTTAAGGCCTTTGCTTTCTGTCTTCTTTTCTCTTCTTTACAAATAAATTAACCTCGTTTTGATTTTCAGTATCAATTAATCATTTTTAAATATTTTCAAATTTTTTGATTAATGATAAAATGCTTTTAATTTTCGAAAATAAAAAAAAAAAAATTTATTTTCTGTTGTCTTTCTTCTTATACAATATTTTAAAAATTTTGTACTTTGAAATCAAATTAGAATCGGTTGAAAGGATATGAAATTTAAGATAAAAGTGTCACATTGAAAAGGGTTTGTGTCTCTGATTGCTTGTCTGTTTTTCTTTTTTCTATTTATTTGTTTTTGTTTATGTTTTATTTCGACCCATAGGTCTTTTTTTTTTTTTTTTTAATTTTGAAACACAAGATTGGATTAATGTCCTTTGAAAGTTAAGAAAAAAAAAATTAGAAAATCACAAAATAATTTCAAAAAGATTTTAAAATCTTATTCATTTCAATGAAATTGGATTTGATTAAATTTAGAAAAAAAAGAAAATTCTCTTTATGACTAGACTTTATGCTTTAAGATAATTGTAAAATTACAAATATAGATTAATTAGGTCATTAAACTTGAAAACAAGATCTTTTCTATCTTTTATATAGGAAAATCAAGTATAATTATTGCTTAGTATTTGATTTCTAGAAAAATGATATAAAGCTGAATAAGTTGAAATAAGGTGAATAGGTGAAATAAGGTGGTTCAATCATAAGATGAAATTCGAAATCTCTAGTATGTAGTACTCTGCAGTATCGTTTGCAATAGTTAAATTTATTTTGATTAGGGCAAAATAGTTTCCTAATAGGGTGTAAAAATCTAAATATAAAATTCTGAAAGCATATAGTGTTTTTCAAATTAAAATTCTACAACATAAATTCACTCAGATTTCGATTATGACTTTGTTCCAATAAAGTTTTTATTAATTTTTCTGACAATTTTTGAGGACAGTGACAATAAATTTACCATTTTCAAATGAAAGTAGAACATTCTGAACTATAGGCAAGATAAAGATTACGACGGAACATTTCACATTTCAATAAAAATATACACAAGTTCCCATGTCGGGAACTTTTTTTCTCTTATGAATTGAAGGCTAAGCATAATATGGTGTATATTACTTTATTTAATTGAAATTATTTTGATGTACGTTTGATGTGAAAGATGAATTCCTCATTTTATTTTTAAGAATCGTTTTATTACCTAATAATTTAAGTTAGTAATTAATAATTTCATATATAATTGTTTTTTTGGACTTTAACTACGGTTTTATTTAATCACATGTAGTACATGAACAAGTACAATGTAACATAATTACATAATTTACATGCTATGTTATTTTTAGTCCGTTGCCCTACAAACTTAACCAATATTTCTATAATTACATAAAAAATAATAGTTTTAAAAATTTTAAATTAAAATTCAAATAACAAAATGTTATTTAATAATTTTTAATTTTTCGTTTCAGGTAAAAAAAATGGAAAATTTTAAAAATCTACAAAAATGGTAAAATATTTAAGAATCTCTAAATTTTCTTTTATTAATTTTAACAAATTGTATTTAATTAAATTATTTTTACACTTTAAAACTGATAAAGGACCTAATTGAAAAATCAATTACGAAAATTTAATAAAATAATCAAAATTTTCGGCAAAAGGTTATGCTTAAAGAAAGATTTTCCTTGCCAACTATAGAAGTGAGATATTTTTAATCAATCAATTGTTGTTTGTTACGATGGAAAACTGCATCAATAATTCCTAGTATTCTTACATTACAAAAAATACTCAGAAAAATGTAGTGAATTAGTTCGCAAGCTTTCAGTCAAAGTACATAAAATTTTATAAATATCGTGTGCAATCTTATTAATTACTCGATCCCTTAAAACATAATTTATTCGTCGATTTTTTAATAATTACAACCGAATAAACTACCACTCGTGCTTCCAAAATTCTGCTTGAATTAGAATCTCGAATTTGTATGAAACCAGAAAAAATAGGTTGTAAACGAGCTTGTTACAAACCGAATGGAAATTTTATAATATCCTCTAATTAAGTGCGTTTTTAGTTGTTAAAATCCAATATTTCAAATTCTGTTAATAAAATTTTATTCTAATTTAAATAATTTTTACAATTCTCTTTTTATCACAAAAAAATCATTCTCCATTTTTGAATTATATTAAAATGAAGTAAAGCTATTTACGTACGAAATCGAAATTATTACGATATTTAACTTTACTTTGGTGTCTTTTATAATTTAATTTCAATAGTAAATAAAAAAGTTAATCGCTTTCTCATTTTAATAATTTACGAAATCAATATTTGTCTATTGTAATTGGAAATTTATATATAAGAATTTTATATATATTTTTTATTTCTTTGAGTAAATTGAAAATTGGAATGACTTTTATAGGCATACTGCCAAAAGAATGTGATATCAAGATACTAAAATTAAATTCCTAGGATTTCTTTCAATTTATTTATATTGTGAATTCTATGAGTCAAATAATATGCTATAAGAAAATGGTGTGGAAGTAAAATACCCCAATACAATTTATAACAAAAATCAACTTCAATTTTTAAAAATCTGTATACTAAGTTTATTTATAAGAAATTAAAATATATAGAATTTAGTCACTAAATCCCTGTTCCTAAAAGTCCTGTTTTTAGATCGTTTTGAAAATTTTACTAAAAATCTACTTTACCAGATTTGTGAGAGTTAAAGAGAGCATCTCTGTAATTTAAGCAGCCCCACGATATATTCATTATGTAATTAATGAATACATAATGTCTAAGTCGAATTTGTAAATTAAATCAAATTGATTCAACCAGCATCCGAATTTCTTTTTTATTGAATCCACCGTCAAATTAGTAAGCATACAATATGTATAAAGAACTTAAATTTAATTTGCTATGTATCATATTTCTTCTTGTATTCTTTAGGAAATGATTGAACTTATCCGGAAAACTTGAGCGAAATCTTCTTTAAAATTTGGCAATTTTTCATTGGAGAAAATTACCCTCTTCTATTATTCCTTGTATTTTTTTCTCTCTTTGTGTTAACGAAAGTTTTGCCAAGGAAACGTCGTAAATTCGTATTTAATTCTAGATTTACTGATAGAGAAAAAAAAGAGAAAACAAAAGTAATACATTTATTTGTACATTTATATAAATAATATATATATATACTTACATTATGTAAATAATGTTTAAATTTCATATCATATACCAATTTGTGTTGACATTCGATAAGGATATGAGCATGGTAAATTTGGTACACTATAGGATTATTTTTGTTTTTTTTTGTTATTCTTTTTGTGTATAGATAGGTATTTGTTTTCTTGTTCCTATAGGAAAAACTGGGTTTCTGCTTATTCAGCTTTATGCATACATATATGAATTTTTCTATGATGATCTTAATACAAGATTGTTGAGGGTAAAATATTTTATACAAGAATAAAAATTTAAATTATAATATTATTGCTTTTCCTACTTTGTTTCTTTTCCTCTTAAATAAAGATATCCTTATATAAATTTCAGGATTCTGAATTTTCTATAAATATCATTGTTAAGGTTCATAGAATTGTAGTTAAAATAGAAAATGGCTTATTTCTTTTTTATTGTATTCTACTATGATTGTTGTCCTTTTTTTTATTATCGTTATTATTCTTTAAGATTTTTTTCTAGATTTTTGTCTTCTAAGAAAATATTGTCCATTATAATTTGGAAGTTGTCATTTTTATGATTGTTTGTCAATAATGGAATTTATTAAATATTGTTTCAAAATTGAATAAAATGTTTTTTCAGCAAATTATTAATGTAATATGAGAAAAACAGAAAAAAAAAATTTTATTTTCTTATGAAACAATGACT
The DNA here is from genome assembly GCF_029603195.1 of Condylostylus longicornis. Lineage (NCBI taxonomy): Eukaryota > Metazoa > Arthropoda > Insecta > Diptera > Dolichopodidae > Condylostylus > Condylostylus longicornis. Next base: position 2,775,482 of record NW_026578013.1, on the reverse strand, counting down.
TTTTCATAAGAATCGAATAAAATTTAATAATTTGATATAGATATTTTGTTAAGTTCTAGATTTTGAATAGATTGGAAATCTGTAGAATGTATAAAGGATTTAACAATGAGCATTTTCTTTATTATATAACCAGAAATTTAATTTACTTTAATTAATTCGAATTGAAGTTTTCTTGGGCTTTGAGTATTCCTTTAAATTATTCAAGAAAAATACATATTTTTGTTTTGATTACATTAGTCCGAGATTAAATTTATTTCAAACTTCACGGATTCAACGAAGACAGTTACATGGGATAATTATACACTGTGATCCGAAAGTGGATGTATTGTGTGTACCACGTTGCCTCGTCCCACCTATCATAAATCTTCTTTGTTAAAAAAATTAGAAATTATCTTTTATTTTGCTTTCGTAGCCTTAACTTAACCTAACCTTAAGAAATTTAATTATGAATAAGAACGATAAATTTTAAGTACTTAAAGGAATAAAGAAACGGAGTGAAAATTTTTGATTTTTTTTTAAGTTCTCCCTCTAGTTAAAGTCCCCTTTTTTTATACACATTATAATTAGGAAATCCGTTCTACTACTTCAATTTATTTTTGAACTTTCTCTTGACCTTTGTCAATATTCTTGTAATATTTATTTGAAATTATTGAAAAAAAAATAAAATCCAATTTAAATTTATTATTGACAATAAATTTACAAAAGAATAGGTCTTTGAAATTGAAACGCTGTCTGGATCACAGAAATAATTTTAAAAATTATTTTTATACCCGTACGACACTACGTTTGAAGAGTATATAGTGAATTTGCCTTACTGTTTGTAAAAATAAGAAATAATGGTTTAAGATAAATACTCAAGTGTACCTTTTTGATCAGCGTCGAATTCTGAGTCGATTTAATCATGTCTTTTCGTCTATCCGTTCGTCCGTCCGTCGCTGAAGATCATCAAATTTTTATAAATGATTTTTTACAATAAATTCCAGAACCCTATTGAAATTTGTTATGATCGAGATACTGGTTCGGGTAGTCGTTAAACAACTTTAAAACTTATTTGGCTATATTTCAGAAATTATTATAGCTATAATATGAAAGTATTGTACAAGCAAATTATATTATTAGGGCTATTATGTGTAATATGTAATTGAAATTACATGACTTCTTATGGTATAACTCCTATACAACTTCAATAGTTGTTTGGTCATAACTTAGAAACTTCTTATTGAGTGCAGTATTGAAATTTTGTATAAACAAAAAGGTTCACATGGCAACTATTTTGTGCAAAAGCTGTTAAAATATAATGAACGCTTATTATAGCTGTCATACAACTTCGAAAGTTATTTCGAATTATCTCAGAATTTATTAGAGCTATAATATAGAAGTTTCGTTAAAAAAAAAGTACATTATTAGTGCTGTTATGTGTGATAAAAGTCGCTAACATTTCAAACAGTACTGAACTTTTACGTAAATTAGTGTGGTAATACGACAACTTAAAGTCATAGTCTGTCCTACAGTAAGCAACGGCATATTTGTGCGCCCATATAGGATAACAAATTCATATGGATATCATAGAGTTGACATGGTTAAGTTTGTATCTTGTTCAGAATTTAATTAACTTGTAGTTGGAATTCTTGTTTAAGCCCAATTTCCTTATCAAGGCAAGGAATTTTACTTTTCTTAGTTAAAATAAATATTTTATAGCTATATAAAATTTTTTTAACCAACTAAACAAATTTTCTTTTTAAGATTCTTATCTTATCTACAATTACACCTTTACTTTCGTATTAATATTCATTAATTCAACCGTAATCATATATTTTTTATTCTAATGACCACAATAAAGTAATTTTAATCGTCATCAGAGTTTTTTTTAATTATACGACGATTCCACAATTCAAAATCAACCAGCCAATAAAATTGTATATAAAATGTTATTTAATTTGGCTTCATATTGTTTACTATAGTATTGTACATATATTTTGTGTAGGCGCCTAATTAGACCCTCTCATTTTAGTTGAATATTGAGTACACCGGATATTCGTTAATATATTCACTTTCGTTGTATAAAGTATATGCAATTTTATTGTAAATTTCAATTCTCTTTTCATATAAATTTGTTGGTATGCCCATAGCAAGTCATAATATTTTTTCTATATGTAAAGAACAATTTGTGTACTTCCTTTTTTAGATTTTATAATAAAATTTTTAAGGTGCACTGCGCTTAAACAAAATGAGTTTTTGAATTTTTTATTTTTCTTTTTTCATTTATAATATTTTTTATTTAATTTCTTATTCAAAGCATTTAATTAAATGTGTGTTTTAATATTTTTTTTTGTATGTCTTTGCTTTTATAATGGTTTTTCTAATATGGGAAGTAAAAATGATTTTTATTTCTTTATAATTATTAAATAAAGTTGGGTCAAACCAATGGTTTGTATTGTAGCACTTTTCCCTTCAACAAGTGAAAATACTGCTTTTAAAAACAGTCTATGTATATCCACCACACTATTAAAATTATTTTCATTTATAAACGAAACTATTTCTAGGATTGCATATATTTAGGATGAACCATTTATGCAGTCTTTGAAATAAAGCAAAAATTAATATCAACAGGGGTTAACATAATGCTCGATTTTAAGGGTTAATTGTGTGAGTTAAGAAAAATAATTATATTTTTTAATGTTATGGAATTTACCGTTAGCTTTTTGCGTTTATAGAAATTTGAAAAAGCTTGCGGTTTCAGAAATATAAGGTGTCAAAAATACAAATTTTACAAATTTCAAGAGGCCATAACTTGAGAGGGGGTGGAGATGGAAAAAAATTTTCTTCTAACAAAATGAACTATTTGCTAAGGTCTAAAAGCTCCTAAAATTTCAAGCTTCTACAGGCTGGGGTCTAGAAGAAAAACGACATCAAAAATTTGGAAAAAAAGGACTGTAGATAACGGTAAATTTGAACGGCCATTTTGTTTTTCTAAAATTTAACTGTAGTATACCGCGGTAGAGGAAGCAAGCCACTGCCTTTCTGCGTTTGCAAAATTTCAAAAATGCTTATGGTTTCATTGCAACAAATAGTTAAAAGAGGCCGTTTTTAGTGCTTTGGGGGGGTATAACTTCTAGAGGGGGGGAGATAGGTAAAAATTTTGTTCTACGAAAATAAGTTTCTAGTAAAGATCTATATACATACAAAATTTGAGCTTTCTATCTTTAAGAATGTAGAAGTTTTGTAAACAGACACACGGACAGACGGACGGACGGACGGACGGACGGACGGACGGAGTGAAACTAATAAGCTCTTTTTTTCAAAAAATTTTTGGAAAAGTGCTAAAAAGAAAAGAAATTTCATATTCATAACAAAAATTAGTGAATTTAATTATACTGTATGTGCTTCTAGAATTTTTAAAGGGCGTTGAACATTTTTATTATAATTAAATGAAAAGAGCAATATGCAAGAGTTTTATTGTATAATTTTTGTTTTTTCCTTCTTAAAATCTCTTAAAGTTGAAATTATTTATACTTGGAAAATGTTATGTTTACTGGTGGAAACGCCCTGTTTTTGAACCGTGATCATGAAAAGTATAGGAATATAGAATAGAGAAATTTTGTTTTTAAAGTATAGTCTTAGAAAAATTTTAATTACAATTTATTGAGATCATAGTATTTGCGAATCTGCGAATCTTTACATGCAAATCACATTTAAATTACAAAAGTGCTTTGTTCAGATGATTGTATGATGATTTAACACTACGTATAAAATATAAGCTTATTTTTTGAAAAAATCTTTAGAAAAATATTAAGAATGATATTGGAAATTAAGTGTAACTGGTGTTTTGTAACGAATAATATTAATGTTTTAAGTGGACAGTGATATAAGTTTTTTGGTAATATTTGAATATTGTGAAATCTTATGCAGTAGAACCTGAATTAAACGTACCTGGATAAGAGCAAGGCCTCTTTGAATGAAATTATTTTCCGGTCCCTTGCATTTTTTAACAAAATTTCAGAGTTAGATTGGAACTTCGGATTCTATTGATTTCGGAAAAACTTCTTTAAGCGGAGAAATTAAAAAAAAAAAAGAAAAACCTGAATAAGTGGAAAACTAAATATGCTAGGTGAACAGTCTCTTTAAGTGGAACAAAATGTTTGGTCCCTTGGAGTTCTCTTTATTCAGGTTCAACTGTATGTTAATGTAACATTTTATAAAAGTATTTTGATTTTAACATAACATATCACATTTTCTGTCCTCAAGGTTCGGTTATTCAATTTAATTTTTATTAACGGCAAATAGAATTGTGAAGCAATTTACCCCTTGTCTGAAAATTATGGAAAGAGAATTTTTAATTTGTGAAAATTATTTTGAAGCAATGTCTTGTTTTTGATTGTTCGAACCCAAATGATATTTGAAAGTATAAATTAATTATGTTAATTACCTTAATTGAAGAAATGCAAATTTTGCATGGCGTTTGTTTCAATAGTATTGAAGATAATTTTCCAAAAATATGAAAGCACGACTGCTAATATTCCGCAACATGAAAATTATTTTAAATAATTATTTCAACAATTAATTTTCCGAAAAAAAAAATTAACATACCAAAAAAAAAAAATATCACTATTTTCTTATTTATTCAAAATTTCTCTCTTCCCTCCTTATTTGATAATTTTTTTTCCGATAAATCTTCTATCACCGAATATAAGCAAATTATTTAATAAATCACTAAGAAAATTATTTTATTTGAATATGGTGCATAATATTCAAGATTTTTTATCTTAGTTTGGTTAACCTCTTGATATATGAAAAATAATCTGTCATGCATGTCATTTATTATTAAATTTAAGAATATTTTGAATGATTAATTGTGATATTTTTACAAGATTAATTGTGATATTTTTACATGAGGTGATTAATTTCATAGTCTTTGTTTAATTCACAATACGAGTATACTTAATTCAACATTATTCACAATTTTTTCTTTCCTCTTGACATTAATAATGGTATTCTATTGAATTTTATGATATTGGTGTAAAAATTTTTTAATAATTCAAATGTATTACATTATAAAAATAAGTGAATGTAATAGAAAATATTAAATTTTTAGACACTAAGACCATATGAGGGGCTCTGAAGCAAAATGGGTTAATAATTTATCCCAAAATTTTTGTTTTTTTTTGTTAGACATGCATATAAAATTAGGTCCTTCCACAATTCTTATATATCCTACATTTCTTTATTTTTTTGTTTTCACCTAACGCCAAAATTTAATTTTTTTCAAATGGCCTAATCAACATATTGTGGTAAAAATTTTGGGAGTGTGGGTTAGGCCACTTTGTTTCTGAACCCTTCATACGGCATCCAGTTCAAAAACGAACGATTTTTGTAAATTTTAGAAGAATGTTGATAGTGAACATTTTAGGCAACTCTTGACTTATATTTACTTTTAATAGAATTATTTAAAAAATTTTTTATGGAAACCTTAAAGAACTCTTAATTAAAATATTTCGAATAATTTTATGTCGTCGCTCTGTACTTAAATCTTTTAAATATTTCGAAAGAAATTTTATTATCCAAATACATTTAACTCTATATTTTAACGCTTACCTTTACTTAAATAAAATATTTACCTGCAATGGAATTGCAATTATTTTTTAACAAGGTTTTTTACCTCATGATGAAAGAACTTTGTTTTCTTAAAAAATTTTTACTATGAAATATTTTTATACGTTTGGTGAAGTTCACCGCATACACTGTGTATATAAATTTTTATTAGAAAATTCTTCTGACTTGGAGCACTTAAATTTTTTTATATTATTGCAGTTTTTTTTTTCTAAATATGCATTTTGTGTAAGAATCCGCAAAACTGCGATGCAAAAACTTATATGAGAATTTTATATATACTCGTACATAGGTGCTATTGTATATTATTCATGCATATATATACGGATGTTGTTCATTTTGCTAAAAAAGAAAAAATTGCATTTAAGTTTATTTATGCTACGTTGAACTGAATAAAAAAAAGGCGCAGGTAATGTGAACAAAAACAATATAAAAACGTAGATTTACAAAGAAAAATATTTGTAGTAAAAAAGTGTAAAAATTTATTACAGGTACCAACACCATACTTGGTAATGAGAAAAAGAAAAATTGAATTTTTAAATTTTTTTTTTATTATTTTTCATATGCGCTTATGTGCTGCAGCAAAATTTCTCTTTCTATATTGGAATTGAATTTGTTTTATTCACCAAAACTGATTCTGCAGTTAATTCATATATTGACCGGGTTCTCTATATTGAATTAATTCACTATATAAATTATGTTTTGTAGTTGTATGTAATAATGTGTTTAGTAATAAAGTTGGGTCAAACCAATGGTTTGTAATGTAGCAGTTTTCTCTTCAACAAGTGAAAACACTGCAGTTGAAAACAATCTAGCTATGTTCTGCATGATTAAAATTACTTTCGTTCGTATAAAAATTATCTTAAAAATTGCATACCTTTAGGATGATCAATGAAATTCAGTCTTTGAAATAAAGCAAAAAAAATTTTAAAGATTCGTTAATATAATGTTCGATTTTAAAGCTTACTTGGGTGATTTAAGAAAAATAATTATATTTTTTAATGGCATGACATTCTCTGTTAGCTTTCAGCATTTATAGAAATTGTGCAAAAGCTTGCAATTTCGGAAATATAAGATGTCAAAAATTCAAATTTTACAAATTTCAAGGGGCAATAACTTGAGAAGGGTTGGAGATGGGCAAAAATTTTCCTCTAACGAAATAAAGCATTTATTAGTATCTAAAAGCCCCTAAATTTTTAAGCTTCTACAGGCTGGGGATTTGAAGAAAAACGACATAAATAATTTGAAAAAAAAAGGATTTTAGATAACGGTAAATTTGAATGGCCATTTTGTTTTTCTAAAGTTTAACTATAGCATACCGCGCTAAGGGAAGCAAACTACTGCCTTTCTGCGTTTGCAAAATTTCAAAAATGCTTATGGTTTCATTGCAACAAATAGTTAAAAATGACATTTTTAGGGTTTTGGGGGGGGTATAACTTTTAGACCAGGGAGATAGGTAAAAATTTTGATATACGAAAATTGTTTATACTAAAGATCTACGTACATATTTTTTTTTTTTTTTTTTTTTCCTTTGTTCACTCCTAGAAGGAGCATAGGGCTAGTGTATGATTTCTCATGGACTAGTTTCATAGCGTCATAGGGTTTAACTAGGTAGGTGACTAGCCTCTACGTACATATAAGTTTGCAAAAATACGGACAGACGGAAGCTAAGGAGCACTTTTTTCAAAAATATTTTGAAAAATTGCAAAAAATTATAGAAATTGTTAAATAAACAAAAAAAAATTTAATTGTCATAAATGAATTTAATTTTCATTATAAAAAAAAATATTGAACCAGAATACTTTCTCATCATCTCAATTATCTGACATATCTATAGCACTTGTATAACACCAAAATTTTATTTCAAGAAATAAGGAAGAAAGTGGAGAATACACCATTATTTTCTTACAAATAATTTAATAATAATTCTACAAAATAAAATAATTTTGAAAGCATAAAACACAAAGAAAGTTTGAATTGTAGACAAGAATTCAATAAAGTGGCATTTCAATGGAATGGAATGAGATTAAAAAAAATTATTGACAATGACAACACTACAGGTATTTTTTAATGTAAAATCAAAATTAAATAAATTGTAATTTAATACAAAACAGGCATAATTACAAAATGTTACAAATGAAAAATTTCTCAGTAAAATAATTTAATTCGAAATCATTAAAAAATTATTACAGAGCACGTTTTCTATTTAATAATTAAAAAAAAAATTACAAAATATTATTACAGATCTGTTCATTTTTTTGAAATAATGAAAGCAGTTCAGAAAGATTAATTCTATACTAAATGTATAGAGAAAGTAAAAATCTCAATTATCATTCGAAATGATAAAATTACAAATTCTTAGTATATAGTGCTTGGGTTAATACTAGTTTTGTAACTTTTTTGCCTTAATTGGTAATATTCTAAATAATTATTTTGTATATAGTATAAAAGGTAACGGAAGGGTCGACCGTAATAATTAAGAAGTGGAAGAAGAATACAATGACGATCTTATTACAAAAACAGTATATCGCCAACACTGGTGTTTTATAAATATTTTTGAACTTTTCTCGTGACAGTTTTGATGACAATTCAAAGTGACTACATTTTTGAATGGCAGTTTGATTTTAATAAAAGAAAATTTTGCGCAAGGTATAAGTACATAAGAACACATAAATAGGTGTTTGAAAGGTAAAATAATTATAGCAATTCAAAGCTATTGATAGTTTTGTTTAATAGTCTTCATTATACAGCGGGTAGTTTTGCTTGTCATATTGCTGAATTTTCCCAATAACGAGCAAAAATAGCATTTTATATATGGAAAATACGTACAAACTAAGAGCTAAATCAATTAATTAATAATTAAAAGAGTTGAATCAATTAATACATTTAAAAGATATTATAAAAAATGCTACTAAGCACGGATGTCTGGGGACCGCAAACAAAAGCGAATCTTCGAGCATAAATCACTTTTAAATAAAGGAAGGGGCAGGCCGCGAGCTAGATGAATAGATGGCGTAGGAAGTGATTGACCAATACTATTAGTTCGAGAATGGAAAAGAAAGGCAAAAAATATAAAAGAATTAAGCCAAATTGTGAGGAAGGTCAAATCGCATCACGGGATGTAGCGCTAGAAGAAGAAGAAGAAGGCATAATATACTTATCACAGAAATTATAAAGATTTTTAAAAAATTTTAAAATAATTTTTCCATAATGTTGCCATAAATTTGAATAATTGATTTACGCACATTATCAGCTTAGTCATGTATTTCGATTTTTTACTCACTTTTTATATTCACTTTCAAATCAGAATTCTTCGTTTTCATAATGGTTATTTACATTGTGCAATATTCAATTGGATTTTTTCATTTTTTTTTAAATGATCGAAAAGGAACGTCTCATTTTTAAAATCAAAGTGAATAAATTTTGTATGCATTTTAGAAAAAAAAATGAGATCCACAATACGAAATAATTATTCTCTCTCGAAAATTACATTATAAAAATATGTAATAGTTACTCACTTTCTTCTCACTTGCCGAGAAAAATAGCAAGAATAGACGATCAGGCCCTATGTATCATTTAATTATACACTTCTAGTGCATATTATTTATAAAAATTTCGAAAATATTATTAAAATCTCTGTATTAAAACTTCGACATGTTAAGAATTTTCATCAACTACAATTTTATTAATATTTTACAATTACTATTGTTAATGAAAATTTATACACTCGGTATACAATCTGTTTAACATTATTAAAAACCTTTATTGCGTACATTTTTCTATATTATTGACTCAACATGACATTAAACTTCAACAAATATTATAAAACAAATGTTTTATTAATGTGTACATATATTATGTGTGTATGATACCTTAAACGCACCTTGTGACAACATAAAACTAGTTTAAAGTAGGATACAATATCTAAATAACGTGCGTTTCTATGTATATATACTGGATTATATCTAAAAATGCACTTATTCGCCTTTAAAAAAAAGAACATTGAACTGAGAGTATTGTATATAAATAGGATTTGTGTAATGTCCAGACAACAACCTGGTTTGTTACCATTTTTGTATTAATAATTGAATTTGATTAAGAGTGTCATAAAAAGTTTTTCATACATTTTCCTTTTTCATATCATTTATTTTTTTGTTTGTTCGTTTTTCGCTTTTTAAAAACGTTTTCATTTTTAAGTGAAAATTTTTCAAGGAAAAATCATCAAGAGCGCAAAAAAAAAAAATGATTTATTTCTGACAGTCGTATGTAACAATTATTTTAATTTTATTTTCATTTTAATTCTTCTTTTTTTTCATAGAGAGCGCTTTTATATTGTATAGAGACGGCTGTATGAGAAGGCGATAATGAAAATTTTCATTTATGGAAAAATTTTTTAAAAAATCATAAATTTCTTCTTCTTCTTTAGTTAGATAATATAAAGGTTATTATAAATCTTAGTCGGTCAGGCATAATACTAAATAAGGGGCACATATAATATATTATAAGCGGAGGGAAAATAAAGAATTTGAGTTTTCGAAAGTGTTATAATGTATTTCTTCTTTTTTATATTTTAGTCATTTGATTAAAGCAGTTAAAGAGAAATTTAGAAAAAAAATATTAAAAACTTTCATTTGATATTTTTTTAATCTGTCAAAAATAATTATATTTAATATGTAATGTATTTGATTTATTACAACTAGCTACATTCACATATACATGCACACATATATGTGAAGAAAACGATATTTATTAATTTTTAAATTTATGATATTTTTCACTTGTGATATTTCAATACCGTGAACTTAAATGTATTACTGAAATAAAAGCTGAGCCCCAAATTATACCAAACCATATGAAAATATGGAAAATCGTTTTTCTATTTTTTGGAATAAGGACTACTTTATCTTTGTATAAGAGATCGTGAGATAATTTGATATTTTGGTATATTTTAGATTAGGGAATAAAATGAGGAGTTTCTTTATATTTTTTATTTGGAATTCTTCAGTTCCAAATCAAAGGGTTTCTTATTAGTAAATGGTAACATTAAAAATTTGATATTTTTATTATTTTATAGTAGATTTTATATAATTCTAATTTTCAATTTAAGAAAATTTATTACGAATCATGCTAAAAGTTCAAATACCGTAAATTTAAATTTTGATTCGAGTGAAAATTTTTCGAGTGAAAATGATGATTTCACTATAAGATAAACATAAAAAAATTGATTTATAATTTTTAGTATTTTCAAAATTACGATGAATTCCTAGTTTTTGAATTTCAATTATCTTAAATTAGCAGGATTTCAAATGAAAATGAAATTTTTATAATATCGTAAAAAAAAATTTTTTTTTTTATCTACATTTTAGATTTACAACACTAAGATTTACTTGTTCTATTTACGGTATTTTCTTAATTATTCTCTCATTCTCTCAAATTATGATTTGCTATAATTACACTTGATTAAAATGACTAGAATCAGTTAATTTTAAATATAATTATGGAACCGGCCATTTTGAAGTTAATGAGTATTTTTGAATGAGTATTGTAAACATTAATACCTTACTTGAACTTTAAAAAAGAAAATAGCCGTTAAAATATAACGTTATCACTAATATCCGGTTTTTTCGAATTTTTGATATTGTTTTTCTTCTTTTAGGAAGTCCTTAGCCGCCAAGTTCTAGGAACCTGAAATTTTAACAGCTTTAAGATATTGTTAAATAGTTTATTTCGTTAGAAGTATGTTTTGTCTCCTACGAAATTTGTAAAATTTGAATTTTTGGCAACGTATATTTCCGAAACTGCTAGCTTTTCAAAAATTTCTACAAATGCAGAAAGCTAACGATAAATGTCATGCCATTAAAAAATATAATTATTTTTCTTAATTCACGCAATTAACCCTTAAATTTGAGCATTATTTTAACGGGTCTTTCAATTTTTTTTTTGTTCATCCTAACTGTATGCAAATTTTTGAAATATTTTCGTGCATGAAGGAAATTATTTTTAATAATGTAGTATGTACGTGGGTTGTTTTTAAAAGCATATACAATGTGTACTAAATATATAATTGGGAAATTTCCTAAAATTTGCGTAGGTAAGGTATACCTAAACCTTGTCTATATTTGAGAATTATTTTAGAATTTTTAAAAGAATTTGTATAATTTGTAACAAAAAACAAATTTTAAAAAGTGAATTTTATTAATCTTTTAAGAGGACAATAACACAAATATGATTAAAGGTATATGTAGTGCTTTCCCGTTTTTCATTTATCATACACCAAATACAGCATTGTTAATACATACATATTTCCATCTCACATTCCACCTTCGTTTACCTTAAACATTTTAGTATTCTGAATAAATTACATTACTTTATAGAATTTTACTATCTTATATTTTTGTATTGGACCTTTGTTGTGGCATAGAGTCATAAAAATCATACAAAATAGAATTATAAAAAAAAAAACAAAAATATATTTTGTTATTGCTGCTGCTGTTGTTCTTGTAATTATTTTGTTCGGTGGAATTGCGGTAATTGACCGCGAAACATGAACTTGCGTTTCTTTTTTTCTGTTTATGTCTGCTTCTCTTCTTCTATTCCCAATATTATGCTGGAGGATTAAGTAAAACTATTATACATTATGTTATTTATTTTAAAATGGTCATTTAGAACATGTTTTTCAACAAAGTTGCAATTGCAACGCACATTTATTTCAATATTATTTTTATATATTTAGTTCAGAAAATAAAATTCTTTTATCATTTTTAATGTAAGTCATTTTTGTTTTTTTCTCTACTTATTCTATAATATTTAATCGTTGCAACGATGAACCTTAACCATTATTATTATTTTACTTTTGTTTTATTTTTCGAGCAAAAAAACGTATGCTTGTACATGTATTGAAGATGATAGAGGAATACATTAATATATACAACTCTTAAGTTCTTGTACATTTCTACTACTTTATGTATTTATAACAAACTATATAATTTAGTCGCCATTCAGTCGTGTTCTTTTGCCACTGATGTTTATCCAATATTAACTTATCGCTTGTCTAAATCTTTTCAACAGAAATATTTTAAAAGTGAAGTTCAACATTTTATAGGTACTCAGCAATATTACATACACACATACATACTGTATGCAATTGAAAGCGATAAAGAATGCAAGTATATATAAAATACAAGTACATTATGAACTTTTGAAGTACATTTCAACTCAAGTATATTAAATGTATATGAAAGTGCTAATGAGTAGTTATAGCATAGTAAAATTAGAAAATGGAGGAGGAAAAAAAAATTAATCTGGTAATAATAATAAGAATATTCTTATCTACATATAACAAAGTATAAAATTTTTCATAACAATAATGTTAGTAAGCATAATGAAATGTGAAAGAAGGGGCCAATTACTATATATATAAAATACGATATAAGTATACACATATTATTATGTAGTTAGATATAGGGTTTGTTAAAATTAAATATAATGTAAAAATTATTTAGTATATGAAATATAGGAACGAAGATGATTCAGTCCTGAATATTTTTTGTGTACTGGAATTGCTGCCTTGAACATGAGTGTGCCTAAAATTTTGGCTTATTTGTATGGATGGAGGACAACTTCGTAAAAAAGCCCCAGAAAATTTTCTTCATAGTGTGAATTTCTTCAATTAACCCGGGATACTCACACTGGAGTCTGGGAGACCCCAACAGATTTTAATTAAAATTTTCTTTTTTATTATTAATTTTTCAATAAGAAGTTGAATTGTAAGTATCTTTTCTCGAAGATACTCAAAAATAGCCTTAAATTCGTTTTTGGGCCTGACAGACTCCAGTGTGAATAATGTATAAAAGAATTAAGAAACTTAAATTAGCACAAAATTATTTTTTTTTTAATATGACCCAGTATACTCGTAAGAACATAAATAGTTTTACGAAAATAAGTGTGACTGTAGACGGTTAATGAAGTTTGTATACTGTTATATTGTTTTATTAAACAAATATTGGATTATTGTACAAAGAAGAGGTGACTGAACTATTGTGTGGTCAATATTTTTAATTTCCGCTTTTTTTGTTTTCTTTCTCAAAAGTACTTGGAACTTAACAATATCGATTTTCTTTTATTTATTTTGTAATTTTCTGAGTTTTTCCTTTTCGTTTTTTTTTTTTTAATAAATATTTGTAGTTTACTGACCACATCAGAGTTAATTGTTAGTTTATTTCATTGCCATTATGGTTTCTGTTTAAGTACATATAGTGTGTTCCATGGTTTCAAAATAGCTTATCAAAAATTATTATAAAATGTGGTTTTTATATTGATTTTTCTATTTTGTTTTTACTAATAATTTTGGTACTGTTGAATTAATGAAGCATTTAATATAAAAGAATAATAAGAATAATGAAAATAACAATGATAATTAAGAAAACTTTTTATTTTAAATTTATTAATTTTTACTGCACAGACCCAAAATAAATTATTTATTTTGTCTGTTCGTCTACTCCCAATCAATAAAGATGACATGACAGCGACGAGAATCCTCATTATGTAATATTTTTTGTTATTAATAGAGCTATGAAATGTTTGCTAAATATTTGTAGATTTGATTAATATTAAGATGACAATTTGTGTAATAAGTTGTAGAAAATAAATGAATTTTCGTGTTCTGACATTTAATTGATTATATAATGGAAGTAAGATTAAAATTTTAAATTTTTACGAGAGCTTATTAAAATTATTATTGGGCAGGGTTACAAAATTTAATATACATAACTCAGGGATATTGTTTAATATTGGAATTTTCAAAAGTAGATAAAAAAATTTTTTTTATAATTTTATTATAATGTTTAAATTATTAATTAATATTAATTAAATTAGCGCAAATTTCAAGTTTTTTTTTTAAGTAGTACTCATCACTGCACGTTGTTAATTTTCGGTTGATTTATTGTCCTTTTCCTGCTGATGACACTGTGAGAAGAATAAACAACTACTTATCTTAATTTTAGAAAATTTTTAGAAAGAATCGCATTTTTCCGACGCGGATAAGTTTTATTTTCTCTTTCAAATTTTAATCGTTCTATTTTCAATTTTAACTACACATATTTAAATTTAGTATGTTTTAAGTCTATTAATGTTAACAACACCAATCATTTTTATGTAATAAGGAAATGAAAATGTAATTGCCATAGCTCTGAAGTGAATGAAACTAAATATAAATGCAAATTTTTTCATATTTGAGCGTTAATTTCATTATTTTGTATTGTTTTGTGGTTATTTTGAATTATTTTTCATATTTTGTGCAAAATGAAATTAAACATTATATTTAGAAAAAAAAAATTACAATTCTTCTTGCTATTAGAGCTTCAAGAAATAAATTTAAGAAAAAATTTTTGGAAAATTATAAGAGCAAAATAAAGGAAATTTTTGTATTTTTCAATTTTCCCAAAATTGCATATTTTCTGGATATTTTTTTTTTTTTAATTTTTGAGTTTTTTTATATTTACAGTGGCATATAAGGGCATATTGTCTTATATATTTTCTAGTTTTCTAGGGTATAAAACGCATGCATATTTGAAAGGTTTTAAATGCATGAGCTTCTGGGCTCTGGTAATTCTATATTATTTTAAAAATTTTTTAAAATTTTCCTTTTGGGCAATTAATATGCAGCAATATCATATCACATTAATCTTAAATCAATTAATAAAATTGTAATTAATATTACTATTTGTTTTGTTGTTATTGTATTGTAAAATATTATTTTAATTTATTATTGTAAAAGAAAGTAATTAATTTTATAAAACATTATTAAATCACTAATTAATTATTCACGCATTTATCAATGATTACAATCAAATAATTAATTCAATTTTTTTTTGGTTGTACTTATACTCGTAACTATAATTAATTGATTTTTGTTTAAATTTTTTAAAAATTGTTAATTTTACTCTTTAAAATATTCGGAGTTAAAATTTTTATCATTATAATAAACGGCGTATGGAAGTTTCAAGAGAAATTTATCATTATTGTGCATCAGTGTGGCACGAGAGTAGAATTATTGAAACCAACTGCAGCGTAGTAAGCAACAATACGTAAGTAGTATAAATAAATACATAGGAAACCTTTAAATAAACCGCATTTGGCCTTAATGCAAGGCAAAATGCGATTTATTAAAGGGTTTTATTGAAATTCTGTGTAATCTAATGCATTTTCAAATTGTATTTGTATTTAAACCTTAAGTAATTATCAAGTATAATAATTATTGTAGTAAAATATTGTACCTTAATATTTGTACGTAATAATATTATACACGTTTGCCTTTATTAGATTATTGCACTTGAAGCCATTTATGTAGATTATAGAAATAAAATTTTAAATTGATAAGGGCTGTTTTGTACTGCTGTATACTTTTAAATTTGTTTCTTGTATGACACGGCCAACTAAACATTATTTTATGCACACATCGTGATGAAACAACACAAATGTTCGGAACTACAAAACATTTATAAAAAAATTGAAATTTTCAAATGTGGTGAGTAATTGGTGACATAATAATATCAATTTGATCTCATTTTTAAATTATTGTTGTCTCTGTATCAGATTTAATACAATATCGTGCTCCAGATCAAACTAAAGAGACGAATTTCCATCGTTTAAAATCCCATTGCACGTCGCTCTTGTTAAAAAACTAATCTACAATTTAACAATACTTGGCAGAATTGAGTCTGTGTTTTAATGTGTCTGTATACAATAAAGAAAAAATGAATAATTTCAGAATTCAAATGACATTATGCCTAAACAGGGAAAACGAATGACAATTGTATACACGTGAAATACAAACCTCAAATTACAAAAACACAAAATAAAATTACAAACAAAAAAAGAACAGAAAATTTTCATTTAAAATGAGAAGAGGCTTGCAAAGGGATTTTGTAAAAAGCAGGAAATAAAATTTTCCACTTTCACAAGAAAAAAGAATTTCCATGTTTAACAATGTTTTTCCTTTTGTCATTTTGTGGTGGTGTGAAAAAAAAGTAGATAGTATGCTAAAAAGAAAAGCTAAAAACTAAAAGGAAAATTGTTAGTGGTTGGAAAATTTTACAGAAAATGAAAACTATGTACTAATAAAGAATCCTTTTTTTCTCTCTAATCTTAACGTTCTACTTTAATACAATAATACGTACAGAATAATATTGAAGTTGAATTAAAGCAACTTATAATGAATTTGGTGTACAAGCAGACATTCTACATAGAGAGGCAGAGAACGAAAGAGAAAGAAAAAAGAGGAAACTTTAAAATGAAAAATTATCTTTTTCTCTTTTTCAAACATAACATAAAAACTTTTTACTTTAGTTTTTACTTTTTACTATGTAAGAAAGGATATCGTTCCGTGCTTTGTATTTATATACGTAGATATATTTAAATTGTATAGTAAGAAAGGAAATGGAATTTCCCTCAAAAAATAATAATATTAAATTATGTTGTGTCATAAAGAGAATTTGTACAATTTACAATTGTACAATTGCATAGTATAAAATATAAACTTGTTTGTTTATAAGTAAGAAGTGATATTGTACAGAAAGGATTCAAAGAGAAATAAAATTGAATAAAATTAGCTTAATTTTAAAGCTGCTTTTTGAAAATTTTGAAAAAGTATAATGTCATAAAATGTTATTTGAAGTTGTTCAGCTTTTTTTATCTTAATAAAATAACAAAAATGTTCAGTGTTCATAAAGAATATACGAACTAGTATTATTGAGTTATTTTAAAACATTTTCGCTTGAATGTATATTATACCGGTGGAAAAACAGTGCACCGCGACTAACATATAAGGATTTATTGTGCTCCTCTACTGGGTGGGGAACACGACCCTATAGAACTTTCTCGAAACCAATACTTCTGATGAATTCGAGTACCTTGGAAGATCTGAGGGACTGCAGTGAGTAAGTAGTTTTTCGGTACTCCCCTTTTGCTTCAAATGAAGGATCTACAATGTTCAAGAAGGTGCACTGAGGTCTTCTCATCCTTCTCTCAAAATCTTCATCAAAGGCGACCTCGATTTTTAGGTCCAGCCTCCTAAGTTGACCCCTAAGCTTCCAATATCCCGTCAAGATACCGGTGAGAGTTCTCAAGTGATTTTTGCCAAACTCTGCAATCCTCTTAAATCGCTTCTAGTCATAATCTTCTTAAAGTTACTTGGGCTGCAGCAGGCCCGGAAGACTTCAGGATAAGGACTCCGGGCCAAGAAACGGTGTGTTGGTCTTCTTCCTCACCAACGCATCGGCCGCCCTTTTTCTTTCCATTCCCACATTTCCAGCCACTCATAACAGTATAAATTCGGTTAAAATTCGTAAATAATATTTAAAAAAGAAATATTCGAATTTTATGATAATTTTTATTTTCCCAAATCATCCTAAAACTTTCATTTTACAAAACATTCAATTAGGTTCTTTCTCTTACATAAATTTTTATGCTATAAAAGCGCGTGAGTCTTACTTCTCTTCTGGATTATGTTAAAAAATTTATGTTACAAAACATTTTGAATATAATATAGGCAATTGAAAAATTTTCTGTTCCGGACGGTTCATGTCAAATAATATTGTTAAAGACTTTTAACTTTGTTATTCTAAAAAAATATAAAGAATTTTTTTTAAATAAATATTGTTAACAATAAATACAATGTAATTGTGTATGTAGGTAGGCTATACGCACAAAAATTCGTATTAAATTTGAAGGACTACACATTATTATTATTTTTTTGTATAAATCCTTTTAACATTTATTGAATATTGTATAAGTATGTGAAAAAACATCAAAATTAAACTGACCCTTGTCATAAATTCTGATTAAAATTTAAGTAGGTCTACCTACACATTGTATATTAATATATTTGGACTCTTTCAAATATTTCGCACAAAATAAAATTTATTGAAAGAGATTTATGTCAAAAAAACATGATATTCAAATATGTACACGGACGGTTCAGAATATTGGGGAAGAAGGTACTGTGTGTACATTACGCAAGCATAATATTTTGAAAATCATTTAAAAAAAATTACATAAATTTCCTTCAATTTTGGTAAAGAATGATTTATGGTTCAACCTTAAAATCTTTTGGGGAAACGGAAATTAAAGGTATTCCATCATAATATGTGCGTGCTTCTCATGAGTGTGCTTAAATTTTTTTTTTTATTATTTTATTAAAATTCTTTTGAATGAGCCTGAATCCTTTTTCTCACTGCAAATAAATTTATTTTTTTTTTTCTTTGATAAAAAAAAATATTATTTATACACAATGATTGTATTGATAGATGGTAGTCTACACATATTGAGTTAAAGTGCTCATCCTTAGAGTCTTACTATGGGAGTGTGTGTTTTCTTTAAAAAATTACTTTGAATATCTCTTTTGTTTTTCATAACAACTCTGAAGAGGAAACCTTTTTGCAAAAAAAAAAAATTTTAAATTTCCATTTAAATCCATTAATCTTGAAATAAAATTTTCTAAGTATGATGTTTCCTGTTTTTCATATATTGAACGTTGTTTAAAATTGTAAAGAAAACGAAAAATAAAAGCAAACAATTCAATATTTTAATAGAAGCAATAGAAGTGAGTTCTAAAAAAATATTTAAAATGTTTCTACTTTAAGAGTTAATCGGTAATTTTTAGATTAAAGCAATATTGAATATATTGAAGGCGCGTATAAACGAATCCTGAATGAAATGGTACATAAAATAAAGTTGGGTTAAACCAATGTTGTGTAAAGTAGCACCTTTCCGCTCAACACGAGAAAATGCTACTTTTAAAAATAATTTATTACGTTACTAAAATTACTTTTATTCATATACCAAAATATTTGAAAAATTGCATACATTTAGGGTGAGGCAAGAAAAAAATAATTGGAAGAGGCTTTAAGAGGCATTTTCTAATAACAAAGTAAACTATTTATTAATATCTAAAGGTTGTTAAAATTTCACGCTCGTACAGCTTGTCGTCTTGTATTAATGTAGTACCAAAACTTTGTGAAAAAATATGAATTTAAGATAACGGTTAAGATCAATATTGTAACGGTTTGTTCAAAGATCAATTATACTGTGCTGCAATAGAAGAAGCCAGCCACTATCTTTCTGCATTTGCGAAATTTCAAAAATGCTTTATGGTTTCGTTACAACAAAAAAATAAAAAAATTTTAGGTCTTTGTGTTGGACTGTAACTTTTAGAGGACGGAATATAAGTAAAAGGTTTCGTTTACAGAAATAAGTTTGTAAATGGAAAGCTGAAATTTTATACGTACATATGAAATTTCAACATTTTGTAACCATGTCGAAATTGGTTGGACGGACAGTGTGATACTAATAAGGCCCTTTTTTCAAAATTTTTTTGGAAAAGTGCTGTAAAATGTGTCTTTTTCGATATTTTATTCAAAAATTTAATGAAATTATTTTTTAGAATAAACAAGACTTCAATGAATTCCTCTCATTTGTAAATTCGGGAAGAAGAATATTAAATAGAAGTTTTGGAATTTAAAATTGCATTCATTCGTTTGGAGCCTCTTTATCGCTAATTATTTTTTTATTACCGTAATATACCGTAATATTAAAAAATTATAAATTTTTTAATTTGGAATTTTTTTCAATAAAATTGTTATTCAAGGTAATGAGAAAATTTATTAATTACCACTTAAATACCAATTAGCAACCGTAATATATCACACAGCCCTGTATAAATATTTTTTTTTACCAAAAAAATACTCGTACGTGAAAAAAATCTTAAAATTCTATTCTTCTTCTCTTAAATTAATATTTCCTTTTTAATTAAAATTTTCTCTTACTTAATTTAATTTTATTGAGTAGTCCATGAAAAAAGAAAATGTTTTTTAACATAATTTCCTTCAATTTTTCTTTATTTTTAGTCCTTTTTAATTAAAATAATTATCTCAAGTTTATTATTTTTATTAAAATGAAGGAAAAGAAAAGAAAACAAAACAATTTTTTTTCAAGCTTTTAAGCTCATTTGTAGGGTTTTCTTAAAAGTATATGGTCCACGGAACATTTCTACAATATACAATAAATTCTAAGATTTTGTTAATAATAATTTATAATCATAATAGCACAGTAATTTAAGTAGTCTGTAAACGTCTTTTACACAGTCAAAAAATTTTCATAAATTAATTATTTCATAATTAAATTAAAGAATTATAAAAAAAAGGAAGAAGATTGAGAAAGAATAAAGTGAAAATTTTCTTGTTGAGGTTAAGTGGTTCCTTTAAAATGAATTTGAATTTGAATGGTCCTTGGAATTTTTTTTTATTTTGTGGTGTTCTTCTTTTCTTATTTCTTTCTTCCTGTTTAAAATGTTGCTACTGATTTAAAATGTACGAAATTTGATTGTAATTTATGATTAAATTTTGAAAAATAAAAGAAATTTTAGCGAAAAATTTAATAATATTTAAAAATAGCCTTTTTTAAGGAAAATTTTAAGGTAAATTGAAATTATAAGAGTTGCTAAAAAAACTAAGCAAAATTGAATATTTGCTATTTGCTCAATATTTAGACTTTCTTTAGAAAATTTGTGTACTATAAAATTAAAGCTATTTAACCTAGTTGTTTAACTTCTAGTGAAAATTTAATTTTAATTTTGATTCGACGTTATTGAGTCACTGCGCAAATTATTAAAGCAGAGTGCTGGTACACTCCAATTGAACTGTTATGAATCTAATGTCAAATTTTATTCTAAAATTGGCATTATATACAAATAAATTTCAACCCTATAATCAAAACCTATAATCAAAATGAGTAGGACTTAAGGACGTGACGTATACCAGAATAAAATCAATATTTCTCTTTCGTTTATATTAAACTTTCCTCCATAATATTATATTTTGTGTACCAGATGTGTAATTTTTGATCAATATTAGCTGTCAATTTTCATATCCATATCACTTATCAAATACCTTTTTCTTGTCTTTTGTTTTCTTATTGTTCTCAAAAAATCCAATAAAAGAAGTGGAAAGAAAAAAAGAAAAGAAAAAAATTGTTTTTCATTTTAAAATTATTGAATGCATCGCTCAAATGCTCTAAAATTTTTGGTGTTTTCCTCATGTTTTCCCTTGTATACCTAAAAATAAATTTATTTTTGTTATATTTTTTTGGTATCATTTATTCATACCTATAGTGATAATTCATCATTTTTCGATTGGAATAGATAATTTTTCTTTGCGTCTTCTTTAGAATTTTCCAATCTATATCCGCTTCGTTATGTATCGGAAAATATTTTTCTTGTATATTACAAAACAAAAAGATAAAAAAAATATTACTGCAAAATTTTCTTTTTTAAATTTTGTTAACATTTTAAAAAAAAATTTATTTTATGATTGTAAAAATTTTGACAGCGTAGAGAAGAGTCTTAAGAGTAATGAAAAAATCTAAAATATACTCGTACATTGGCTGTCTATTTCTTATCAACGGCCACTTGATCCAAAACTAAAATTCAGTGTAAAACCAAAATTATAAATTCTTAAAATTATTTTCACGTCATCGTAAATTATAGTTCGTGATATTTTCGTTGACAATACATAATCAAATCCTGGCGATAACTGTACTCTTTTGTAGTAGCCCACCACTTCGGCAATTGTTATTGATTCTGCTTTATTTTAATTTAAATTACATGATAGTTTAGTTCTAACAGATATTACAAAATTTCTTATATAATTTGGAATTTGCAATATTTTCCACATTACGTTATTTTATGTTATAATTTGGATTATGCATAGGTATTAATGCATACGTCATGGAATGACACAATTTATGGACGGAATTCATTTTCTTTTTTAAATTTTGAGAACCAACAACGTAACAACCTACATATTTTCCAATAGTTTTAAGTACATATTCACAAACATTTCTATTTTCTTAATATAATGACCTATTCTAATTATTCGCTACTGCATACATATTTTCATAATTTTGTGGTTTTAGTTAGAATATGTAAGTGTACGATAATATAGAAATTTATATTAAAATCAATACAGAGTGAAACTAACTTATTTTGTGGGGAAGGATTTTCTTTTTATTTGCAGTACATTATGAACGCAATTAAATGGGAATGCTTGACAGAATATTTTCTATAAATTTTTGATCGACATTCCCCCTATTTATGAAAATTTTAAATTTCAATTATATATTGTAAGAATTTTTTTATATACAGGGTGATTCAGAAAGGTATACAACAATATATACCATTGGTTAGAGGATCAAAAATCAGTAATTTTTTTGTTATCAACTAGGTGCTATATCTCAAGGGCTTCCAAATTACAGGCATTTCAATTAATTTTCACGAAATTTCTACTTCTCCAAGTTTTTTTGCTTATAACTTGCATTCCGAAAAAGATAGGGGCTTCAAACAAACAGGTTCTGAAGGGCTGAAAATCAACATTTTACGTGATTTTGAATTTTATTTACTTTCGGAAAACCAAACATTTAAACTTTAGGAACTGTATTATTTTATATAAAATATACTATAATACTGTTCTTAGCCTAACTAACAGCATTTCTTCAAAATATATGTACTATGCTTACTATTTAATATGCGTAGTATGTTTGAAACAAAGTTTGAAAGTGGTTAGATCAAACAAAAGTTCATGACGAAACTAAAGTGTAATATGGATTAGCTTTTAATTCCTCTTCTCAACTCTATTGTACAAATTTTGTGTCTTCAAATAATTTGTTCTCATTTGCTGTAAATATTTCTTTTAGGACAAGTAGAATGTATGAATGAAACTTTTATAATTTCATCGCCATAAGAGAAAACTGCCACTCAACCACCTCTGCTTTCATATTTTAAAAAACACAAAAAAACAAAAAACAGAAAATGCGAATTTTATTAATAAAAAACTTTTTCGCCTATTATTTGATTTATAAGAGAAAACATAAAAAAGTACAAACAGAAAAGCGCAGATGAAAAAAGATGAGAAAAAATCTATAAATTTTAATAAATTGAGGTTATAAGGAAGTTCTTTATAAGAAAAAAGATCTACATACATTCGCATGCATACAGTTTATCTATGAGTGTACTTCTGTGTAAGTATGAAATTTGGAAAATTCTTCGTGGGATAGATTTACTTTTACTTGTCTTTTTTCGTCTTATCTTATTTTGGCAGGTGTAATATAAAAAAACAAAAAAATAAAAATAAAAAATTTCGTTCTTTTTTTTAATAACATCGAAATTATAACACTTAGCGTACGCTAACACATGTGTATATGACGAATTTAAAATAGCTACTCTTATGCCCTTTGATGTGTCCGACCGAATCATCGAAATTAAATTTTATATAAAATTTTATTAGTTTTTATGTTTTTTATTTTAAAAAATTAGGGCAACTTTGACGTCATAGTGTTAAAAATATTTTCATACTAATAGAAAATATTTTTAATTTTTCATTTTCTTTCACCTAAATTTTTTTTTTTCATTTTTGTTTAATTATAAGATGCAATTTTGTTTTATTAAGATTAATTAACATTGTGAGTTTATGAAATATTCAAAATTTTAAAAAGATGTTACTGTACGCTATGTGTGGGCAATTAAGCGTTGAAATACTTTAATTATTGATTTAGTGTAAGGAGGACACAGGTTAGAAGAATATAAATAGAAAAATGATGTATGATCTGGCGAAGAACAAACTTGCATTAGTACGTCCTATAGGTTGCCTGTATAATGCTGGGTGAATGTGGTGTTTTAAAATAAGCTTTTTTAAATTTTAAAATGCTGACAATTTTTAGAAAACCATAAGTTGCCTTCTTTCAAAATTTTTTAAATTTTTTATATTAAGATTTTAGAAAAGTTGATTTCTATATTCTACGATAATAGAATTATTAATTAATTTCTAATCTAAAGGAAAACAATTAGAGGAAGATTCTTGATTTAAAAAGATTATTATTGGAATTTTAGGTTTGATAATTACGAGTATTTTAAATTTAAAAACCACAAAAATTTTTTAAATTCTGCAAAGGTAAGAAAGTAGTTATTAGCATTTTCCACCACGACCTAGTATGGTGGAACTATAGAAAAACAAAATGGCTCGCCACTTTCTTCTAGATGGTAACTTGAAGAAGTCTGAAATTAGCAGTTGTTAGATACTAAGAAATGTTTTATTTCGTTGGAACAAATTTTCTTTTCATCTTTATATGTATTTCCGAAATTGCAAATTTTCAGAATTCTAGGGGGTAATGATATTTCATCAAAAAATGTAATTATTTATCTTAATTCACGTTAATAACCTCTTTTCGGCCATTTCGTTAACACCTCTTTTAATTTTCCTTGTCTCATCCTAAATGTATGCAATATTTTGAAATGTTATGGCATGTGAATAAAAGCTATTTGAAAAACGTACATAGTAAACTAGTTTTAAAAACAGTATTTCCACCTTTTCAGAGGAAAATTTATACTCCTTCCTTATAAATCAGGTTAATTAAAAATTTTCTTTATGTAATATTCAACGAAATAATAAGGCTCCATTGATTAATTAAAAAAGAAAATTATTATGAAGATATGGAAAATACTTCATTGCCATGGTCGAAATTTTTCAATAGTTGAAGAAACATTTGAATAAAATTTTGATCCCTTATGTATCAAAAAGTCAATTTATAATTTTTGTCAAGTTCAAATGTATAAGACTTTTACATCTTATTGTAATCAATAATAATAAATTTTTTTTTTCAAATTCAAACTTATGTCTCTAAATATTTTGTTGCTGTAAGGTATAGAAATGCACTAATTCACCAGTTCATTGCCAATATTTATTATGTTCCCAATTCTACTCCAAGAGTACCAAATTTAATGCTCTGCTTGAAAAATTCAATTAAAAGTTTTTAAGCACTCATAAGCCTAAAAAATCGGATATGGTTAGGCATATGTCTTATAAATGAAAAGCACATTGTCTGCCTAAAACTTATTGATTCTTTTACTTTTGATTTTTATATACACTCATACATGAGCATTATTAGTACTATGTATTTTTTAAAAATATTTTAAATAATTTTCTGCCTTTGTTTTTGCAAATTTTCTATTTCGTTTAATAATGAAAAACTCAACTTTTATGTGTTCAAGGTTTTATGTCATTTCTAAAAGTTTACAATATTTAGTTTCACAACATTATGAAAATTGTTAAAAAAATCTTAGGACTTTTACAACACAATTCTTACAAAAAGTTCATACCACAGATTTTTTTAAATTGTCAATAAAAATTATTCCGCAGACTGAGAATTTTCTCTGGTATTAGTCACAATCTTAGCGCTAAGGAAGTTCCACTTTTAATTCTATTATTTTTATGAGTACAATATTAATAAATTTATCATTTCGGACAGTTAATTTAAAATTGTAACCAAAAATACGGTCATTGTAAATTGCGCCCATGTGAAAATTAAATAACCAAAAAAAAAGTATTTTTAATGCTTTTAATAAAAGTCTTTAAAAAAATTTTAATCAACAACATAAATATCCATTAAAATGTCAATTTATTTTTAAGATAAAAATTATATTTTCCTTTAATAGTATTTCATACATTGATGGGTCGTCGACTGCGCATACGAGTAAATCTTTAATGATTTATTTGGAAAAAAAATTTCTTTTCGGAAATTTCGGAAAAAGTGAAAATTTTTTTCCCAAAAAAAAAAAATCATTATTATAGCCTAGGTGTTTAATGAATTGCCATATATTTATTATGTATGTAGGATTGAGATAAATTTTACCAAGTAAATTGGACGCACACACACAAATGTTACATTCTGTAAAATTGTGTATGTAAAAATGCATTGCAAAGTATAAGTGGAAATTTACAATCGTAAAATTTATTTGAACAAAAAAAAAAAAAGAGACAGAAAATTTTTATTTTCCTTTTCATATGTACACAAATAAACTACATTTTACCAATGTTGAAATTTTAATATTAAAAACATTTTTAATTACTTTTTAACAAGTATTTCAAGTATTTTATTTAAACAAAAAATTTATTACTTTCAATAAATATTAAGCATTTTATTTAAGCTTTTATTTTAATTATCATAAATTTAATCTTAAATCCTTAATAAATCAGTATATACATTAAATGTAATTGTAGCCAATAAATATTATTGTGATACAGAGTGTTCACGACTTAAAAATGTTTTCACTAGAATGCGACTAAATTCTCATAATATTTCTTACCACAAATTTTCTGTAGCACAATTTAATTAAAACTTTAAGCAAAAAAATTTATAGTGGGCTAATCGGATGATAGCACTTTTAAAAGCACTGGCCTAATCTAACATGCAGTCAAACACGTTTAATATCAAGCCTGTTTAATATCACAATTCGGTTAAATTCGTTAAAAAAATTTCCATATACTTTTACCAACTCAAGTAATGTAAATTTATGGGAGCATCGTTCAATTTCGGAACTTGCTTAAAATCACAAATTTTTGGATATTTTTCTATGTGATATTAAGGGGGTTCGACTGAATTTATTTTCATTTATTCAATGGATCGAATTTATTGCAAATTTCAGGAATAAAATAAGAAAAATGTTGCAAAATTTGGCGAAAATGTTTTTAAAATCTTAAAAATAATTACGTTTTGTTGGAAAAAAACAGTTGTTAACTTGCTTATAGGAATACAATTGGAGAAGAAATGAGTGAAAATTTCGAGCTATCAAACAAATTTATTCGATATTTTGTAGATCACATATTTTAAATTGTAAAATATTAGGCAGCTTATTTAATAAGTAAATACATAAATCGCGTATTAGGGCATTAAAAATGCTGTAAGTCAATTGGTCGATCAATTACAATTATTTGAAATTTTAAGACTTCAAAAATATATGCTGTTATTTTATATACCATAAAATTATGTACTTATCAATTGTAATTCAAATTGTTTACAATTTCAATTACAAATTTTATTATCAATTGAATTTTGTGAGATTTTCTTAATTGTTACACTCTGTAAAAGGTAATAGCTTTTGATATTCTTAATACAACACACAATTAAATATTTTACATTTTTTTTTTTCTCTTACATTTTTCTCAACATTTTTAATTTTCTTAAATGATATCAATAACATCTCTGATCTCTGTTAAATATCTAGTTAATTTACTTCAATAAAATAAATATTAGGTCATTTCCTTATTTAAACTAAAATAATATTTATAAAATACCTAAACATGTTCAATTAGTGCAACAAAGTTTTTCAATGAAAATCTAGGGTACTCACTTATACTACATATACATAATCTTATGATAATAAATTTAATGTGAGAGAATGATTGTTTCCATTTTAACATTATTACTTTTTAATAACTTAATTGCTTGTTTCAATCTTCATTTTGTATTCAATATAAAATAATACAGTAGTATGTAAGTAGCTATAGAGGTTTGTATTGTACATATGTACTCATTTAATGTAATAGTACAAAGTACTGATCCAATCTCTTAACATAATAATAATAGTTCTCATTTTTCCCGCTTGTATAGTAATCTAAGTAATTATTGCACACCGTCAAATGAAATTACTTGCTAAATGGATATAAATATGTATATATAAAATTTTTGACATCTGCTAAGAATTTTAAAAAGAAAATTAAAAGTACATTTTAAATTAGAGAAAAAAAAATGTCGCTGTTGTAATTGCCTTAAATTTAGAAATAACTTATGAACAAAATATTTGCTTTAGGGTTATTAATATTTAGTGAAATATGAGTAATATTTACGTCTCAGGTTTCTCACAGCATTGTAACCTATCATTACTACAGTTAGCTATGTCCGAATCGCTTGAAAACAATAATTTGGAGTTGCCTTTTATAATTTCAAAATTAATACTGATAAATTTTTACAAAATTTATTTACACGTATTTTTATTAACCTGTCGTAAAGCGGACTAATTTTTAATATTACATATGTCTTAATTAGGTATATATGTTGCTAAACATTATATTATAATACGAAAATCCAGAATTAAATTGGATCTGAGTGAAAAATCGACTTAAACTACGCAGTTTTGAATATTAGTGTAAATGAGGAAAATATTATTAATGGAGAAATTGCAAAAGCTTTAATATGATAATGTCTTAATCTAATTTGATCTGGAACTATGGTTGTTTTAGAGAAGCAATAGTATTTTATCTAGAATGTTATGATATTTATATTGAGAATTCAGCATCATTATTATCACTTCGAAAATACATTTTTGATTGTCATCTATACATATATTGAAATGAGAGAGGTTTGTTTTCAATAAGTCTCAGAATAATTAATTCTCAATTTACTCTTTCTCACCACAAAAACCTGCAAAATTTGATTTTTATATATAACTAGATAGAGAGTATTAGAGTATGAAAGAGAGACTCTCTCTATTTATACGTATGTAGAAATTACTTATAAGAAATTATTGTTCCCACGTTTACTAATATAAAAACTCATATAGAAGATTTCTTATTATTCAGTTAAAATAATTTATTATTAAGATAAATTTATTTCTAAATAACTATTTAGAATTGAATTAAAAATAATTTTAATTTCGAAATATGTAAAAAAAATGACGATATTTATACAAAAATGCGTATTTTTTTAAACAATTTCATAAGTGACCCGATTTTAAGGCAGCATTTTAATTAAGCATTTTTTTGTCTGATGTTATATTAAACGCCTATTTTAGTTTAATGCACTTATATGCATCAATCGCCTACGCGCACAATATCAATACCTTTTAAATTGGTTTACTATAGATAATTGCTTTACAATAAAAGTATAAGATAATTGGGACCTACATTTTTTTAATAAAAATATTTGTTTGAACTTGCATTTAATTAATTGCTGTGGATTAAGTTTAGCTTTTAAAATTTGATAGTATTTTAGTAAATGAAAAATTCAATAAGTTGACATGCTACTCGTATTGTATACTAATTTTTTAGTAAATGGTGGCAAAGTATAAAATTCCTGTAACATCCCTGTCAAAGTCCCTGTAAAATTTTTTTGTATCGAAAAGACGGAAAACAATATGTGAAACGCGAAAGCCATAAAAATTTTGCAGAAAATTTAGAACAATTTAATCACTTCTGAAAATTTTTAATCTGCCAATGCCGGAATTGATTTTAGCTTCTTTGCTTTCAAATGTAGTAGTTTTATTTTTAAAAAATGGGATTTTATTTGAGAAATGGGACTTTGAATTATTAACTCACCGAGAAAAGTATAAATACTATGAAAGCCGGATAAATGCTATTTCGAAAAACCTGGTTAAACTATGAGAAAACTTTCCATCCTTTCCGATTCAGTCCCTTGTTTCTGACAGGTTGTACTGTATACGAAATGAAGTATGTTTTTCCAGCGCATTTTGTACCACCAGCACATATTTTCTAAATTATTTCATGCTCGATTTCAAATTCAAATTCCTAATTCAACTTTATTCAACCATTTTTATTTTCAAATCAAATTATATGCTTGTAGGACAGGTAAAAATTAACATAATTTCTTTCAACTACTGGTGAAAGTGATCTTGATACAGATGGTACGTATTTGCTCGCCTTTGAAGATTTGCGGAAAGATAAATAAAAATATTTTAGTCAAAAAAAATAAGCTGTCAGCTATGTTCACATAATTTGTTTTTTTTTTTCTGACCACAAAAAAATTGCCATCTTTGATAACATCTTCGCACTTTACATTTTTGCTTTTTTCAAGAATGAAACTGGTATTTTTTTCATATTAAAAAAAATTTTCTCACATTTATGTATCACATTGCGATACATAAAAAAATATTAATAAAATACATCGCACTCTTGCATCGTCCTCTTATATAGAGAACACCTAATATTCGTTTTCGAAATCCAATTAAAACATTTAAATTGTGTTGAATTAAGGCGTACATATTATACGATATTTACTGCGCGTATACGTTCTCATCTTTATACGTAATATATCTTTTCTAAATTGATATATAAAAACACTAATTGAAATTGAATTCATATATCGTGGAAACTCTTTCTCTTTTAATTGAGTTACGAATGACTCACTTAAAGTAAATTGCATAGATGTACACTTCTCTAGTAAAAATGATAAATCTTGTAAAAAAAAAAATGAAAATGCTATTAGCACTAGCACAATAAGAAAAGCAAAATGTAAAATTAATTTCATTATACAAAAAAAGTAAATAAATTTTATTGAAATGAATATTCAACGTATTTACAGTCTGGAAAGGAAAAACAAAATGGAAAAATCGTATAGAATATGGTAAAATCATTCGCATCTTTATTCCAATATTTTGCAATATATGATTTACAGTGACGAACAAAATTTTAGAATTGCCAAAGAAGAATTTTTTAACAATAATTATTAAATAATTGTTGTGAGAAGTCAATATAATTTTATGAGACTACGAGTAGTATGTGAATTTCAAAATTTAATATTGTTGTAAAAATCAAAATTTTGAACAATAAGCATTAAAATTTCGGATCAAAACTTAAAATCAAAACATATTATGTATAATGCAGGAAAAATCTGGTGTCTTGTTTTTCAATACGCTGTAGCTCGAAAATAATTAAAGTTGATCAAAGAATTATCCCTGAAATTATTTGTCAACTTATGTCAAAAACCTTGTATAAGCTATATAAATTAAATCAAAGAGAAATTATTGCATGTTTGACTGAAAATACTGATTTTTCTTGGAAACCTTCCAATTTGTAATCGAATTATTTCGGAAACGGGAATCGCACAAAAAAATTATTAAGAGGTAATTTGAAGACCTACTCCAAATCTGTGGGTTAACTAGAATTCTGTGGGTTAAATATTATTTGGAGCCCTTTCCCTCGTCTCTGAGGGTGATTAATATCATCATCTTCTAGTTATATCAGTAATTTTCTTCAATTTTAGTGTTAAAAATTTGCAACTCGTGCATTAAATTGCAAGCTATGAATAAATTTCACTCTATTGTAGTAAATATTTTATAATATTCGGAATTGCCTTTACAAATTGCATTTATTTTAAATTAAATGCATGTTTTGAAATCTATATTTTTCAATACTCAATGATTTTTTTTTATAAATTTCATAATTCAATAATTTTAATATAATTATTCTACGTATTTTTTCCCATCACTGTAACAGATTTGACTTAATCTGTTACAGAAACCACACCAAACTAAAAAAAAATTCAATCGTCATCGTAAAACTTATATTTATTTTTATTTGCATAACTGATTCCATTAAGTAAACTGGAATATAGAGTTAAAAGTATTGAAAAAAAAAAGAAATATTGAAGCGGTATAGAGAAGCATAGAAAGAAGGAAAAGCAAACCACTTAACTCTTTGAAGTGAAATGAAAATTACACACCCTTTTTTTCATATTTTAAAAATTTTTTTTTCCTAAAGAATTTTCCACACGATTTTCGTTTTGTAGGTTTTGAGTTCTTGCTTTTTTTTTTGGTTTTTGTTACACTTTTTAGAATTATTTCAATTCGAAATGATTGTGTTAGAAATAGCAATTTCTGGTTTAACTTGTTGAATACCAAACATTTGATTGTCAAATTAAGTTAAAATGCTATCTGCTTTGGTTTTATAAAAATTTAATAATCATGATAATATGTTAAGAGTTTTTTTTTAAGATTGAATTAAATTTTTATTTGAAATATTTTATTAAATTTATTACTTTTAGATTGTGCAATATAAATTGTTGTATCTGACCCTTTTCCATGCCACAATGAATGAATTTTGAGTGTTGAGAATGAAAAAGAAATGTTTTAAAGGACGGAGATGAATTTTTGTAGCATTTTGAGCGTTCTGTAAAGTTTCTATGATATGCAGTAATGAGTTACTTTATTATGAATTGTAGTTAAGGCCATATGAACTCAAGGGGTATGAATTTAAGGACAATTTCAGCAAACTAGTGTAGCAAACTAATCAATATGCTACAAAATTCAATGTCTAAGCGAAATAGTATTTAGAATTAACAAGTTAAAAGAATTTTGCCAAAATTTTGGAAATATATTCAAAATTTTCAGAGGAAAGAGATAATGCAAAGGAGATTTTCATATTATCATAAACTTTTTCCAAATTTCTATGACACTGTAAAATTATTTCTACTGCCATGACTCAATTTGTCATAATTTATGTCACTCATTCAAGTTTTAACTTTCATTTCAATTAAGTGATGGCTGCAAGCGTGTGTATTCAATTTGCTTTTGATTATGAATAAAAATATTAGACTATAATAGAAGTACTCACCTATGATCCTTTCAATGGATTCCAATTGCAACTTTTTTCAAATTATTCAATTGAATCTTGTTGCATTGCCATTCAATTTATAATTGATTGATCCAATGGTTTTGCATATTTGCTACACCGTTACTATTATATTGAAGACATCAAGTAAAAGATGTTTAATGGCATTGCGAACAAATCGAAGAAAGATAGAGAAAAAATCATTATTGCATCATGTTAAAAAAAAGCGGTTATAATCGATATGGTGGTTTTGTAGTCAATTTTTTTTTTTCTTAAATAAATTGCAAATAGAATTCTGCAATTCACATTATGTATGAATGTATATACGAATATGTGTGTTGCTTTAACTAACGGCTAAAAGATAAAGAGTAATAAGAAAAAATAATAACAAAGTACGAAAAGGTTAAAATTGCATAAAAATCAAATTGCATATATGCCCGTTTTATTACAAGAAAATTGCATACCATATTGTGGCACCAAAGTTAGCAAAGGTGATTTTATTTAGAAAAACTTGTTTAGTTGTTGATTTTTTTAATTCGCTTTTAATGATTTTCAAAAACGAAAAATAAAAAATTTTAAGCAAAAGATTATGGTAGTTAAAAAATAAAAATGTTAGTAAGTATGTTAGTAGTGCCATTAAAGCGAAATTATTTCATGCTAACGATTTGGGTTTTTGATTTTCTGTTTTTTTTTTGTTTTACTTTCAATTGTAACGTGATTTGGAATTTTTTTTCATACATACCTACATTTTCTAACTATGCAAGTAATTTAACAAGTTTTCCTTCTCACATTTTCATCGAATACAGTATGATCCTTTATTAATTAGGACCAAATTGAAAACTTTTATGACTGATATTCTAAGAATCGTAATACAATTTGTGTGAAAAATAACCAATTTTGTTGAAAAATAATAATTTGTTCAAATAAATTCGGAAACGAAAAGTTTTTTTCATTGTAATAAATTTCCTAATGGCACTTAGTATCAGCGACAGGCAATGGAATTTGAATGTCATCATTTAAATGTCAAATGAGTAGATACATTAAGCAAAGTGCTAATCAAGTAGTGTTATGTGAATTGAAACCCAGCAAGAATTTCGGTATGAAAATTCAAAATTTGATTGTGTTTATCGCATATTTTCCATTTACAGCATTTGGAGTTTTAATCACTTTTCTTTAATAATCGGGTTTTAGGCTTAGGTTGACGCGGCTATCCAGGAAACACTTAGGTCAAGTAGGCGCGTTGCACATACCGTTGGGATTTTCACATCACCACCCGTGACGTGAACCAGTCCGAGTCCTTCAGAAATTGTGAGGGTTTTAATCACATTTATATTCACCAAACTACTTTGCATTTTCAGAGAAGGAAAATTTTTCAAACTAATTTAAAACCCTTGGACTAATTTATTCAATTTTCCCTCTCTAGGTTTGCATTATTCTCAATTCTTATTTCTGTATCTATGTCTAAATCAAGTATATATTCCACTGTATATACAATATATTGCAATATTACGTATGCGAATATAATTTTATGCAGAAAATTTGATTTTTCATCATTATTGCAATATTTATTATAGATATATGAAATAATTTTTTTGATGTATAACAAATTTTTCAATATAGACTATGATGGATTTGATTTCAAACTGTGATTCTTATGAAATATGCAATTATTTCAATTTGTTATGAAATTTTATTTGATAATAATTGAATCGATTATCAAAATTATTATTAAAATGTTACTGCTATTAAAAAAGTTGGTAATATTGTAACGACTGTAAAACGTCTCCATACGAAATATTGTAAAGAATTTTTGTTGGTGCAGGCATTTAATTGCATATGTGGTTTGCTGGAAAAATTACAAAGTGTTATACGTGTTTACAATTTATAATTTTGCAAATTTTTAATAGAACTAGTTTAACAAAAATATTTTTAATAATACATTGTAATTATTTTATTATCCGGTTAATTTTGGTTTAATAAAATTTTATTGGATATGGTTTAGTAACTTGTTAGCAAAATTGTATTAAATGTGTTTTAATTATTAAGCATAATATATTTGGTTTTGCAATCATAATTTAAAATTTTTTATAATTTATTATTTAAGGCGCTCAGCGCATTAGTGACCCACTTGGTAAAATGATATTTCGAGTAAATTTGCAATTGAAATATTTAAATATTTAATTCTTATAAAAATTTTTAAAAACAAAAACGAAATTATGTCAAAATAGATTGAAAAGAGGAGTCAACTAAGTATTTTGAAAATATAGAACAGATTCTTTAGGTCGTTACAGCTTTGTTGTATATAATAGCTGTTGAGCGTTGACCGCCTCATTTGTTACTTGTTATTATTCAAATTAATTTTTGTATTACGAACAATAATTTCACTACATAATTGTGGTGGTTTCCGATTCCAAATATTGAAATTCATCAGAAGAAAATTTTTTTTACATAACTAAATCTAGTTGGATATGCCAATATAGCTGTTGCATCCGTCAACATAATTGATTTAGTTTTTAGGATTGTTTTTGACATCTGAGAAATTTGTTCTTTTTAAACCAATATGTTGAATTAACATTCGTAAATTTTTAACTGGCATAAGAAGCAATAGAATTTTATGATCCTCATCTATTTTAAGAAATCTTATACTATAATTATTTTTAATTAAATAAATAATCGATCAATTATACTATGAGTAAATAATTGAAAACATTAACCCACGAATAGTGACACACGGACAATGGAACACGAACACTGGAACACGAACAGTGGAAAACGAACAGTGGCACACGAACAGTGGCACACGAACAGATAAGAAAAATTATTATGTTTGGACTCATGTGCATCTCTTGTGAAAATTTATTTGTTATGTTCATCCTTAAGAGCCAAGCAAATATGTATTCTTATTCTGCTCCTACGTTATATTGAAAATTCATTCTATAATTGCTACATTTGTAACTTTAAAAAACAAATAATCCCATTTTTTGTGTATGACACTAAAAAAAGTTTTTCTTTTAAGAAAACTTTTTTTTTTATCTATGAATTTTCACTATTTTTTCTTTTCCCTTGTTTTGTTTTTTTTGTTTTTGAAATTTAAATTGCAAAACTATTAAGTTATTACGACACATTACAACATGAAAAAGTAATTTTACAGTATTTTAAAAGTTCTTAAAATTTTTAAAGTATTTAAAGCAAAAAACAAAGTTTTTAAAGTTTGAAAATTACTTTAAATTTAACAATTTAATCATTGATAGTTTTTTGTTTGAAATTTTAGCATACAATTTTCTCGATCTCTTTATCACATTTAACCGATATTTTGTAAATATGTTTACTCTATAATAGTTATACTTAAAATTTATTCTAGAATACCTTCATGTAGTACATATATATATATATGTAATGCATATATGTAGGTATTGTGTTTATACTTGTACTTATGGTTGGAATTTTTTATACAATTGTTATTCAAAATGCGTTCATAAAAATTTTTCAAATTTATTTTTTTATTTTTTTTTCATTTTAAAAAATGCTGTGGAATTTATAATTAAATTGTGGAGAGGTACGAATTTGCATTTTTTGAAATATAATCTAGTAATATTCAGAATTTTTCTTTTAAAGAGGAATTTTAAATATAATATGAAAATGCGAAAATTGTTTTTATAAAAATGAAACAAAAAATAGGGTAATTAAAATTTTCACATATTTAATCAATAAATTTAGTTTCTTTTCCATTATATTAAAAATTGACATCTTTACCCAAAATTCTTTAATAAAAGTGAATCCCCCAAAAGTATGCAATTTTTTCTATAAAATTTATCATTGGTTTTTTTTTTAATTTCAAATATTTGAGTATCCTTAGACTTATGCAAATTATTTAAAATCTTAAATTAAAAATTTATGGATGGAATTTGAATATAATTGAACAAACCAATTTATATATTACAACATATTTGAAAATAGTTTGAATTATTTTTAAATAATTTAAGGAAATTTATGAAATTAAGTTATAAAATCTGATTTCTTGAATCAAATCTGATACCAGATTTCAAAATTTTGAGAGCAGATTTAAAATTTATAAAAAAATTTTAAATCTGGCACAATCAGCAAAATATTGCCAATAATGAATGATTGAAAAAATTCAAAGGGCTTACAATTTTCATTACAGAACAGAGTCTCTTTTAAGTGAAGAAAGCCATTACTGTTCTTGTTAATTTGCTCAATTCCATGACAATTGTCATAGAGAATTTAAAGGAAAATTGCAATAATTGTTATTTATGTTTGCTTACTGAAGTTCGCCCATATTATTGCATAAAAATTGACATTGAAATCCCTGTTGTTAATTACTAAAAATTTTAATGTTATGCCTGTGTAAAATTTTTGTTTAAATAGCCAACGTCATACTAATAATTTCCAATATCAATTAAAAAAACAATTAATTTAATAAAAATTACAATATTTTAGTATTAGAACTGATCATATTCTCTCCTACACAATCAAATATCAAATAATTCAATAGATTTATTTTAAGTGTTTAGAAATAAAAAATTTTCCAATTTCACCTGAGATTTCATTATTATTATCCAGACAATTTAATTGCATTTATATTAAATTTGTTTACATTACCGTATTTTTATTGTTATTATTAATGTACATATATTTTGAACTATCTACATCCAAAAATATTAGAATATAAAAGTAAATATTCAAAAAATTTTAATTATAATAATTATTCCTACCAAAATATTATTGAAATATTACAATGCGATATTTACAAAAAAAAAAGTTAATAAAAGTTTTTAATAATTTTCGTGTTGTTTTGAAAGTGCATACAAATTGTGTTGGAATTTATTGCATGCAGATTTTAATCTGCATGCAATAATAATATTGTATGTATTGTTAATTTGATCGCATAAGTTGAGATGTTCAAAATAATATACGGAATATACACACTATATAATTACTTGGTGGAGTTCTGTTGCACAACATCAAGTTTTCTGTTATCAAAAAAAGAGGGAAGCATATTGTTATTTAAATTTTATTTCATAGCTCCTAAACTAATGCAATACTTTGAAAATCAGGTTAGCAATTTTTCTTAAATTTATATATATTGTATGTACCTATATAGAGTATGTAGAGTATACTTTTGATTATTGAATTTCGATAGAGAATCAAATTCTCTATTTATAAGAATGACTGCGGCAAAAACTTTTTAATACTTAATTTTTATACGAAATACATATTTGATGTTATGGAATCGATGTCAATTTTTTTTTGAAACAATTTCACAGAAAATTAATTAGCACCAAAAATTAAATTAAACAATATTCTGAACCTACGATGTAAAATTTTTTAATATATTCGTCAATATACTAATACTTATTATACATCTCTCCCAATATTTCCGTTTCAAAAAGTTTTACGCACGGCGGATAACAAAATGATAACAAGTAACACTGAGTAGGAGAGCGTTAAACTGTGTGAAGGTTCAGAGAATATGAAACTGTAAGAGAGCAATAGAAAGTAGTAACTACAAAAGCAAAAGCGGAAAGTTTAAAATTTACTATCGCCTCGATTTAAATTTGGTTGGTTGTGGACGTGGCAGGTGCAACAAGTTTATCTAAATCTCCAAAGTTAATTTTTAGATAATAGTCTGGCCCGCTCAGACCCGGACACTCTTAGAGATAGGGAAAAATAGTCCACTTCTTGTTTATTTTCCGGTAGCTGCTACACGTTGCGTTGAAGGGCAATAACAGGCTTGCTGAATGCTCCCCCAACGGCAATGTGCTGTGTAAGCTGCCGTCAGGCAGGCAATTTCCCTCGATTTGAATTTAATTACTGAAATTTAATAATATTTTATAACACCATCATATTTTAAATTTAATTAAATTTAATAAAAAATATTGGAATATCCCCTATAATTTTCAACAAAAATTTTTAAATTAAAAATATTATTTACCATAAATTATTATAGTGCTGGTCATGTATAATTACAATAATATTTTGAAATTATCAGATTGACCTCAATATACATACATACATATATGTATATAGAAAAAAAAGAAGAAAAACAATTCAATGTGGTTTAGCACAGATGTCGATCTAGAGTGCGTATTACCAAAATAATTATTTAATTTTCATCAATAATGGTTATTTTTATTTAATTTAGTGTTTTTTGTTTTTATAATTTCTTTTATTTTTTCACTTTATTTATTTTCATTTGAAACTAATTTTAATATTTATTGTGTTTAAAAATAAATTTACAATTAAATTGATTAAATTTTTATAGTGATTTTTTGGTTTATTTTTTTTCTTAGTTTTTTATTGTATAAACCCAAAATAAAACAAAAATAATTATATTATCAATAAAATATTAATTTAAACAATGCCAGCTGGAGAATTTTAAAATATTTAAAAATTTTTAAAATATTTTTTTTCTCGATAAAAATTAAATTGAAAAGAGAGAAAGAGAGGGAGAGAAAATATTGAAGTTAACCTTGACAACTTGCGGTTATCAAAAAATAATTTAATGAATTTATTTAATGAACTTTTTACGTTATTTTTTGACAATTTTATATTTATATAGTAAAAATTCATCAACTAAGGATATTGTAGAATAAATTTTGGATTTATTTTGGTCAGCACAAATCAGTTACTTAATCTTTGAAAACCCAACATACCCGGGTAAGCATGAGCATAACTTAAGAAAATATATTTTGTAAAAATATTATATTTCAATATTTGTTTCAACGAGATTTCGCTCAAAAATAAATTAAATTGAAAATTTTCTCACAAAAATTATAATATATTAAATTTTTCTGTATAGCATCCTGTAGCAGTAACGAAACTTTAACTGAATGCTGACTGTAAAAAGGCTTCTAGTACTCGTATGTTGAAATGCACATTTTATTTGCTCAATAACTCAAATTTTCCTAATAGGATCCAGTAAATATATTAACAAATCTCCATACCATAATTCTGCTACAAAAAAAATAATTTTAGAATAATTCTTCCGCTCGAAAGCAGACCAAGACGCTTCCTGCTAGCTACATTTCAAAAATTCACGAATATGATGTAAATAGTCTAGATTTATTAGCTAACTCTTTAAAGAAGAGTTAATTTTTACTTAAATAATTATTTTTTAATTAAAATTGATTTTTTGACGATTTGCTTCCAATCAATTTTTCATGTCCAATTCAATATAAAATATATGAAGTGCATGCTGCTTACCTACGTATTTTGAATATATACTAAATATGTGGTATACAAATCAAATTGTTTAGAATGGACGAATGTTTTTTTCTTTAACCTCTAAAACATATTAAAATTATTGTTAATATTAAAAAATATACCAAAGTAAACGTGTGTTAAAAGAATAGAATGGTTAAAAGAGTACATTCAAGGGACTTGGAGATTAAATACAAGATTACAAATTTTTGATCAAAATAATTGAGAAATTAACTCTTAGAAATAAGATTTTTAGTCATTAACCCTAATATTAACATAGAAAAGATGGATTTTCAGAATATCATCACCTGCAGATTTAATTAAATTTCATTTAACGGATGTTAAAATAATTGAGAGTCGAAATTCTAAAACTATTCTTCAAATCAATTAATTTTTGTTATTTTGTGGTCAAAATATTTACCTATACTTATACAGAGTTTGAACAAAATTTGTATGGCGTGTGACTTTATTATTAAATTATTAAAATAGAAAACAAAATCACTTCACCCCAACACTTCACAAAATTATGTGTAAATTTATATTTAAAACATAAGTACAATAATCATGATATTTTATGTATGTACCAATATAATTATAA
Organism: Condylostylus longicornis; assembly: GCF_029603195.1. Lineage (NCBI taxonomy): Eukaryota > Metazoa > Arthropoda > Insecta > Diptera > Dolichopodidae > Condylostylus > Condylostylus longicornis. The sequence goes on along the minus strand of NW_026578013.1, from coordinate 2,734,829 downwards.
TAATATTATCAATGACGTATGTAACGCAACCGGTAATTTTCATTCGCGGACTAGGCGTGCGATATTAAGTAAATAAAAAAAAAAGAAGTGTTTAATTATAAATATTTATTTTCTATTTTTAAATCAATTTAAAATTGACCATTCCCATTTTTTGTTTTTCGTTTTTATTATTAATATTTTTGTTATTATTAATTTCGAAATATTTACCAAAAAAAAGTATATATATGTATATATATATTATACTTAGGCGTAAATATTATTATACGTTAAATACAATTAAATAAAAATTTCAAGGGCAATTTATTTAAAATAAAGCAAAATCATTAAATTCCAGCCGATTTAGACAGAGATTATTGTTAGATTTTATAAAGGAAATATCAATAATAAAGTTTAATAAGTACAGGTGTTCGAAAGAATTTTATAATTTGGTACATTCAATTTCTCATACGGTACATATGCCATACACCAAGAAGATAGAAGATCCGACTGTCGACCCTTCATCTCCAAAGTATTGTTCAAACTTTCAAATTGGAATTTGATAGCTTTAAACGGGTAAATTATATTTTAACTTCAAAGAGTTTTTCAAAGAAGTAGAATCGATTTGCTATATGGAAGGTGTATTTATATATAAGGCTCTTACGAAGGTTTCCTAAAAAAATTAAAATACCGGCGATCGGCATATCTTTAATAATAAAGCCCCAAAACTATGCAAATTTTATTCGAGGAATTTTGCTGAAAATTTTGAGAAGTTTGGATTTACAGATCAAACATTTTTCACGAATTTTGCTTAATTTGATGAAAAAATGGTTTTTGCTGTGTCGTAGTATAATGGTAAATTGTGTTTGATGGAGAAAAGGGAAGACCATGCAATTTTATCAAACTAAACCCGTGATTTTTGGTGTGGTGCTGACATATGCGTAGTCTTATAACTTTTGAAAAAAAGTTTTATTTCAGTTTAGAAAAATTAAGCTAATATCACGCTGATGTGCTGATCTCGTAGAATGTACCATTCAAAAATTTTGGTAAAGCTACCTTAGCCATTGCTGAATGACTTGTGGAAAGTAATTCCATGGAACCTTAGGTATCGAAAAAGATGTTTCGTTAAAGTAAGTAAATAAGTCCGATTAGAATGTGTTTTGAATTTTAAAATGTAGAAAAATTAATTTTAATTTAAAAACACCGATTTTCATTGTAAGATTTAAATAACTTTACTCAGCTCAAATTTTAATGTTATTTTAATTTAGTGTTCCGAAAATTTGTTGTTGTAATTAATCCAGTGTTTAAGAGACCTCTTGTTTAACATTGTTGTGTTGATATTTTTAGAATTTCAGAAAAATTTAATCAAAAGTTTTACTCAAGTTTTCTTCAAATTACTTAATTTTGTTCTTAATTACTGTTATAAGTTCAAAAATACTTTTAAAATCTAATTAAATTTTTATATTAATAATTTCCAAGTAAGTTGTTGACATCATTTTTCTTTTTAAATTATTTTTGTTGGGAACAAACAAAAAGAGAGCAGTCCTTTATTAAATTTTCTTAAAGTTTAAAACTTAATACAAGTTCTGGTATTGATTTTTTGTTTGCTCTGTTCATGTATATATTATTTACAATAAGGATTTGTTTGCAAGTATATTTACAGAAAATATTGTTTTCATTTACAAATAAATGGTTGTATGTGTACGAATATAACAAAACAAAAACTTGTTATTTATATTTAGTTTTTAAAGTTCAAAATGAAAATGGCAACACTATGAACAAAAAAATAAGCATATCCAGAACAAAAAAAAAAAACAATTGTTCACTTTATTTAGGTTAGTTACCGCGAGAAAAGGTTAACAGCTTCTATTACAACTTTTGAAAATCTCTGAGCGAAAAATAAAAAAAAAGCACATGGAATTTTTTTTAACATGCTTACATACACTTATATTCTTGAATTTTTTTATATTCGTACATTGTACGTACGTAAGCGGTATATAATATTTTATGTATATATAGAATTGCGGTATTTTATAAAATGAACGACAGAGGAAAATAAGTGAAAATAAATTTCATTATTTAAGAGAGAGAAATTTCAAGGACAGTACAAATAAAATTTTAGTTTTGTTTTCTTTTTTTTTTTTTCACAGATTCTTGAATTCTAATAAATGTCCTTGTACAAACAATATTATACCAAGGCATTTATTAATAATAAATATTATAAGCACTGTTTACAATTTTAGTTCTTTTATAGAAATATTATATACGCACACATATACATATACATTATAAGTGAAAGGATATTTTTATTTTATGTTTTAAATATTGAATAAAACTTTTATAAATAATTTATAATATTAAAAATAAAAAAAAGTTTATGTATATGGCTATTTGTTTTAATGTTTCCTGTTTATTGTTAGGATAGCAAAGAATAAAACCACATTTTAATTAATGATGAAAGAAAAAAATTTATATAGCCATAGCAGTCGGTTATGATTATATGAATGCTAATTGAGTTGGTTTTGTTTCAACTTAGAATCTTTGGAGTATGAAAAATTATTTTCGAAAATTATAGAATTCTTTAAGAATATTATTTAATTTTAATTTAAGAATTGGAATGTATATTGAGCAAACATTAAGGTTCTCAACTTTTATTAATTAAAATTTATTAAAATTGCTCAAAAATGTATGAGTAAATAATAATAGTATGAGTAAAAAACGATTTTGTTACCGTAGCTTAACTTTCATACAACACCTACATTTATGCTCAAAACAAATTCTCTCTATTATTTTATTGGTATCCAGATCAAATTCTCTTCGTTGTTTTTGTTGATATTCATGCTTCGTTTAAACAATAATTTCTTCAACAATTTACTCAATCTATTGATATTCTCAACTTAATACTGAAAATAATTTTTATTGTGTATCGTGACAGTAAATTTTGCGAGTACTTCTGATTCTCTTAATTTTAAAATCGTACAAATGCGTTATTCACGTAAAACAAAAATATTATTTCAACACTGGCAGAACATAAAATATTAGTGCTATAATATTGTGAGCAAAAATAGAATTACAATTACACAAATTCTTTAAAGTAAATTACAGAAATTGTTGATTTCATATTCATTCTCAATTTTGTTGAAATTGCTATATGCAAATAAAAATTCTATTGCCTTGATTGATGTTCATTAATCTGAAACACTAATAATTATTTCACTTATATTTATAAAATTTTGTTAATGACCTTAATTGAGAGCACCTGCTTTTTACATTATTGTGTTTACTATCTTTAAAAATTGAAAAATAAAAGGCAATTTAAAAAAACACAAAAAAATGTTAAATATGCAGTTAATATGAAACTCATTATTTATTCATTAAATTTGGAAATTCAAATTTTCTTTTGTTCTTCGGTAATTTTCTTCATATGTCATTGGATTACCTTTTTGCTAAAATTTCCTTATGAATGTCCTTGAATCGTTAAAGATAGTAATTTTAAATTTTCGTTTTGTTCTTCAATTTATTCTTATTTCATTATTCTCTTTATATAATGTATCTTTATTTACTGCTTTTCGTCCTGTTTTTGTTCCGTTTTTTCTCCGTTTTCGCCCATTTCCATTATTTAGATCAGCTATACAAAATTTTGTGCATTTTACCATTTTATATTTAAAATTCACTTTAAGTGTTTAGAAATTATAATATTTTTGTTGTTTTTCTTTCGTTTTTTTAAAAGGTCAAAATTGCAAATTCATCTAGAATTCGAAAATAAAAACAAAATAAAGTTCACGAGTTTTCCAATTTTCAGGAATTTTTTTTCTTATTTGCTCTACTTTTCGTTTTTTTTGTTTTCGTAAAACTTTGAATACTGTTTACATAAAAATTCACAACATAGGCCCCATGTTGAAAATTTAAATTTTTTGCAATTTTCATTTTTCCAATGAAAAACAAAGAAAAACAAAAAATGAACACAAATAATTATGTTAATGTACTTATACGAGTGTAGTAGCTAAAAAAAAAAAATTAAAAAAAAAGGAAAAGGTCAAAACAAGTGTTTTGTGAAAATGAAACAAAAGGGAACCGGGTGGATACTACGAAATATCACTGTTATGTTGTTATTTTGTTTATGGAAATTATAAAATTGGTAGCGGAACAAAAATATTGTGTAAACATTTATGTAAATGAATTTTCATATTTTTTTCGATTTTCCTCTTCTTTTTGCTTATTATATAGGATATTTTGGAAACAGAAGTAATAAACAGTTAAAATTATTATTTAAAAAATAAATTGTATAATATTTTTTCTTTTATATAATTTCAGAAAATTTGAATAAGGTTTTTTAATAAGTACACAACAGCTACATACAATGAAATATATACATAAATATACATATGTAGTGTCTCATTATAATTTTGCCTAATTTTGTATAATGTATTAATGTAAGCATTGGGATTTCACTCTAAAAACGAAAACTAAGAAAAGGATATTTAAGGATATTCTAATATATTATATTTCGGTTTAAGGATATTCATATTTGCGCATATATCTATATTTTTTAAATTCTCAGAGTTTAAACATGAATTATCATAAAATATTTGGTTTTACTTTCTTTGCAAAAGTTGTATAATGATAAAGGTTCATGCCATATATTATAAATTATTAATTCATAAATTATTTAAGGACTATACACAAGTTTATTTTATTTTGGGAATTCATGAAATTATTAAGCATTATTTACTTAGCTGATTATTTAAATTTGTATAATAAAATTTTTATTTATTTTTATTTGCCTTTTTATGTGCTTCAAGGTTGGTGTTTTTGTTTTTCTTTTTATAGGAATTCAGTAAAAATTTATAAAAAAAATGTTAGATTAAACCATTTGTTTGTAAAGTAGCATTTTTCCCTTAAAAAAGTGAAAATACTGCTTTTAAAATCAATCTGTTACGTTTTTTAAATTTTATTAAAAATTGCATACTTTTAGGATAAGTAAAAAAAAAACTGAAAGAGATGTTGACATAATGCTCGAATTTAAGATTTAATTACGTGAATAAAGAAAAATAATTATATTTTTTCATGGCACGGCATTTACCGTTAGTTTTCTGACTCTAAAGGAATTTAGAAAAGCTTGCCGTTTCCGAAATATAAGGTGCTAAAAATTCAAATTTTACAAATTTTGTGAAGCGAAATGGGTGGAGGGAGTGGAGATGAAAAAAACTTTTTTTCTAACAAAATTAACTATTTATTAGTGTCTGAAAGGTGGCTAGCATTTTAGACTTCTACAACTTACGGTCTAAAAGAAAAGCGGTATCAAAAATTTATAAATAAACGGATTTTAGATTACAGCAAATTTTAACCGCCATTTTGTTTTTTTAAAGTTCAAATATGGTATGCCGTGGTAGAACAAGCCAGCCACTTCTTTTCTGCTTTAATATTTAAAGAAGTGGGTATAGGTAAAAATTTTCTTCTTTGGAAATGAGTTTCTAATAAAGATCTATTCATATGTAAAATTTCAGGCTATCTTAAACGGGTGTAGAACTTAGCAAACATGTACACGGACAGACGGACTAATGGACTGACGAACGGACAGACAGAGTGAAATTCTTTCAAAATTTTGTTTAAAGAATTGTTAAAAGAGCAAGTTTTCATTAAAAATTTTTAACATAATTCTATTTAAACGTTTTTAAAAATAATAATAAAATACTTTCAAAACTATATCAGTAGTAGCTGGAGCAACCTTAAGTTTTATTTCGATTATATGATTTTGTATAATTTTGAACTATACAAAATCAAAATTGTAAATTAAAAATTTGCATGTTCGAATGCTTTTAAAGTTGAGTTGTCTCAGTATCCCAACACTTTTATGGATTTTTCAGAGGGAAGTTTTAAAGTTGTTAAAGGTTTTATTGATACAGTTGTAAATAGATTTTCCATAATGATTCTATAAAATTTATTGAGGCAAGGTCTCAGATGTCAGGAAATTTTTGGAATTCGCTAAAATATTTTTTTTTTAAATTGGTATTAAGATCGCGGAAACGAACATTGTGATACTTAAATACCAAAATTACTTTTTTCCCTCCATTTTGATAATTTTAAAATAATTTTTTTAAATATTTCAAAAAATCATTCTGTTTGTTCTCAGTTTCACATTTTCTTCGCCATAAAGAAAAATTCGAAAAAAAAAGAAGAATTAAATTAAATTTTTTAATTCAATTCTTTCCAATTTAAATTCTTAATTTGTTTCACATTGTAATTTTTGATACAATGATCCTCCTTTTTAGCGTTTTAATTTTGGGAATAAATGGGAAAACTTAATTTTTAAAAATAAAAATAGTTTCAAATTTAAAGTATTCATAAAAGTTTAAAAAACTTTTTCTTTTTTGATTCTTATTTAAAATTCCTGTATATCTTCCCCGACCTATAGAAAATAAGAGAAAAAAATATTAGAAAATTCCTGGGTTAAGAAAATTTTAAGGCAATCAAATAAAAAAAAAAAATATTTTAAATTTTACAAATTGTATTTAAAATTTTTTTTTTCTTACAAAAATATTTTCTAGCATCATTAAATTTTATTTAAGTTCCCTTTGCTTTTTCTATAAAAACTTTTAAGTTAATGCACAACAAAATGAAAGTTACACCCAAAGGATAATGATAATATTAGGAAGAAATGTAAAGGGAACTGTAGATTTTCATATTTTTCATTAAATTTTAAATATGAAAATTTTGTAAAATTTTTATTAAGCACAATTCATAATATTCATACAAAAAAATGCAAGCCCTGTTGATATTCAGCAAAAAATATATTTAACTTCAAGGAAAGATTAACGAATACAGTAGAACATTCATGGATGCACGTATAAGAGTTAACGTTTGTAATAAATGCCTTAATGAGTGAAAACTATTTAGCTATGTGCAAGTATGCAATCATAGAATTTTTACGAATGATAGCAAAATTTTAATTAAAATATTACATTAATGAAAATTGTTAGGGAAATTAACCTTTTAATATTAACAAATTCCTGAGATTCCAAAATTGATCCAAAAAAATAAAAAAAAAATATACCTACTGATCTCACTCTCTCCGTCTATCCGGCCGTGGACATGTTTACAAACGTCTACACCCTTGAAGATAGAAAGCTGAAATTTTATATGTTTATAGATCTTTCCCAGAAACTTATTTCCTTCTTCCTTTAAAGGTTTACGTTAACGGAAAATAACATGTTAATGAAAAATATAATTATTTTTCTTACTTCACTTGTCCATTTCTAACCATCCAATTCAACCAATATGTTAATGCTTCATCCCATTTTCTTTTTTTGTTCATCCTAAGTGTATGCAATAGTTTTTTATATAATTTGTCATTTACATTGAAACGAATTCAAATAATGTAGTAGATTGCTTTTACAAGCAGTATTTTCACTTTTTCAAGGGATGAGTATTTCCTTGCGATTCACTTACTTGATCAAACTTTATTATGTTTTCAAATCGAAAAAGTGCAGTTGAATGAAAAATTATATTATGAGTTAAATTGCGGTTTTCCTTAAGGATGACTATTCTTTTGCAGCGTTCTTTAATACATTGTGAGCACTGAACCCATGTTGCAATGTAAGGCTAGAAATTCAGCTGTCAAAAGTAATTAGTGTTTTTGATTATTAAGGCTCTCATTTTAATTGCAAGTGAAAAAATCTGTAATAAGTTCCTTTGGAAAAATAATGATTTTACAAATATATATTTGAATAAGAAATCCTTAAAATTTAGTCGAGTCTATAATATTTTAAACACTCATATTCAAAGGATGTCAATTTACTTTTTAAATCAAATTGAATACAGCAATCGATTTTTTTAAAAAATTGTTATGAGTCTTGACGTACACCTTTACATAATATCTTCCAATAGTCATTGCAAAAATTTCTTAATATCATAAGGTTTTCTATTTAATATTTTTACTTTAACATTAAATTTCTATTCATAATTAAAGTTAAACCACGTTAATGTCGTTCTATCGTTCTAAAAAAATATTTTTATGTTGAATAATTTAACCTATGTTAATAGTAGCAATCTTCACCTGCATAGATCGTTCTATATTAAACTTATTCAAATATATTGAAGTATAGCTAATATTAACTGTATAACCTGTAACAGTATGCTAGAATTTTTGTTACATTCATTTGTTACCACATTATTTATTCAACTAATATTTACCAATAATACAACTCACGTATTGTAAACCTTGTTTATATTAATTTAGATGAAATATACAAAATTGTGATCTGAATAAAAATATTTTTTTTTTTGATTTTGTTTATTTTCATTAGTGTAAATCTCAATGTTTCAATTTGGATTTGGTAATTTAGTAAATAATAATGACTGCGGAAATTACATTGTAATTTCATTTTGTACATGAAATTCACCATGTGTGTTATGAGTATAACACTTAAAGCATATGAAAGCTTTATAAATTTTTTTAATTACATAATTAGGTAAAACAACATGCACGAATTCAAGAACTTTTAAATATTTTGAAAATAATTGAATAACAACTCTGGAATTCATGAACAGGAAAATGCTATTATATAAAGACCTACATGTATTCACCAACACTTAATTGACAGAATCAAAAGGAAAATCATTTTAAAAATTTCAAATACACAATATAATTTCTGCTATGTTAACAAAGAATGAAAGAAAGAGAAAACGACATCACTTGTTTCTTAATTTCATTATCCTTGGCCTTTTCTTTATTCAAATATTTTTTCAGGTCGGACAACATTAATTCAAGAAATTTTCGTGCTTCCCAATTTTAGCAAAGTTTTTTATTTTTGTTTTTTAACAAGGGTATTAGATAACTTGTTTTAGGTTTTTAAGAATTTCAGTAAAATTGTATGTGTAGGTTCTTATACCATAATCTATAATAAAAAATAAGAATATTAAAATATTGTGTAGAATAAAACTGGAGGATTTATTAGAAAATATCTTTCGTATATTTTCGATAACCCACTCTATAGGTCGCAATTTTTGGTAAAACGTCATACTTGGAACGACATTGTGATGCAATCTTTATGTGAAACTTCAAGTGAAAAGTGTAATATTTCAATGGGAATTTCGAATTAAGAATAAATTGAACATTTGAATCGACTGAACAGTAATTGAATATTGAGCCGCATTCAACACACGAGAAATTGAATACCGCGGTTTAATTTTTCAAAGGCATAAAACATTTTTCAGAAATTTGTATGCTTGATTTTGCGAAAGTACAAAAAAAAAAATACCAAATAAAAAAATATGGCGGTTTCAAACCCTTTTTTTAGCTTTTTTCAAAAATTATTTGATAAAAGCTTTTATTTATTTGGGAGGGGAAGTTTTAAGCAAAAACAACTTGAACAAGTAGAAATTTAGTGAAAATTTGTTGAAATTCTTGTATCTCAGACACAGTAGGAATGAGACACCTGATTCATGATAATCCACAAATGAAAATCATGTAAAATAAAGCTCTGATTACTGAATCACTCTGTATATTACTTTATTTTGACATGGCACAAAGGAAATACCCTATGAATTGGAAATACAACCATAAATTTCATTTTGTTTGAAGTATGCCTTATCAAAAACATTTTAAGTATACGATTGAAACGTAGGGCAAGTAACAAAGTGTTTTTTTTTTATTGTTTTCATGTAGAATGAGGGTGAAAGAAAAAAGTAACATAAGAAAATTAAATAAATTAAAAAATTCTTTTTAATTTTTTTTCTCTTTCATATGAAAATTCTAGTATTTTCATTTCATCTTCCTTCGAAAAATAGAAAATATTCTTATTGTTTTTCTTTATGATTGTATTTCCAAAAATTTTTCTTTTATTTTTCATTAAAGGCATCAAAATAAAATGTAAAAAACAAATAAAACTTTCAAATCGCTTAAACATCTGTGTGCAGTCACGTAATAATTTTCTTTCATTCTGTTTGTTCCTTTTGTTTTTCGCCCTTTTTTTCTCTTTTTGTTCTTCTAATTTTTATTCATATGGAAGTTGAAGTATATTATATATATACATAATATGTACCTATGTATAACAGATTTACGATTATGGGCGCTAATTTAACCGTTGGCAAATTGTAATAGAAAAGAGCTTTTTAGAAATTTTCTAAAAAGCATTCAATTAAATTTTTAAACTTTTTCAAAAAGGAAAAAAAAAAAATTAATAAAAATTTTATATTAAACATAAATTTTTGTCACGCTGTCCGTAGCAGATTTCCTAATATTGTATTATTATTTTCGTTGAATGCTTAGAGTTGAAATGTTTTTGGTGGATTTAAATAAAAAGCAATAATTATGAGTTTTAAAAGAAAATATCTAACCTCGGCTTGATTATTAACCAAATTATGGTACATAAAAGTAATGTGGATGGATCGAATTAAATGTGGATGGAGCGTTGAATTGCATTTTTAGTAACAAAAACCCTCCGAACTGAAATTAAGTAAAAACTGGTTAATTTAAATGTAGAAATATTTCATTAATTTTATTAAAATCTTTTATGCATCACTTTAGACAATAAATAAGGCACAACTTTTACAAGTGCAATTCTACTATACTTTTACTATTTATTTTACATATAAATTAAGTTCCTAAAACTATGCAATATACGGGATTTTCGTATGCATTTATAACACTTTAAAATTTATTGATCGTGTTTTTAAATAAAAATAAAATACTATGAAATTTTGTCGATCTTTTGGTCATCTAATGCGTTAATATTCAATGCATTTTAATGCAATAAACAACAAACAGTACCAGTAAATTGCATAAACTGATTGCATTTTCAGATAATTTCAGGTTCGGCTGAACCAATTTTGATAAAATTTTATATGTTAGTTTACTTTGGCTATGCCACGGATTCATCAACTTTTGGGATATATCAGACATGGGGAACTGAACGATTTTCTGTTCGTTTTTACCAACCGCATTGAATACAATAAGGGATGCTATGTGATCACACCAAGTTTACGTACTTTTTAGCGAATTCGAATGACACAAAGCGAAACTGTACTAAGAGCCAAAATTACATTTTACTAGGTATGTAGTGAGCCACACATTATCGCCAAACTACACTATACACATTGCTGTCGGTTATGTGCTTACCACATTAAATTTTTTTATGTTAATTTCGTTTTATTCCTCAAACCCAATGAATTTCGGCGCCCATTTCTCTCAGTATTAAATATGTAAATTGTGAGGTATAACATAAAAGTTTTCTATTAAAGATAGAAGATATTATTTACTGTGTGTCCAATACACTGTGCTTCGTATTTGATTTTTGCTATAAAATAAAATTAAACTTTGTTTTATTGCTTTAGAACATTTTTACATCATTAATAACATTAAGTTTCCACTATGTGGGTAAAAATAAAAAGCGTTCTAACACAATTATTAATTTAGCGCTTTGCTATAATGTCATCATTATCAATCATCATAACATTAATTATCATCATTATAATATTGTTAGGAAAATATCATGAAAAGCACATCACGAATGAAAAACAAAAGTGAAAAATAAAAAACAAGGATTAAAATACACAAACAAATCGTATGCCTTACGAATTTTTTAGAAATTAAAGCACTTACATACATACTACATGCATAGGTGTGGTGAATAAATTTTTTGTTTTATAATGTTCTATATATGAGAAAAGTTTCTGTTATAATATAGCTAATGGTGAATAAATAATAATATTGTGTTCATCACAGTTCATCACTATCTTTTAATGATCAAAAAATTTCAATAATATATTTTCGCTTTGGAACATATTGCTATATTGCGTGTGAACAGTTCGAATTCTTATATATACAGATACACTTATAATGAGTATTACATATTTATATATTCTAAGAGTGTATAACTTAAAATGATGATTTCAAAGACAAAATTTTTAAAATTTTTTATCGTATTGTGTATAGAAACTGAAAAATAAAAACAATATATTAGGGCATATTGCCAGAAGTCAGAAAGTGTCATAGAGTAAAATATTCTTAAAATGTTACAAACATACGAACGCATGCTTTATATCAATGACGTCAAACTTTGATGGGGCGAGAATGCAAGCATAATATTGTGAACATTTAAATATACATCAACAATGTTACAAAAGAAAACAAATAAAAATATTATATACAAGTAAAATGTAAAAAAAAAAAAAAAATTTAATAATACAAAGAAAAATATTTTTAAAAAATTTTAAATCTTCTTAAATGCCGATGAAAATGTCATAAAATTAAAATTTCAGAGAATATTAAGGAGAGCGGAAAATAAAAATAAATATAAAATGAGTGAAATAACAATACAAAAAAAAAAAGATGGAAGAAAAACTTTGTAAAGAACAATAAATATTTATTTCAGGTTATGAATTTTAACACTTTAATATAGATTGATTTATAAAACTATTAGGAATATCTAATTTCGTTTAGAATATAGCAAGAAAAATAAAGAAATAGGAAGAGATAGAGTTGAATAAGTGAGCTCAGTGAATAACAAAAATGATATTCCAATCAGGCAATTTAAAAGGAGCACTGGGTTTCTAGAGTTAGTCATAATTTGTTGAGGAAGACATCATATAAGTCGTACACTCTGCTCTACTAATTGTTGATCGCATTTTATTGCAGTTGGTATAATTTGGTTAGTTGATATTGAATTTCGTCAATAGTTCCGAATTATTTCAATAATTTCAGTGAAACAAAAATTCGTTCAGTTAAATTTACATGCATATATCAAAATTTATATAAATTTATATATTTATTATACATATATTTAAAACTTTCGATACTTCAGGGCAGTACACATAGCAATTCGAGTGCTAATTTATGTTAGCGTAGAGCAATTTGAGTTGGCAGAGTAGATCAAATTGTAACCAAATCTTGCGAAAAATTAGTGGAATCAAAGGTTGATTAGCAACAAAACTTTTGATATGCTGGACTTCCATTAAAATTTACTACATGTTTTTAGTACTGCTTTATTATTATTATTAAATAACGTGTAGTAAATAAAGAATTCTTTTTACTTTCTAATTTAATTTTATTTAATATTATTTGCTTTTCTCTTTCTTTTTTGTTTTCTTCTTCTATTTAGAAAATATTATATTTTAAATATGAACTTTGATCGCTGTCCCAATCTTCTAAAATTCTGTTTATAAATAATTGATGTTTACTGTGGCAGCTTATTGTTTCTAACCTAAAAAACAAAAAACAAAAAAATTATTTTAAATAATGGAAAAGAGTAAAAAAAAAATTATGAATTTTTCTTAGAATTTTTTGGTTTTAAATGGAATTTTTAAGATTTTTTCATTTTAATATTTTATTTTTGTTGTATAGAAACTAATTTTTTAATTTGATTATTATAAATAATTCATCAAAAAATTAAATTTAAGAAAAAAATAATTTTTATTTTATTGGAAAATTTTTGAAAAACATTATTGCAAATGAAATTTTAATTGGAAAATGTTCGGAAAATTTTAATAATGCAAAGTTAAAAATAATTTAATACATTCGTTGCATAGTTCAGATAACAATTAAGTTACAGTAATTAATGTCAGAAACATGGAGGAACTTCATCAACAGAGCTTACTCTAGATGCCAGAGATTGATTCCAATCAGTAGTATAAAATTAGGAAAAAAATTACATACGAGTATAAGAAATGCGGACACTGCGGAGAATAGAGAGAAAGAGAATTTCAAGTTATTGGAGAATGAGAATATCAAGTGTTTGTCTATGAAGGACGGTTTGGGGATATGAAAATTTTTTTGGTAAAGAAAATTTATATAGGTTAGCATTGCTTTGAATGGACTTGAATAATTTGAAATAAACATAATCTGGATTTTTCCTTCATATTAGGTATTTAGTTTAAAAGCCGAGTCTTTATTATGGACAAAGATCTCATTCACAAACTAATTTTTTGACATGTACATAGATACTCAATGGACTCAATGAGGTTAAGAAACTATTTTGTTGAATCCCTGAATAAAACTTGTGTACTATAAAAAATTTTAATTATGCAAAAAGCTTTTTAGAAAGTGTTGTATTTTAATTATCAAAACAGCATATTTAATATGGCCATAAAGTATTTACATTAAAACTAAAGAGCCACCTGATGTCACCTGATCTATGAGAACTTAATCATTTATACAAAACAAAAACATTTTTAAATACAAAAAAATAAAAAAGAGACAACCACCCCAATTATACTTTTGATTTAATTTTTACTCTTGCTTTTGCAAGTCAATTATAAAAAATGAGAGAGTGAGAAAAAAATCTTAAAACATTGTTTTCCTGTTTTCTTTATAATTTTTTTTTTTTAAGTATTTTTTATTTTTCTTATGATTTAAATTTAAATTTTTTTTCTCTTAAATTTTTTTTATTGTTTTTTTGATTTTATCGCAAATTTAATTTTATTCAAACTCTTAATTTTTCACTTCATTTCTCTTTTATCTCTCTCGCGTATCTACAGAAAATACATGAATTTTTTTTTTTCTATGTTAAGCTTTTCTTTTTTGTTGTTGTTTTTTGTAGCGCGGCACTTAAAAAAAAAGACAAGTAGAAAATTTTGCTTTCATTTTTTTTATTTGCTATTTTGATTTTTTTATTTGTTGTACGGCACGAGTTACAATTTGTTTTTTTCATCTTTGTTTTATAATATTATCATATCCACCCACCAATCTAAAAAATCTGAAAGGTCATAAATAATTCACTTTGTTCCACTCTTCTTTTATCTATATTGTATGTACACACATACTAGCTCCTAAAGAAAAAAAAACTGAAAAACTGAAAAACTGGAAAACATGAAAACTAAGAGAATTTTTCATTTGTTTTGTGCACATACTTTAGTACGTATTTATTTTAATAAATGCTTCATAGTACTTGCAGATTATGAAAAACGTTTAAGTAATGTACCCACAAAAAGTACCATTTGGAAAAAGTACTGTATAAAAATACAATATTTTGTTGGATATACTGCGACTCTAAATATGCATTTTTTACTCTCTATACTACTCTGATTTTGATACTTGAAATTTGTTATTGTAAACTATACATTAGTTTAGATACGTAACGGAACTATACTATATACATTATGTACTTTAATTCGAACATTCAATGCAACGTAATGAAATTTAAGTACAGGCAACGTAACCAACTTAACGCAGCGTTGCGTAAATTGAGCGATGTTTTATTAGTAAATCGCAGTGGCCTCTTTCTGTATAAATACTTCCTCCACTTACGTACTTATTTAAATCTTTTTTTCAAAGAAACTAAAACTATTTGATTCACTTTTCATTTTCGTGTTAATTATTAATAGCACTATAGCTATTACATCTAATTTAGAGAGATGCATGTTCGGCTATTTGAATATTATCAACTTTCTCCCAAATTTTTCTTTTCTCTAATTGTAATTAAAAATTTTGGATTGAGAGAAAATTCAATTTTATTTCTCTTATTAATAATCTCAAAAGAGATACAACTAAAATCGTATAACATTTATTGCGGGAGAGTCGAAGAATAGTAAATTGCATGCATACTGATCCTACCACTATTATGTGATATATGCTGTGTGATACGAGATCTACTAGTAATGGAACTTTTAAGGCCATCACAATAAATTCACAAGACAACAATAATTGTTGTTGGTAAAATGTTAAAATATGCAGTAATTCAATTCTTATACAAATTAAAATACTATAAATATAAATTCTTACAAAAAATTACACTATGCTGCACAGAATAGCCTTCCGGTACTTTTTTAAATTTAATAAAAAATATAGAAATAAAAGGAAACTAAAATATAAAACAAAAATCATATAAAATAAAGGATAAATAGTGAAAAATAAATCTCATATCCTCTTATTTGTACAAAAACATTTGTTTTTCCTTTCGTTTTACCTGAAAATTTTTTCTTTTTCAGTTTTTCCCTAAGGGAAATTAAATTTTCATATTTGAAGGAAGAAAAACCGAATGAAAAAGTAAACAGATTAAAACAGTGTCGGTTTGTTTTTACCTTTGTTTTACATTATTGTGCATCGCGTATTTTTATTTATTTTATCTTTATGGTTGTTATATATAAATCATGTTCAGGGGTAATTTGTTCTCGCCTTCCTCAGAATATATTCTGAATTATTACATTTAAATTATTATGATGCAGATTTTGAAAAGTTTATAATATTATGTATGTATGTATAGGGATTTGTATAATAATATTTGTTTTAATATTTACGTCATTAAAAAATGAAATTTCTATTTAAGTTTTTATGTGGCTATAGAGGAAATACTCATGATTAAATAGAACAAGGAAATTATTAATATAAAAGTTTATTTTGAATGTCTTGAGAATTTATTTTAAAGTATACTCCCGTATTATTATTGTTATACTATGCATTTACATTAAATATAGAAATTTGGAGTTTGGTCGACATTCTTTGTAAATTTGATCAAATATTTTATTGTAGTTCTTATTGCAATTTTATTAAAATTCTAAATTAGGTTTCGTTATAAATTGGAAAGCTTCTTTATTTACAATATGTTAGGTTAATTTTGGAGTACGCGTGTCAGGTTTCGGTATTTTACCATCCTGTTAATATTTCTAGAATTGAGTCTGTTCGAAGGAGATTTTTTGTTTCTCATTGCGTTTTTTAGGTTCGTCCAATCTTCTCAGGTTTCTATGGTATAAAGATAGGCTATTATTGTAAGGCTTTCAGATGTTTCACTCTTGTACAATAATCATTGACGTGGTTTTTATTCATCAACTTGTTTCGGGGAACGTTGTTTTGCCGTTTTTAATGAAGCAATTGTATTTCAGGGAAAATTCGGTCAACTTCAGTTCTTCACGATCAGTGGAACTTTTTCAATGTTCGTCATCACAGTCTGGATCATGGTTGGAATGAGCCGATGGATAGGATGTTGCGTGCCGCTAGTTCTAACCCTAGTTGTTTTGATCTTGATATTGGAAATTTTGATTTTGATCTTGATTGGGGCTCTGAGGCCTATACTTTCTAGGACTTTAAATTTCGTTTAACTATTTTTTTTTCTTTGTTTTTGTCTTCTTGTAAAAATTGATCCAATTATTTTTTGTGTCTCTCTTACTAATAAACTCTAACTGCACTATTTCCTCTTCCCTTTTTAATCAAATGATTACGATTTTGCTAGACAATCAGATAGTTGTATTTTGTGCGTCTAAATGATGATTGTTTTAGTTCTTTCGTGCAATATTAACTTGCATGATAATTAAAGCTTGGCCTTAGCAATTCGTCTGGTGCAATAAAAATCTACCTTGCTTTACTGTGAAATTTTCAATATAAATAACTTTACCTTTTATTTTTATAATTAAATTTTAATGTTAACCTTAATTTACTCGACACACGTTTTTTGTTTTTAACTAAGCTATTGTTTCCATAAAACCTCAGTAGTATTCAAGAGCATTATGTAATAATTTGTTTATATAAGATGCAATGTTTAAAGATACTAATAGAATTTACTATTACAGAATATTGCAATAACTAAGTGTACTCGTAAACAAATGGTCATTTATTAAAATTTTTATTCCTGTTTTTTTTTGTTTGCAAATTAATATCCCACTTAAGTTGGAAAATATACAATCAGCATCCCCATAGATTACAGTATCATTTATATTGTATATATACACTCAAAGCTATAGATATGAACATTATTGTTCTACTTATTTAAAATACATTTTATATGGAAAATAAAATATGCATAGCACAAAACTATAAATACAAAATTAAATTAATATATGAGAGAAATTTTTATTATAAATAATGGAGAAATCATTCAAAGTTATCCCAGATGGTATAAAATGCAATTTTACAATATTATTAATGATAATTTTGTTCTGAACTTTTATAAAATTATAATAGTCGTAAATGAAATTTTTTGAAAAGTTTTGGTAATCAAAAAATTTTTTTAAAAATTATTCAAAAAAAAAATTAATATCAAATTTATCAAAAGAAAAAATTTTTGAAAAATTCCAAAGGTGTAAATATGTAAGGACTCCATTTTCGAAATGTAGTTTAAAAATTGGAAGAACATTTTATTTATAGTCCCAAGTGACCTAGTTTATTCAATATTATTATTTTGCTATAGTTGACCAAAATATATTAGTGTAATTTGAAAATTAAATTAATTTTTGCCTAATATCTACTTTATCAAATTCTGTGCTATGAATCTCTTATATATTATAAAAATTGTGGTCTAAAATGGAAACTAACACCGTAAATCGGATTACAGCGTCATTGGAATAGAATTAGAGACAATAATTATTTATTTTCCTGGTATATACTCTAAGAATAATACGAGTACATACTTTAAAATGTAATCTAGGCATAGTAATTAATAATGTAATTAAACTGTTATGAGGTTTTTAAACGCAATATTCTGTTACTCCCAATTTTAAGAATATTAAGTTTAAATTATGCTTAAACTTAAAATTAGAATATTGTTTAAACCGCGTGTTAAAAGAAAAGCATTTCAAGACTGTAATTACATAAAAAATTGAACCCTTTGTTGACTGACACTGCTACCAACTTTAAATCGTTTAAAAATTGTTCAATTATTTCAGTTTTAAATCATTAAATTTCAGTTTTAAACTGTTGATACCTTAAAGTATTTCATTATCTCGCATATCTGATCGCATTTTTTTATGGCATTTGGTTTTGACAGTCGTATTTTGAGTTGTCAAAATTAAACGACAAGATTAAGTATAACCGATCAGTTTAGTAAAAAGAGAAAAAACTAACTTCACTTGTATTTGATATGTAGGAAATTGATGATACTTATAAGTTTTGGATCCCTAAACTCAGACTCAACAACCGAATCCAAAAAAAAGTTTGTTTTCAAGAAACTATAGCTTCCATTTATTAAAAAAAGAACAACTTAGCAATATATTTCGCCTAAATCTATTCTCAGGGAATAGAGGGTTAAAGAAATTTGTTTGTATATTGACTAGATTAATTCTCTATTAAATAAATTGGGCTTTATAGAACAAAATTCAAAACGAATTGCAAAATCTTGGTAAAAAAATTTTGGTTCGAAACATTTTAAACTTTGGAATAATTCCGATATGAATTTTTTTTTAACATTTAATTTTAAAAAATAATTTCAAATATAATTCATAAAATTTATTTGCCCAGGAAATGCAATGTTCATCCCCCCCTTCAAAATATTGTGCATATAAGTCAACATTAAATATCAAAAATAGAAAAAAAAACTTTCTCTTGTATTATTTATTTTGAAATTTTTCGTTCTATTTTCATTTCTCGTATAAGGCCACGTTCCCATTTGCATAGAAATAAGTTTCTTTAAATGTGAATAATATTTTATTATTTTGATAAAAGGATTTTAGAAATGGATCAAGTATGTAATAAAGTTGACATTTTTAATTTTAATAAAATAAATTAAAAAAAAAATTTTCTTCTCCAAGTTCTTCGTAATGAAAATTGTGAGTTTTAAGTTTTTCTTTTGAAATAATTTGTTTTCTTTATTCTCCAGGAAAGACTCCATTTCTTAACAAACTACATTATTTTTTAAATAAAACAGAAGTCATTTAAAAGGACTTTGTTGCTGCTTAAAATTTTTTTTATTTTATTACTTTATTTTGTATACCATTTTTTGAGGATTCAAAACTTCATTCAAACCTAAACTATTTTTAACCGTCTACACGTCATTGGGGTCTATGTGAGTAAATTATTTTACGGAATTGTTTCGTGAATTTAAAATAATTTTGTCCTAATTTAAGTTTTTTTTTTATTTTATAGCAACAAGCCTTCATTTGAAAACTTCAAATCGTTTATTTTCTTTTTCGCTTAAATCTAGGTTTCTGAAAAAAAATGCCGATTACATTTCCAATTCAAAGCCATTATTATTTAATTCATAATTTATCGGAGCAAATATGGGTGCTCTGTGTAAATTTTAAATGGTCAAAAAACACAATTTACAACGAGAAAGAAGTTTTCTTATCGTTTTTCCCGGCTTAAAAAGCAAATTTGGGCAAAAAATTTTTATCTTTCTTTACAAGTTTTCGACAAGAAAAAACTTAAATCCAAATTTCATTCTAATTACTCACACTGAGTGTCTCTCAAACCCGATAATTACTTAATGGCTATTTTTGGGTATTTTCGCGAAAATATACTTCCTGTTCAGCTTCTTATCGTAGACTGCAATAATAAAAAAGGGGATTTCCATGATCTTCTCGAATTTTTTACACTGACTTTGAAAGAGAAATTAATAAATTAAATTCTGTAAGGGTCTACAAGACCCGAGTGTGAGTGTCCCGGGTTAAAAAAATTTAAATATTTTTTCTTAATTTTATTTTTCTTTTAAATTGACTGACTCTCTTGTCCTATTATTCCTAAATTGAAATTGTCCTAAAATTATTGTTTAACAATTTTATAGTCTTAAAATGAAATTCTACTTAATTTTATAAATTTATTTATTTTTATTTTCTATTCAAAAGAAAAAAAACGAAGACAAACTCCGGAAAATTTTTCTCTTTAAAGCAATTTCCTGTTCAATTTTCTTTAAACAATTAGGTTAAAAAATTTTCAACCATTTTAAATTTCGTTAAACTAAAAAAATTTTTAAAAGTTCCGGAATCCTTTAAAAAAATTTCTTTAAAACACTATTTTTAAAATTTCTTTAAAATTTCAAATATTTGGAAGGGTTATAGAAGGAAAATATCCTTTGTACACAAAATTTTTTTATTAGTATTGAAAACTTTTTTTTTGTTCTTTTATAACTCCATTTTTCTTTTTTTTTTTTCAAATAAAACTAAAAAAATTTTATTTGAAACCTTTAAAAATAAGTACTGTGTGTTGTTTTCTTAACTTTAACAAATAACCAAAATAAATAAAATAAAAGAGAGAAAAAAAAGGATTTTCCCTTTAAGGATTTCAAAGAATTTTTAAGAGGAATTTAAAAGGCGTTTTGTTATTTTTTTCGAGAGGAAAACAAAAATCCTTTTACATGTCATTTTAAAATGAAAAGGAAAAATGAAGAACAAAAAGTTATAAATTTAAATATAAAGAAGAAGTTAGTTTAAAAAGTGAACTTCCTAGTAAACAATATTAATTTGACTTAATTATGCTTCTTAAAGCTAAAGAAAATCTTAAGAATTAAAAACGGTCCCAAAGAAAGAAAGTCAAGTCTTTCTAAATTAAGTTGTTTAATATTAAAAGAATTATTCTTGTGAAGAATGGAATTAGAATAATGAACTGTTTTTTTTACACAAAGCCAGTGAAATTTTTATTTATAGTAAGTGACTCTAGAATCTAGAATTTTTCGAATGAAATTACGATTTGAAATAATTGATTTACACATGACAATCAAATTTGTATTTGAATTTGAATGAATTGAAATATTGAGTTGAAGTACTCGTGGAAGCCTTCATATTTTTATTTCTAAGACTGGCGTAAATTTTTTATGGCTCATAAGTCTAGCTCTTTTATTTGAAATAAATTTTTCAGTAAATTATAAAAATTATTACTAAGTACGAAAAAATGTTGTATTTTGCTGTTGCCCCAGCCATTTGACTTTGTAATCAATGTGAAATATTTATAAATAACTGCAATAGTGGCATGTAATTCAGCGAGATCAATTTGAACTCTTCTTGTAATTCAACTTTTTCTAAAGTGCTTTTGTTAAAAATTCAACAAAAACTGAGTACATAGTGATTGCAAAAAAACTACGGTTACCTCTTGGTAATAAAATCAAAAAAATTGTACTCTTAATTTTTGAAAGTTACAATTAAGTATAGAAATACTAAGGCTTTCAATAAGATCGAATTCAAAGAATTTTTTCCCTTACTCCATTCCTTTGGGAGCATTAGGACCGTCCAATCAATTTTAGAGTCAAGCATCAGTTTTATATGTTATTGCATCTAATTAGGCGGTGACCTACTTGCCGTAAATTTTCGTCATGCTAAATATTGAAAGTTATTGATCGTTTATGTTCAATATCGAATTTTGTAGGTACATGGGCAATTAATTTTATATTAATTTTTTATTTATAATATAGAAAGCTACGTAAAGTGACCTGACCAGGTTATAAAAACGAGACCCTTCGAATAGAGGACCAGTGCCATAACCACTGCCCCATTGGTCAAATGAGTTCAAACTATTTTATATATACGGAAGCAAAATTATTATCGTTATCATTTGAAAACTAAAATAAATTTAAATTAAATAAGAAACTATCTAAAAAAGTAGATAGATCGAAATTTCAATTGGATCCAACTGGTGGATGGAGTTGAAATTAAGAAATTGGAAAATTTCCAGTATGAATATTGTTCAGAATTTTTAAAATAGCGTGAATTTTTCAAGAAGTTCTTTAAAACTTTTCAAAACGAATTCGATTATAAATTTTTTTTGTTCAATAGGCCTTGGTACCAGTTAGATTCAAAATATTGAACAATTTCACAATTTCTAATAATGTCTAATTCGGTTCTGAATCTCAAATTCTGAAATTATCATCAAACCTTGTCGCCGTTATTGCTGCTCTTTCAATTTACTTCAAATTTTAAGTTTTTCGTAATTGAACTTAATAGTCAGTTTCCTTTTGGGAGAAAGGAAATTTTGTAATCTGTCAAATAAGTCAATAACATGCATAATGTTATATTAAAAATTTTTGGTATATTGCAAATTTCGATTTACAAAATTTCAATTTCCCAAGACATTTTTAGCAGCATTTCAAAAAATCAAATTTTAAACAAATTTGAAGCAAAAAATTTTCTTAAAAAATGTAAATTCAAATTGAATCCTTGCAAATAGAATTTTATTCACTTGAAAATTTTCTATTCTTCTACTACATAAAATTTTCATTCCTTTTTTCTTTTCAAAATGCTGAAAATTATTTTGTTTTCTTCGAAATTAAATTTTGGGGGCTGTTTGATATTTTAGAAAAACATATGCTCAAATATAATATTTTATTTTTGACTTCTTCTTTAATTTTTCAATGTTAGAATATTTAAAATGTGTTATACTAGGTATATCTACTATACTGTATGCTAGAAAATTATATTATTATATTAATGCCATTGATATAAAATTTCCGTAAAAAAGGGATCTATTTTGTGTTTCTCTTCTATATCAAAAATTTTTACAATATTTTCATATGAATTTCATTTGAGTCAGGTGTTTGGTATATACAACAGAATTACACACATGTAACTGATATATATTGCAAATAATAATGATTATAATATTTATATATAACAATATTATATATACAATTACGTAATATATACGATATTATTGTTAATATGGTAGTATGCATATATAAATGAAAAGATTGGGTCACGATCTAGCAGATGTTTTTTGGTATATTGTGTATTATGTATGTGTGGATGTTCTTATAAATTTTGTTTGAATGTTCTTTTTTATTTTTTAATGGGTTTTAAAAGAATTTTTGTTAGAGAAAATATTTTCATCTCATATTATTAAAAATGAAATGAATAAATATGATTGTATTAGTATAGAAGACGAAAGGATTTTAATATTTAAATTAAATAATATACGAAGGAAACGATTAGAAATAAAAAATTAGGAAGGATACAATAATATTATAGAAAGTTTAATAGCAATTATTATTTGGAAAGAGGGAGTAGATAGTGTAGATTTTTAATAATAAAAAGGAGATAATAATTTCACTTTATTTTAATTTTATGACTGTATAGACCTACTCCTTCCATATTTCTAAACGATTTTAAACTTTTAACATTTTATTCTACATATATTTCTATATTAACATATTGTTGGATTAACATAAGATGGCATGGCAAGGATTTTCATTTTAATGTTCAAATTAAAATACAAGAAGAAATTTTTGTATATTTTGTGATTTTTACCCAACATAAAATTTCTATGATTTGAATGTAAGAGTAGATTGAGACTTTGAATTTTCTAAAAAAAAATTCAAAAAGGATGTTGGTATTCAAATTAGTTTAACATAATATTATAACAAAGGCAATATTAAATCGAAATATTCTATGCTTATATTGGATTTGATTCACATTTTTAAAGTTAATTTTAAAAAGTGATGAAAAAATTAAGTGTAAAGATTTCTCAGACGATTTATTGTAGGTATATCATGCCTATTTTCTTTATTTTCTTTTTGATTCTAGTGAATTTAAAAAAAAAAATAGAGAAGAAAAGATGAACTTTCCAGACAAAACTGAAAAGTTTTTTCTCGTCTTATTTTTTCAAAATATTTTTGCATATTATTGGATTCACATTTTTTCTTATTAGCAATTTTTTAATAATTTTGTTGTTTTTTTGAATAACTTTTGATGTTGAAATATTTTGATTAATAAATCCTTTTTACATGAAAACAAAAAAAATTTAGAAGAAGAATTTTGATAAAAGAAAATTAAAATTGATTTTTCCACACAAGTGAGATTTAGATATTGCTACCACGAAAGGACAACATTTAAAATAAGAAGGTTTGTTACATTTTGTACAATTATACAGAAACAGGGTAAATTATGTAAAATTATGAACTAAATCAAGTGTTAATTCGTAAAATCTTTGAATTATTCCTGAAAACAAAATTTTAAATATAGTCCGCAACAATATCGCTATGAACTAGCTTACTAGCATACAAACTTGTGTGAATTGTAATATTATTCTTAATATTTGCATTACATTATCGTAAATGTTGATAATTTAAGTAATAAATTTTAGCAAATCAGAAACCTTGTGAATGAAAGTCTGAAGAGTCATGCTAAATTTTGTTAAAAAATTAAACAATTTATGTGCAACGCTCAAGATTTGATTTCCATTTAATGAGCTACATGTTTTTTTAATTATTTTTGTATTCAACTAATTAATATTGTTACAGAAGTATAGTCGTCTGTAAGAATCCGAAGTAGATGTGAATGGTTTGCAAATAGAAAGTTGTTTTTTATGAAAATTTGAAAAACACAGGAGTATACAAATTTGTAATCATAAAATTTAAATATTGAAGATTTGGCATTTATTTATACTCAATTTTCTGCTCAATTAACTCTTTTTATATAGTTTTAAGTGTTATACACCTAGCATGTTACACGTTTACAATGTTAAATACACTTAAATGAAACGTGATCATTAATGTCATTTTTATTCAATTGTGCTCTAATAAATTACAATAAAGATTTAGTTTTCGCAATATCACTCTGAAAATAGAAATGCAATTTCTTCCTAGAATTAAGGTATGCAATTCCCTCTTAGACTTCAATTCCTTCTGTAGTCAATTAAGTTAATTTAAAAATGCATTCCATTAGCTTAAAAATTGAACACTCAATAGTACAAGTAGAAATAGAATTTTTCGATACACAAAAATTTACAGTGTCAATGAACTGAAAGCAATTCAATAATTAATTAATGGAACAAGAAAATCACAAATAATTTTGGAAGCTCCACGATTTGACAATTATTCCTAGAATTGGGGGAAAATAAATCCTCACTCTCATTATTTCATAAAACTGGTTGCTACTATTAAGTCTAAAAAGGTCAATATTTAAAATGTCAGTGGTAATGTGGCAAATTTAATCAATTTTATAACTTAATATTAAACAATATTGTAATCGTTTCTAATTTAAAGTAGCCAAACCACCATAAAAACAATGAAATTTCTTTTATTTTTTCTCTTTTTTAAATTTACATCAATCATTGTTGTAATCTTTTATGTAGGTACTGTAGCTATTTATAAAAACTAAAATAATAAAAATAAAATGTAAAAATAAAAAGCAAACACCATAAAATTAAACACCGCAAGAAAACGAAAAACAAAAACAATTTTATAACGATAAAATTATCATTTCAAGGTCCTTGAATAGACCGGCTATTTAAAATAAAATTATAATGTAATTAACCGAAATCAATGAAATTGGTTCGTACATTATTTTTGTTTTTATCCTATGAAGGATAAAAATTACGTATTTAATGACCAAGAACCTTGATTTGCCCCACATTCACTTCTAACTATTTAGAATCTTTAAGAATTCAATATCCTTGAGTTGGTTAAAATTTTTTCTCTATGTTGATGTTTTATTATTGTTCTGCTTTTCTATTTATTTTATAAATGGTTCAACTAAAAATTTTTAAATATTTTAAAATTTGCATTTGTTCTTTTTTATTTTTTTATTTAATAAATTGAAAATAAAATTGTTAGAAAAAAATGACAATTAAATTTTAGTTTTCCATGTTATTTCTATGATTTTAAATAATTTGTTAAGCAACATCAATTCAACATGAAAATTCGAAAACAAAAAAAAAACATTCTGTCAATCATTTGATTTTCATATTTGAAAAATTTCTCAATATTTTGATGAGTGCATGAAAATTTGAATAATAAGTGAAGCAAATCAATATTTTTTGACACAAATAAAATGCTTATGTTGCAACAATAATTTTTTTCTTTATTATTTTGTCATTATGTCATTTAGAATCAAATTATTAGGGTGTTAAAGTGGGGCATAAAAATATTGAACATTCTCAGTACTGTATTTTATTCTTAATGCTTTAAACCTACAGCATATTCAGTATAACAGTTACATATGGTGATGATTCCAAGGGTATAGCTTAAATATAATTGTGATCTTGCATAAGTAGGACTTTATTTATGACACCAATTATTTCATAATTTTTGCAGATTCAAAGGCACTCATACTAAATATTATGTCCTGGCCTCCCTTGTGGTATTTTTAAGTATAATAATTCTTCTACATTTTATATTAAAATCTAAAAGTAAATTCTTGTTAAAAATAAATAATAATTATATTATTAGCAACTGAATTTTGCATTTTTTAGTTTTATTAAAATATTTTTAGAAATAACAAGAAAAAAAAGTAGAATAAAAAGCACAAAAAAAAAAAATTAGAAATAGACGCTCTGCTTTCATTTAATGGCAATTCACCAGCAAAATAAAAACCCACAACAAGTAAAAATTTTGATCATAGTCACAAACTGAACATTTTTTGTTTTCTATCCTATTAAAAGTGAAATTTTCCGATTTCTTAGCGGCAAATTGTAAAAATACATATAAAATTTATTTCACGTATATTTTGTGTAGCTATCTAAAATCTACCTAAAAGTAAAATTTTTTTTTTTTTAAATGTGTGAAAATATTTATGATGCACATGCATTTTTTGAAATGCAAGGATGATTATTGTTATTTTGTTTTATTTAATTTGATTTTATGCGCATTTTATATGCGACAATTATATTAAGATGCACGCATTTCAAAAATAGCCAAATAATATTTTGCGTAGGTTGTTTTAATATTTTAATCGAATTCATTTTAAAAAAAAATTAGTGAATCAAAATATTAGAATACATTTGAAATCTCTATGGGTTTCGTCCTCCTGAATATGAATTCGTTTCGAAAATTTAGTAAGTAAAACACCTGTATTACACTTGAATTTAGATTCCATTCGAGTTTACATGAAATTCAGCTTTTACATTGATTCAGTTGTATGCAAATAAATAGCAGTATTGTTCTTGATGGAAAAGTATCAGCGCACAAAGTAGGGGAACTTGTCTCTTCCAAACTGGATGATTATGATTCATCAGGCATTTCAGGCGAAATCATTATAAGATTTCTAAAGGAAACAAGTTGATTTTAGTTGAAAAAAAATTAATATTTTGAAGATATATAGTAGAAGGGGTGATAATAATTTTTAAGTTTTGAATTTCTAAAAAATAGTCAACCTTATCCAATTCAATTTCATCAGAAAATCAATAAAATGTAATCAGTAAAATTGCATACTTTACGGGGCTTAATATTAAAAATGTTACATTGTTACCCAAAAATACGATTCAATGTTTAAATATTAATTTACTCATAAATTTTATTTTTATGTCAAATTAATAAAATTATGCATTAATTGCTAAATTTTTTTTTTGTGCTTTTTATTCTACTTTTTTTTCTTGTTATTTCTAAAAATATTTTAATAAAACTAAAAAATGCAAATTCAGTTGCTAATAATATAATTATTATTTATTTTTAACAAGAATTTACTTTTAGATTTTAATATAAAATGTAGAAGAATTATTATACTTAAAAATACCACAAGGGAGGCCAAGACATAGTATTTAGTATGAGTGCCTTTTAATCTGCAAAAATTATGAAATAATTGGTGTCATAAATAAAGTCCTACTTATGCAAGATCACAATTATATTTAAGCTATACCCTTGGAATCATCACCATATGTAACTGTTATACTGAATATGCTGTAGGTTTAAAGCATTAAGAATAAAATACAGTACTGAGAATGTTCAATATTTTTATGCCCCACTTTAACACCCTAATAATTTGATTCTAAATGACATAATGACAAAATAATAAAGAAAAAAATTATTGTTGCAACATAAGCATTTTATTTGTGTCAAAAAATATTGATTTGCTTCACTTATTATTCAAATTTTCATGCACTCATCAAAATATTGAGAAATTTTTCAAATATGAAAATCAAATGATTGACAGAATGTTTTTTTTTTGTTTTCGAATTTTCATGTTGAATTGATGTTGCTTAACAAATTATTTAAAATCATAGAAATAACATGGAAAACTAAAATTTAATTGTCATTTTTTTCTAACAATTTTATTTTCAATTTATTAAATAAAAAAATAAAAAAGAACAAATGCAAATTTTAAAATATTTAAAAATTTTTAGTTGAACCATTTATAAAATAAATAGAAAAGCAGAACAATAATAAAACATCAACATAGAGAAAAAATTTTAACCAACTCAAGGATATTGAATTCTTAAAGATTCTAAATAGTTAAAAGTGAATGTGGGGCAAATCAAGGTTCTTGGTCATTAAATACGTAATTTTTATCCTTCATAGGATAAAAACAAAAATAATGTACGAACCAATTTCTAAAAAATAGTCAACCTTATCCAATTCAATTTCATCAGAAAATCAATAAAATGTAATCAGTAAAATTGCATACTTTACGGGGCTTAATATTAAAAATGTTACATTGTTACCCAAAAATACGATTCAATGTTTAAATATTAATTTACTCATAAATTTTATTTTTATGTCAAATTAATAAAATTATGCATTAATTGCATATAATTGTACCATTTGTATCTTGTTGCGTTAATAATCGTAATTGTTTTATAGAATAAACAAAGAAACCAAAAAAAAAAAAAAAAAAAAATTGAAATAATTAAGTGGAATGAAAAATAAATACATAAAAAAAAACACAAAATTTAAAATTATTATAATTTACCGCTACTCTGCCATTCAAAATAATTCCCGTTTCAAGATGCCAAAACGCAAAATACAAAAAAGAAAGAAAAAAAAAACCGATACAACAAAACGATTATAATAGCATTATAGCAGCAGCCAGCAGTAGTAGCAGTTTAGTATCAGAAGCCAAAAATCACATAAATATTCTATATTCTAATTTCAGATGCTCTCTAATGACGCAAATGATGGGCACAAATGAATCTATCTTAAGTATTTTCACTTTCATTATTTATTTTTGTAATTTATAATTATAGTTTTCTCTTGTTCTATTCTGATTTTGTTTTTTTTTTTCAATTTCCAAGTTTTATTTTTGTAAAGAAGATTTTTAAAAATAAAAATTTTCAATTTAAAAATAATTTTTTACACTTTTCAATATGATTTTTTTTTGTTTTTTTTTTGTATAATAAAAACGATCTTAAATGAGAAATGCAATTATTTAGGAAATTATGTTTGTTTCACGATTAATTTTAGATAAAAATTCATAGGCTTTTCTGTTCGCTCAGATTTATACCCCGGAATGCAGATGCATTTATTGCTTTATACTGAATATTTTGGGGGTTTTTGAAGAATTTATACAGCACCTAACTTGCATTTCAAATATTTTGGCATATGTTTTATGAAACCAGCATCTACACCTTACAAATTAAGTTAAATTTTATTCTACGTGGAAAGAAGTAGAGTGAGGTAATACACTTAAATATATATTACTTATATTTTCTGTGAGATCTGGGGTTTTGTGCAGCTTTTCTCTCCTAAACTAAAATAACATTTCAGAAATATGTGCAAAAGCATTTTAACAGAATGTTTCAAGTTACATATATCAGCCTAATTAATTTTTACAAAGTGAAATATTGGTGCATGTTTTAAAGTTCAATTGCGTGATATGGTTGTATGCGGCTTAGGTTTGCTAGAAATTAACTAGAATATTACATGAATGCAGAAATTTAATGGCTCAGTGAGCGATCATTCATTAACTTAATCTCTAAGTGAGGAATTGCTCATTATTGATAATTAAAATTGCGATATGAATCTGAACCCAAAGTAGCAACATAAAAACAAAATAAAAATTATAATAAAAAGAAGATCCGATACCTTTAACTATAAAAATAATTTCGAATCTATTTTTTTTTTTTTAATTCTTATTCAATTTTTATATATTTCATACATAATTATATATGTGTGTTTGTATATACATATTATTTATATAATATTTTATGTATATTTGCCTTATATTTATGTGTATATATGTTTTTTTCTCTGTTTTCAGTTCATTGGATGGGAGGAAGTACAAAGGCCCAATACAAGAACTGAAATTGTGCAAGCAATGCGAAGAATTCGGGTGAGTATTTTTAATATTTTGATGACGTCAAAGGTAGTCTCGTTTTTTAATTTTTTTTTTGTTTCACTTTTTTTTGTTTTTTTTTAATTTTTACTATTTATTTTTATTATTTTTTAATTATGTTCTTTTAATTCAAATATTTTTTTTTGTTTTACTTTTGAATTGCATTTATATTTTATGTTATAGGAGAGTGTAACTATAGATTTATAGCATACAAGAATGTGTGTATGGAATTATTGAATACATAATTCAATTAAAATATAAAATAAGTAAAATATAAGTACTTAATAATTTTATTATATTATAAGGATAAAATAAATGGCATATTAAATGAATAATTCATTTAAATAGTGTTGACGTACGATTGGTAATTAAAATAAAGAGTGTGTGTGTTTGCGTGTGTAATGATAATATATTTATTGAAATTTTAATTATTTTAATTGGAATTTTATAGTTGAGTATTAAAAAGATGAATATAAAATTTGAATTTTTCTTTTCATCAAATATTATTGGACGAATTTCGCTTCAGAAAACTTATCGTCCTAATTTGAATATCATATATTAAAAGAAATTTAAGATATCTCCGAAAATGAACTAGCAATTTACAAATATATATTAAAGGCTCTTTAAGGGTAATAATGCATTCTTTCTCAAAATACATAAAAATAAGCTAAAACTAGATGGCTGCAGTCAGTAATATTGTTGTTCGTTTGGCTTTCTGAAACGAAACAGGAACGTATTAATTTACAAAAGTAAATTTTGGAAAAATCATTTAAAATAAGGTGTGATATTTCAAATTTTTAGATTCCAAAATGAGGCCGCCTTATGTTTGAGATCGTCCAATTCACAATTTTTTAATTCACAATTTTGAAAAACTGATTGTAAAGAAATGTAGTAAATTTGCTTAAATGATGAAAATTACGTATACTCTTATTTAAATTTTCTCTGGTGTGACGTTTTTTAGGCACTCGAATTTTTTAATATTGTATTCCATGCTTAATAATTTGTGTATTCCGTATTATAAAAATTATTATACAATCAATCTGGTGAAGTGGATGTAAATTTTTATTGAAAATTCACAAGTTGTCAATTTTCTATAGTCAAGTTGTGAGTGTAACAAACGTCCCTCTGATTAAAAATTTATTTCATTTATAAACTCATATCAATCTAATATTAATTTTTTTCCACAATATTTCATTATTTTAATAGTAACAAATTTTAATGATAAACGAAATTATCATCCATAATTATTACATTTCAGGATATTATAAACTTTCATCGTACTTAACACAACTACAAAAAATTCGTGCATATTGTTTAATTTCTTTTAGCGCTTCTCTAAACAAAACATTTTGTTTTTCAAATTCATTTAAATTCAAATTAATTACTCAAATTAATCATAATAAATTTTTATTTTATTTTTTTTGTCATTTACATTTTTATTTATTTCCGTTTTACTTTATAAAATAAAATTGATTTTTCCTTTACTTGTTTTTCTTTCCTAAATTACTTTTCATTCATTTCCATTTTAATTATTCCTAATTAAACTTTACTTTTAATCATTTTTCTTCAGGCTTATAATTGTGTACATTCATGTATTTACATATTGTATACATAATATTATATTTATATATATATATATAAATTTAAAAACGACATTTAATTCAAGTATTTGCCCTAAAATACAATTTTTTTAATTATTCCAACACCATACTAAATAAATAATACAGATGAAACAGTAATTATTGTTATCCGCAAAAACTGTATAAAATAATATTATCCTTAAATTACAGCACCAAAAGCAAAAAATGACAACAATAAAAAATGAGTGTAAATAACAATAATAATAACAACATTTTTTGTTTTGTCAATAAAAACTTAAAATTTAGGAGCATTTTCTATAGAACGTAGAATACCGTGAAAGATATACACAATAACTGTTTACAGATGTACCGACATAGAACGGAAACGTTTCGGAAATAACTATAATCTACTGGAATATAAATGGAAATGATAAAAAATGAAAATTAAAAAAAATATTTCTATTTAAATTTGAAAATTTCAGTAAAAATATTAATGGAAATTTAAAATATTCAAAAAAAAAAGAATATTTCTTAAAAAAATATTGTTATTTAGTTAATTTTGAGAAATTACAAAATTACCGTAATTATTATTACACGGAGGGCAGAAGAAGAATAAAAAATTATTTTTAATTCGAATTTTTTAGAAGAATTATTTACTAGAGTTCAAAATAGAGTTCAAACTATTTACCAGCTTGTATAAAATAGGATTAATAAATTTTTGATCCCAGTCTTTTTTATAAATCAAAAAATAAGTACGACAGCTCTTGATGTTCTTAATTAGAATACAATGTTGATCAACCAATCAAAGCTTAATGAGACTAGTATATCACCTAAATTTGGAAAAATTTAGATCAAAAAATTGTGTATTTTGTAAAATATACGTTTGATAATAATAATTTACATTACTTTACAATTCGAAATAAATTTTTCAAAAAAATTGCATATATTAAGGCTAAATATTTTTTATTCTTTGTAAAAACTATAGCATTTGATTAACTCACTGTTATTTGTTAAATATTTGCTTAAGTATTTATTCCCTTTAAATAAAAACAGCACATATTACAAAACATACCACAGTATTTCTTTGATACCGTGTACAATACACAGTCTCCCAGATTAAATGGAGAGCTCTTTTACATCTTATTTGATATGTACACGATTTTTTACGTTTTTTACAAAAATTATTTAATATTTTAAGTTGATAAATGCTAATTCTTTATAAAAAAATTCGACAAGCATTTTGTACATAAAACGTAAAAAATTGACATTTTTTGTAAAAAAAGTAGAAAAGTTCATAAAATAAAAAACACTCTTTAATGGACTTATTAAAAAATCCTGAAATTTTTGCACATTACGTTAAAATTCCCATACAAAAGGTAAAAAATGTAAACATTTCTTTGTTTAACGTAAATTTTTTTTATTTTTACAAAAATTGCAAAAAAAAAATTACAAAAAATTACAATTTTTTTTACAATATGTGTAAAAGGTGTAAATTTTTAGGTGTCGTAAAAGTGACTAAAAACACTTGACGAAGGGATTTCTACAGTTTACATGGAGATATATTTTTTACGTTTTTTACGTTTTATACAAAAAATATTCAGTTTTTTTTACGTTTTATGCTAATGTGAAAATTTGCGTTTTTTACGTTCAAAGCATTTTTTTTCGCATAAAACGTAAAAAATCGGCAATTTTTGTAAAAAACACGTAAAATACTATATTTTTCTGTGATAAAATTGAAAGCAACCTTAAAAAAATCTGTAATTTCTTCATATAATGTGAACAGTCCCAAATTTTTCATCTAAAACGTAAAAACGTAAACAAAATTTTTATTCCTTATATAAAATGTAAACATTCTTTAAGTAATGTAAATTTTTTTACTTTTATAAGAATAACAAAAAAATACATTTTTTTTACGTTATTTGTACTTCTTTCACAACTCGTATGAACTCGTAAGAGGTAGAACTCGTAAATTTTCACGAGTTGCAAAAGAAGTACAAGGTTCTTTACGTTCATCGAAGGTTTTTTACATTTTATATAGGATATTTTTCTTACGTTTTTTACGTTTTATGTAATAAATACGAGTATCTAAGTTTTATTTAAAATTTTGTTTTAATAAGAGCAGTCGAGCTGGCATAAAAGGTAACCATTTAGTATTCTAAACTAAAAAGGCGGCACAATAGGATTTTATTTGGTTCCATCTTTATTACCTTTCTTAGTCCTTTTTCATTGTTATATCTTCGGTCTTTCTTTTTTTTCTGAAAATTTACTTAAATAACATTTGATAATATAACTTTTATACAAGTCTAACTCTGAAAAGAAGAAAACTAACTTATGAATATTTTAAAATCATTTTAAATGGCCATACTTTAAAAGCAAAAACTCGTTTTTTACATACGAACTAATTTTCATTCTGTATTTTACATAATATTGTAAATATATTCCAAATATTCATTGCTAAAACGCAAAAGTTTAACCTTAGACTATTTAAGGAATTTTTATTTAGTTTTTGCAGTTTATTTTTTTTTTGTTCATTGTTGAAAGGATAATTTCCGAAAATAATTATAATTGAAAAAAAAATTTAGTAACCAAAACATAAAATTTTTGTTTTTGAACCATTTCCAATCTTATATAAAAAATTTTAGGTCCCAGTCTGACATTTGATCTTTTAACTTATAAAATTACCAACATGACTTTTCACCATTCATAAAAATAATTAAATTCAAAAAATTTTTTTTTGTTATACATATTATATGTATTGAGAGTACACAAAAGAATTCTTTTGGAGGGTAAATGTGGTAAAAGATTTATGAGAACTAATGTGAGCTATTATTGTTACAATATAAAAGTAGATAATATTGTACAATTCATTTGCATATATTAAGGATATTAAAGAAAATTTATTACTCCGTAATTTAATGTATACGGTTAAAAGAGTTTACTTTTGAAAGCAACAATTATTATATGTGCACGTGTACAAAATACATATGTATATACACACGAGTTGAGACTTTATTATAGATATTGGGTATGGAATTTGAAATTTGTTAGGCGGCTAATTAGTTTTTTATAGTTATTATAGGATATTTAAATTAAAAACTTTAAAAAATACTTAAATTGAACATCTTTAACGCCTAGCTGCGGTAAATTCTTAATGCTTCTGGTTCGACTTAACTACTCACGACTCTTGTACCACGGAATTGACTAGAGACCGCAATCACGTTTAATATTAGGAGATTATTAGAATACTGCTGTTTACGCTTTCACTCATATAAGTGAAGAAAGGATAATATCATTTAAATTTTTCGTTCTAAGTTCATAAGAGTGCATATTTCATAAAATTTATTTAAAAACAAAATATATTCTAAAAAAGTAACAAGGTATTTTTTATAGTAACAAGGTATTTATAGTCTAAATGGTACTAGTTAATTAGAAATTTTTAACATTATTCCAAGAATTAGGTAACTGTGCACTGTACAGGATCGGATCGTAGGAGTGCAGAGATTGACACTTTTCTCCTAGAGGAAAGCATACATCAGGTGTCAACTGATATAATCCATTAAGCATGTAAACAGGTTTAGGCTTGCTATATAGTCACCCGTCTGTAGTGATCTATCATAAATAACATGCAAACTTGAAAAAAGGACTTTATGAGGCAACGTAACAACCTACATGGGTTTAGTAGATATTTTTTCATACCAAAGTAATTTTAAATGAAAATTTACTAATTGATTTAGTGGAAAATTCAGTATTTTTTACAATATACTTCAAACAAAAAAAATTTTCATAGGAAAAAATTAAGACATATGCTCGTTATCCTGGAACTCTCCTTTTTTTAAATATTGTATTTGAATGGTTCTTTAAAAAACAATTAAAATTTTTTCGAAAACACATACTCAGGCATGTTGAAAAATGCAACAGAAAAATCATTATTACCTAAATCAAAATTTTTAAAAGTTTTCAACTACAAAAGAAAATTCCAAATATTTGAAAAATTTCATAATTTTTGGTTAAATTAAATCGAAAAATGACAATCTCCAGAATAATCAAATTTTGTACTGAAGTTTACAATTTACTTAATAAGCAAAATACAACAGCATTAATTAATCAAATCATCTGTCAGCTTAAAATTATATTCAAGTGAAAAGATCCTTGTTTTTTCGATTTTTTTGCTTTTATATTTTTAAATACGTTAATCTTTTTCTTCCTCTTGAATAATTTCATACTCTGACTTTTTAACCTCGTGTAATACAATTAATTAAACATGAGTTCGCAATGATGTTATTAAAATTTTATTCAATTTTTCTTTTTATATTTTCTTTTTTAATGATTTTTCTCTTAAACCCTTTCCGTAATTATTTTATGAATTAAAATTCAACAAACATTACAATTTTATTCACATAAATTAACATATGTAATTTACATATACTTACTTTGTATGTTGTGTAGTTTGAGTACACACAATATAATTAAAAGATTGTGTAATTAATAAATAAAAAAAAAGTTTGTTATACACAATTTTTGTAAATTTTTGAAAGAGGTTTATATGTGTATCTTTATACAAAGTGTACACATGCAGACATTTTGCTCAACTAATTATTTCATGTATAAAATTCGAGATCCTCTGCAGTGAAATATTAAGATATTTCTGAATTTGAATTGCTACGTCTCCTTAAGGGATTTCACAAAAATTACTCATTTCAAATAAAAATTTTTTAATAATTTTTTATATTTAATATGCAATATTATTTAATATTTTACCTTTAGGCAGTTTGAAATACTAAAATTTTCGTAATTGTATGTAATATAATTTATGCCCCTAAAAGTAGGCAATATTTTAATTTATAGTTTGTGTGATTACAAGCTTTTAATCAAAATATTCCCAGATTCATTATAACACTGACAAGACTACTTAATTATTTGTATATTTGTATTTCATGTAGTTTTCAAACACACACACACAAGTAATAACGTTATTTAATTTAACATTTACAAGTTAATTCTTTTAAAATTTAATGTACAAAACAAAAATTAATTTTAATTATGTAGTTTTTCAGAACAAAAAAAAAATATTCACACATCAGTCTTCATTTATTCTACAAAATAATCTTTAGCTTATCAACACTAAGTATATAATTTATGGTATATAGCATTGCTACTCGTACTCGTCTCCTAAATATATATACATATATAATTTAAACATTAATAAAAACTTTAAGTTCTCATGTATGCCAGAAAATTTTTTTTAATATATAAACCCTAATGTGTTTATATTCGAATAAAATCATACCCATATGATGGTGTAGAAGTAATTATTAATGAAATACATGTTTCCGGTTTTGTTAAAGTCATCTTAATTCTTCATCATCTCCTTCACAAACACATATACATATACGCACTGATTCATCGTTATTTTTGTAAGTCTTATTAAAGAATTTTTCGATTTTTTTTTTTGTTAAAGAAAACTTCCTTTTTCCTTAAAAAAAAAATAAAAAAAAAATTAAAAATGTGCGTTTTTCTTAATTTTACTTTTCTCTTAGTTAAAATCCTTATGTATATCCTTGTAAATTATGATTAATTGTTTGAAAATGTATTCGTAAACAAAGGCGAGGTGAGAGGCGGAGTGAGAAAGCATCGTATTAACTTTTTGTTTATTTAGCATTTTATTCTCATTTTAACCAAATGAGTCGGGAGAAGAGGACAGGGGTTTAAAGTGAAGTTAAAATTCCTTTTACTTAATATCCTTCTCTCTTTTTTCTCAATTTGTTTGTTTTTGTAATAAATGGTAAAGAAAATATATAACACTTCCTTTAATTTAAAGAAGATGGAATTTTTTTTAGCTTTTCTTAAATTTCAGTATGGTATTTCGTTTATGAGTTTAATGGGTTGTTTAATTAATGAATACAATAGACAACTAATGAATATTATGTATAAGAATTTGAAAATGTTCGTTTCAGTTACCGTAGCAACTATTTTACTTTGTTATACCTCTGAAAATTTATTCATCTTATGAAAAACATAAAATCAAGGGTTTGCTTCGACTTTGAACTCTTTACAACAAGGGAGTTGTATATTAAGGTAAGCGATGCTTACGAGCCAAAACACAATCATTGAAATCACGGAAAATATGATTTTTTTTTCCATCTATAATAATTTTAAGGTATTCCAATAATTTAAACGAAAACATTCATTCAAGTAGCTTCATTCAAGTACTTTACATTAGACCTAGAAAATAATATTAAAAATTTAATGATAATCTTCTTCTCCATACATCATTAATCAAGATTTAACTTAACTGTAATGTAGGCCATTACAAAACAATTTCATATTCACATTTATGATGAATGATTCATTGAGAAGGAGTTTGTGTACTCACACGTATGTACCTTTATATTGAATATTTATTTTAACACATATGGTTCCCTTCTTATTTTCCTAACTTCAATATATCCTTTTGAGCTGTAAACAAAAATCTCAGGATATTAACTTTTCCTTTTTTCTCTATATGTGAGAAATAAGTGCGAATAAAATAAAAAAATTATAACAAATCCAAATACTCGTATAACAATTAAAAGCAACAAAATGTTTTTAACAAAACAACTTTTCACATTAAAAGAGAAACAAAAAAAATAATAGAACAATAAACAAAAATCATATAATAAAAGTGTAATGAACGAGAGTGAGAGAGAGAGAGAGAGAGAGAGAGAGAGAGATATTACGTCACTTGGGAAATTAAATTGTGTTATATAGATTAAGAAATTTCCGTAATAAAAATTATAATCAATATACTTATATACGATTCTAACACATAACATTGTAAATTATAAATATGTGTTTTCAAACTGAACAACTTTTTATTATTTGATTGACGTTTCTTTTGAACTTTTTTTCTTTATTTTCGGATTTATGTATAACAATTATTTTATTTTTTTGTTTTATTCTTTCTGATTCTGATGAAAATTTAATTAATTTTTCACTTTTATATTGAGAAATAAGATTAAATCACTATATAGTAAATTTACAATTACAAATGATTCAAATATGCTTAAATTTAAATGAAGTAAGAAGAAAAACGCTTTAAATTGACGCGAAATACTTCACGTCACATTTAATGGAAAAGTTGAATAAAAATATTGTGACTCATTTTTAATAACGCGAAATTTCAATATTTTGTATAAGTTTGGTGTATTCTTGTTAAGCGCATTTTTTTTTTAATTTTTCAATAAATTTCTAGATTTTCAGAGCGTATTGGTCTAGATTAAATATAAAGCATAAAAAATCATATTTTATCACATTTTAATTTTTGACCAAGCTATGGGTATTCAACTTATTTCCTTACTACCGCTTTAAACGGCTTAATTCATTTGGAATTGAGCGACAACGTTTCATCTTAAATCTCATTTATAAATTAGTTTTTGTTCTATATTCGTTCTTGTATTGCGTAAGATAACTTGAAACTATATTTAATTTTCAAAATTTAGAATAAAACTTGACACAAGTACATAAAATTTTATATACGAGTATATATCTTTACTAGTTTTTGAAATATTAACAAAAATCTCTTTGAATTGTGCGACAGCTACCAGAACCCGTTGTCCCAATTGTTCCGTTTGCAATAGAGTCCATAATTTGTGGAAAGCAACTTGTGAAAATTTAGTGGTATTTGGTTTATTTGTTTTTGAGTTAAAATCAACGTCAAATTTTACCCTGAGCAAGAATATACATATACACATAAAGGTCCATATCGCAGATCGATCCTTTGAGTGGCTGCATTATGCACATCAAAGTCAATATATTCTTCACGAAGGTGCAGTGTGTAATGATTAATGATTACTTATAATGTTGAAAAAACGCGGTTGAATTACTTAATTTTATTCATGTTATTCTAGAAAAAAATTTGTTTCTGGACAATTACTAGAAATTGTGCATTCACGCTAATTGATTCTATGAATTTTCAATTTAGCTAAATTTCCAAAGAAAATTTTCGAAAAACAAATATTTCTTTTTATTTTTGCAGTAAAAAGCTTGAAAATTAATTTTTTTTATAAATAATGAAATAATTCACAATAGCAATTTAAATTTAAATTCAATATTCGTGTACATAATGTGAATCACTTGAGTCTTAAAGCTATAATATAGAATTAATATTTAACAAAATTCAGTAAAGAAGCTTAAAACTAAGAACAATTTCAGTCGAAGAGCTAAAATCAAATTGTGATATAAATTCAGTCAAGAATTACGTTGGTTTTCCGAAATTCTAATTTTGATGTCTCATAAATTGGAAAGGAAGACCTGAATAGCAAAATATCTCTAGGTGTTTTTTGTTCATCGTGAGTCATGCTTCATAGGAAGTACAATCGAGTTTTAGAAATCCTGTATATAATCACATATCGTAATCATAAATTACTTTATTTTAAGCACTTATGCTATAATTTTTTGAATTTCCATCTCTATTTTGAAATAGATAACGTACTAAAGATAAAGAGGTCTACAGAATAACAATATTATTATGTATATAGAAAATTTCAAACGAAAAGT
Organism: Condylostylus longicornis; assembly: GCF_029603195.1. Taxonomy (NCBI): domain Eukaryota; kingdom Metazoa; phylum Arthropoda; class Insecta; order Diptera; family Dolichopodidae; genus Condylostylus; species Condylostylus longicornis. The sequence goes on along the minus strand of NW_026578013.1, from coordinate 2,694,129 downwards.
GTGGAAAAATTTCTTAGTTGCCGGTATTATTCAATTTTGAGTTCAACCAATTTAATAATACTCAATTTAAAAATATTTATTAGTCTGATTCTTAACAAATTGCTTAATTATTTCAAGGTAATGAGGATGATTACACAAATTTACCCCATATAACAGTTTTATATTAATAAATAAATGATTTTTTTCATATTACAAAATTGTTTACGTTTTGTTTTTATTTAAGAATTACAAAATATGTAATCATTAATTTATTTGAGCATTGGTGATACGAACGTGCTTAAGAAATTTCATCAACATTATAGTTTTTTTTTTTTTTTTGGTTCATAAGCCCGTCGATTTTAATATTTTTCAAGGTTCCATAGTCCTAATTTATTTTACAAACTTTTATAGTCGTACAACAACATAATTTCTCATAATGACAGTAATTATTCGGGGTGAAGGACTGATTTAACAATTAAAAATAATTAGAAATATCATAAATTTTTTATTTGTATTTGGCACGTTCTCCTGATAAAAAATTTAATGATTTAAGTTACAAAATTTTCAATATATCAGTGAATTTTATTACAGTTTTGATGAAATTAAATGTTTTATACAAGATTGTATTTTTAGAATTTTTTTTTTGTATAAAATAAATAAATTTGATTAAAAGAAGAGGAAAAGTTTTTGATTAAAAAGCGGAACGAGATCCGTTACAGACCTATCGTATATTTCTTTGTTATATATATGTGTTATATATATTATGCGCGTATTTTTGGAAAATCTCCAAATTCATTCATTCTGTCATATATTTTTTTGTCAACACATCACTTCATTATTATAAAAAAAAGAAAGCATTCACGTTTACATACTCGCACAAAATTATAATTTTGTAAATTACAAAATTCATTCTGGTACCAAACTGTCTCTTAAATTTTTTTTTATTCTGATCATGTCACCCAGATGTCTCTCAATGTATCAAATTGTGTAATCTCACTTTTGATTATAATTTATAATAGAATATAAAAGCGTAAATATATATATAAAAAAAAAAATTTATGAAATGAAATCTTGTTCATGTTATGAACACATTTCTGTTTACCAAAATGATATTAATACAGGGTGATAAAAATTAAATAAAATTCTTATAAAAGTAAAGAAATTCAAAGTATATGAGATTTTAAGTCATTTTGAAAGAATCGGTCACAAAAACCAACTTGAGAGTACCATTGAGTAAAAAAGTATTTTTCTTTTTCTGAACTCAACTTGCTACTACTTTGTATGAAAAGCTACTTATTCATGAAATAAAAACATGAATAATTTTAGGCAAAATTAAGAATAATTAATAATGTTATACAAATATACATTATTAAATAGATGTTGTCTAGGTGAACATTGCCTTGTCTTATTGTAACTGTTCAAATATGGTATCGTAAATAGAAAACTAGTTCTAAGTAAAAATTAATTAAAGAGATTTACTTAGAACTTAAAATTAGCCTTCCCATAATGAAAACGCTTGCGTACATTTTCAATAATTTTTATGAGATTACTTAAATATGTTACACAAATTTTGTGTGTGTTCGCATAAAATTTTTTAATAAATTTTAAGTATGCTCAAACAATTGAAGTACTGTTCTACCCTGTTTTCATTTTCTGTACATACAGTCTTTAAATACTCCATGTACAATATTTATATATGAATGTATAATACCCTTGGTCATAATTAATTAATTGTGATTTATCCCGTATCAAATTTTTTAATACATAATACAAACCAAATCATATAATGCGTTTGGTTTCTGTGGTTTACCACACTTTTTACGCTTAATCCCTATTGTGTGTTAACAGAAATCTCCATATACTTAATATATGTAGGTATATAAATAAATTATTTCAAAACTGACCTATACAAATATTAAATAAATTATTTCAGTTTACTTTTCCTTTGATATACTAAATAACGTATGTCGTATACACATTAACTGAAGGCATATTTGTTTTATAATATGAAATTTTATTTGTGGTTAAAGAATAATGAAATTATTATGGCATGGTATTTGAAAGCAATTATTGTCAACAGCATTTTAATCAATTCAAGAACTTGTGTGTATTCGAACTTAAAATTTATTTTTCGATTATTTCTGTCAAAAACTACTAAAATTCATAATCTAATAAAACGTATGAGAGCTTACGGAACTATTCTTTATGTACCCCTTCATATTCGAAGTTCACTGCATCTATATGTATGCATTTCGTTTATAATTCTATAAGAATACATTTGTATACTTTTCAATACCACATTTCAATTTCCTTTTGAATTTCGCGACAAATTTTCAGCTTATAAAAATGGAATTTTATTTTCATTTTTAAAATATGAAATTAAATTTAGTGCCAAAAGTTTATTGCTCCTTGTATTATAAAATATATATCTACACATACACATATAGTGTCATAGTGTAAAATAAAATTTTATTCCCGGAAATTGAAAGTATATAAGGAAGGGAAATTACGGATTCGTTGAAAAAATTTTCCTTATAAATCGCTTTTCTGTCAACATTTTACCTTAATCCTTTTTAAATATAATTTTGGGTGTTTAGCATACATAACATAAATTTAATATTTATTTAATATTAAAGTTAATTTTTCTATATATTCAAAGTATTTCTTAAATTATTATAAAAAATTAAAGGTATAAGGGTTATAAATAAATTTGCGATTCAATATTAATTTATAAAATTTTTTGATAATTTACTGATATTATATGAAAAATTTATTAATGTGAATTAATATGGCTATATAATATTCATAATAGAACTAAACTAATTTCGATCTAAACTCACCGAAATTCAAATGAAAAGGGAATCCAGTAATGAACTGGTTTACCTTAAGAAAATTAAAAGATCATCATAATCTGTATAGAGACTAGTAAAAATTAATAAGCGTATGGATTCTGTAGATTCTGTTGGGAAGAAGACGAGACACCTTTGCAGCTTCTCAGTGAGTATTGAACGTTGATTTATAAGAGATGGGACTGCATGGATGCACCCTCAATGGTGATTTGTGATTTTGCCAAATGAATTTTTTGCCAAATTTATGTTCCATATACAACAAGTTTCGTATTAACATTTCTTTATTCTCCACTTTCAAGTTCCCACAATTTTTAATATTCTTAAAATTTTTTAATACGCACTCATTGTCTAAATAAAAATTTTATTTCATTTCAACTTTTTCTCGTTAACAAAATATTATCAGCCTAATATAATTATCACGGACGACACACTTATTGTTAAAAAAAAAAATCAATTTCCAAAAAACTACTTAATTTTCAAATTTCCAAATAATTTATAAGCAACACGATTTTATATAGTAACAATGAGAAAATTTTGACTTTTGCTGTAAAAAGAAGAACAAAAATAATAAAGAACAGAGGCACGTTGATGCTATTGTGTCATACTATTTTTAGTACATAATTTATTTTTTCAATTCTGATGAAAAAATCAAAAAAAATCCCTCAGTTCCATAATTAAAAATGAAATACAGAAAAATAGAAGAAGAGACAAATAAAATTTACAATCGCATGAAATTTAAGTATTTTTAATTAAAATATTTTTTTTCATTAAGTTTTTGTTTGTGTTTTTTTTATAATAGCAACGCGGTAAAAGTGAAGCAAGTAAAATATGCTCTCCATTATTTTTTTTTTTGCCTTTTCCTCCTGCTACACTTATTGAATCTTAAAAGATTTATTTTTTTAAATGAAATGTTAAACCACTATGGTTAGCATCATTTTGTTTAAGAAATTTATTGAAGAAAACTGCTTTTGATAAATTGAAATTTTTATTTACGACTTCTTTCTTTTGCTTGATTTTTAATAAAATTACATACTCTTTAAATAATTGAGTGTCATATACTATTATTATATTCTATAAAAGAAAAGACGTAGATAACACACAAATAAATTCGAAGAAGAAGCAGTTTATTGTTTTGACGTGAACAGCATGAGACTGAATTATCTTGTGATTGAAACACAATATGATGCAAAAATTATAAATTTCTCAAATTCAAAATTGTTTTAAATTGTTTTAAAATTAATCGGGTGCTTTAATTTTTTACTCAAGTATAAATTAATTATCTATAAATAGCATGGTTTTGAGAATAAAATTGGACTTGATTTATAAATGTGCGTCAGTTCAAATATATGCAATATTATTGCTAGTAATCATGTTTCAATGTATTTCGTTTGATTATTTGGTCCCATTTTGTATTCATACTACGGGTAGGATTTCTATGGTTCATACAATTGGTTCGATCGTACTTCGTAAGTCGTATAGCATTGCGGTGTATTTTTGTTTTGATCTCTGAATGTTTATTATTCAGGTATTAGTATGATTCAGATTTATGTACCGTTTATAAGAATATTATTCCAGAATTCATACTATAACTATGTGTGCTATATTCACTCGCAAAAGCCAAACAAGAACCTTAATCTATTTATTAAGTGATTTCATTGTTTTTCGTTCTGATCTTAATCGACTCAAAAATCCACTGAAAAGTAATAGATTGTTACGAAAGAAGAGCTCGAAAAGAAAATGTTCGATAACATTCAAATCAAAATGATGTCATACCATATCGTTTTGCTTTCATAAATTCGATTCCAAATCAATTCATAAAATTAAACATAAACCATATTTAATGAATTTTCAATCACTAAAAAAGATAAATACTTTTCAATAAAAAATTTTGAAAATTTGTTTTTTTTTCGCCTTCATTTAATTTTGAGTGTTTTTATTTTTGCTTCTCGTGTTCATCGTGTTGAAATCTATCAAAATGTTCAAGTGTACATCATCACAATAATTTCTCAAATCAAAATCTCTTGAAAACAAAAATGAACCAATAATAATGATTAGTGAGTATTTTTTCTTAATCTTTTCTCATAATCAATTCAAAATCAGGAGAAATTTCTAAATACATTTTTTTTTTCTCTTTTCTCCCATTATATTGCTTTATGTTGCACTAAGTGGAGAATAATCCAAGGACCAAACACAATTTTTTTGTTTTTACTATAGTGTCGTTCCTCTACTTAGAGTTTTCAGTCGACAATTTATCAATTAAAAATCTCAATTTTTAATTTGATATTTCATATTTTTTATTATCACGGAATATATTTGTTTTCGCCTAGTGTAAAATCTTCGACTTTAAGAAGAAAGTATACTTACGTAACAAATTTAAAAAAAAAAAATTTTTGTAGCAATATCTCGTCTTATCGAATGGAAGCGTTAGTAACTTCAGGCGGTTTTTGAGCAACTTGGGCTAGTTCGAACGAGGCATAGAAAAGAAGAAATCCTGTGTTACCATAATTGGCAAATGTGTATCCTTCGTGGAGCCGCAACAACCTTCTCTATTGAACAACATTATCACTTTAGTCACGTTCTATGAAACATGTAATATGTTCCTTGTAAATTGTAGTGAGCGCTTTTTAAAACTTACATGTTTGCAAAAAAACAACCAAGCTATGACTTCAATTTTAATGTTAAAAAAAGCGGTTACATTTTGGCTTAGGCGTATTTGTGCAATTATTTTTAATACAATGAAATATTAAAAAAATTAAAATCAATATTCTAGAAGAAACTATTCGTGCAAAATCAATAATATAGAAACTATAAAGAAAAATCTGTTTCCTGAAAAACCTATAAAAAATGACTTTATAGTACTTTTTCTCTGGACCCGTAGAAATTTTCTGTTTACACATCAACTACCTTAAAATCTTATTTTTATTTTGAACTCGTGAATTAATTTGTTCCTTTTTGCTTATTAAAGACAATTCTAACTATGACTGCAGTATGAAATTTGCACAAATACAGGAAATCTAAGATCAACAAAAAAAAAATCTGATGTGATCAGCACATAACCGACCGCATTGTGTATTGTCTAGTTAAATGAAAGTGTTACAGAATATTATAAAAATGTCTGTTAAATACTTCTTTCCAATTTTTAGGACATTAGTAAGCTTATAGTTAACATACTTAGAAAAATGTAAATTTGGCTCTTAGTAGAGTTTCGCTTTGTGCTACCCGAATTCCCTGAAATGCTCGCCAGTTAGTTTGGGTAACAACCAGAACTCAAATATCAAATTTCAAGAAATTCCATCAATTTGTTCTGTGGATATGGTGAAAAATGTAAAATCGGCCCGCAAATCAGTTCTCGAGCCCTGATCTTTCCAAAAAAGTTATATGTTCATTGCTTTAATATGAGGAATTCATATATTAAATTTCAATGAAATCGGTTGATTATTTCTCTTTATATACACAAAAGTGTATATTTGGCCCGTAGTAAACGTCTAGTTGCCGATGCCTGATTTCTTCCAAAACATACGAATTTTTGCGGACGGTCGAGCTGAGCTTATATATAAAATTTCAAGTAAATCGGTTGAATACTTTCTTCAAAATGTTCAAAAATGTAAAACAGGCCCGCTAAAAAGTGCAGTTCCCGAGGCCTGATATATACCAAAAGTTGATCGATCCGTGCCATGGTGGAAACAAACTTACATATAAAATTTCATCAAAATCGGTTCAGCCGAACTTGAGATACACGCGTACACACAGACCGACAGACCGACAGACCGACAGACCGACAGACCGACAGGTTGCTAAAAATAGTTTATTTACACTTCCCTACTATGGAGAAGTACGTTCCCACCGAAAACTCGATAAGCAAAATTTGTTGCCATCACATAACCTACCTATTGTTTACACAATACGGTCGGTAAAAAAATCCTTGATAAATAGAATATAATGATCTAACGGAAGATCACATGTATTTTGGAATGCAAGAGGTGTAAAAAAAAAATCTTTGAATTTGTTGATGTTGATTGAAAACTTTTTAATATTAAAAGTAATAATATAATAAATTTTTCTGTTATATTCACTGTATTACACTTTTCAACTCTTGTTTTACTTTAAAATATAAAATTTTAGTTGAAAATTTATTGAATTTTTAAATTTCTTACACGAACATGCATGTACAACAATATTTACAACCAAAAAATCCTACCATTATGGTAGGTACATATATCATCAATATTGAAAGTTCTCAATACTAATAGGTTGTACTCGTATCCTTATATAAGATTCAAATATTATTTTATATAGATTGTGCCACATGAGAATATTAAAATGTTTTATGGAGCGATAAAAACCAATAAAATTGTTATTTTCTTCCTTTTTTTTCAACTTTTTACTTTTTTGTTATTTTTATTCTGTTATATTTGCGTTCTTCATTTTCTAAAAATAATATGTGTGTATAAAAGTATGAGAGACAATTTATGTGAAAGTAAAATTGAAAAAGTTTAAAAGTGATGAAATTAAGTGTTAAACTCGTAAATTTATATCCCAATTCAAGAATATAAAATAGAATATATAAGTAAGTATATAATATTGATATACAATAATATACACGTAGTACATATACATAATACTATAAGTCATGCACATCATGTACGTGTAAATGTGTAAAATTATAATATTATGTGATGTGTATTTTAAAGTATCTATGAATATAAAAATAAACATTATTACTCCCGAATTTTTAATGTACCTATAGAAAGTCTAATATAACAAAAATCTTGGTATTATCGCATGATATAAAATATATATATTGACATGTATGTGTTGAATATATGTAGAATAATAACTCATATAAAAATGTATAATAAAAATGAAAAATGATTATGTATTCAACAATGATAGTTTAAAAAATAATGACTTTGTTTGAGGTTGCGGGAGCTAGAAGACAATTTCATTGTATACGTAATATAAAAATATATGTTCGTAGATTATACTCAAATGTGAATGGTAAAACCTACGGCATTTGTTGCGATTAGAACGGTACTGTTTTCATATCAAGTTTTAGTAAATAAATTATTTTCAGTATTAGAATTTTATTCATTTTGTGATTCGACAATTATTGTACGGGATATTTTCTTTAATTGTTAAGAATTTCTAATAAAGGTTCCTTTTTTCAAAAAGCTGTACCTTCCATAAAAAAAGCATAATCTTTAAAATTTAAATCGGCTATATACCTATAATTAGAAATGATCTTGCCGCAGGAAATTCTTCATGATTTTTCATGGATGTTATGCTACTGTTGAAATTAAAATAAAATTTTCACAATTTAATTAACAAAACTACAATGAATACTTTTCAAAAAAACTATTTTGCACAAGAAAGTATGTATATAGGGTGATTTAGCACAAGAAAGTATGTATAAAAATATATGGTGATTTTCAATGAAATAGACCATGACTACTTCGATATTTTAAATGTCTCAATTCAAAAAATTGCAGTGTTTCAATATTCTTCTTCCGAAGATTGGAATATTATCAATTACCAATTCAGTTTTGTTTTCCAAATCTACTCCATTCCAGATTTGTGATGAAAAACATATTTCCCTTACATCGGTAAGGGAAGTAGTTCAGTTGACACGTTGCATGATCTCGACTGTATGAAATTCACGGGTTGACGACTTTATTGCTCAACAAACGTATTCTTATTAAATTTTGAGATTTTACAAATCAATAAATTTGGAAATATTTAAGAAATTTTTAAAAAAAGTTTTTGGGATTTCTAAACCCCATCCCAATATCTACTATACATATTGTGCTTGAAAATATATTGCTTTTTTTTTTGGATCATTAAAATAAAATTATAAACTATGGCAGCTCTAAAATGTCATTGAACTTTAATTATGTATATCAAGTACTTTCACATATACATACGTATACTCAGTTTTTGGCAATGTATTAGTTTGGCTTCAAAAATTTCCATTTTGCCATCATACTGAGAGAATGTTCCTGAGATTAAAAGTTTTATTTGAATACGATAATCTAAATTAAATATTTTGTTAAATTTTCAAAATGAATATTTTTATTTTATTAATGAAAGTGATATATGCAATGGAAAATTTTATTCAAAAACTTTTTCGTTCAAATAATCAAGTGAATAAATTTTTAAATTTTTACACGCATTTATTATAAATGCATTAGATTTTCAATTATATTTGAAATAGAAATAAAGTAAAAACTTTTTCAATTTACTTTTACAATTTTACAGAATTTTACATTATTTATAGTTAAGAATATTTTCATACATAAGAGAATGATTACAGAGTCATATTAATATATGTATGTGTATATGTGTGTATATTATAGTATAGGTTGGAAATGTATGCATAATTAATTATTAACTACTTATATAACAGTTATTCGGAATTGAAAACTATATTTGCATTTATACAAAATAAAGAACTTATAAAATTTCATAATTGAAAAAAAAAGTAATTTGAGGCATTCGAAAAATTGAATTTACTAATTGTATTGTATTGGGAGTAATTTTTAAGTAATTTTCATAAAAAATCTCATGACTTAAAGGAATTAAGGTTGAAACACGGTAAAAATTCTAAATTTATTTTATTAATAAAGAGTTATAAAATTTAGAAACTGAGAAAATAGAAACTGAGAAATAAGAAACTGGAAAAAATATTGAATGTTGCTTTCGAAATTGTTAAATTTTGTAAAACAATTTACAATAATTATTTTTATGTTATTTAAATTCATTACAAATCTGCCAAGTATTAAATACCAAGTTATTTATTAAATTAATATTAAATATCAAGTGCGATGAAAATTTTCCAAATTATTATGGCAAAAATGGATAAAAATATTTTACTGCCCCTAAATATATGCAATTTTACATAATTCTAAATTTATTTGTACTCGAAACGAAACAAATTTTCTTATCAAACCGAAAAACTAAAGCCAAAACCATATAATAAAAATTTGTAGAGAATTGAATAGAGATTCATGTTATAATAAAGCATTGTCATATATTTTTTACCGATCGCAGTGCATACAATAACGAGGAAGTTATTTCGTATGTGTAAGAATTTTATTTAACAAATATAGGATAGCTAGCTGTTAAAAGACTTATTATGTACTTTAAATATATATTTTGAATTGTTTTTTTAAATTATTACTAAATAATTTATTTTTATTTTATTTTACTTACAGTATGAATGCAAAGTTCAAAATCTTAAAAAAAGAAAAGTGACAATACACATATCAGTTAATGGGGTTAGAGTTTTATTAAAGAAACGAAGAAGAAAAGTAAGTTTACATTTTTAATTATATTTTAATTTATATTGATGAAATTATTGTTGGTTGACGTGGCAGTAGCAGAAGGTTCACCACACGTCAATATTAACACAAATGTACCGTTTTGATATCCGTGATCACCAGGCCATCATTAAGTGTACGATTAGAGGTGGCCCATTGAAGCTACTCGCTTTTCTTGAGGAATCCATTTAAAACCGCGATATTAATCTTAAATATCTGGTTCAGCCACGCCAAACAAGTTGTGCTTCAAATTATCAGTCTAGTCTCGCCAAGAATCGGACGATTTGAAAGATAAAGGAAAAATTGTCTCCTTCTTGTCTATTTCCCAACACGTTGTATTGAGGGGCAATAGCTGTTTTATTTTCTGTATATGTACATGTCGATAAAAAAGAACACTAAAGTGTAATCTACGCTTTTTCTTAATGGAACCTTAAAATTTTGTGTGATATTGCTTAGCTGTATAATAAAAAAGGAATAAACAATTTTGAGGTTATGCAAATGTCACATAGAAGGTGTAAACAGCCATTATTTATTACAAAATTTTTCAATCATAATTTCTTTTCTACGCACGAATTCTAAATTTTACCGGCTTTAATTAGACTATAATTATGTCATTTTTAAGGCCAAAATAATCTCATTAGCCCATTGAGTTTTCCTCATTATTCCCAATAATAAATTCTGGTTTAATTAAACTTAAGTATATTAAAATAATATTTCAGTTTCACAAATTTCAATCAAATAATTCTAAAAATTTTGTTTCAACTTTCTTTGAGTTTTATTTTACTTAGTTTAGGCGGTGGATGAGTGTTTTTTTTTATGAAAAAACATTCCCATATCATAAGATTCTATCTTAACTCAATTTATTTCAATTTATTAAATCTTCACACAACATAAACAACATTTTATTAAATAAATTTAATTTTTGTTTTACTTTCTTCTAAATGTTTAACTTTTCACTTAAATAAACTGAAAAGTTAAAATAAATTTTTTTTTATTAAATTTTTTTCAATTTTTTTGTTTCGTTTCGCAGTTAAATATTGTACGTGTATATTTCATATGTAGACGTAAATTGTTCGGGGCAGAAAATGTAAATTAAAAAAGTTTTTGTGGTAAAAAAAATGTTTTACAAATTCAAAAATTTTTAAACGCGATTTCGCGCTCTTTCGCCTTAATATTTTCTTCTTAAATAGAGAAATTAATTTAATCATGTTCTTTACGAATAAAATCAATTTTTTAACTGTTTTTGACAAATTGCGGGTCTAATCGATAAGAAATTTAAAAAAATGATTGATTTTAGGTGTTGTGTGCCATATAGTTTTCTGATTTTGTATTCCTTTATGCAAAATATCAGCACTATAATATTAGTAGTCTCTATAATATACGGCCAAATGACTTTCGAAGTTGTGCGTCAGATACCACCACAAATAAATAAACTTTAACTAATAAAATATTTGCTTGTTCGAAATTTCATTATTGTAGGTAATAAATTTCATTACTTTGGGCATTTCTGAGAAGTGGCCAAGTGCCTTTTTTAAGTTGCATGGCAGGTATAATAAGCGCTCACGATTATTTTAATTGCTTCTTTCGAAATTAATGACAATTTCACCATAGTTGTTTTTGGAAAATTTCGTTTGTGTCAAAATTCGGTATTATAAAACACAATATTCAATATCAATAATTTCTAAGATATCGCCAAATAACTCTTGAAGTTCTGGGGCAAATACCACAACAACGGCCTCGATCACATCCAATTTAAATAGGGTTCCAGCATTTATTTGAGCATAACTCGATTAGGAACATACACTCGTACGAGTATAAAAATGCGTTTAAAAAAAAGCGAAAAGTTTTAAGAAATACAGAAAGAAATACTACTAAAACTTACTAGTAGTACATATAACATTTTTATCGGCCATAATAAATATGACTTTGAAATCATCTTTTTAAATTAATATTAATTTTTTCGTTTCAAATTAATTGAAAAATTTTTTCCGGAATAATTAATTTTCCTAAAACATAAAAGGAAAATCCATAATCACGTTGAGATTCAAGAACTATCTTTTATTTCGCCGATTAAGAAGCAGAAAGCATTAAGTCAGGAAACTGTGTTTTGAGTAAATTCAATTTGAAAAGATCGTAAATTGTAAACTAATCAATTAGTGCAATTGGATTGGTCTCTCTAATTTCTGGATTTATAAACTATATTGTGGATTTGCATGATTTGTTGCCACAACAAAGATTATGTTATTCTGATTTAATTCATCTATGAAATCCGAATTCTCAAAAAATGCACTTAGTGACTTTTAACAATAAATTTTATTGTTCTAAAATTTTCAATATATTTTTGCTCTCTTGCAATTGTACATACTTATATATTATACAAACTAACCTTGTTATTTCATCATATTTTAATAATATTGAGAATTTGTTTTTTTTTAATTAAAAATATTTTCTTTTATTTCAGAAAAAACAATGGAATACTGAGCCTGAAGAAATAGAATTAATGAATCATCCAATTTATAGAATATTTTATGTATCACATGATAGTAGCGATCTCAAAATATTTAGTTATATTGCAAGAGATGCCCAAACAAATACATTCAAATGTTCAGTTTTTAAGAGCAATAAAAAGGTAAGTTTGCATTCTACAATAATTCAATAAAAACCAAAAATTCGAAATAATAGATATTTAACTTACATTTTCATAACTACACAAAAATTCATCGAAATCGGAATGAAAATTATTTTTTAATTATTTTATAACTACTATATCTTCATAAGAGTAAAATTTTAAAAATTTTATGAAATTTTAATTTTTTTTTTAAATTAGAATTTTATAAATGTTTTTATTATCGCAATGTTCTGCTATAGAACATGCCTTTTCCTTTCATTATTTCCTGTTTTGGTTAAAATTTTCAAATAAGAAAGGAAGATATCAAAAAGGATATTAAATTTCTTAATGGTAGAATTGAAAATTTGAACCACCTGCAGGGTTTTAAAATAATTTTCTAATATATTTTTTTTTATTGAAAAATTTTTTCCTTTTATTTTTTATATAAAATAAAAGAGAATTAAGATATAAATTACTTGTTCCTATTCTATTATTTTTCAAAGAGGCTATTGGGTTTTATTTAATTTTTTTTTTTGAAAAGAAAAATTTTTATTTTATTCGAAGTACAGCGTGTTTCTTACTATTGGAGACATTATTATTAATATAGGAATTCTTTGAATGCAGAACTAGATTTTATTATTTATTCATTTATTTACTTATTTATTCAAAATGTGTGAAGAGAGCCTATCCAATTCTCAAAAAAAGACTATATCAATACACTTCAGTACAAGATTTAAAATACAGTATCTGCAGGAAAAGGGGAAGTGGAAAGTATTGTGCATGTTATACAGCGCAAAATAAAAAATTTATGAAGCATGAATTTCATCTCTTCGAACCAGCATAGTTGAAGTATGAGTACTCAGGTTGCATAATTCGTGAATATGTAATATTAATTCAATTTTTATGAAATTCCTAACTAATAAAATACCATTTTCCCTGTGAATAATGTCAGTTCCCTCTCTTTCTCTATTTGTGCTTGAAGAGATTTTAAATGGCTATATTTTGAATAATTTGGATCATATTGATGGTTTCAAAAGTACCAGTATACCATAGCATGATTTCATTGATTATTTCCATGTATTTTATTTGCTTACATTTTTAATATACTTTTGCTTGTACTCGTATTCTGAACTGGTTTTTTGGCTGTACTCGTCTACAAGTACATACGAAATTTATAGGAAATTTCTCGGTAATATCACAGTTTTTAAATTTGATAATATTTAATATTTACTAATGTAGGACGTATTCGTAAATGCGGTACATATATTATTAATTTTTTGAATTTTTGCATTCAAAACTTTCTTTTAATGGTTTTGCCTACTTTAAGATTTATTTTCTATAATTTCTTATACTGCAATTATTACCTAAAAATTTGAGTAAACAAATAAAGTATACGAATTCTTAGAAAAAAAATTTGTAATACTTAGGTTCGAAAAAATCGTGCACATTTTCGTACATTTAATATGTACCTTTAATTATGAAACACCCTATGTCTTTATAATATCAAATCATATCCGGAGGGCAATTTACCTTTGAAAGTTTATTTTGTTATTTTTTTTTTTTTGTGTTTTAGACATGACAAGTTAATTTTTTTAAGATACATACTTACTTATTTCAGTTATTTTTATAAAATCTCATTAGCAATATTGAGGAAACAGAATTCAAATGACAAAAAAATGACAATTCCATAAATAAATTAAATTTAAAAAATTATTTAATTTGATACAAAGGATGCCAGGTACAATAATAACTATGTATATGTATGTAGTAATAAGGAAAAAAGGATCAATTTTATATCTACTTGTATTTATTCGAAAATTTCATTTCATTTTTCTTCAAATTATTGTTTAATGATTGAATAAATGTTAACATTGTTTTTTCTTCCGTTTATTTTTAGAAAAATCAAAGTCATTAAAATTTCTTCAAAAATATTAAATTTCATTTAGGTTTTTAATAAAATAAAATTTTGGTAAATTGAAATTTTATTATTGTTAAAAATTTGAAATCATTGAATAAACTAAATTTTATGTAATAATTTAAGAATGGGATTACGAGATTTTGTAATTAGAAAATAATAAATAATAATTAGAATCTACTTAATCATCATAAAATTTAAACACTACATGTCTATAGGTGTAACAAATAAGGTTGGGTCAAACCAATGGTTTGTAATGTAGCACTTTTCCTTTCAACAAGTGAAAATACTGCTTTTAAAAACAATCAAATTATGTACTACATTATTAAAATAATTTCGTTTCTATTTTTCTATACGAAAATTTTTCTATACGAAAAAACTTCAAAGATTGCTTACATTTAGGATTAGGTAAAAAAAAAATTTAAACAGGCGGTATCTGATGCTCTTATTTAAGGGTAATTTGGATGATCTAAGAATAATAATTATAGTTTTTAATGGCATGGCATTTACCTAGTTGGTAAAGCACGTTTTTTCGAAAATATAAGGCGACAGAAGTTCAAGTTTCGCAAAATTTTGATGGGCAATAACTTAAAAGGAATGCTAAAATAAATTTCAGACTTCTACCACCTACGGTCTAGAAGAAAAACGATATGAAAAATTTTAACAAAACGGATTTTTAGAGATAAAACGGCCATTTTGTTTCTATAAAATTCAGATATGATACACATCGGTACAATGAATTGTTCAAAAATGGCATCTTTAAGGTTTTGGGTGGTAATAATTTGTAGGGGGGGGGGGAAAGATAGGTAAAAATTTTCTTCTACGAAAATAACTTTTTGGTAAAGATCAATTTATGTATAAACTTCAGCTTTCTATCTTAAAGAGTATAGAAGGTTTGTAAAAACGTTCACGGGAGAACGGCCGACCGAACGCACAGAGCGAAACCAACAATCGCTTTTTTTCGCTCCATATATAAAAAATTTTCGATCAATTAGCAAAGTATTCTATTTCATAATTTATTATGGAAAGAGAATCTGAATACAAAACAAAAATATTTTAATTATATTTACCAAAATTTTAAATTATTAATTAAATTTTTATTGTAATTCATATAATACTCATCAGTTGCACTTAATGCTCATCTGGTTTAAGATACCCATACATAGATTCCAATTATTCAACTACAATGCATTCCATAAGGACATAAAATTAATTTGAAAAAGTTTAGAGTGTTCCCTTTGCCAAATGTTATTTTTCCTATTTTCTTTTTTTTTTTTTGCACAAAACGAGATGAAATCTGATATACCCACACGAAAATCATTAGTACAAATAATATCAAAAATATGAAAAATAGAAAAAAAAAAAAACAATTTTGTCCTTTTTCTTTTACAATTCTATTGGGAGCATTTTCGCATGACTTAACCGAAAAAAAAAAAACATTTTTAGGAAAGAAAATGAACCATTCTTTTCTTTTATTCATCTTTCATATTACGTCACAATAATTTTTTCATATTTTAGGATAAGCAAGGCAATGTTTTATTTTTTCTTGTACTCTTAAAAACTAAAATAGATCCTTAATCAAAAAATTTTTCTTTTAATCAGACACAAATTTTTACCGAAATTTTTGTGATATAAATCCCGAATGGTATACGTTTTGGGTTTATGTACCTAAATTTCGTTTTCTCTTTTAGCCTAATAAATTATACGAGTTATACTACAAGTTTGTGATGAAATTTTGTTTTTTTTTAAACAAAATGTTTTGATCACGTATTTTGTGTGTAGATTGGATCTTATTCCTTTTTCAAGAAAAGTTTTAAACCATAAATTTTTCTATTTTATTTTTCAAGGTTTTCAATATGTAATAGAAATATAGTTAATATATCGAAAATATTTATTTTAATAGGAAGGAAGGGAATTATTATGTTTTGAAAATTATATCAGATTTAATAATATATTTGAGGGTCAATATTAGATTTTAGGTCAACGATTTTAATGAAAGCTGAAAATTTTAATATTATTTACACTATAATATAAGTAAGAATAATAATAATATCTCATCATTGGAAAATATATACGTATAAAGAGAACATGTTATTCATTATAGCTAGTAAATTAGAAGAGTTTATATTTATTTGTCTTTGCATTATTACTTACGAAAATTGTCTTCTTCACGCTTCCATATATCTTTCTTGCTTAAATTTAATAAAAATAATTTTCCATTTATCTTTATGCTGCGTAATAAAATTATTACTCAACATTTGGGTTGAATAAATGAAAACGTACTTACTGTGTTGCCCAATATTGTGGAGTGGGTAAGTAAAAACGTTCTAAATTTTATGAAGTTCTTAGTACATTTTTTATAATCTTATGGTTTTTACTAACAACTAAAATGTGTCACTGTGCCATGTTAGTTTGGATCAACAAAAAAGCAAAAAAATAAAGAAAAAAATTAAATTTTGTAAGCTCTTCACCCATACTGCGTATCACACTAGTATACAGTAAAATTTAAATACGATGTTTGGTCTCAAATGGCCACATATTCTATATGCATGAAGATGTACGTATTCTCATGTGCCATACACTATTTGTATAAAAATATAAAATTATTGAAAAAATTCATTAAAGAAAAAAATTAAAAACCAAAAATTCTTATTATTAAATTGTAAAGAAAAACCGTATAACTCTAAAAATTAATATTTTCAAATTTATTAATCATTTGAATTTCATTTAAATTACCAGCAATCACTATAAATTTGGATAAAAAATTGAGAAATATTGAATTGATTGCCAAAATTATATTTCCTATAAATCATTGGTTTTTTATGCAGAGTGACTCAAAGTAACTAGTTTTTAAGTAAATACACTCGAGCCCCGGCTTAGGACGTTGTTTTAACGACCGAAAATTTTGAAACGCATCTCGTAAATCGAGGAGGAACTAATGTATTATCATTTGATAAATTCGTTTAATTGTTGAATTGTTAGCAGACATTTTTAATTAGTTGTATCTGCAGTATAACTTGACCACTGCAAAACTTTTAATAGGTTTTTCAACTAAATTTACTCATATAATATTTTAGTTAAGAATTATTTATGAAATATTACCTATTTTTTGGTAATTTTGGCCATGCTTTTGAAAAAAATTTTAATAATCTCTTCGCTCAGTAATTAATTAATAAGCAAATTTCTATAAATTAATGTTCAAATTTCAATAAAATTAAATTTGCATTTCTCATATTTTATAGACATTTTGTTCATTAATGGTCATGTTGTTTTTGTTAAATTTTAATTTCTGCCAATTTTCTTTTTTTTTTCTCCAAAAATTAGTATTTTGGAAAACATGTGCGAGTATTTCACTTTTTAATTAAATTTTTTTTTATAAAATTTACTAAATTTTTTTTAATTTCAAGAACATTAAGTGATGTGTATGTCGTGTTCAGTATAATCACATCATTTATGATATCATTTAAAAAATTCTTTCAATCATAATTCGTAAAATCAAACAGCCTTAATAAAAAAAAAAAATTAAAAATTACTAAAATGGTAATAAATTTTATTTGTGACGTCAAATCAATGTTACAAAACATTGCACGCGTATACAATATAAATGTATGTACATATATCAACATAATTTTTAATCTGTCAAGACTGTCCTGCCTGATAATCTGAATTGGGTATATGTATAGAGTTGGTAAAATGGTGTTATTTTTTATTCGATGATTTTTTTTATGCATGTTTTACTTTAATATTTTTTTGATTTTATTTTTGTTTGTTTTCTTTTTTTTGTGTGTTTTGAAGTGATGATGATTAATAACAGAAAAATTATTTTTATAGTAAATAATTTTTTTTCTCCCAGTTTTATTATACTTTTGCTTATGTTCTTGTTTTGGCTTTTTTTTTGTGGTACACACATAAGAACCACATGCGTTTTAATATCGTTTAATTTTTGTTTTTTTGCTTTTTTGTTTTTCTTTTAATACATATATTATTTATATATACAATTTTTTAGTAGACATTTTAAAATTATTAATTTTTAAAATGATATCATCGAAAAAAATATCACAAATAATATTTACGAAAAGTTTTAATTTCTCTTTCATATAAAATGAAACATTTTTAACTAAATATTGGTAAAAACTTTGTATTAAAATTTCTGTACAGGGTGACCTATAAAATGTTTAAAGTTATAAATAATCATTAGTGTTTTATTGGTACGTTAATTAATTGGGCATTAGAAGTACCCCACTTAGCACAAATGTGACGTTTTGCTAACATTATCCCGTCAACAAGTTGTTATCAAACATTCAATTACCGGTAACCTGTCTATAAAAGTCGGCTTTTTGAGAAATATCTCTAGTTCCCTGAAAATCTATATTTGATACCATGTCAAACCGACGATACGTGGGCTTGCTGAGCCCAATTTCTAACTAGTTAGTTACAAGTTTCCAACTATAAAGACAGGCTGGTCACGTGATTAGTTGTTTCGGCATTCGCAACGGAAAAATATTTCCCTTTTTGTTAATCTTCCGACAATGAAGTATTGAAAGGCAATGCAAACCTATTCATCCCATGCACTCCAAAATGGGTATACACCGCTGTCAGGCCAGGCCGACTATCAATAATAGTAAAAATTCCAGATTTTTTTTTTTTGGATAATTAAATTTGGATGCAAAAATTGATCATTTTGACTCTCTATTTAAATATTGATTAAATTAAATTTTAACTTCAATTAAAAATTTTAATTAAAAAAAAATAATTTCAAAAATCAAAATCCTTCATACTAATTGTAATTTTTGCTTTAACTCATTTCTAGTATTCCACATGTTATTTTTAAAAACCCTGTAATTCTTATTTATTCAAAATTCGATTATTTGTCAATGTAGTAGTTTTATGTGACTGTGCGGTCATGTTTTCATATATAGTAATCCAAAATATTTGTCTTTTATTATTATTTAAAATTTAAAATTTTATTTTCTTTATGAAGAAAAAAAAAAGAAAGTGAAAAAAAAATAATTGTTAAAAATAATTTCTGTTTTTACATTTTCCTTTTTGTTCTTTTTTTTTTTGTTGGAATATTTCCAAATATTCCTGGTAGACAAAAGATACTACTAAAAGTATAATACACTACCATCATTATACTAATACAAGTACAATTAATGTCACTTACATCAAAAATGTCTTTTATTTTAATTTTTTTTTCTCGTTCTTATGTTTTTATTTTTTCTGTTTTTTGAATAATTACTATAATTTTCGTTTTCTTTAAATTTAAGTTACCATTTTTGTTCTTTTAATATTTTATAGATTTTTTCACATTAATTATTTATAGCAGAATAATATTTTTCAATTTCATAATATTCGGAACCATTTTCAGCGATGAAATGAGAAAATTTTCACACACAATAATAAAATTGTGGAATACACAATAATTGCAGTTTGCTCATTTTCATAACAATTGATCTATTTATTTATTTATTTCAATTAATGAAATTTTCCGGATTTATTTTACTTTGAACTTTAAATTGTAGCAGGCAGACATTTCTATCAGTAAGCAATTTGGAAATTCAAAAAAAAAAAACAAAAAATGATATTGTTATGAATACACAATTCAACATTTTTCTATTATTCTTCTTGCTGAAATTTTTAATTATTCGCAAAATAAGATCCCAAACAAAAAATCAGAGAGAAACAAATTTTTTTCGCTCCTATATCAATTTTATTTTTTGTTTTGTTTTCTTTTCTCAATTTTTCTGTTGAATAACTCTCAGGTGTACTAATTTTCATCGCAATAATATTTTAATATTAGCCTTAGTATCTCATACAATACTCTCCAATAATTTTACATAAATTTTTAAGTGTGTTTGTATGTAAATATTTACAAAAGTATCCTTACGTAGTAAGTGTATATTTTCCGCTGTATTACAAATAAATAAACATTGAAACGCTGCTTGACTTCGTAATCAAGGTTTAAATATAGAGTGGGTATTACTAAAATAATACAAAAAAACTGGAATTTGTATTTGTTTCTCTTTTCATTTTATACAAGGAAAAGATTTTCACGTAGAAAGTGCGTGAAAAATTATGATGTTTCTGTGAATTTTAAATTTTTGAAATTTTATTCTGAACTGAATCAGTTCCAATAAATTTCAACATTGTGATTGCTTAGTTTTGTAGGAAAAATTTAGAATACTGATATCAACTTTACGGAATATTTTTCACACAATAATAATTTACATTTTATTGATTTAGAATTAATTGGTTAGAATTTGGGCTTTCTATTATGATTTATTTGAATAAGAGCAATAAAGTAAGAATTAAAATAACAAATATATTAAAATATATCAGCTTATATAACTGATATAATTCGTTGGGTACAGGAGTGTGCATACTCTCAACAGCATCTTTTAAAATAAATATTCTGACTCACAATAACAAAAATACATAAGTATATAAGTAGATTATTTAAGGAGTACTAGCAAGTCTGTTTGCCTAAATGTAAAGTAAAATAAAGCGTTCGCATCATCTGCTTAGTAAAATTACTAAAATACAAATCTTACATAAAATATCTAAGATATTAGAAATATATTCTAGCATAGTGCATAAATATAAATTATTTCGGTTATAAAATAAAAAAATCTTGATTAATCAAAAAAAAAATATAGTACAAATTGCTGTACACATACACAAATACCTTTTATTATTAATAATAAAATATTATAATAAAAAATTACTGTTATATTTTTGAATAAATTTCATTTACAAATTAGTTCTCATATAATATTATTTTTTATATTAATGTCCACAATATACAATATATACATTCAAATACATAAATATTTACATATATGTAGTATTTAAATATTATGTATATAAAAATTAAATTTAAATTTATTTCATTTATTTCCTTGATACAAAAATCAAAATTTCTACAAGATTTAATATTTTATAATATTTTATTAAAATATTAAATGACGTCATAACTACATATGCTCAACATTTAAAATGTCATCAAAAAAAAAAAAAATATCATAATATATTTCATGAATAAATAAGCAATAATTATAAAAATAAATTTTCCTATTAATATACATATACGCTTATATATACTTATTTGATGTATATAGCATATTGATGACATGACATGTATATATGTATGTAAATATGTTTATATGATTAATATATGTGAGATAATCCCGTCATTAATTTTACTCTAATCATTATCTTAACTTTATATTATATGATTTTTTTCTTCTTTTTCTATTTTTTTTCGTTTATTTTTAAAATAGGCATACGTAATAATTTTACTGTCACTAAGCCGACACATATTACCTCGATTTAAAATATAATAACAATTAAAAAGCTAAAAATGTCATCATTCTTTAAAATTATATTCAAAAAAAAAAATAACGTTTGTGACCATCACATCAAATACACAACAGTAAATATCAAAATCTGTTGAAAGCAACCTCCCCCCGTCTCCGCATCATGATAATTCAAAATTTTTTGATTTCCTTTAACAAAACAATTCTTCTCTTTAATTGATGAGCATCATACGGAATTAAAATTTGATTATTCTTGAAAATTTATTTTTATTCCTTTCAAATTTCTCTTAAGATTTTTTAAATATTAATACTCGTATTCTCTTAAGTAAATTTAAATTGATCTAGATATTATAAATGAATTCTTTTCCTTTCCTTTTAAATAACAAATTAATTTTCTCTTTCTCTTTTTCTTTTTATTTATTTTCACTTCATATTATTTTATTACTTATTTACTTTTTCAATTTCTCCTACTTTGATGTTAATCTCATTTGATCATGATCATGTTGAAAATTTTAAAGAGAAAATTTCCATTAAAGAGAATTTTAGAAAATTTTTCTCAATAAAATACAATTCTCAAAATTTATATATATTTTTAATCATTATGGATGAATATTTTGTGTGTCGTTTTATTGTTGCTTCGGTTCGTGTTGATTGTAGTATTCCTTTATTTTTAATGAAAATAATATTATAATTTCTTTTGGATAACAAAAAGAAAAAAAAAATCATTTTAGTGCGTATAATGCTAGAGACGGAATCGGTTGTAAAAGTTTTTTTCCGGTTTTTGTTTAAATGTAATTTCTCAGATATAATTTAATAAAATAAAAAATACTATGAAATTTAAATTATATTATAATTCGTAAATATTTGTATGAAAAGTAATTTTACGGATAATATCGAAATTTCGAACTTGTCTTTTGGATTTACAATAATTTCGTATACAAAATTTGGATTTTAATTACATTTTATATACATACATATAATATATGTCATATAATATATGTCATTGTTAATAAGGAAAGGGTTCGTTGACAAACGAACTATTATTCATCTTTTAAACTATACAAATACATCAGCATCATCATCATCATATAAAATAATCAGGAGATTCTATTATTATTTAATATGAAAAATTAAAAGTAAAGATTTAAAAAAAAATAATATAATTATGAAATAAATTTTTTAAATTAATTTTAACCACAAAAAAATTTAAATTTATAAAATTAAATTAAAATTCTTTTTTTCTTTTTATTTTTCCAACTTAAAGACAAATTTCTGACATTTTAATAGAAACAAGAATTTTTTTTTTTCTTTTTTAAAGATTTAACGGTAAAAATTATTGTCTTGTCGTTTATTGCGCTTAGTATTTAAGAACAGTATAAAGTGATACACATACATACATGCATATAGGTATAAATTTCTATATATATGTACATATAATATGTTTATACACACATGATAAATATTTTAAATATTATTTTAAAAAGATAATGAATTATTTTTCGTTTTTTTTTTGCTACGGTGGCTCATTTTGGAGAAAGATAATATAAAAGAAAAAAAAAAGAAAAAACAAATAATAAAATATTTTTTTTTATTTATTTTATTTTACTTTTTTTTTTAAGAATAAAGTTCAAAAATGTATGAAAATAAAGAATAAATTAAAAATATTTATTTTTAAAAATTTATATATACTATAATATGTATATATATACTTTAAAAAAAAATTAAATGAAAATTATAACAATAACAAAAGTTTAAAAACGAGTGAAAATAAACGAAGCTGCATGAAAATAAGATGAAAAAAAAATTATATAAATTGTGTGAAGAAAAAAAAAATATGAAGAAAATCAATGGTTAACAAAAAATAATTTTTAGTTATTGTGCTTATGAAAAATATTTGAAATATATAATTTAAATAAAAATATTATTTCACTACACACAACAAAACAAAAAAGGAAATGAATAAAGCGAGTTTTATTTATAAATATAAATAAAATAAATAATATAACAGCAATATATAAAACCAATACAACGATATTAAAAAAGAAAATAAAAAAAATTACACTCATAACATTTTACTTGACTTACATACAAGTAATAAAATAATTGATAATATTAGCAAATATCAAAAGAAAATGTAAATTATTATTAAATTTTTTTTTATTTATTAAAAATATACCATCATTAAAATTCCATCGCAATAAAAACAACAATGAGAAATTATGAAAAATATAAATTAGAATTACATGGTTTATAATATAAATATCAAGATTTTGTTAAGTGTTATGGAAGTTTATTTAAATATTTGAGGATAGTGTAATGACAGTCAATAGTTCAACAGTGGTTGCGTTTCGTGTGAGAAATTAAGTACATTGATGAGAGTTTCTTTTACAATTTTTTCCACAAGCATTTTGCAACATAAAAACAAATATTTTTTGCACCAATTATTTTGAAAATATACTCTTGATACCTCCTAGTTATGAAGTAATTCTTAGAAATAATTGAAAATATAATAATGAATTATTTCTGTTAAGGTGTCTATAACATTCCTATCTACTGTACATCAATATGTCATCTACTGATACAATATGTCATCTACATATTGTATCGGCCAAAAATAAGAGTTTTTTGAAAACATTTTTCCTCAATAATATATGAAACTTTGATAGATCGATTATAATTATAAAGATTGTAGAATTTTGCAATAGAATAAATAATCCATTGTGTAAAATTCTATAATCAAATAAAATTTGTTCCATTTTTTGTTTTTTTATTGTTCTCATGTAAAAAGAATGTAAACAATATGAAATAATGTTAAAATAAATATAATATCCTTAAAGTATGCAATAATTTTAAAAATTAATAACTACGTATATATATAAAATTAAGTATCCAAAACGAATATATTTACAAATCAAGCAATACATAATTATTATACTGTTTGTTATACATATTTATTTATCATTTGTACATACAATTATAATAAAAATGTTCAATATTGACAAATTTATCCAAATTTTATTTGTACAACATACATTTGCTTCAATATTTTAAATATTATTTGATGCAAAGCTAGAAGATGATTAATTTTAATTTCAATGTTTACAACTATAAGTACATACTTATTTAAAAATAAAACTGAGTCCACTATGTGAAAAAAAAATTGTTGTTAACTGGAAATATTTTAAGTAAATAATTTTGCCGGGAGCTTCATAAAAACAAATATAAATTTATAAATTTATCAACATAAAGGTAGTACATACTTGTAATGTAAATAAAATGCTTAATATTTCATATTTTTACAAGTACCTTAAAATACTTACGACATGCAGAGCTAAAAATATTATCGTAAAAACATAATTTTCTTTGTTTTTTATTTTTACATACTACTTAAAAAAAAAAAAACAGCCAGAAAACAAAATCATTTTCAGTTTTAATTTAACCAAATTTCAATTATATATACTTATGTATGTACGTATGTATACATATATATTTATTTTATTTTACCTTTTCAATATATTGTTATAATTGGGTACTTGACCTTGGCAATTCTTGTATATATAACATTCATGTACACAGCAAGAAAATACAAAAATAAAAAAAAAGTGAAAACGTAAAAAGATCATACAAAGTAAGAAGAAAAAAAATGAAATTCATTTTTTAATTAAAAAAAAATATTTTTAAAAAATATTTTAACGCCATTAGGTAACAAAACGCTTCAAGTAAAAATTACTCTTGTTTTTCTTTTTTACATAAACACACGTACATATTTATTCCTTTGACATTTTATTTAATAATATAATTATTATTAATATTATTAAGGAAACCGAGAAAACAAAAAACAAATAATTAAAATGAAATGCGATCATTAAACCGAATAATTTAGAAAATATTGTTTTTCAAAAACGATCTTTGACGTAAATTGAAAAATATTTAATAAAGGTTGTCAAAATGAAGTAAAATAGTATTTATTTAAATTAAAAATTTTTATCGTATTTTGACCGTATTTTTATCGTAAATTTTGTAGCACTAATAAAATACAAATAATTAAATATTTTTCAATATTACAAGAAAGAAAACACAAAAATAAACCGAATTCAATGTTTAACAGCATGATATTATTGTATTTGATAAATTTATGAGTCATATAAATTATTGTAAGTTATGGCAAATATTTCATTGCTATTTGAATTATCTTTCGCACGCGTGTTGTTATAATTGTATAAGATAAACTCATAATTCTGTAATGAAAAAATCCAATTGATGACGACATTAATTCTGATTTATCGTATTATTTATATTCAAAATCAATTATAATAAATTTTATTACCAAATATTCAAATAGCAAAATATGTAGTATGAGTAATTGATTAATATTAAATTTTTAGAAAACACTATACATAATTTATTTCAAATTGGATAGTTTATGCGCTAAAGGAAAATTTTTCTAATTCAAAATCATTAAATTAATCTTCCAGAATTTATGATCAGATTAGAAAATTATTTTATAATGAAAATTTATAACTGGTGAACGGTTTTTTCATAATAATTAATGGGTTTATTTAATTATTTGTAAAAATTTAAAAATTTGAATGAAAAATATAAATATTCGATTAAATTGAGGAATGACAAATCAGCTTTTTGCCTTCATATTAAATATTTATTCTCTTCGAACCGATTATGGAATTAGAAATAGAACTGCATCTCCTGTAGCAATTTTCACTTTAAAACATTTCAAGTTTTTCTATGCAACTACCCTATCTTGGATAACAGTTATATATAAGCCCTCTACAATTAAATAGAAGGATTTTGTTTTCAGGTTTCGATATTTTTTTTTATTAACAAATTAAAACTAGTTCTTGTTCTTTACCCTTTCTATTTTTTTTGATATTAAACAATATTGTGCAGAAAATTTAACAAAATTACAAAATCTTAATTAAATTAAAAATAAAATTTAATTCGAATCAAATAATATTTTTTTCTAATTCCTAACGTTATTCGGTTCTAAAAATTAGAATAAATAATTAAAAAAATTTTGTTATTTTCAAAATATTAGAGTGAAAGCAATGGAAAATATTATTTTTAATATCAACTTGTTTCTAAGCAAGAACAATACAATAAAATTGACTGTACTAAATTCAATGAAGATGAAAAATATTTTGATTGTAGATAAAAATTATGAAAATTTATAAAATAGAAAAAGAAAAATGTCTCTTCTAATTTTCTTTTCGATTTCGGTTCTTTTTATTTTTCATTTTTTTTTTTTTTTTGAAAAGATTACTTTTGTGTTGTCTACGCCGCGCGTATTTCATCTTGTACACTTAAATGATATGTGAATAATGGAATCAAAATTAAAAAATTATTTGTTTCAAAAGTTTTTCACGTGCTTGAACATCACTCCGTGGGCAGATATCTTAAAGATAATGTCTTGTTTCGCTATGGCCATTTTTATTATATTTTGCAAGGCACCAACTTGCTGATTATTGTTATTTAAAATATACACAAAAAAAAAACATATTTAAGTTGTCATTGATGTTGATGATGTATTTATTTATTAAACTTGTATACATACATCTACACATTTTGTATATTCCAAATATTTAAATATTTTCTCATACAAACATGATAAATTACAATAAGTTTTTGTTGTTTTTAACATTTATAGAAATGTCATATGGAAAAATGGACATTTGACTATATTAATCAGAATATTAAAACTAAATTTAATTTGTTTGTCTTGTTAATGTTAAAAATTTTTAACACTTTGAATACTTGAAGTTAAACTATGAAGAATATGGGCCCATTTATAACGTTAGAATAAATTTTTTTAGTGTTGTTAAACCATTGCTTTTTCTTAATTTCCCAGCAGAAATTTTAAGATATTGTCGGCTGAGTGCTATTTTCATCCATACGACATAATTTTTGAAACGAGAAAATCACGTTAGAGGTTTAGAAATAATTTAATTCAAAACTGCGTGATGGGATTTATTTGTCAGTAGGTTTATGGTAGTTTTAAGGGTTTGACTTTAAAATTTAATTCAATTTCAAAAAAGGATCGGGAGTTATAGCAAGTTAAGTAAAAAAAAAGTTAAAAGGATAGGTGATTATGTAAAACTACCTGATTTCTGCATGTGCATAGGATTTTGAAATAATTTTTTAAGTAAAGTCAAATAAGTACCGCACTGTTTTTTTTTATATTTATGAACATTGTTGATAGTTAATTTTATTTTTATAATAATTTGAAGTATTTTTTGCGTAATTGGTTTTTATGTAAATATTATTTTATGGATGTGTACCAGAATATGTGTACCATTATAAAACTCAAAATTTTTTGAAACATTTACATATATGACAATTTCACCCATATGTCAACGATTTTGGATATGGATCATATCGAATTATAAGTGGAGGTGGGCCAAAACGACATCTACGTATCTAGGAAAATAAATGAGATAGAGAAAAACTGATTACATGTAATTAAAGATCATTCTCGAAAATGTATGAAAGTGGTCTTAAGTCAAAATAGCACTCTGCCGACGATATATAGATTGTACTAATACAATTTTCCTCATACTAATTTATTTAAATGACTGCTCCCGTATCCTATTGAATTTTTTTTTTAATTTTACATAAATTTTACATAAATATTGTAAAAAAAAAAGATCATAAAACCAAACCAATTTCAAAATATTTTGAGCTATAAAACTAAATTTAATTTTATAACTTATTTTATAAGTTGAAAAATTATTGAAAATCAATTTTTAATTACAATTTTCTTAATTAAGTTTTTGTTCTTTAATTATTGTACAATATAATTATTATACAAAATGAGTGAAATGTTAAATTTTATACTCATATACAAATAAAATAAAGAATTTTATTTAAAATAAGCAATAATCAAAATTCATTTTGTGAACACTTTATTACTAATAATAAAATTTTAAATTCAAATTGATTACCATATAATTAAAAAGTTGAAATCAAAAAACCTATATAAGTATGTATATAAATATTACACATCATTTACTACATATCGTACAGTATTTTGTATATGAAATTAAAGTTTCCAGCACAAAGTAACGATACATTA
This sequence comes from Condylostylus longicornis, assembly GCF_029603195.1. Classification (NCBI taxonomy): domain Eukaryota; kingdom Metazoa; phylum Arthropoda; class Insecta; order Diptera; family Dolichopodidae; genus Condylostylus; species Condylostylus longicornis. Next base: position 2,665,059 of record NW_026578013.1, on the reverse strand, counting down.
AAAATTATTGTTGAAATTTCATTCCAAATTATTCTAAAGTGAAAAAAAAAAATAATTCAAATGTAAATTCTGTATAGACTTGATAGAAACGCAATGTAAGTATGTATGTACTCACTCAAGTTCACTATTCTTAATATTAAAATTACTTTGTGTATAAAAGAAAACAAATTTTGTTCAACAAAAATTATTAATTAACATCTGGCTGCTAATGGCCGTCTTTAATTCTAATACTGTTATGTAATGTAAAGATTTTCGGATTATTTCATTTTTCTCTTATACTATAATCGGCGTAAAATGCTATTTAACCGCAAATTGATTACATTTATATTTATAATGTTTTTTTTTTTCTTCTTCTTTTGTATAAAATTCTAATTAGCATATTATTATAAGTGAGGCAAAAGAAAAAAATAATAATAATAATATTACAAATCGGAAAATGAGTAAAATAATCTTATAGGAAAATGTTTTTTTTTTTCATTTTGTTCGTTTTTATTAATATGAATTTATTTTGGCTAATTGAATAATTAGAATAAATTGTATGGATAATTTAGAAATTCGCCGCAATGAAAATTTTTCGAAACATTATTTTTATTATTGTAAAAATGTAGTTTAACAGCTGTGTAAACAATTCATGGTGATTATTGTAAAACAGAATTAAAGAATTTTGAAAAATTTTTTTTTCATAAGAGAAGAAAATTTTTAATGGTTAAGACTTTAAGTGTTAAAATTTGTAAAAGTAAATTGGAAATTTTTCTTATATACAGAATTTTTTCATTAAACATTTTTATGAAACCTTTTTTGTTTTCATAAAGTCGCATATACACCACAAATTGCAAGAGTGTAATTAATGATTATAGACTTATTAAAATTACCCGAATAAAATGATACCAAGAATCGCCCTTTCGATACCAGCAAGTGCTTTTGAGTAAATTGCCTATATCCTCTTCTATTTCTATATCGACATGTTTAGGATAATAATATATATTTTTATAAATTATATATTTGCATACTCACACGTTTTGTAAAAGTTTATTACTTACTTCATGGGTTTTATTATTAATTCTTATTTGCTAATTTATTATTGACTTATTGAGGTTTTCCATTATGTATTCGTAAACTTTTATAATTGTACAATTTATCAAAACTTAATAACAAGAAGAAGAACTAGTTTTACTAATTTCTATTTTGATTTTCATTCAACATTAATTTATGTTCAAGTAATAATATTATTTAGAAAATAAAGTTTCTTAAAATTTAATAGAAGTTTATTCTTAATCATTTATAAATAATTAATTGGGTAGGAAAGCCCATAATATTTTTTATGGTACATAATGGTTCAACATAAAAAAAAATTATAAGAAAACAAGGAAACGTGAGTTTCTTATTGTTATTTATGTTAAGTACTCATGGAACAACTACATATCAAAATAATTTCAACATTTAATTTATTAGTTGAGGTAAAATTGAGGCCAATGTTAAAAAAGAAAAAAATGTTAATAAATAAATGAGTATAAGTAAATAAAACTGGAAAATTATAAGTTATACACGATAAAGGTTTGTTGTAAAGTTGGGAAAATGAAATAGTAAACACTCTTTCAATAAACCAACAATTTGTTATTAATTTTTCATTAAGAGAAAGTTTTATTGCCCAAAATATGTCATTATTGTGAGCAAGATCGAATTTATTGAGAAACATGACAATAATAGTATTATCCTTTTCTTTTTATTCCTGTATTAAAAATTCTGTTCTAAATATAGTTTTAGATAAACTAAAGACTTGGTGCAAGAGTATTCGATAAAACTGAATCAGGTCCCAACCACACATCTCAACAGGATTTTTGAATAGCCTAAGTCATTAATATCACAATGACGCAATCCCTTATTAGGAATAATTTTATGGAGAATCGGTGACATGGTTTTAAAGAGTAAACTGCAAGTAGTGTTGCAAAAAAAATTTATAATTCGGTCCTTACCTTAAGAAAAGACCTGAGTGTTGTTGTGTCAGAATTATGGTGAAAGTGATCTATTCGGGACTCTCGGCCATTAAACAGGTCGGCGTATGAAATAAAAGTCGACGAATGGGTTTGAATGAATTGCCTGTTAAAGTGGCAAAAAAATTACAGAATAAAATTTGCCTTGAATTATTAAAAATTGGTTTTTATCGTAGTAAATTAATTTGTAAAACAATTTTTCTATTCTTCATAAACTATGGTAACGAAACAAGTAATGTAACAAATAAAATTTAAAATATTCGTTTTATAAACACGATATGAATACTTTAAAAATATAATTTCAAATCTTACAAAAATTCGCGACCAATAACATTAAATTTTGCACAATTTTACTGTCAAAATTATTTTTTCATTTTCATTTTGTTATAAGTAATTTCAATGTTTATTTATTTTAAAAGAGAATGCAAATTTTTTAAATATTAAATCCAAAACAATTGAATCAACAATTAAATAACGCGAATATTGCTCTTCTCTACTTTTTGTGTATTTATTAATTTTGAAAGCACTTAAAAGCAAAAGATTACTTCCTACTACGAAACACATAAAATTTATTTTCTTATTATATAAATTGAATATTAAATTTAAAAATTTTCGTAACATCCTGTATTATAATCAATTTATTTTGTGTGCTAGTGTATATGTATGTATATATATATGTATGTGCAATAATTATAATAAAATGTCCATCTCTCGGGACATTGATATTCTATTATTGTCTGGGAATATATTTTATGAGTGTTTTCAAATTGCAAATACATTTATAAAAATATAAAATCTATATGGAATTGAGATTAATTCTACTACATGTACACTTGTAAGTACTATGTATGTACAAAATTATTATGTATGTATATTAAGTATATGTGTAAATTTTTTTTTTAATTTTGCACAGTAATATTCAAAAAGAAAATAATTTTCTCTTGGGTTATTTTTAGATAAATTTTATTTAAAAAAAAAAAATAATTTTTTTGTTGCTTAAATTTTAAAAGAGAAGAAATAAATTCAAAATTTTTAAACAAAAAAACTAGAAAAATCCATTAAAAAATTAAGAACAACCAAAACAAAAATAATACTAACTACAATTTATATATTTTTGGATTCTTCTATACTAACACCGAAAAAACACTGTGAGTGAAAGAGGAAGTGGGAAGGGAAAGTGATTAAGAAGTGACACATAGGATTTATTCTGTTAAATTTTGCAAAAATAAAACCACTTTCTCTACATTGATTTTCAACCTGAATTTTTATTTTTTCATAATTTCTCAAATTATTTTACAAAAAAAGAAAAAAAATTTTAAATCTTAATTTATATATTTTATATTTAAAACTTAATAATAAAATATTTGTAATAAGCTAGAAAAAGATAGCAGATAATTGATGTGTATAACACCCCCTGAATATTTTCGTTTCCCTCCTGAAATTAGGTTAAATGGTAAACTTAAAAAAAATAAAAAAAATCAATAAAATACTGGTCTAAAATAAAAAAGAAAAAATAACAAAAACAATATCCTATCAGATGATGGTATATTTTTAGAACAATACAAAAAAAGAACAACAAAATTTAAATTAGTTCTAAAACTTTTATTTTTTTAGATATGTGCAAATAACTTCAAAATAAAATAAATTCAATAATTTAAATAAACAAATGGTGTTTTGTAAAATTTTGAAAAATTTTGTACTAAAAGTTTGTACTAAATTTTAGAACTTAAAATTGTTACAAAACTTCAATTAAAATAATTTTATTTAGAAAATAAAAAAAAATTAAAATTAATTAAGAATGATGCGTCAAGAACAAAGACCAACATCACCAGTTCCCATTGATATTGCAGTCAGTGGTGGAACACCTCCACTTAGCCATTTCCGTAAACCGGTTGAAGTAATTCGTAGTTTAAATGAAGTATGGCGTCACAAGAATATTCATATTGGATCACCAACAAGTTCACCTAAAAATACAATAAGTAGAGCATTTGAATTTTTACCGTGGCCACGTCAACGTAGTAAAAAATCAATTGAACGGGAAAAAGGTTCAACAACAGATGTTATAGCAACCACTGGAACACCAACATCTCCTAATAATCATGTTCATCATAAAGGCTTATTCTGTTCAAGTAATATAATACGTGAAATTTTATCAGATCGTTCAAATCGTAAAAATCCAAAAAGTGATTTAATACATAAACAAAATACAGTTGCCAGTCAGCGTAAAGGACGTAAATTAGTACGTAATAAAAGTTTAGATATTGATGAAATTATTGAAGAAATAGAGAGTCAAATTGATGATGATTCCGATACTGATAGCATTTATAAAAGATCACGTCAAACATGTTTCTTAGACGATACATTCATTGAAAATATCCTTAAAAATGAAGAGAATAATGAAAATAACAGCAATGGAAATAATACAAGTATCACACAATATGAAGTTTACAATGATCCTAATAATGAAGACAATTACATATACAATGTTGAAAATGTAATGCCAAATAAAATTGGACAACATTTGAAAAAACATATTTTATTTAAAGATGAAAATACAATTTATTTTATACGTAAGGAGAAACCAGTTATTAAACGCTGCAATATTGATTATACTGTAAGTTCAGGTCAAGAAAAGACAAATGTTAATGGTAAAAATTATAGTAATAGCAATAATACTAGTCCAAAAATGCGAAATTCAAATACTATTGTAAACAAAAATTCTACGGATGTAGATAATAATAAGGTGAATTCATCTAAAAGACATCAATCGGTTGATAATATTCAAAATAATAGCAATAATACGCAATTAAATACGAACTCTCCAACTAATACATCAACACAAAAACGTGGCATTCTTTATCGTCACAATTCACTTGATACACCATCGTATAATCAAACTAAAGCACAAAAAGAAAAATCATCGGGTACGACAAGCCCAATTAACATTTCTAATCGACGATCTGAAATAATTTATTCACGTGATATGAAAAATTCTTCTGATAAAAGTACAGTTATTGCAAATACCAGCAGTCCGAAATCCAACAAAAGTCAAATTAATCCAGATCGTATGGGTAGCGGTAGTAGCAGTGGTAGTCATTCTTCAAGTGCGACAAATACATCATCAATGAGTGCTGGTAGTGGTGGTAGTGTTGTTTGTAATCCAAGTACTTCACCAACATCAGCAATGGGTACTCCAAAATCATCAAATCGCCCCAGAAAAAAATTATCCTTTCGTGATCCAATTGTATCACAACGTAAGACTGAATTACAAGAAAAATATTCAACACAATCACAGCAACAGCAGCAGGAACAACAACAGGAGCAACAAAAATCTTCTCCAGCTTCAACATCACCAGCATCTCCAACTCAAAAACGAAATCCAGACATATTATATCAGCAACAATTAGAGCAACAACAACAGCAACAATTACAGTTACAACAACAATTGCAACAACAATTACAATTACAACAACAACAACAACAACAAAATGTTATCTACAATAATCAGATACCACAATTCAATATTAATATGATTAATCAGCAACAGTTACAACAACAATTGTTACTTCAGCAACAACGACTGCAACAACAACAGCAACAACAACAGCAACAACAACAACAGCAACTACAACAAAGTTACCCATCTTTTCAGCAACAAATTGATGATCGAAGATGGAATAGCAACAATAAATTAAACTTAAATAATTCTAGCAATATAAGTAGTGGCGGTCGTGGTGTCCTGACCAAGCAATATAGTGAGTCTGAATCAGATCTTGAGGTAAAAAAACTACTCTTTTTAATTTTTTAAAAATGAATTGTAAGCTTATTATTTTATCGTGCTTTACTTGTATTTGAATTTAATATTCTGAAATTCTATAGAATTTTTATAAGAGCTAAGTCAGTGAATATCGAATTAGTTTTAAAAAGAACAAGAAAATAAATGTAAAAAGTTAAATATCTATTATTTTTATAATATCTACTATTTTCCAATTAAAAATTTTTAATATTAGAAAATGACAAAATTATTATTTTTCATTTATTCTTTTAGTCACAAGCAATGAGAATTGTTAGGACTGTAGGACAAGCATTTGAAGTATGTCACAAATTTAATCTTCAGAAAAATTCCTTAGAAACAAATGATGAAAGGTCTGATCTATCATCAGAATTAATTGATGCCGATAGAATATCAGAACAATTAAGTGAGGATGAAATAATTAGAAAAGGTAAGTTTTTAAATTCAAATGCAATATTATTATTATTTAATTTTTAAAAATTTTATAAAAATATTAAATGTATACGGCAAATGTTAGAAATTATTTGCAAATTTTCTTCTTGTGCACTGCCATCAACCGATAATTCAATAAATTTCAATTTTAACTGTTTGTCAGTAATGTTATGGCACGACTCTTAAGTGAAAATAAGAATGTGATCATAAATTACATAAAAGGCTCCTCTATTCCTCTATTATAAAATTAATATTAATGATTAGAAATACCAATGAATTAAAAAAATTAAGCAAAAATAATTTTTTTTAAATTTGTGCTAGAAAAATTTCTAAAACATTTTATGTAACCTCAAATTTCAACAATCAATTATACCTACCTAATTAAAACAACAATTTTTTTTCTTTTTAATTTTAAAAATTTCAAAATCGAAGGCTATTTCAATAAATTTATGTTAAAGTAATTTTTTTTTTTTCATTTTTAAAATATAATATTAAAAAATTTTTCATTTAAAAATTTTTATTCTTCAAAATAGTTTTTAAAGAAAATAGAAAAATCCACAAATAATATAAGGAAAAACAAAAAACAACTAAAATAAAAAATGACAATAATGATGATGTCTAATCGAATTGTATTGAGGCGAGGCGTTAAAGTGCGTTTCGCAACATTTTTCTCTACACCTTCGCTACCTCATATGCTATTTTTGATTGCAAGCAAAAAAAAAGAAAAAAAAAATAACAAAAAATGTCACCACAAAAATTTAAGAAAAAAAAATTTTTAAATATTTTTTTTCTTTCTGTGGTAATTTCAAAAAACACAAAAAAAATTTTTTTTTTAAATTTAAATTATTTTTTTTGTAAATATTTATGAAAAAGCAAGGAAAAAAACAGTGAAAATTCCATTTTTAAAAAAATTTTCTAATATGAAATTTTCACGTCTAACAAAATTCAATTTTTTTTTTCACGTATAATGAAATTTTGTAATGATTTTTTGTTATTTTGCTTTTGTTTTTGTTTTTTGGTTCAAAAGTAAATTTTAGTGTCTGTCACACAACCTATGCTTGTACGATAGCGAAAAATAAATAAAAACAATAAGAAAAAAATTTACTTGACGGGAAAATTATGTGTTTTTCTCCCAATAATTAAAATATTTTTTGCGTTTTGGCTAATTCTAAAATATCATAAAATAATTTGAGTAGAAAAAAGCAAAACAAAAAAATTAAATAAGAAAATTTCACAAAAAAAAAAAAATTTATTCTTCTTAAGAATTGGATATGTTTTTTTTTTATTATTGTTATTGTTCTTTTGACCAGTAAAATTCAGCAGCTGCATCCATTTTTGTTGATTTCAAAATTAGCCACTATAGATACTTATTTCAAATTTTAAAAGTCGACACAAATTTTAATTTTTAATTTCTTAAATTTTCTCGTTTTAATTTTGTTCCCATAAGAATTTATTACAATAATTGTCGCACAAATAAATTTTTCTAAAATTCAAATCGTAATTTTTACTTTTATTTTTAAAATCATATTATTTAACAATATTTTAGTTTTATTAACTATATAAAAAATTTTGACATATGTTATAATTAATAAATGAAAATCATAAAATATTATGAAAAATTATTTTTTGAAAAATTATAAAATTTAGTACTATAATAAATTTTGTGACTAAGATTAAGGATTTTTGTCAATTTAAAATTTTAGTTTAATTTTATTTTGCAAAAAAAAAAAAATGGTAAAAAAGATTTTTGAAAAAATTAAATCAAAAATTCCTATGATTACTTTGAACAGCGGTAGCTACAATTTATAATGAATAAAATGCTTAATGCCCAAAAGCTGCAAAAAATAGGGAGATTATATATTGGAAGTAAATATTATTTAAAAGCTGTCAGTAAATAGAATCCAGACTATTCCCACAGCAGTTAGGAAATATACAATTATTTTTATTTTACCGTATGTAATATGCGTTAGAGCAGCCATCGGAAAAGTGCGACCAATCATTCTGTTTGCAAGATAGAAAAATAATCGATTTCGAAAATCAAAAAATTTTAAGAACTCAATCATAGATTGAGTTAGACATCACATACAAGATACGAGTATATAGGTACAAAAAAATCTCATACAAATTTATCATTTGTCAAAAGAAAATAATCAATAAAATTAGTTCAAAATGTCATTTCTTCTTGTAAGTAGATAATTTAAGATAATCGAGTACCCCAAAATCATACTCATATAGTACATATCTTCCCAAAATCCACAACTATTTGCCAACTGTTGCGTTAGAGCAAGAATGAAATTAATTGTAATAAACAATAAACTTAAATTTTCGTAGTGAAATACTTTGGTATTAAAATATTGTCTTTTAAGAGTCCATTTATACTAAAACTGACAAATAATTGCTAAATCTTTTACTAAAGCAGAAGCAAAGAAATTCAATTAATAACACAATTTCTAAAAAAAAAATATTTAATGAAAATGATGGCAACCCTAAATGTGCTGGTAGATTGTAGATCTACAATATGTGCTGGTATAGAACACCAATTTAAAATTTTATATTTAATAATTTTTAGAAATAATAAGAGTATGAATAATTCACAATAATTAATAATATTCTTTTTTTTAAATCTCCGTATTTGTGTTTACTTGTTTATTTATATTTATTATTGTGCTTGTATACATGTATGTTATATAAATTTTATGATGATCCATGAAATTAAGATTATTTTTAGAGGATTCTTTTTCAAAATTACCTTAATAAATACACATTAAAATTTTTTTTTTTATATTAAATTCATTTTAATTTTTAATTTCTTAAATTGAATATTTTTTTTTTTTGTATTTAACAACCTCGCGCCGCGCTGCCATAAAATTACTATTTTTATACCCATTTTTTTTTTTTTGAAATTTATAGCGTCTGTATGCACATGTAATATAATTAATAAAATTATAATTTAAATATTACTTTCAAAAAAGATACAACACATAAATGAGTAGTACTTTAAATACAAGGATTCAAAAGAATAAAAATTTTATTAAAGTTTTTATTGAACATTAAAATATTACCAAGAATTTAAAAAAATTTCTCGCAATTGAAATTAGAACTTTGCCATTAAAGTAAATTTTTTTTTCAAATATTTGAATTTTCATTATTCAAATTTTATTTAATATTTTAAAAACATTAACAATAATTTATTAATTAAATTTAATTTGATTAAATTACTTTCATTTTGGGTATTACAAATTTATTTTTTTTATCACCCCATGATGATTTTAAAGATGAAACCATATGTTAATGACAAATGATTCAAAGTGAAATTATTTTGATTAATTTTGAAATATTTGGAATATTTTAAGTATTATAGCGAATATTTTCTTAGAAAAATCTAATGTTGATTCCAAGATATAAAATAAATAATAAATTAAAGTTCAATTTCAAATAAAATTCCATAATGAAAATAATGAATACCGATTTTCATCTTTAATTATCGCGTTAATGATTTACGATAAAATTTAATTGGCCCCTATATGAATGACGTAGAAAACAAAAATTCTTAACAATTTGGTAATTTATCTTGTGGTAGAATGGTGCTTTGAATAAATTGTATCGTATACTTTGTTTAAATAAAAAAATTAATAAGAATTCATAAGACCAATATTGTTAAGAAGAAAAAATTATTATCAAAGTAATGGGCTTTATTCGAAATAATTGAATATAAATATTTTGTATTTTACAATATTCGAACATCAATTACAGCTTTAAATTGTAATAATTAAAAAAATAAATGAATTCACCTTAAGAAATTACCATATGAAAACTGATATAATGAAAATAACATGATAAAATACTTATACATATAACAATTTTCAATATTTTCTTATATTATTAAAAATTATTGAATTACATTCAATAACGATTTAAATTTGAAAAAAAATCTTTCATATTTTCAAAGTAATAAAATTTCAAGACATCAAATGAAATTTAATTTAATTATCGAATTTAGAACGCTTATTAAATAAAAATAAATAAAATTTATTAGGAAAAAAAATTTTTTCTTTTAACTTAATAAGTAGGTTTCATTGGAAAGTTCTTGATATTTTCCGTAATCGCATTTGAAGGTCTAATTTATTATTATATTTTCATATTCAGGGGAGACACAAAAAAATTAGAAAACTCGGTCAAATCATAATTTAAAAATATTAATCCCTTATTATTTTAGTACCCCGTAATTTATGTACAAAAAAAAAAAGAAATATGTTTATAGCACAAATGAACAATAAATAACAAATATAATAAAAATTATGATTTCAAATGTCATAAACAAAATAACGGTATTTTTCAATTAAACGTCATTTATATAGGAGATTAGAGATATAATAAAGTTATTTTAAATAAATTTTGTTGTAGTTTCACTTGACAATAATAAACTTGGAAAATTTGAATACAATATGGCTACATACGTACATTATTTAAAAATAATGTGTTTTTCAAAAAGCAGACATAACATAACATTTATTCTGTTCTCTTATTTTCATAGTATTATCAAAATGGACTTTAGTTTTCTTATTGAAATTGTAGTTTTGGAATATTTTTCAAGTGCACTTAGTAAAGTGAGTGCGGTGATCGTGTACCACCTATTTTGTTTTTCCATTTTTCTCCGTTATCTTAAATTTGTTTAACCTGGACAAGAGCTGGAACCAAAGACTATTTTATTACCAAATTGCACATACCAAAATTTGAGCCTTCTTTTTTGAACAATTTGAATTATGGTGAACCAGGATAACCCTTATTACCGAGAAACTATGTATGCAATGCCCTATCTATACCGTTCCGGTAAAACCGGTTTCTGGGTAAGAAGTGTTTTAAAACGAACTTTTAACCGCGATAAAAAAATTTAGGAAATATAATTTACCGAAAATTAAATTTTATTCTACAAAACTAAAATGAATGTAACAATGTCAAACAAAATTCCCGAAGCATAGCGTTCCCCAATACACGGAATTTCGATTTTTGAAAAGAATATAAATTTTATAATAAAAAAAATGCTTACATAAAATTCTTTTAAACAGAATTTTTGTATGGCAAGAAAGTCTTCTTTATTAGAAACTGATTTTACCGTAACGGTACACAAAACTACAAAACACAAAACAATGCTGTCACTAAAAATTTACAATATTTTTTGTAAAAACAAGTGAGACACTGAAAGATACAGCAATACGGATTTCTGGATAATTACAATTTTATATATTTCGATAAGCATAGACAGGGCATTGCATGTATAGTTTCTCGGATTTAATAATGTGTTCCAAGTTAGCCGACTGATTAAATTTAAAAATTTAGCAAAAATCAAAAGTAGGATAATTGAATAAATCTCCAATATCAGAATTCGAAATTGCTTTTTCATTTCACAGTTTTGTGAACTGCCTTGAAAGTTTTTTTTAAATTAAGTCTCAAATCTGTTGCCATGTAAATTACCTTTACGACACCAATTACCTTTCTAATATTTCCCTTCAAAACAATACAAGATTTTTCTGTTCTTTAAAATCACTAATGTTTTTTTAAATACTGAAAAAATCAAGAAGATTGCCAAATAATTTTGCATTTCCATTTCTTGGATTGCTATCATATTACTGTAACAAAAATTTTTTTCATTCTTATTCTCTTCTTATTATTAATATTATCCTTTATTCAATAGAACGATTTTTGCTATTTTTTTTTTGTATGAAATTTTTTTTTTTTCGCAACCCAATTTTTTTATGTTTTATTTTTTTCTGTTTCTTAGCTGACCTTTACAATATTCAATGTTGACCTAAATTCCTAGAATACTTTCTAAATGAAAAGAAGAAAAATTTTCGTTTACTTACTCTTTAATAAAAATTTTTTTTTTTTTTTTTGAAATATAGGCCATATTTATCCAATAAATCTGTCTCTTACATTTCTTTTTGGTTTTAATATACATATAGTATTCACATTCACACGCGCACGTGTATAAAATTTCAATATAAATATTTTGTTTTTGGTCATAACATTTATTTTGGGCATAGGCATTTTTATATAGTCAATGATTTTAATATTTTCATATTAAAAAAAAAAATCTTTAACTTTATTTTACGATATATAAGGACATTTAATCTGAGAATATATTCTTACACTCTAATAATATACGTATGAAATTATTTTGGCACATTCTTATTTGTATGGTTTCAAAGGACATTTTAATAAAAATATTTTATCTTTATTTATAGTTTTGTTTAAGTGTACCTATGTAAGAAGTTTTTCTTGTACAATTTAAGTATTATGAGAGTGGACAAGTATTTTTCACAAATATTTTTTATATAATATATTTCCATATCATATCCAAGTTTAAAGGGTCTATGGAATATTATTATTAAAAATATAAATATTTCGTCATAATATTGAGAAATCATATAGCACTAAAAATGACATTTATTGTGAGATAGAAAACATTTATTTTAATTTTGATTTACTAATTTATAGTTTTATGCTCATTTGCTATGTAAACTAGCAGTAGTTTGCAATAGTAGTAAGAGACGAGCTCCTGCTTCACGTCAACACGATGATCACTAAGAAGCAAATTGAAAGCCATTTTTAACCCCTTAAAACCATACGATATTCATCATTTAGGTCTTATATCAATATTCCCAAAAATTTTTTACTTTTAATCTGAAATTTTCTCAAATCACACATTGGGAAAGAATAACGAACACAATTCCACAAGTATATGAACAAATTTTCTGTATTATTTTGTTACAGTCAAGCTTTATATATGAAAATGTAATAGTGATAAGAGCAAATTTGCGACTCTATATTTTGACCAATGTCATTTTCTTCACAAATGTGCGAAATATTTTCTTCCATTAAGAAAATTTTAAACAATTTATGAATTGAACTTTAAACATCTCGACCATGAATAAATATTAAATTGTCGAATTTGATAGTTGTTTCTCCCATTTAAACTCACCGCAATCATTTTTGCTTTCGTTCTATATTGCCTGATCAGTAAATAATTGATAAAACTTCAAGTTTTCTTTTCCTGTTTTCCAGCTAATCACTATAATATTAAATTGATCAAATTTTTTTGTTTATAAAAAAAAAAATCTATAAATATTTTAATTTAATTTCTTTTTGTACCTTACATTTTTCAACTATAATATGTCAAGAAGAGTTGCCCTCTTGTTGTCAACCACATTTTTATTATAAATGACTTAATATACATTTTCTAAAATGCAGTCATCTACTTAAGTTTGTAAAGCTTATAAATATCTTATATATTGAACGAAATTATATTCTAACATAATAATTATATAATTTAAAAAATCTAATGACTTCTTTTACATATGATATTTTTTCTGTCCACATTCACTCCCTCAATTCTTCATTTATTCTATATACATAAAGTATAATTACAATGTTATTCATATGATGATGTTTTAATTAAAATTTATGATATTAGAACATGTTAAAGAGGAATTTTTCACAAAACAAAAAGAAAGAAAGAAAAATGATAATATTGAATTCAACATATCCTTTTACACTATCATTCATTGTAGATAGAGCAACACTGCGTTCTATTCAATACATTGTATTCATTTGTAAACCTTGAAAGAAAAGAATGTATTATGTTCCATTTACTGTGATCCTTTTATATATTTTGTTACTAGAAATAATGCTTTATAAATATACATACTCGTATATTATACAATAGTTTTGAAATAGAGAATAAAAAAAAATTTATTTTATATAGAATTTAAAATATAAATAAAAATATTGCAAGGACATTGTATACATATAAATCTGAAAGCCTTTAAGAAATAGACTGAAATTTGTTGACATTTTATGTAATTGTATAAAACAGAAAACTCTCTTTAATAAATTCGCACAGATATATATGTTCATTATGCTCTATTATGAATTATATATATATATGCTAAAATGTTAGAATGGATGAACCAATATGCTTAAACGTTATCTTTAAATAAAAAGTGACTTTTTACATAATTGTATAAAATATTTTGCAAGAGTGATTAACATTGTTGAACTACATAACTGGGTAAATTTCTTTCTAATTCTATATTCTACTGAGAGCACTTAAATTATCATGAAAATTTTCTGACTTTTTAAAGATTAAATTTTCTCTAGGGATTTGGGAATTTTCTTCACTTTTGTATTTTTTTTTTTTTTTTTACAAAATTTACTATTAAATTTTATGTACTCCGAACAAATAATGTAGATAGCTATGCGTACATTTAAAACACCGTATACATAATCTATAAAAAATGTTATAAATATAGAGGGTCTTTTTTATGAAATGGTGTGCAATTTTAGATAAATTTTTTTGAGGTTACAATAGTTCAAAATTTTTTGGTTAAAACAAAGTAATTTAAAGTCAAAAGTATTTTATTTTAATATTATTTAACAGACAAATAAGAGATAAAATAAGATTAAAGATGAAAGACAAGAGGACTAAAGTATTTACAGAATTAAAGTATAGATATAAAAGCGGTGGAAATTTTGTAAAAAAAAAAACGATTTCCATTGAATATCAAACTTTTGGAACAAACTTATGATAACTTAGTAGTGATTCAGTAGTAGAAGATAGCAATTCAAATTTATTCTCTTAAAGGATTGTAGTGGTTGTTAATTTTATATTTTACTTTTTTTTTTTGTATAAATTTGTTTTAATCTTATTTTGAAATTATGCCGAAATTTGAAGACTTATGTTTGATCTTATAATTTCAATTCTGTTTTCATAACTTAATCTCCAGTTTCTTTTTGGTTTTTGACTATAGCCATTTGCAAATTGGATATTTTCATAACTAAAAGTAACTTCATAGGATATTTGTACATTTTACAAAATAAAAAATTATAAGTATAATTCAAAAAGTTGTTGTGTCTATAGTGGGAAATAACAAAGTTCATTGAATTAAAATAAAAATTAAAATTTTTGAAAAATCTAGAAATGAAAAATTTTTTTACATTGTAGTGCTTTTTAAATGGAATTTTTTTCGAAAAGGATTTGTATTTTTGAAAATGTAAGTTTTCTGAATTGAATAGCTATTTAAATTTTATTGGCTGCCTTAAAAATTAAAACGATTTAAAAATTTAATATTCGTACATAGTATGCCAAATAGGTAAAAGTAAAAAAACATAACATTATTACAAATTAACAATACAATATGAATTCTTATTAATTTCTTATTAGAACAAAACAATGGAAAATCCTTCACACAAATGCTAAGCAGATGGAGGTCAGAGACGGACACTTTAGCAACTGAGCTACAGAAGTATTAAGAAATTTTCGGCAAATTGTTCTCCACATTGTTTTATTCAGTAATCATCATGATTACTAAGTATTATTTACATGTGATCGCTACACATACAATCGTCCATTTGAAACACACAATCACAAGAACATATAAATGGCTTTTTGCCTATTATACATACACTAATGTTATTACAAATTAAGAATACAAAGTGAAGTTGGTTATCTTTATTATTGATTTCTTCTTGCTATATTATTTCTGGTTCGAGTCCAATTCGAGAAGAAGAATTTTTTATCTTTTCTGCCTTAACTCGTTTCTTTGGTTACTTCATTCACCATTTTCGTCACAAAAAGTGCTAAGCTCCATGGTTAAGTGAGATTTATGACCATCAACAAAAAACAATACCGGACGTGGAATATTTTGTTTTTCAATCCAAACATTTACGCAGTTTGCCACATATTCAAAGAAAGTTTCATTACGCATCCAACCGCTTCCTGTACGTCCCAAAAACCAGTTTTGAGGTACACTGTCAACAACTTCTTTTGGTGGTCTAATGTACGGGAATATTACCATTGGGGGTAGAACTTTGCCATCAGCTGTGCAAACGAAAAGCACTGTCAAAGTTTCCTTTTCGTTCCCCGTTTGTATTTGGTATACATTTTTATATGATTTGGGAGCAATGACTTTGCCTGTTTTTGGGCACAAGCTGAAGCTCGTTTCATCACCATTTATGATCGGCCTAGGGTCATTTAGTAAAGTAGTTTGACTTATACTCTCAAGAAAAATTGAAAGATCTTGAAACCATTTTTTGATATACTCCTCTGTAACAACAGCACGACCCTTGGTGATATTTTCTGCTTCCTTCAACGATAACCCTGGATTTCGTCTGAAAAAACCACGAAGCCATGTTCTACCAGGACGTCCATTTTTGAATGGATTTGCTCGTCCAGTGTGCTTCAAAATTTGTTCCACTGTATTAAGCAAATCATCAACTTTAAGTGGGAATCCACATTTGCTTAGTTTTCCACACCATTCAGCTATTTGTAATTCTTCGTCTTTAGTGAGAACAGGATCTGGACAATTTGTCATGCAGTGTTGAGCGGGGTATCCCATATTTTTCTGCTGCGGCTCTAATACTTATTTTATTATTTCGGATATCTTTAAATGCAGCTCCTGTTTTATTTCCGGTATCTTTCGCACAATTCGATTGACTATTTGTTGAATTTTTTTGATTAATTTTGTCCTCGTTCATTTTGCTGAGGAAGTTGAAAACGAATTGGTAAGACGGCGAAAAAATTTAATGTAGATAGGTTTCTTTAGCATAGTAAAAAGAGGTTGTCCGGAAAATAAACAGTGCTATGTTACATATATACTAATTTTCGGACAAGTAGCCATATTTGTTTTTTTCGCGTCCGAAAACTGAATTTTTACGAATTTAAAGGCTAAAAATTTGAAAGTAACTTTAAAATATGCAAATTTAAGTTATCATGCATAAAGATTTGTCAAATTGTAAATTTCGTAATTTTTCAGTATTCGGACAATCGTGTCCGGGAACTAAAATTCATGTAATTTTTTAGTTTTAGAAAGCGGACTATTAATAATAAAAATAATATTTAACATTTTAAAAAAAACAAACCTTTTAAAAGTTAATTGAATGTTTTTCCAACACAAATATATAATAATATCACACAATTTTATAAAAAATAACTTAAAAACTTACTTTTTCCGTCAACTTGTTTGTTATTTTTTTTTTAGAAAATTTGCACTTTTATCACTTACTACTCAACCTTCTCACTTTCAAGACAACTTTCAGACTAATAATGTACAGTTTATTAAAATATTATTTTACAAAATGGCGGAAAATAATGAGACGAAACAAAAATGTTATTGGCTTTTTGGTGGAGCTTTTGAAATTTTCTTATTATTTAAAAAAAACCACTAAAGTGTCCGAAAACCGGTGAGTGTCCGGAAACTAGAAAATTACCCTATATAAAGTAAATACGTAAGTAATGTAAAGTAAATTAAATTCCAAAAGAAAATGACCACAATAACTTTAAAAATTATTTCAAAAGTTAAAATTCTTTTCCTTTACTTCCTTTTCAATTTTATTATTTGCTAAAAGCAATTTAATTTTAACTTTTTGTTATACTTACATAATTCAAAAAAAAATTTTTTTGTTTTTTGGTTTTTAATTTTAATACCAAGGTTAAGTTATCCTTTCATTTATTTGTTTTATGGTTTTTATGGTTTCTTTATTTTTTTTTTTTTGTATTTGTTCGCTTGTTTGTCATTATAAAATTTAATTTTTTCTCTGGAAAACCACATCTTATCAGTTAAAATAATTTTTCGTTTTGTTTGGACTTGGTTTTGTGCTTGTAACAGGCTCCCACATTCTAATTGTATTTGTGTCTGTACATTCGCTCATACACGAATAAATGTATAATTTTATTTATTATTTTTACTTATATTACGTTTTCATGACGTATTTGATTATTTAATCCTTAAAAACAAAAAAAAAAACGAGAAAAAATAGAGTTGACCTTGTCATCTCTGTGATACCCGTACGAATTTGTTATCCTGTGTGCGAATAAATATGCAATGACTGACTATGAGACAATGACTGACTATGAAAAATTTCAGTAATGTGTTTTTCAAAATACTGTGTGTGCCAGATTTCTATTGAAGTTGTATGGCAGCTACCAGAAAGAGCCAAGCAATTTTAACGAATTTCATCAAGCACATCGGGCCTATCAATATATTCGCTTGTGTGAAATTTCACTATTAGAGCTTTTATAGTTTCTGAGATATAGCCAAATAACTTTTGAAGTTGTATGGCAGCTACCCGAACCAGTACTCCGATCTTGTCTAGTTTAAATAGGGTACTGGCACTTACTACAAGAAATCATTTGTGAAAATTTTTGTGAACTTAGTTCAATTCGTTTTTGAGTTATCGTTGAGACGGACGGACGAACAGACAAAGCTTAATCAACTCAGAATTCGACGCTGATCAAAAACATATACTTGAGTCTATATCTCAGAGCATTATTTCTTAGCGTTACAAACGGTAATGTAAATTTAGTATACCCATCGAACGAACGTTCGTACGAGTATAAAAATGAAAATCAAAATATTTATTTTACGAGTATTTTTACATTATCCTTTGCCATCAATTTAGGACACAGAATAATGCTTAAGAGATACAAAAAAATTTGAAAATTTTTTTTATATTATTTTTTAAGAGAAAGTGTTTTATGTTTTTATTTGCCAAAAATTTCAGAATGCAAAATGATATTTTTACCTTTTTATTAAAGTGTGTACTTAACCCCAAAGCTTATCATTCCAATTATGCTTTACAATGATGTTATTAGCTAAAGTTACAGAATTTTTTTATTTTCATATAATTTTCAATTTTAATTT
The DNA here is from genome assembly GCF_029603195.1 of Condylostylus longicornis. Lineage (NCBI taxonomy): Eukaryota > Metazoa > Arthropoda > Insecta > Diptera > Dolichopodidae > Condylostylus > Condylostylus longicornis. The sequence goes on along the minus strand of NW_026578013.1, from coordinate 2,646,145 downwards.
CTCAAATTAAAAACGTGAAAATATTAACATTTTTTTTCAATTTCCTTTATTGAAATTTTGATTAATGTCATTGGCATACGATGCAAAGGCAGTAAATAGGAAAAAGGAATCTTTTAACCAGCTGAAATTTAACTTTGAAAAAAGAAAAAATTTCATATGGGAAAGTAAATTTTTATAAGGCATCTTACATGTTAGTCTTTAAGTATTTTTTGTATTAATAAAATAAAATGGCATTGCAACGGATCTACCTCTAGATACGAGGGATCCTTACTAAGGATCAACTGAAATTGAAATTGCTTAAATATAAAGACCACACAAACCGTACATTATAATGGTTTCTAAATCCAATAAATAAAGAAAATTAAAACGAATCCTGGGTTAATTAAATTAAAAGAACAATTTCTAAGAAGACCTTGAAATATCTTATGCTCACTTAAAATAATTCAGTGTGTTTTAAAATTGTTCATCAATTCAAAATAAAATCACACCCTTATCCTTCTCATAGTCACCCTTATCACCCTTATCCTTCTCATAGTCGTCTCCTCCTTCTCCTCCTAGTCGTCCCCAGGGATATTGTTTTCGTTTTAAACAAAACTTTCAGACTACTTTTGTTTTTTCTTGTATCTCAATTTCTTTAACTGGTGAGGGAGCAAAATTTTTAGAAAAAATAAAAAACAAGTAAACGAAAAAAAAATGCAAATACCGGTAAATAACATGGTCCTTTGTAAATTAATAGACAAAGTATTCAATTTTGAATAATAGCAACCTTTTTTTATTTTACTCGCCAAATTAAAATAAACCCAAAACCATACAAAATCTTCATTATTCTTCCAGAGTTTTCTAAGATTTCTACTCATCATGGAATAATCAAAGTTTTTTTGTTTTTGCTTTTATGTCCTTCAATTTATATTGATCGGAAAAATTTGAAATAAAGATTTTTTTTTTTAAAAGTTAAATTAATTTTGGAAAAAAATTGTGTAAAGCCAGAGGAAAATTGAACAAAACAACCAAAAACTCCTTTATCTAAATTCTTAAGAAAATCCTTTTCTTTTTGTTTTTCTCGTTTTATAATCGATTCATCTCCGTCAGGAATAAAAAAACACAAAAATAAAATTTTTAATTTGCCTAAGTCACGGTAAAAACCTTGCCTCATCTCGTTAATTTTCAATAAACTTTGTTTGAAAACTTCACCAAAATAATTTTTTTTAATAATCGACTTTGGACCATTAAAAAACAAAGAATTTAAAATAAAAATTAAAAAAAACGTAAAATGATGAACTTGATATCAAAGTTAACTTGAAGTTTATTTGAGTTTTTTTTTTCTGACAGGAAAGTAAATAATTTTTAAGAAATCAAAACAAGAGAGGGAAAAAGATTTAATTAATCAGAAAAACCTTTTATAATTCAAAATAATGAATAAATACCTTAAATCCTAAGGGATATTAAATAATTGAAAGGATAGAAATACAATGGGTCGGATGATCGACCTTAATGAATAATCAAATTAATAAAAATTCATTTGTTGCCATGTAAATGTTAATTTGGGTTCTTTTTGTGTTTTTTTTTAGTTAGTGTCCATTTTATTGAAAAATTTTATGTTTTAACTTTGATTATGCATGAAATTAAATATTTTATATTCGCCCTTAATTTGTGAAATTTTCCATACTCTATGTTAATTAATTGATATGCCTGCAAATGATGAAAATTCAAAAGTTATTGCGTAGATATTTTTTAATTTTGAAGAGATTTCAAACTTAAATGCTTTTTTTCACCTTAATTTTGCATTATTTTTGTGGTGAAAGATGTTCTTGTGAAGTAATACCCCATTCAATTAGTATTAAATTCAAATAGCAATTACGCAATCTACAAAAATGTCATTATTATTGTGTGAAAACCAGCAATATTCGTTACATATGAATAATGTTTCACAAAATATCCTATTCAAGAAAATAGTTTTGGCCTCCCATATTGAATAAAAATTTATTAATAGCAAAAATTAGTATTAAATAATCAATCGGGAAACTAGCCTATTTCCTATACGCTTAATTAATCTTTAATAAATTTAGTGGTCTTTAACTTTTCATTATTATTCTAGCGCAAGTAAGAAAAATTATTTTTGGTTGTTTTACGATAAGTAAATAATTAAGGCATATTTCACCAGGTTATTATTAATAATTCTTATTAGCTATTTAAAATGAATAAATATCTTATTCGCATGTGCATTTACAATGATGTGTAATATTAGACAAGTTACTGAATATCTATCAAATCACTATATGAAAGGCCTGTAACAAAAATACAATAACTTGCAATCAAGCAGAATATTAGAAAATTTAAGAGTTTTAATCAATAATTGGTGTATGGCCAACCAATAAAATTAATTTATAAGTATAAATTAAATAATATTTTTTCATGGATTTTTCGGCTCACCTTAACCATTTATAAATAATTATTCGGAATGACGTGAATAATATCAAATTTTGAAACTGTTAAATCACAATTAACAGAATTATAAGAAATACTAAAATTTTATTGATTTGATGTTAATAAATTTAAAATTATAATAATTAAAATAATTTATTGTATTGGAAATAAAGCCAAAAACAAAATTTTAAAAAATTATTGGCAAAATAACGTATAACACTGTATAACGCCTGAACTATATTATAGAATCAGTAATAAATTTAAAATTGACAAAATTTATAGGTTTCATAAGAGTACAAAGAGGTTAATCGTTATGAAATGATTATATTATTGGGCATAAATTTTGCAAATTAATGTGAACAATTTGTAAATATTTCTAAGTGATTTAGTTGCATTATACTATATATCGTTGTTGCTTTATGTTATATTAAATTTACATAGTGCAGGAAAGTCAGAATTCGGCACATGCCATCATTCATTTATAAAGGCGATCTATTAATTTTTTTTAAAACTAGAAAATAATAAGCTGTAATAAGGATATATACCCCCGAAAATCGAATTAATTATTATTTTAGATATCTATACATAAGTGTATATATGTGCCTCTATAGAGTTTATTAAAATATGTAAATATTTTTAAAATTTCTTTTAAAAGTAATTACGTATACTTTTATATAAATAAATATTGCACATAATGTACCCACAACATACATATTATTTGTATAAACATATTATATACATATATATACATATATATATATATAAATATTTAATAAAATTATTTTAGGAAAAATAACAAAAAAAAAAATCATAACAAGAAAAGAAAATGATATTTTTTTGTCTGCATTGCAGTAGTAGCGGACATATTGACCGTTTATTTTTCCATTAAAAATAGCAATAAAAACATACAGTCGTACAACTATACATACTTACTCATATAGAAGATTTTCTCCACGATTATATACAATAATTAAATGTTTACGGAAAATAAAAATCTCCACTTTAAAAAAAAAAATCATTATGATTTTTCTTTTTCATAATTTTCCATATTACTGTTTAACAAAAATAATTTTTCTTCTTCTCGTACGTGAATTTTGTATTCTTGAAATTTAAAAATAGCTAGTAGGAGAATTAAAAAAAAAAAAGTTCAAGAAAATTTTCATATTATGTGTATGTATGTATGAATGTACATGAAAAATTGTGTCTTTGGAGTGTATATACATTGAGAGAGAAAGACCGAAGGAAAGAAACAAAAAGAAAAATAAAATCCGAAATTTTATTGCGTCAATGCACACCTTGATATGGTAAGAGAGAGAAATATCGCGATTCTTTGTAATGATCTTCTCAATTATAATATTTTTGATAACATTTTAATAATTCTTGTTGATATGATTTTCAAAAAAATGATTTTTCAATAGTCTTGTTAATTTTAGATTGTTTTATAATTGGGATTATAATTACAAAAAGAGAAGAATACATGACTCTTTGAATATTACAATATTTTGTATATTGCAGGTGGTTTCAAATACATAATAATTTATTGTTATACAAATTTAAGTGTAATATTGAAATGTTAATTCTTCATAAATGTTCTTTAAAGGGGTACCATAAAATGCTATTACATCAGAGATCTCCAAAATTTTTAAAATGGGAAAGAACTCCAATATAGGTTTTCTGCCTGAAAAAAGATGAGGCGGTGAAAGTACTACCTTTGAATTCATAATATTTAATTTATTATTGTTAATTAATAATTGAAAATTTGTCAAAATAATATTGCCCAATTTTGAATTACTCTATACAGCTTTCATCTTATAACAAGTTAATCATGAAATTGAGATTTAGTCACATAATTTGAAAATTTTCTAAGATAGTAAACGCATTACTGAACATTTAAAGCAAAAATCTCGGTCGGAAATTTCTTTGATATGAGCAAATTTACTAAAGAAAAATTTTGAGGAAAAACTACAGTAGAACTAGACTATTAAGAAAGGATGCTGTAAGAAATTCCTGTTTCTTGCAATTCTTCTTATGCAAATTTATTTCACATCACTTCGTTTATAAATATAACGGTTTCAGTTAATATATTTTTTATAGAAACTGTATAAAACTATGAAATTGTCAACTTTTTTGGAATTATTTATTAAAGGCGTTATTGTAATTTTAAAACCTTTAGGGCACATGTAGTAAAGGAATCGATGAAATAAAAATTTTGCCCCTAACATTCTAAAATTTAATACATTCTTCTTAATGAAAGCCGCAGCATTGTAACCATTAATAAATTTTTGATGAATTTTCCCATTTCTAACCGGTGTTTTTACTTTTCCATCTGCACCTCTGCTTTTATTTGTTAGTCGCATAGTTTATTTGTAGATTGTTAAATTTTCATTTTCTTATTCAAATTGATTAATGTAAACATTTTATTCACTCTGAAATTATGGAAAAAAAAAATTTTTTTTTAGTGTTTTGTTGCTGTTATTTTGGAAAATTAAAATTTTCATGTTTTTTTTTCATTTGGTTTTGATTGTTTGAGTTTTTGCTTTTTTTTCTTGTATTTTAGTTGTTAAATTGTCTTCACTGATGAAATTATTGGCAAAAATCACCGTCACTTTTATGATGATTTATGATGTCCCTGTCCGTCATTTTTCTAGACATTTAAATACATATAGAAATAATTAATGTAATATACATACAAACAGGTATAATTTTAACATATAAGACACACTTATAAACATGAAAATGTATAAATCATTCTATTGGGAAATACATTAAGTGTGTATGTTTGTGTATTATAATGTATTTTATGTGGTATAAAATGTATAGTTTTCCGAAAATAAAATAAACCATTGCCCTTTTTATTATCGTTTAAGTAAACAAAAATATTTATAAATATATTTTTAAATTTTAAATATTATTAGAGAACAAAATTCAAATTTAATTACGTAAGAAACGAATGTGTTTTTAAAATCAAAAATGGTTCTCTTACTCAATTTAACTTAGTTCTAGCCAAAATTAATTTAATTTTTTCAAAATCAAATTTAAGCTTTTTCGATGTGAGGAAATCGGATAATTCTTTAAAGATTTGAATCGCCAATTTTACCAAATTCGTTTTAATTAATATAAAAGGACTGACCAGCTAGACCATCTTTGTTTGGTAATTTTTAAAATAAAACCAAAATTTTTATTTGGTTCCATCTTAATAGCTCGTAGAATTGTCAGAAACTAAATTAATCATGAATATGAATTTGAGTAACGTAATATAATGAATAATGAGTAAATGGCCAAGCCAGTGGTTTGTAATGTAGCACTTTTCCGTTGAACAAGTGAAAAATCTGCTTTTAAAAGCAATCTAGTCATGTACTACATTATTAAAATTATTTTAATTCATATACGAATATATTTCAAAAATTTGCTTATGTTGAGGATGAGCAATATATTCAATCAGAAAGAGCCGTTAACATAATGCTCGTATTTAAATGTTAATCGCGTGAGTTAAGAAAAATAATTATATATTTTATTGCAACAGCATTTACCATTATTTTTCTGCATTTATTGAAATTTGGAAAAACTTACAGTTTCGGAATTATAAGATGCCAAAAATTCGAATTTTACAAATTTTGAGAGGCGATAACTTGAGAGTAAGTTGAGGTAGAAAAAAAATACTGCCTAATCGAAATTAATTATTTATTAGTGTCTAAAAGGTTTGACGGGCGGACAGGATGAATAAGGGCTTTTCTTCAAATATTTTCTTTTGGAAAATTCCTAAAAAGTATTCTGTTTTCTAGAAGGGAATGGATATTTAAATTATATTTAGAATGAGTGCTTAAATTATTTAAACCTAACCAAAACCTAATAAATAAAAAAAAAATTGGAAAAGGTATAAAATTTTCTTTCTTCCGTGGAACTAATTTTCAACGTCAATGGAATTTTCCAATACAAAAGTTAAGTTGTTTGTGAAAATTGATTTTTTAAATAAAAATGTCGTATTGTAGAACTTACCACGTTTTTTTACAGATAAGCACATGTTGTATAGCCATTTTGTGGCACATTTTACGAAGATCATTAAAAAATAGTTTGTTTTTTGTTCTGAACTACACAATAATATTTTCCACATAATTGATATTTTTAATTTTTCCTCGACAATCCTTATGAAACCAATTATATTTAAAACAAATGATTTCATTTTTAAATCTTTTAAAATTTAATTACAATAATATTTTTACAAATTTGTTGTAATTTGTGTTTAAGATTTAAACGTTTATAATATTAAAAATATTTAAATTACAATATGCATAATATAAATTACCCACAAAATGGGTCTATATGGATGATACAGCATAGCTTAATGACACAATAAAGATTTATGGGTCATTAACTATATTTCTATTTATATTAAACACAGAACATTATACAACTCATATACATATATCAATATTATATAGAAACGAATACAAAATGTATCTGTATGTATGTATATGTATTTAAGGTATATTTACGTGCGTCATTTATTATTTAACCATATACGATGTTCATAATAGTACAATGTATTATACAATAAAAGGAAAACTAAGGAAAGAAGGAAAAACTTTTGGTTCAATGAAAAACCATAATATTAAATTGTAATTTAAAGTAATAAAACCTCAACAAAAAAATTAAACCACTAAAAATGATAATAAAATTAATTTTATGTGAATTGAAATATTTCTTTTTTTTTCATATAAAATAAAAATATTTTGTCATATAGTAGACAATATTTAGAATGGCATCGTAACCAGCACGGCAAGAAAATCAAAGCAAAATACAAGCAAAAAAAAAGAAAAATTTTATGATTTTTCTCGTTTTTCTTAAATTTTGAAAAGCAAAACAAGAAAAAAAAAATTTTTTTTTTATGCGATAAACGAGCTCCAGGAGTGAGCTATTTATTTTGCATGATGAGGTCAAATTTGTAAAAAATTTTAAAATTAAATTTGTATACAAAATTTATAGTAAAAAAAAAATTGTACGTCATCAATTTATTTTCTATTTCATTCTACATATACTTTACTATAGATTTTATATACAAATTTTATACGATCTTAAATAATATTACGCGACAACACAATTATTTACCTTATATAATATTGTCTTAATTACACGACCGATTTTATAGACCGAAGAAGCTAATTTATATTTACTTCGAAATAATTAAGTGTTTTTCTCCTCAATTCCATAAATTATGTAAGCACTACTAAACAATTATTATAATTTTTTTTTTTTATATAATTTTTACATTGTTGAAATTTGGAAAAATCAATTCTAGTGTTCTTATTGAAATGGTTTGATGATTTTCCTTCCAAGCGAAAGTGAAATTTGATAAATTTCGGTTGTATTCTGAAGCAATTCTAATTTGTATTTTCGGTTGTATTCTGATATCTTATAAAATTAAAGGATTTAAATTTAAAATTGTGTTGTTGAAAATTATGAAAAACCAAAAATTAACTTTTTATCCGAAATTTGAGTATACTACATAGAATGTACAAGGAATAAGAAACTATACACAAAAGCTGTTCACTTTCTCATAACAGTCGTTTGCATGTTTTAATTCATATGACTGTATTCATATATTGCCCCTGTTTCAAATACTGGTTGCAAAAAACAATTTTCCCCTGCAAACACTTAATAAACATCTACATTCGGAGTCCTGAAATTAATGAAATATTTGCGGCGAAACGTACAATTCCCAAGTCTGCTTTGGCAAAGTCTAATAATAATGTTTTACAAAAATCTCCAAAATGATTGTAATATTTCTTTTTTTTTTTTGTATTTTTGGCAACAATAATTAATTTTAATTCATTTTAATAACAAAATACTCGTAATAAAACAAATTTAATAACTAAAAATATGTAAGAAACACAAATGAAAAACAATCACTAAAAAATTTAAGGAATAAAAATTTTAAAAGAAATTTTTCAAAATATACTTAAGTTTTATGAATTTATTACATTATAAATTATAATATTATTATACTCTTAGAAAATTATTTTAAAATAATCATAATTATTTTTGGAATCGTGTTCAGAATTTCTAATATATTTGCCTTTTAATATTCGCTATACGATTTATTGCAATTTAATTTTTTTCTTTTAAATTTTAATTTTTATATAAAATAAAACATAAAAATTTCAAATATTTTTAATTTTTTTTTATATTTTTAGAACAAGGACCTGGAAAATCAGAATCAAATGTCCCACAAAGACCAAATCATTTAGATTTAATGTCAGGAACTGATAGTAGTCCGAGAAAATCATCACCATGTGTAAGTTGATTTTTTATTATTAAAATGATGAAATTTAATATTGTATATGTATGCGTTGCCTATATGTATAAATATTATATGTAGATAAGAAATTGTATTAGATTCCAATATTTCCCGTTCATTGCTACCATATGAAAAAATTACAAATTTGTGGTATCCAATCAATTATACAATTTTTATTTCAAATAATATTATACTTTGAATATTGAATATCATGACTTTGGGCCTCTTCTGATTTTATTAAAAAAATTGCTTGAATCTATCAATAAAATATTGTAGAATTTATAAAATCTGTTATTTAGATTTTATTAATTTCAACAAAATATAGAGTTATCTACAATAATTCCAAATTATTCTGATTAATTCATCACCTTAGTTTTTCCAAGCGATTACGAGAAAAATTAAAAATTCAAATGGAACAATTTTTGTGGAAATTCTGATTATGACCAATTTCACGAATTCAATTGTATTCCGAATGAATTGCAGATTTCTTAATATTCTGAAAAATTTATTAACTTTTAAACAATTTAACATTAAAATTTTTATTGTTATTCGTAATTCCGCTTATAAAGCGAATAATCTTTTTTCTTTTAGAAACAAAATCATTGTTTACAATTGTACGTTTTTGAACTTATTTTAAAATATTGTGTAATGAATTTGCATAAGTGTAAAATCTCCAATAAAACAAAAACAAGGAATATTTTATTTAAAATTTATTTGCTGAATATTTTGTTGCATTACAAGCTCATAAATATGAATATAGTTCTCATTTCTTGTTTATTGATTTTAAAACATTTAAAATTAATATCATAATAAACAAATTTTGATATTAAGTATTCGTTCCGTGGAAAACAAAACCCATGAAAAGCAAACCCATTTCGATGATTTAAATTAAATTTCATGTCTTAATCGTATTTCATGTTTATCGTAAATTGGTAATGATTCAATTTAAGGGGTTCATAATAATTGAACTTCATAATAAATTATATGAAAATATTTTTTAACTTTATTTTAATTTATGACTGTATAATAAAATGCGGATTTCATTTCACTTGGAATGTTTTATGAATGAATAAATTTTTATGTTAAAGTTTTGAATACTGAAAAGTAAAATTATAAGGTGAAAGAATGAATTAATCATTAATTTATTGGATTTTGAATTATTTCTCAATACATCAAAATTTTAAAATATCTACCATGTTGTTATACCCTGTTACTTATTATAATTGCCTGCATAATTTCAAATGACACAAATGCTTTAAAATAAATTTTTTTTAATTAAAATTAAAAACAATTTGTTAAGCAAAAAAACATTTTTTTTTTCGTTCTTGTATCCTAGAGTTAGCTTTACTCTGACTATACAGATTTACGGAAAACCACACAAAGAAAGCAGACTCAATTAAAGATATAAATTTTAATTAAAGTGCAATGACTTTTCATTTACATGAATAATTCACTTAATTTCTCTGATTTTATTAAAAATTTTATTGAGTACTCAAATAAATTACGTAAAAACAAAAACAAATACGAAAATGCCTTTTAAAAACTTCTTTTCAATTTTGAGGACGCTAGTAAGCTTTTAGTTAACGTACCTAGAAAAATGTTAATTTGGCCCTTAGTAGATTTTCGCTTTATGCAATCCAAATTTCCTGAACAGTTCATCAGTTAGTTTCGGTAACAACCAGAATCAAATATTATTTTTCAAATAACTTCATAAATATTTCTTCCGCAGGTATGGTAAAAAGTATAAAATCGGCTCTCACTTCGGTTTCAGAGCCCTGATCTTTCTCGATCTTATAGGTTCATTGTTTTAATATCTTGAATATAAATTTTAAATTTCAAGATTGTAATTGTAAAATCGACCTGCAAAAAAGTCCGACTCACGAGCTCTGATTTTTCTCAAAAGCTGGTCTGACATAGCCAAGATAAACTCACATATCAAATTTCATCAAAATTGTTTCAGCCGAAATTGAAATACACGCGTAAACAGACAGTCAGACAAATTGACTCACAGACAGACAGACACACACACAGAGACAGATACCTCTCTAATAATAGTTTATTTATGCTTCCCTATTATGAGGTGCATTCCCACCGAAAACTCGACATCCGAAATTCGGTGCCATTACATAATCTCCCTTATTGTATGTAATGTGGTCGGTAAAAAGGTCATGTTCTCAGAATAGTAAGCAAAAAAATACAACTTTGCCCAAAAATGAGGTCTGGGATTTTCGCAAGAAATTCTTAAAAAATAAAATTACAATAATGAGGATGTGAAAATATTGGATTAATTGAATTTAAATTTAAATTTAATATGCATGTATTTATGTACGAATCGGGGAGATCGCGTAATATTTGTATACTTATGTATTGTATATAAATTTATACTTATGTATGCAAAGTAATTATTTTGCAATTGAATCATATTAAGAATTCATTTTTTGCGAAATTATTGCAATACATTCATTTTTAATAAATTTTACCGTATTAAACTCTAGGAAAAATAAATTTAAAGAGCAATTAACATTAAAAAATTTTCAAATGAAATTAACAAAAAATTTTCGGTTAAGAATCGATACGAACTTATTGAATGGAAAATATTAGACTATTAGAGGGTACAATTTTCATTACTCCATAACATTGACAAGAAATAAAGTATAAAAAAAATATTATTTTATATTTGGATTTAAACAACACTTTTACATAGAATGCAAAAACATTGGGTTCCTTATATTTTAAATCCTTTCAAAGTTCATGTGTATGTTGTTATTGAATTAAAGAAATATTGAATATATCAGGTTCAGTATTATGTGCTTCAGCTAAATTCAAAATTTTAAATAAGAAAAGTCGACTTAAAATAATAACCTATTATATATTTGCATTCATGTCGAATTCCCATATCGTTAAAGGTTCAGAAATTTATTTCCGTATACACCCACATTCGAGTTTTTTTCCATAACTAGATCTAATATAATTTTCGATATTTAACAAATTTTTATACCCATACCAACTTTATGTTCATAAGGTATTATAAATTTAATATGCTGTTGCTAACGCTATTCAGTAGTGGTCTGAGATATAGACATTTTGTGAGTATATTTTCCGTCAGCGTTGAATTCAGAGTTGATTAAGCCATATTACTACACGGTGGATGACTCGTTATTTTAAAAAATTAAGAAACTCTACATTCATAAAATGTTTTCAAAAGCAATTCACCAGTTGTTTATAATTATGTTTTCTTCATAATATATGAATGCTAATCAAAGCTATCGCTCAGATTAAAAAAATAGGCTAAAATTTTGTAATAAAATCATGACTTTCATCAATGGGTAATTGCATGAGGGTAAAGACAAAATAACTTTAAAAGTAATTTTTTTTCTACCTAAGAAATTAATCGGATTACGATACTGAAATTGTGCACAAACTAGGTATTTGTTACACCCTCACTCTTGAAAATCTCAATTTTATGAGCATTTACGATATGATCATATTTTAAAAAATTAAAAGAGTATCACAGAGTTGACACGGTCAACTCTGTGCCTGCTACAATTGTCTATGAAGCAAAGAAAAAAATATAAACAAATAGTCAATCATAAAACAATTTTCAATAAAATGTCAAGAATTTCTTTTTTAATATAAACTAATGTTAAATAAGAATATCTAAATTTTTATTCAAATTCGTGATTCATAATTACTCTCGAATTTTCTTTATTGTGTATAGAATGCGATACAAAATAGATAAATAGAGTGTTCGAGAAAAGTTTTTACAATATTTTTGAATTATAAAATTCTATTTGAATATTTGTTATTGTGCATTATTGTGATTTGCTATTGAAACAAGCAATCGCACATCTACAGTTAAATGAAAATGATTCTTTCATTCTAAATACTTTAATTGTAATACTCCGTTTTAAATATAGTAATTAGAGTAATTTTTAATTAGAAATAAGAATAAGATACACGAATTTGAAATACTCGAACTGAAAAATTTTATTAATTTTCAAAAATTATTGTATAATTTAGATTTTAGTCTTCGAAATGTATTATTTAAACACAGTTGATAAATCAGGAGTTGGGATTTGCATATAATTTTGAAAATTTAAGATATTAGATACCGAACTTCTCTATATAGATTCCGAATGACTACTATAAGACTTTCATAAAATTTTAAGCAAAAAAAACAGAACCATAAGAATAAGCTGATTTTAAAAGGATGACGTTTGAGCTTTTTTTCAATTTGCTAACTATTCACCAGCTATAATCATTTTTAATACAAAAGCAAATTCTTAAAAGTTGTATGCCTCAAAATCACAAAATTTTTTAATAAATTAAACATAAAAGACCAAAATACTATACAAAATAAAAAATCTCTTATTTTATTTAAAAATTTAAAATGAATTTTTCTTATAATAATTTTTCACTCTTGTTATATATTTTTAGAATGATACTGATAAATCGCCGCCATCACCGCTGCCAACATCACAAGAAATACAGAAATTAAAAGAACAATTAGAACAGCAAACAATGCAAACAAGACAAGCTTTAGCTCAATTAATGTTAGTCAGAGAACAATTAGTGTCAGAAACTAATGCCAGAATTGAAGCACAGGTATATTAAATAAAACGCTTTAAATTTAGTTTACATATTTTTTGGTAACTTTTTCTATAAAAAATAAGTAACGAACAAGAGTAACAAAGAACGTTTTTTTCATTTTCCTCTTTCATCTTGAATTTTCTATACCATTTTCCTTATATACCACTTAATTATCTTAAATTACATTAAAATCTTCTGTTTATTTTAGGCACGTACACAACAACTTTTACAACAGAATCGTGAACTTCTTGAACATTTAGCTTCAATGGGTGGTTATTCAGAACAGAATCCACCTGGTTTAACGTCCGCTAATATAGCTTTAGCACCACAGGTTAGTCTTAAAGAGAGTAAAAATACGAAAAAAAAATTTTTTTTCTTCTATCTTAAAGTTTTTTCTTGTTCTTTTGATGTTTTATTGTTTTTATTTTTTTCTCTATATACTCGTACAATTATATTTTCGCGTTTTCCCCATATTGTTGTTGCTGTTTTGATTTTTGTTATTTTTTGGTTATGCTGTTCCTTGCTGCATGATTTGTTTTATTGTTCTAAGAAAAAGTTGTTTGTTTTTTATAACATAAATTAGCTTTTAAATTATTTGATTTTTTATTTTAAAATTTAATTAAATAACTTTTAATTATTTTATAAATGCTTTTTTAAAGAATTTTTATTCGTTTTAAAAATTAGAGTTAGACGTTCGGTATTTCATTTTTAAAGTTCAAAACAATTTAATTAAAGAATTATACTGAATGATGTCTAATAAACTAAAATGAATAATAATGGTAAGCTACCGAAATAAATGGAGTTTGTGTGTTAATTTGACATTAGGATGTTCGTGACCGAATTTAATTAAAAGCTCCACTTGGGTTTATTAAAGTGAAAATTATTCGATATGGAAAGTCTTAGCGGTTAAATTTCATTCCAAGTTATATCGTTTAATTTTCCAAAATATTCCAAAATTCATTGTTGAATTTTTCTTTTCTGATTAATATTAAAGAAAAGGAGAATAGATATTCTTGACCGTGTCAAGTCTGTGATACCCGTACGAATGAATGGTTTAAATGTCAAAGATAATTGACATACAGTTTTTACAACCTCCTACTTTTTACATCTAGTACAATTTTCGACATATATGGTAGTTACCAAATAAACCCAGACAATCTAAAAGAGTTTTACCGAAAATGATGGCCACACACCATTAAATTTGTTTGTTCAAAATTTCAGCTTTGTAGCTTTAATAGCTTCTGGGCTATGAACAAACAGCTTATAATGTCTTATGACAGCTAACACAAACAGTCAAGAAATATCAATAAATTTTATGAAACATAACAGCCTTAATAATATATTCGCTTGTACGAAATTTCATTACTATAGCTCCTATAATTTCTGAGATATAGCCAGGTAAATTTTGAAGTTGTATAGCAGCTACCCGAACCAGTACTACTACCTGTACCTCGAACATATTCATTTTAAATTGAGTTATGGAACTCAGTTACTATTTTAAAACATTTGTGAAAATTCAATAATCTTAGTTAAATTAGTTTTTGAGTTATCGTTGGAACGGACGGACAGACAGGCATTATTAAATCGACTTAGAATTCAACGCTGATCAATTAATTAAAGTAAAATCGTAATAGTTAATTTTTGCGTTTGAAAACCGAATAATCTAGGAATATATAAAATATTGCTTGCAGCGGTGTATGTCATCTGCAACAGTATATAAATTGTAATGCTCTAACAACCAACAATTTAAATGGAATTGCCTCAATAAATAATTTTTTGTCAAATTAGAAAACGCAAAGTTCCATTGCAATTTTTAAGCAATCAAAATAAAAAAGGTTTGCTGTTCCTTAGCGTCCCGCTTTAGATGCATGAAAATTACTAGAATTTAATAAAAAAGTTTAAAATTGTTTTTGTTTTAGTTTTCATTTCTAAAATAAAAAAATATGCAAATATTTTATTTATTAAAAAAGAAATAAAAAGAGAAAGTTTTATCCTTACAAGAAGTCCTTAAAAAATTTCAGTTTTTATCGCATGATATAAGTGTTAACAAAATAAAAAAAAAAAATATTTTTGATTTTTTGCTTTTAATTTTTAAGGTAAGTGTTTTTTTTTTAATTTTTCTATTTGTTGTAAATTTAAAATTAATTTTTAAAGCTTTAAAAACTTTAGCAATTCTTTAAATTCAAATTTTATAAATTTCTTTTCATTTTTTATTGCAATTATTTTTATAGACTCAAGCATCCACTTTAGCAGCAATTCAACAAGCATTCTTATCACCAACCACTAGTAATAATTTAGCCACAATTAATCAACAAATAAATAATTTAGGTTTTCAATTGAGTGGCTTAAATCAACAAAAACAAAATTTACAAAATTTTGAAAATTTAAATGCACAACAACAACAGCAACAACAGCAATCACCACAAGCACAACAGCAACAACAACAAATTGGTTCAAATGCATTAACACCAACACAAACTCAATTTCCAACATTAGGTCAAATACAAAATATTAGTAATAAATTAAATGACATATCAACACAAGCAAATCAACAGCAACAACAGCAACTTCTTGGTACTACATTACAACAAAAAGATCTATTTCAAATGAATCATGATTTATTAAATCGTTTACAATTATTAAATTTAGATAATAATACAGCTGCTGCAGCTGCATTTGCTGCTGCTGCTACAATACAACAACAAAATTTCAATAATAATAATAATAATAGTTCACCACATAATTCATATTTATTTGCAAATCCATTAGCAACTACAGCTACAACACCACAAAATAATAATAATAATCAAGGAAATTTTAATTTTTTAAATTGTCCATCAATAAATAGTTTAGGTGGTAATTTAACACCATCACCAATTGGAACATTATCAAGAAATTCATATTCAAATAGTCCACTAGATAATAATGATATTGGATTGAGTTTAGATAAAAATTTAAATATACTTGATGATACACATTTTATAAAACCATTATCACAAGTTGGTACACTAACAACATTAGATTCTGATGGTAAAGTTAAAGTAATTGTACCAATATCAAATGGAGGTGGTGGTGGTGGTGGTGGTTGTATTAGTGTTGGTCCTGGAAATAATACAAATGCAACTGGTAGTAATGAAAGTTGTAGTAGATCTGATTCATCATCTTCACCAAATATAAGAAGAAGTCTTGGTAGCATTAGTGGCGGTGGTAGTAGCAGTGGTGGTGGTGGTTGTAGTAATATTGCTATAAATATATGTGGTAATAATAATGATCAAAGACTTAGTATGCCAAATAGTAATAATAATAGTACAGTTATGTTAAAAGTAACAGATGAGGCTGGTAATATAATGAATCCGAAACAACGTTTGTCAGCGACACCTAGTTTTATACAAAGGAGTACTAGTGAGAAAGTACCAAATCGTAGCCAAATGATGAATCAAGTTCAAAGAGCTGGCTGGCAAAGACATACAACTAAATAATAATAATAATAATAATAATGATGAATGAATAATCATAATTATTTTTAATTTTTTTTTTTTACGTAAAATATATATATATACATATTTTATATATATCAACACACACATGCACATTTATTTAGGTTTTTACATAAATTTTTTTTTATTATTTTTACATCCTTTAATTACGTAAATTTCTACATAATAAAATAGGAAATTGCATAAAATTTTATTATATAAATTTTATTTTTAGGTTATAAAAAAAATTATTTAAATATAAGAGTTGGGTTTTATAATCATTTTTTAATCGTTATTATTTTGTATTTTTTTCATTTTGTTTTGTTTCTTGCCATCTTTATTTATTGGGAGTATTATTAGTAAATTAAGTTTAAGGATGATTTCTTTTTGCAATTTTGATTGAAATTTCAATTAAAAAATTATTTTTATTTATTTTTACTATTTATATTAATTATATAAATTATATTATAAAAAATTTACTTAATATACACTTAAATAGGATTAAGGTAATAATTTGAAAAGTTTTGTTTTTGATTAAAATAGAATAATTATTGTTAAGGTATATAAATTGTTATTTATAAAAATATTCAAAAATCAAATTTGTTTACCCAAAAAAAAAAAAAAACAATTGTAGTTTTTTTTACTAAAAAATTTTAGGGAAAGCCTAAACCGCACGAATCTTCAATTGAATTTATGAAAAATTTGTAAATTAGTGGAACGTATGTAGATTTAATGAAAGCTCATTAATTTTGTAATTAACTTAAAAACTTACTTGTCTGGCAACCTAGATATAATTTGAATTTTTAATTTACTAAGGTTCAACAATAATTTCGACCCATTCTTTGATTAATTTTAAGCATTTGTCGTAATATCCATGAATTCAATAAATTTTCTTCATATTTTGTAATTCAAATTCGGTAATAAATTATAAACTCGAAATAAACCAAACCTTTGCAAAGTTGCTCATTTCCCTGAAATATTTTAAGGCAAAAATGTTTTGGCAGAAATCTTTTATTCGTACAGTCTTAACTCGTATCTCGTACAGTCAAACACGCCCAATACCAAACCTCTTTCATATACCACAATTCGGTTAAATTCACAATAATATTTTTGACGAGAAAAATCTTCATAATACTTTTTTACAAACACATATTTGAATTCGGTAATAGATTTTACTCTCTTAAAATCACGTAAATCTCGACATCAGAATGTCCTAGTTTCGCTCAATTTCGCTCATTTAAATTACTTAAATGAAAATTTGGAAAAAAAAAATTACAAAAAAAAATAAAGAGGAATAATTTTTACTTTTTTTTAAACAAAAAGTGTAATTCTTTTTCTTTACGACATTTACTGTTGGCAATTTCTTATTTACGACATTTACAGTTAGAGCATTTTTTTCGAATATACCCGTTGAAATAGCTGTTAATTACGATTTATATTTGTCATTGTTCGAGATTTCTATTGAAACTATCTATGCCCCGATATTTCTAAATTATTTTCGTTTATTTCAACCTCGCCCATTCAAATTGCGTAAATTTATTCCAGCATCGCTTAAATTCCCAATTCCCTTAAAATCACAAATTATTGGTCGTTTTTTTCATGTGATATTAAGCGTATTCGATTGTACCGCATAATTTTGTAATTTCATCAATTGCATACTTTTAGGGGAAAATATAAAAAATTAGGATGTTATTCACTTTCATTGAAATTTAATAAGGCTTTCAAAAGAAACAAATTTCTAAAAATATAAATTTTTAGAGATATTAACCTAAATATAAAAATTTTGGTTTTCGTGAACATAACTATGAAGTATGTAATTATTAATTATGCAACACCGATTAGAATTTCAGGTTTCTGTGATTTGAAAGTAAAGAAAAAAGTTCTGCCCAAAGTAGAGTAAAATACATAACGGTATATCTAAATAACCGTCTTATAATACTGGTATTTATATCTATGTTACAGTAAGAAATTTCTGTTAATTTTCTTGAAAATTTTCCAATATTTTCCGTCAAAAATCTGGACTATATTTTACTTGCACTCGTATTTCTTGCAAGAATTTTTCCAAAATTTTATTTTGTATTCAAAACACAAAAATATTCAAAAAATCTATCATTTTTCAATGTTTCTCTATATATTCCTCTATAATAAATGCACAATTTCTTATATTAATGACACGGTTTAAAAGACCGGCGATGAAATTAATTTAAAATTTCAAATCCTCAAGGTTTTACAAATTGCCAGTAATAATTTTTTTGTGTTAAAAATTTTGCCTATACTCGTATACACCTTTAAAATTAATTTTATCCTTTTAATATTTTGTCCCGTGGTATTTTACTTTAAAATTTTATACCTTGTTTTTTCGACGATAAGGTGAGAATTATTTGTGTAAAGCAATCAAATATTTAAATTTTAATACATAATTAATCACTTTGAGTAAAACAATTTATTTTCGTTAAATAGAGCAGTAAAATGATGAATTTTCCTAATAAAATCAAAATACATACTTTTATAAAAAAAAATTTTCATCCTTTCAATAAAAATTTTTCTAATTTTCTTCAGTTTTAATTGAATTTATAATTGAAAAAATTATCATCAGAAATACTTGAAATTTTTCGTTTGCTTTTAAATCTTATTACAAAAACAAAATTTGGAAGAAAATTAATGATGGAAATTTATTTTTAGATTTAACAAAATTTGTTTTTAGATTAAAGGAAATATTTGTAATTTTGAAAATTTGGTAAATTTTTTTCTCATTTTAATTAATTTAGAAAATTCTCTGTAATTTTTTTTAGTTAAAATGAGATGGACGAGATTCATAAGAATTAACAGGGATTTTTTTTACTTTAGAAAATATTTTTAAATCATTATTCAAAATTGAAATATTTCTTTGATTAAAAAAGTTTAGAAACCCAATAATTAAAGATTTCCATAAATATTGGAATCTAATTTAAGAAATTTTAATTATTTTTAATTTACAAGAACCCCTTTGATATGTATATTTAGAAATAATAATGAATAAACTGATTTATTCGAAGTCATAAACTTAATCTGGTAAAGTAAGTTTTTAAACGAACAAATTTCCATTAAATTTGTATAAAAAAAAATATACAGGCCAATACGAATTAATTAGAAAAATTAAATTTTTTCTAATTCTCATTCAATCTGATCTGTTTCTAAAATTGTAAAACAAACTCAAAAGTTTTTCAATGATTTTAATTGTTGTAAAAGCCTTTATGAAGTTTATTTTAAAAAAAACAGTCGAAATTTCATCAACTTTCTCTTTCAAAATGAAAAAAAAGATTCAAAAACCAGTATGAGTGTATATTTTTTGTGACAATTACATTTACATATATACTTTAATAATATTGTGTGCTCTTATGTCCTCTTGATCCGAATACATACATTTATGGTAAAAAAACTTTCTTCAGTCAAACAATTTTTGAGAAAAGTTTTTCTTAATCAAATTCAGTAAATTGAAAACAACACACAAAACATAAGTTAATATTTTTTTTTTTTATAATTTTTTCAATGTACATTCAGAAAACAAATACGAAGCTTAACAAAAAAATAAAAATTAACAAAATTGTAAACTTTTTAGCACATTTGTAAAAAAATTGAGTAAAAATGTGCTTATAATAAGGTTAATTCTGTTCTTCTCTGCCAATTTTTTATGCACTCTAAAATAGAAAACTGAAATTTTATGCACAAATGGAAATTCTTTGTGAGAATGAAATTTTTCTTCAAGATAATTTGTACCTAAATCCCCTCGTGTAAAAGTGCATGTTGGAAAGCACGTGTCAGGTTTGGGTCCCTTATCAGAGCAAATTTCTCCTTTACGCATTGCATGGTTTAAGTTCATTTGGTCCTCTTAGGTTGCCCCCGTATGAAGATAGACTATTATTTATTCATCAACTTTTTTCGCGGAATGCTTTTTCGCCTATTTTGTTCGAGCATAGGGAATTTGAGAGATCAAGGGATCAAGATACAGATTATGATACGAATGAGACATTGACTAGGATGTTTCGTGCTGTCAATTGTAAATCCTTCTGTTTTGATCTTGGTGTTATTAAGGTTGCTCTGAGGTCTGTTCTTTGTAGGAATTTGGAATTGGACTAGGAATTATATAGCAGTGGTCTTGTGGCTTAATTCTTTTTTTTTTGTTTTACCTAATTTTTGTTTTTCTTTTCAAACTTAATCAAATAAAAATTATTGTGTCTCTCATACTAATAAACTTTACTCTTGCTAACTTTTCACTATTTCCTTTTTCTATCTCATCATATAATGAAGATTTTGCTAAGCAATCTGATAGTCGCACTTTTGTGAGTCCAAATGATGATTGTTTTGGCTCTTTTATGCAATATTAATTTACATGTCGAATGAATTTAATTTTACTCACCTAATTAGCCGCCGAATTTCACCATTACTGCTTCTCTTTATTGTTCTTGTTTTTATCCTAAAAGTATGCAATTTTTTAAATAGTTTTAATCGCAATATTTTATTAATTGAAATATTTTAAATTTAATTTTGAATTTAAATTTGAATTTTAATAATTGAAATATTTAAAATTATTTTTAAGAAAAATTTCCTCAATTCTTCAAAGGAAATGTGCTATTTTAAAAACCATGGTATTGATTCAAATTTATTTTTTTTTTTTGAGGTTTGATTTTTTTCAATGAAATTCACAATCTATACCAAGTTTTTATTGTTTTTGACTGATTAAATTTTAACATTTTATGTGGCAAAACCATAAGATCTTTATCAAAAATTTTTTTTTGAAAAAATTCTAAACTAAAAATAAAATTTTTTTTTTTAAATATAAAGTGGGTGAAGTAGAAAAGAAAGATTTTTTAAAAAACTTTTTCTTTCGAATGCAAATTTTTTTTCAAAACCTCTTCAATCCTGCAACTCATAAATCTAAAGGAAAATTTTTTAAAGTAAAAATTTTAAGCAAAATACGAAAAATGAGTATTTCAACTCGCTTTAAATCCTTTTGCTTTTTATGAAATTGTATGCGTGCAAATCATGGATAACAAAAACTAAGAAGGCAAAAAAATTTGATTATTTTGAAAAGAAAGTTTATTTATTTTTTTTTTTCGTTCAGAGTTCATTGTTTTGGATTACAAAGTGTATTAAATTATATTTTCCCATAGCTTTTATTAGATTTTTTTTTTATTCTGAAATTCGGTTATAACCTCCATCTTATATTTTTACTTGATTTTCTCACCCTCTTTCATTTGATCTTTAACTTTGTACTCGTTTTTTTCTCTTTTCTTTTCTGTTAATATTTTTTTGTTGCGGGTTACTTTTCCATTTAAAATTTATGAGATAGAATGGAAAAGTTTTTCCCTTTTTCAAATTTTATTTGTTCACTACATACATAAGCTAATCATATATAAATGCATATGTATATAAATTTATGTATACGTAGTACATAGAACGCAACAAAAATATGTTTTCTTTCCATTAAGCTTTATATAAGAATTTATTTAATATTTTTTTTGGTGTTTACTTTCTTATTATTCAATTTAGATTCATATATTCATCGTAAATGGAGAGTGCTATAACTATACATTTGTATGTACACCAGCATACATAAGAGTTATAACGAGTGTAATTTTAATAATATACAATCAAAGAGTTTTGAACAAGTAACATGTAGGCTTTTTTACATCGCGCGCTCTGTATACGTGTAATAGACATAAAATTTATTTTAACACAAAAATTGTGTATTTTTCTCAATTAAATAAAACTTTTCTGAAATCAACTTCAATTTCAAAAAAAAAAAACATTATATGGGAAATAATTGAATAATAAATATGGTAAATGCTTTCTTCTCTTATAAAGTGAATCAATCGGGGATTGGGAAACACTCACTTTCTCTCTCAAACAAGGTAGAAAATTGAGCTCTGAAGTAATATTGAATTTATAAAGGAATCAGTTAATAAAATTGTTTGTTGGTCATTACAATATTTCGAGATGCATGACTTCTAGAAATTTATTTGCATATTTAAATTTTAATTTCAAATTTTTCCAGTTAAATTTCACGTATGAATTAATTAATAGTGTCATTTATTGGAATTAAAGTACATCTATACTGAAACTAATCAATTTTTTTCTATCTTAGCCAAGTTAAAATCGGTTTTGAATTATTTTTTAATTAAATTGACCTATTAAATCACTCTGACAAGTAAATTTTTACCAAGATGAAAAAAAGTTTATAGAACACTACAGATTTTAGATTTGATCCTTTTTTAAGAAAATCTCCTTAGGATTTTTAGAAACACGAATTGTAAATTCTTTTTTTTGCTCGTACTTGAATTAACATTTCTACAAGTTCGAATAATAATAATAATTTAGCAAAATAAATTTATAAATTTTAATTAATTTTAAAAAATAAAAATATAACGTACCCACTATACGCTCACTTTAAACAATTTAATTGCTAACATTTACAAAAATCAAATTTTTCTATCAAAAAGGATAATGACATTTGCTTACTCCGCAACGATTAATTGATTTTTCACTTCTTGCTTTTAAATTCAAATTTTCGTTTATCTAAATAGTTATTTCTGATTGCTTATTCTTGAAATGAAACAACAACTTATGAACAAAGGATGAGACGCGTCAAATTTCTTAATATGCAATTTAAATGTAAATAAAGATACCGAATGTAAATAAAACTCGTTTGAGTATGAAACGTTAAAAATACAATTAATAAATAAAATGAAAGTTACCAATAACACCTATGCCATTCAATGACTATTTATTTTGTAACTATTTATTGACTATTTATTGTGTCGAAACGACAAACATTTCTTTATTAAATTCTGCAATCGTAAAAAAGTTGTTTTCTTGATTTCTTTTACAGCAAAACAGTATACTCCATAGCATATAGCATATTTCATTACAAAATGGCTGATGAAATTAACAGTTACCTTTTTGAAAACATTTTTTTTCTTCAAATTTTTGACTTAATTTTTTTGCTAGACACTAACTTGTAGAAAACTGAAATTTTAGTAGCTCTTTGACAATGATAATTAGTTAATTTCGTTAGAAGAGAAATACTTTTTTCTACTTCCACCTCTTTCCAAGTCCTCGCCTCTCGAAATTTGCCAAATTTGAATTTTTCGTACTTTATATTATTACCGAAATTGAAAGCTTTTCAGAATTTCTATAAAAGCAGAAAACGGATGGTAAATCGCCTTCAGTTCATCGATTATTTCAAGCATCGATCAATTTTTTTCTTTTTACTCATCCTGAATATATGCAATAAATTTTAATTTTCACCCATTTTAAATATCAGTATATTGCCTGTATAATCAGTGAACAAAACAATAAAACTGTTTAATTTCAACTTAAGTTCAAAAACTGTTAATTCCAACCTTTTCCAGAGCAAATTTCATAAATTTCGATGAATAAATCATTTTATTAATTATAAATAAATGAAAAATAATTTATACATATTACATTTTATATATTTACAATATCATAAAGTTGAAAAAATAATTATCAAATCCAATATAAATAGTAGAAAATTTTAGAAAAAAAAAATTATATCAAATTCAAATTTTTTTACATATCATACTAGAAAAATAGTTAAATATAAAAATATAAGAAAAAAATATTCATATACTTTACAAATCTATTTATATATTTACAAAATTTCCAATAATATTCTAATTAAATTTGAAAAAAAACAAATTAAAGTCGATATGAGGGATAGGTACTCATATTAGAAACCCAAGAATAAAATTATAAAATCTATATTAGAATTTTTTGATTATTTTATATACTTAACACCTATATAAACCTAAAATTATAAATTAATTATTAAGTAATTAATACTAAATAATTAAAAAGAATATCGAAGAACAAATTATTTAAAACAATTGAACCAAAGAGTACGATTATTAAATAAATCAGAAATATTACAGTAGGATCATTTTTAATCACATACCCTTATTATAATTAATAATTAAAAATATTAATATAGAATTTAATTATATAAAAATTTGGAATTTATAAAAGGAAAAAATTTAAATGAAATCAATAATATAAAAAAAATTCAGTTATTTATTAAATAAATTATGTAAAATATGTTATTAAAATTAATATTGTAGAAAATAAAAAAAATTAAAATGACTTTTTTCTAGAGAAAGGAACAAAAAAAAACGAAATCATTTAGTAAATAAAATTTATTATAATCTTGCCAATTTTTGTAGTTTTAATTACTTTGGATTAATTATTAAATTCGTCGTTATGTCACCGTACAGACAAAGCTTTAACACAACAACGTCCACAAGAAGATTTTCAAGAACACCTGATAATAGCGAGTATTAATCAGCCCTATTCTAATAGACGCGTCGCATGTAAAAATGTGTGCTATTCTACTAGAAGTCATACATTTTCTGTCACATTTAATATATTTTGTTCTAGTAGAATAAGGCAGAATTTTTAATTAGAATATAATGTATGGTACGAGTACTCGTTCGCATATTACGTGAAGATTTTCAGTTTAACTTTTCACTTAGAAAAAAGTCAAATGAACGCTTACTAATTTTGTTTATTTTAAGTAAACTAATGAATTGCGTTTAAATTTTTAATACTAATATTATAGACAAGTGCACATTTTTTCGATTTTAAACAACTGTATTCAATTTGAACCTCAAATTTTAGCTACAAATAGTGAAATTATAAGAAATATAGAAGAAATTTGAAAATTCCGAAAAAGATTTTGGAAGATTACAAATCAGAATCTCAAAAAAAAAATATTTGCATCGTCAAATATTTGAAAATGCTATACTCTAACTTGTAGAAATTTATAGCATTTTCAATTGGATTCCGTGGAAAATTTCATGAATATGAACAATGTGAATATGAACGGAGTACCAAACATTTTTTCTATATAAACTTGGTAAAAATAGACCAATCTGGAATATTCTATGGATAAAATGTTGAAACAAAAATCTACGAGGATTTCATAGGATTTCGTACTGGAATTGTTTAACAACCTTAACGTTTTCAATTTGAATAGGGAATCAAAAAATTCCCTAATAATGTAAAGGAAATTTTGATGCTAATTCTTTGAAGTTTTTGAAGCAAGTATACATTTTTCCACAAGCTTATTGAAAACTCTAGAAAAAATAGTTGGTACAGAAAATTACAAACCTGACTAATTGGGAAATAACAAAAATTACGATTTTTGTTCAATTTGAAAGTGAATTTCAAAGGTACGAGACGCATTTCACTACAATAGCCGGAACGAAAATAAATTTATGAAAAATTTGGATACAGTTTCGATCCAGAGTGTTATACAATAGCAGTTTGTAATTAAAGTTTTATTAAAAGTTAAAAATTTTTATTAATTATAAAAATTATAATTTGTATTCCAAGCTGTCTAGCAACATTAAAATAACTAATTTACTTAACTTAATGCATAAAAGTAAAAGTTTAGGTATTTTTTTTTTATTTCTTAAAGAATAGAAGACGAAAATTTTAAATTGTACACAAGTTTCTTTTCAAAACTCATAAAAAGACAAAATTTTGGACTCAATTCAATTCTTACCTCGTACAAGAATTATTTTCTTACAAACTCATTTCAAAAGTTCCTTTTCCCGATCATGGTTTAGATTATAGTTTTTTGGAGTTTTTGGTTAATTTACTTACTTTCACTTTTATTAAATCACATTTGAGACTTGACAATTTTGTACGATTTTAAACTTTATAGTTATTTTATTATTTTCTAAATAAAAAATTATTAAAAACATGGTGTAAATAACACAGTCACAGAAAGTAATTTCAAAAAAGGATAAAACATGCATAAAAAATATAATTTACTTCCAAAAATAAGTTCATGACTTGAGGGACGTTTTTTTTTAATAGCCATAATTTTGGTTTAAGTGCAAATCTTTTGCTAAAACTTTTACGTCATAAAAAAAAACTTTTGTAAAAGTTTTATTGTAAAAGAAATCAAAAAAATCAAAATTAGATATGAAAAAAACTCTTAAAAACTTTTAATAAAAATATTTAGAATTTTTGTTTTAAAACCACAGGACTTTGAAATACGCACTCTGCTTTATAAAATCAGTGCTGTTATACAGAAAATATGAAAAAGGAAAAAGACTTTAAAGCCAAATAATGTGACCGTTGTATAAATTTTAGTTTTACTTTTGCGGTGTCATCTAAACCAATACGAATTGCACATTTCAAGGCTTAACTTACACTTGAAATCTAATATTGACAAATTAGAACTGTAATAGAATAAATAACTTTAAAGCAGTAAAATCTGCAAATCATTACAGACAAAATTTGGCTGTGACTGTGAGTGACAAGAAGCTATAAAATATTTTAGTCATATTTTGTACTAATTCGTAAAGGACTTACAGCAATTTCTAAAATATATCATGTGCCTCCCTAGGCAAGAATGTATAATCTAACCCGTAAAATTATCTAAGGCGGAGTTACGGTCTTCCGGTCCTCACAAGTTGCTTGAGTTCATCAGGTGAGTGGGTCTCGAGCGTGTGTTGAAAGGCATGCCCCGCACTCGGATGGAGGCGCACAATAGCTCCTTTTACGTGGTCGCGGTGCACTATTCCACCCGTTATACAAATCTACAAGCATTAAAATAATGAAGTTGATGTAATAAAAAATTTTGCAATATTTATTTTTCCTCTTGCCTGCCTTTTCAAAGTTGAATTGTCCGCACAAACTGAAAATTTTTTGAAAATTATTAAGATTTTAAAGTTTTATCCTTACAACATTTAAATATTTTCACATATAGAATTAAAAATTTTCTAAATGAATGCAATAAGCAACAGACTGGTTACCCAAGCCCGATAAGTGTTATAATTTTGCAAGATTTTTGTTAATTATCTTATAAATTTATTTTATCCTTGAAAATAAAAAAAAACTGAAAGTAATTAAAAAATATTTACATGTCAAAATATAAAATTTATTAACTTAGTTGATTTTAAAGAAAACTTTGAGTTTTAAACGAGAGCAAAAGATGAAAAGAAAAGAAATAGAAACTGCAAAAATTCTTGTTCTTTAATAATTTCTTGGCGCCATCCAATTTTTTTCCTTTAAAATTAAAAACAAAGAAAACTTTAGTGCAATTATTCACAATTTTAATTTTAAAAAGTTTTCCTCGTCTTTATCTAAAATGAAAAGATAATTAGTTATTAAATGGGGACCAATTTAATCTTAGAAAAGTATAAAAATTGCAGTGCAGAAAAGTTGGTGAAGAAAATTTTCTTAATTTTTATTTAAATATTTTTTTCAGGATATTATTATCCTTTAAGAACTAAATTTGGAAATTAAGGATTAAGAACATTCTTTTTTGATTTTATTTTTCTTCAATAAATTTTTTTCTTAAAACTTCCGGAAATTGTTAAAATAACACTTTCTTAGCATCGAATTTCAACAGTTTTAATTGTTTATATAAGCAAAAAACTTCAATAATGACGTGTTCCTTTCCATAATTCTGGTATTATAGAAGGCATCAAACTGAAATTAATTAAAAAACTTAATCACAATTCCTAAATAACTTTTAATGGAATTTCAACATTTTATTGCCGAATAAAATCAAAAAGATTTTCTTAATAAAGTCCTAAAAGCCATAAAATCATAGAGGGTTCAAATAAAAATTTTAATTCATCGTCAGGTTGATGCTACTACAACTAGATAACTCGAAAATTGTATATTTTTAGTACTCGTATTTATCTAGTTGTAGCATTAAACTCATAATATTTGGGAAATTCTTGAACTGTTACTTATAAAACAAGCTTTCTTAAATATAATAGGAAAATATTGAAGTATTTAAATCTGGAAAACTTTTGAAAACTTTTGACTTTATTAAATTTTTTTGTTATAATTTGGTATTCAATGGCATTCAATGCGTTTTTCAATGTAGCCTATAAGCTTAAGTTAAACGGTATATGTTTGTCACATTAAATTTTGATTTGTACATTTGGGTAAAATTTTTATACTTTTTCATTTATTATGACTTGCATTCTTATTTATGCCACTAGAATAAACTAGATTCAAATTTGCTAGGAATTGGCTTTTGATATATAAAGCTTCCGATATCAAGGCTTATATTATATTATTAATAATAATAAGTTTACAGAATAATGCAAGACAACTAAGTGAACCTCTAAGAATTTCGTTAGTAAAGATTTCCTGATTCTTTCTCTTAATTTTCAAATTCAAACACACATTAAATAATTTCAATTTCATATAACTAGTTTTATAATTTAATTTTTGTAATATTTTTCCCTTAGAAAATCAATATCTCATGGAAAATTACTAACGTTCAAGGATTTCATTAAAATTTAAAATATCAATTTTAAAATGTGAAAATATCAATGCCATATTAAATTCTAGTTCATTGCTCTCAAATCACCTTTTATTTCACCGGAACATTTAAAAATATACGATCGATAATAGTATGAAAGTTCTTTAGTGTTTAATGTTATTTAAGGCATCCAATTAAAGCATTGATTTTTCAAGCATTTAAAAGGAATTTTTGTGGTAATATTGAATTTTTTTTTCTATGTGTACAAAAAAAATTTTCCATAAATCAAATACAATTCATTTCTTAATACTTATTGAATTTATAGCGTATAATAATAAAATTTAATCGTTTCCACCAAAAATCAACCACAATACTGTGGGTACTCAACCGCATATGCACACAAATACTAGACGTATGTATATATAATTGTCTGTTTCGGTTTTCTATAGCAAAAATTGCTGGTAAATGAAGAAATAATTGGCAAAATCTATAATAAACAATTTCATTAATGCCATAAATCGTTGTGTTTTATTGTCAAAAAATTTATTTGGTTTTTTTGTTTTCGTTATTTTTTGTCAGCTTAAAAATTATTTGTTATCTCCTTTTAAAAGAAAGCTTCTCTAAAAACCACACTTGATATCACAAATTAACCAATTTTTACGCCACACTGCTCTTCTCTTTCCCATTCTAAAATTTCTATTTTATTTTATTTAAGTTTTATAGATTTTTATAAATCAAGAAAAAATATGATTTATATTCCCTTTTCTTTTTTATTGTTGTTTGCTCCTTTATATGATTGCTAATTTTAGTATAGAAGTCCTTTTAGAATGAATTGATAGCGAAGTGAAAATTGGAGTAGGTATTGTGAATATGGTTTCAGGATTCTGTTATATTTAGCATAGGAATCGAGATAAACTTTATTGCTTTCCCAAATTGTCCATTTTCAACTTTAAAAATCAGTCTTTTGGGAAAATTCAAGGAAATAATAAGACATTCTGGTAAAGAGCTAGAAATATTCAAGCAAAACGAAATATAGCAACATGTTGAAATTCGTGGCAGATGAAGAAAGATGCCATTGAGAAAGCGAATGCTATTGAAAACAATTGAAAGAAATGGGCAAGATAAAATTTGAACAAAGAACTTCTTCGGGCATTGTCATTGTGAAATAATATTGGTGTTACAATAATATTCTCTCAAATTTATTTCGTTAGGGCCATGTTTTTGTGTATAGATTATAATCCACTCTTTCAAACATTTTGTCATTTTTACATATTTTTTTTTAGTGTATGTATTAGATTTAAAAAATGGCTAAATATATTTAAGAACCCAGTGGCATACTGAAATTACAATATCTAAAATTTTTAAATTGCAAATACAT
Organism: Condylostylus longicornis; assembly: GCF_029603195.1. NCBI lineage: Eukaryota > Metazoa > Arthropoda > Insecta > Diptera > Dolichopodidae > Condylostylus > Condylostylus longicornis. The sequence goes on along the minus strand of NW_026578013.1, from coordinate 2,615,687 downwards.
AATGTCATCAAGTTTTCAAGGATATTGAATCAACAATATCCTTATAGTTTTCCATAATTCACAGAATTTTTCTACTAAATTGTCCTTTGTATTTAGCCATGTTAAACACCATTTATGTCGCAAAAAGCGCACAAAATATTTTTGTTTTTTCTTTTCCACATTAAATTTTGTAATGGAATAATCAACTTTATATGTACAAACATACATACAAACATAAAATATCTTATAATAATAATTTTTTATTTTCTTTTAAATAGTTATCATCAACAGCAAAAGTTGCTAGATGGTTTCAACAATTACCATGGAATACACAATCATTATCAAGACCAGAAAGTGGTTTCGTATCTGGTGATTCACGTTCAGATCGTAATAATCAAGATGATAATAATTATTGTGCCAAAGATGTGCCTGATGATTTATGCGATGAATTTCTTATTGTTGAGGGTCATAGTACATTATGGACAAAATTGAGTGCAAAAAAACGTAGAAAATTATTAGGACTACGATTAGGTAAAGTGACTACATTTTAAACAACAAAAACAAAGAAAAACGAATTCAAACGAATTGTCAACTCTTTTTTTTTTTACATCATTTCATATTTTTCATATACACATGTAATAATATGTAAATATGTAAAATTTAATTTTATGTACATTGTTATATTTAGACGAATGCAATTTAAAATGGGGATCAAAATCGCGTAATTAAGATTTATTAAAAGATAACCGTATCAGCTGTTATGCTTTTGATCTCCTCGTTTCGTTTCGCCTTTTAAATGCTTTTAAAGGATTAAATTTTTTACTTTTTATTCAACTTCTGCAATTTCTTTAATTTTTAGTTTATTTGCCCTCCCTATTCTACTCATTTTCTTTTCTTCTCCCTCTCTTATTTAAAAACGCAAAATATATAACAGAAAAAGAGAGAATATCCTTTTTTTCTTAGGTTTTGTTTATCTTACATGCAGAAAAAATTAATTTGCTTTTGTATTTTAATGGTCATTTTGCTTCCTTTAAAAACTAATAAATGAACGCCAGGATAATTGCAATAAAATTCGAATTCAAGGAAAAAATGACAATTTGAATTTTATGATTTTCCATTTTAATAATTTTCTCCTACTTTACAATAATTATTCAAGTAAATAAAATCCATTTTTGTTTTTTTGAGTCCTGCAAAAACCATGCATTATTAATGGCCAAAGTTTTTATCAAAATTAAAAAGCAATTAAATAGTTTTTAAAATAATAATGTTTAAAAGTGCAAAATTAATTTTACAAGACACTATAAGAAAAGACCAATAAAACTTTTAATAGAAAGGAGAAACAAGAAAAACAGAAACTAAAAAATAAAGTTTTTTAAAATAAAATTTGAAAATTAATTTTATAAATTTTGTAAAACGACAAGCAAGGACAAAAAAAACAGAGGAAGATTATTCTATTCCAAGAGTATTTTAAAAATATTAAAGAGATTTAAGAAAAATATTCAATTTTTTTGTTTTTTTCATAAATAGTAGTCATTATTATAAATACACATAGACATATATATATATATATATACAAAATTATATTATAATCTAAAGACAATTTTCACATTAACAATTTGTGAAATTGAAATTAAAAAAAAAAAAAGCAATAATAATAATTATGATGTAGTTTTAATGAAATTAATAATGAAAATTTATGAAATTAAGCAGGAATACATGCGAATAATGAAAATTGAAATGAAAATTATATTTTTATATTATTTTGTATATGTACAAAATATGAAACCAAATTTTCTTATAAATATTAAGATCCTGACTGAATGTACATACATATATATATTATATAATATTGAATTTAATATATATATATATATAAATTATGCATATGCATATAAATTTTACTTTAGAAATGTTATACTTTTAAAAATTGTAAGAAATAAGCAAAAAAATACTTTTATAATTCTTATACAATATCGTCAGTATTACGGAAGAGTTTCGAAACTGCTTTTTTAAGAGTTTTGAGTTATGTATACAGAAAAATTAGGAAATTTCTAAACTATACTTATAAAAAAACCCTCGTAACTCTAACGTTAGTATTTTCGGAAAAATAACGTTGTAAATTTTGTACGTCTCTGTTAATTGACATTATTGTATAAATTTTCAAATGCATTTTTTTCGAAACATAAAAAGAGCAGTTTCGTGACTCTTCCGACGATATGTAATTAATTTTTTGCAATTTTAGATTCTATTAAAAATTGAATAATGAAATTATGGGAAAATAATGAGAATCTAGATTAAAACAAATTCAAAAAATTAAAGGATAAAAGAGTAAATTTTGATATTTTGAGCAATGTAAATTAGAAAAGGTCGTAATAATTATAATTTTGGTTTATGACAAAATTAAATTATTGAAAATTATTGAAACTATTACAATAGAGTAAATAATGATGCCAATGAGAACTACTATTCACTTAAAAATATGCGACATTTATCTCTCATTAATAATATTTGAATAAGTTTCCGCAATATTATGATATCAGAGAGAAAATCTGTTTTACATTTCAAAAATTTGAAAAAATTTTTATTTCTAATAAGAAATAGAAGTTCTGTCCAATATATAAAATTGGAATGAAACCTGTTCAAGATAGAAATGTGACAGAATAAAATTAAGAGAAGTATGTGAGTTATTAATAATTTTTTTTGTAGGGGAAAAATATACCATTTAAAGACTTTACAGGAGAATTGTATTTTAAAACAGACCTAGAGTGTCATATTTTATTTATATAATATATGGGATTTTTTCTATTAAATGTTAATATTTATACACAAGTAAATAACTAAACTGAAAAATATGGTAATTTTTCCATTAAATATTTTCAAATATCGCAGAAATATTGTCTTTGAGTTTCAAGTATTCCAAGTATTTCTTTAACATTCAATGATTTTTATTTAATTTTCTTATATAAATATTGTCATATGTAGGAAATTTTTATTAATATTTTGAATAATATTAAAATTTTATTGAATTTATTTGCATTCCATTATATAAGAATATTTTTTGTATATGTATGTATATACAATATAATTAAATATATACGTTCATACTCAAAATTATTTTGAAAAGAAATTTTCAAAAGTTTAAAATTGAATGTTTATTTGCCATATTAACTGAATTATTTCAATTTTAATTTATAAATTGATAATTTTGATAAAAATGTAGTATTACTATTATTAACAAACACATTTATAATAATTAGTAATAGACAATAATAGGATATTTGAGAGTTTATTCCCTATTCACACTACAACCAATTATAACATGTTATTCTCGAATGACATTTTATGTATAGTGTTTAACAATAAATTTCATATGGAAAAAATTTTTCAAAGTAAAACATATTTTCCTATTGTGAATGATTTATTTTTGAGATTTTTTTAGTTTATGTAGTGTGAATTAGTGAACATGTTATTCTCTTGTAGTCTGAATAGGATTAAATGGAAAATTTTACTCACTAATTGGTTAACAATAATAAAGATTATTCATATGATTTTCACAAAGTCTTATTAAATTTAAATTCAAATTATATTTAAATTGTTACTTAATTAAAATAATTTTGAATAATATTTAAATAATTCGCGTTCCAAATTCCAAAAAAAAATAATTGCTTCTATATCTTTTTATAAGATTTTTCTATCAGGGAATTTCCAGGAATATTTTCATTTTTATGTAAATCAAACACTTTTATTTATATAACATTTTAAATCCTTATAAATTTTTAATAAACATATTATTCTAATACTTGTATACAAAAGATTCAAATAAATTAATTGACAGAATCTTTTATATAATATTTTTTTATTGTTATACTTGTATGGTAAAATCCCAGCTTATGAGAACTTATCAAATTTATTTGATATTTTCTCATTATCCCTATATATATATATATATATATATATATATATATATATATATACATATTATATATTTATAAAGTCGTTAAATCTAAATTCTCATTATTTAATACCCAAATTAAGTACATGCCATAAAAATTAAAAAGAAAAAAAAAATTGATCTTCAACACACAAATTACGCATACATATACATATAATATGTATGTATGTTTTTTATTTTTTTTGTTATTTATTATTTGTATTATCCTTAGACGTTATTAAGAAAATATTTTTGAAAAAAAACAACAAAAATTTTGAGTAAAATCTAAGAAAGGAAAAAAAAATTATACAAATATTAACCACCCACACATTTACATATATATATATATATGTACATATATATATATATATAAAAAAGTTTTTCATGGCTTTTGCATGATACCTGCTGAAGAAGGTGTTTAAGGCATTTTTTTAAGAGAAACAAATACGAACAAAAGGGAAAAAAAAATTAAAAGAAAAAGTGACGAGAACATTTTTGTTTTTTTCTTTTCTTTCTCTTTATATATAAAAAAACGAAATGAATAATAATTTAGAAAATCTGTCAAGGTAAGAAATTGTTTAGCCTACAGCATAGTGGAAATATATATATATATATTAACATAATCATATACATACACACTATAAACATTAACATATTATACAAAAAATCATACATACCGCTTGTCTAGAATTATAACGTTCTATCAGCCGAAAATGGAAAAATTCAGTTATTAAAATTGAAGGATTCAATGAGTCTATAAGAAGCTGTAAAAACGGAATGATGTACTATGATCTTATGATTTTTCTAAAATTGGCAAAATTAAATACATATTTCTATTTACAAATTATCACATAGAACCTATTTATGTAAAAAAAACTGCTACTTAATTTTAAAGGTTCTGTTTAAATTACCAATTTTAATAGACAAAAAAAAGTTTTTTAGTAATTTGACACATTGAAAAATATATAAAATGGAAAATCTTTAAAGCGCAATTACTCAAAACGTTAGTTGGACCTCATTATTCTCGGCAAGGCAAATGATATAGAGATTTATCTGTAATATTATAAATTTGCTGGGTATTTCAGATTTATGAAATTAATCAAGGGGCCATTAGGTCTTAATTTTGACTGGCGTTGCTAATATTAGACTCTCTCAGATTTTATTTGAACAATTTTTGAATCAATTTAAATTTTCAAAATTTTTATTTTTAATTAAATTGCAGCCAAATTAAAGCTTTGCAAAAAATTTCAAATGAAATTAAATCAAATGTCTGCTCTCCACTCTATCTAAAACTGAGTTTTACAAAATTGAGTTGAAAACTTAAACAGAAAAACAGGCCGCAAAAAACCAATAGACTAAAATGGAATTTAAAATGTAATATTCTTTAGGAAATCAAAAATTTGTAAAAGCAAAATGGATGACTAAATTAAAAATCAAAATGCATAGTTCAATCACTTATATTTCTATATTTTTGAAACAATCACTGTAAATTTCTGAAAATTTTCTAACATATTTCAATAATACTAAGAGCTTGATCGTCTATCTCGCAATTTTACTCGTCAAGTGCGAGTAACTACCATATATTTTTATTTATAATGTAATTTTCGAGTAAAATGAATGATGCATATTGCGTATCCCCTTTCTTTCTTAATTATATGCAAAATTTATTCACTTTGTTTTTGAAAGTGAGACGCTCAGTCGATAATTTGAGAGCAAATACAAAAATCCAATTGAAAAAATGAGTAATTATGGAAATGAGTAAAAATGGCGAATTCTGATTTGTATGAGAATCATTCTCATTTGTATGAGAAAAAAAACGAGATATACGATTAAACTGTAAATCTGGAATATCCTGTAAGCAAAACAACATATGAGACTAAAATATACAAACACGAAAATTAGAAAAATGAGAGAAATAAGAAAAAGAGAAAAATGAGATCAGACTATGTACATATGTATGTATATATGTATATACGAGTATAGACAGTAAATCCTCTCCTATTTGACAACAATATTTTTTTTTATAACATTATATTCTACAATGTTATGCAGACGGAGTTCGAGAAATGAAAGCTTTAGGATGGAAAATAAAAATGAAAAATAAAAAACGAAAATAAGAAAATTTTATAAAGTAAAAATACAAAATAATAATAATAATAATAATAATAAAATAAAAACAAAAAATGTTTTATTCAAACCATTGATCCTCTTTTGCTTCGGAACAAAAGGATGATTTATATGTAATTGAATGAAACATGAGATTGATAAATCAAGAGAAAATCTTTAAAAAAAAATTAAACGAGGAAAAAAAAATTTTACAAAAAAAAAAAAAAACGAAAACGAATAATATGAAATTAAAGTGAATAATCCTTGAATACCATAAAGAAAATACACTTATACTTATACAATAATTTAAAATAAATAATAATAAATATATTATATACTCTCTAAATGGATCAAATTGTATAAAATCTTAAGACGCGAAAAATCATCAACATTCTAGGTACATATTGACTATAAATAAAAGGTATAGAAAAAATAAAATAAGTGTAAAAAGAAAAACATTCTTTAATGCATTATACAAGTGAATTATTCTTAGAATATATAGACTAAATGAAAAATAAGGATTTTATTCAAGGATAATATTATTGTGTATAAGAAAAGAATATAAAAAGAACAACAACAACAGAAAAAATGGTATTTGAAACGATTAAATTCTCATTTATTTTTTGATTTTATTAAATTTTTTTTTTTATTTTTTTTTTTTAATAATATATTGGATTAAAATGTTACAAATATTTAAATTAAATTCTTTAAATAGATTTATTATGTATTTAAAAAATTGTATAAGTGATTTTTTTTTTAGAAACTTCGTGCCATTATTGAAAATTATTGATTTTATTATTAATTTTATTATTCCAAAAAAGAAATTAATAATTGCAATTTACTTAGAAAGTTACGCTTTTTTTACACTACACGGGCATTTTCAAAAACAATTTACTCCAAAATATAATTTTAGGTTGAAAATTGTTTGAAAGTTTGTAATCTGTATTTGGTATTAGTTTAAATTGATGGCAGATCTTAAAACTTAATTCAAAAATCAGCTCTACTTTTAAAAACAGTTGATAGCACTGCATAAATGACAATAAATTTTTGAACATAAAATAATCCCTTTAAAATTTATTTAAAATAATTAAACTATTAATTATCATTGATTCCTTCAACTTCACTTCATAATTGTAGCTTTTGATTTGTATTTTTACGTTATGTCAGTTTCCGATTATTGGCAGCATTAATTTTCATGCTGAAAATATGAGAATAGATTTTTCAAAATATTTTACACGAAAACGATCTGCTTTTTACAGTGTTATCACAAAAACTCGGTATGTTTTCAGATTTAAGCAAAATATACCAACATGAATTTAAACATATTATTAAAATTTGATTGCATTTCAAATTCAATCAGAAATAATGCATAAATTTGCTATTATTGTACAAATTATACCGAAATTCCAAATCGTATACTAAACTTGTGACATTCAAATTTGCAAGAAAATGCAAACTTTGCAAAGTTTTATTACTCAAATTGTTAACTGAAAATTTCGTTTTGAGACGATTTAAATGTTGCTCTATGCATTTCGAAAATATTCAATGTAATTGTTTCCCAAAAATTTTATTTAATAAATCACAATATTTAGAAAATAATTTATAATTTTAAGGAATAATTAAAAATTTAAAAAAAAAAGGTTTTCATTACATAAAATTTTAAAGTATAAGAAGACATAAAATCAAAAAATAAAAATAACGCAATTCACAATAGTAAATTTTGTATAAGTGAAAATATTAATAAAACGAATTCCACTATCTAGGTTAAATTTTGAAATTTTTTAACTTAAAAATTAAAATTCGGTATGATTACGACCAAGATCAAATCCGAAATGATAATAATATTATTCTATTATAGACGAAATATAAATATATAGTATTCCAAAACAACGCCAGCTTCAAAATTTGAGACATTAACTCTCATAAAATTGAGACAGTAAGCCCTTTTTCTCCGACAATGTACTTTTGTATATACAAAATGTAAATAAAGTCTTTTCAAAACTTATTTTTTTAAATTTACTATTATACAAAGAAATGAAATGCGAAAACAATAAAAAAATTTAATATTTTGTATGGTAGTCCTTAGATTTGGAAACTGCCAAGAGTCTTCGTTTCATAGAATTTATCAATTTTTGAATATTAATTTGCTCTGGAATTTTTGTCCATTCTTCAGTTACATACTGTATAAGGTCACTTCTAGATTTCGGTAGCTTTTTCGCTACATTCTTCTTTAAAAGGGCCCACAAATTCTCGATTGGATTTAGGTCTGGACTCTGAGGAGGTGTATCGAGTACTTTTGGGCAGTTATACAGCAACCAGCTTCATACCAAGTAGGATTTATGTTTTGGGTCGTTATCTTGATAAAATTTATAATGACCAACAAGATCAAATTTTTCGACACTATTTATTAGATTAGTTTTTAAAATATCCAGATATTGATACCTATCCATATGACCATCTATAAAAACTAGGTCTCCCACCCCGTGACTAGATATACAACCCCAAACCATTACAGACAATTTGCCAAATTTAACGGTTGGTATAATATTTTTGTTTTTTAAAGCCTGTAATGGTTTTCTCCACACTTTAGTTGGTCCTTCATTGTAATACAGCATTATGTTAGTCTCATCGCAGAATATTACATCGTCCCAATAATCTTCTGGTTGATTTTTATAAACTTTAGCAAACAAATGTCTTTTTTGAATATTTTGAGTCGATAATAATGGTTTTTTCCTGCATACTCACGATGAATAATTGTTGTTTTTCAAAAGTTTTCGTATTGTTGTGTGACTAACACTCACCCCACATTCCTCTCGCATCTTTGCTGCAAGCCGTCTTGTGGATTTTCTTGGTTCTTTTTCAATTTTTTTTAGTAATAATCTCTCATTTCTTTGAGATAATTTTTTTGGCCTACCATTCACTTCCTTATACTCCATTTTTACTTCTTTTTCAGCGCGATTAATAATATTATATACGGTTCGAATATTTAAATTAAACGTGTCAGCTAATTCTTTTACACTTTTACCGTTATGTAGTTGTAGTAATCCAACTGAATTGTCTCGAAACTAATTCTTTTACCGGGAATTGTTGTTTGTTAATTTTTACCAAGCAAACAGTTTTAAAATTAATTAAAATAGAAGAAAAATAGTTTAATAAGATTATTTATTATAAAACGATAAACTGTTTCTATGCAATTTATTTCTACTTCCAAAGCTAACTTAGATAATTCGTTATTTTGAAAAGACTTTCTTTACATTTTGTATCTGTTTTAACGATAGACACAGTATTGTGTGGTTAATTAATTCAAATTTTATTAAAATTATTGAAACAAAGTGAAATTTTTCAAGAATAAGAAATTTCTAAAAACTTTAATGTATCTTAAAGCGCACTCAAACTATGCCGAATTACCCAGTCTTCTTTAAGTACTTTGGGGGTACATTTTAAATAAAACTTATTTTTAAACAAAAATTTTTTATACTACTTTCCATAATGACCAGTAGATGGAACAGGTTTAAATGTTTCAGCATTTTTGTATGGTGGATGTGGGACTGGAGTTTAACATTCCATTCAAATGGCACATACGTATACATATGAGCTAATACGAAAATAATCAAAATCACGAAATTTTTTTAGAATCTCCGATATTCTTTATTTTATTTTATTTTCCCCTATAAATATGCAATTGTACATGAAATTCTTTTACATTATACATAAATACTAATTTATTATAATAACGAGTATGTTTTCATATTTTTCATTAACAATATACAAAATAAATTATATTTTCATTGTATATTTTATAATTCGAATTAATTGAAATTTTAATAAGATAAAAAAAAAGTATTAAGTGTAAACAATAATTAAAAAATATTCAAAACAACTAGTTAATTCGCTAGCATAATTTTAGAGAAAAAGTAACAAAAAAAAAATTAAAAAAAAAAAAACTAAATAAATTTTAATTTAACGATTATGTAATTTAATTTACCACATTTCATAATATTTTTGTAATTTAATGTCTCATGTAAGGACAAAATAAGTTTTGAGTTTCAGAATGCAGAAATAAACGGTTCTCAATTGAATCGAATTTAAAAATCATGTGAAACTCAATGAAAATTTTTTAGTTATATTACGAATTTTAGTCAAAATTATTGTGTTTTTCTTTTTTATTTAAAAAACATTTAGTTCTAGACAAAAAAAAATCCAAAATATTGAATAAAAAATGAAAAAAATTTACAAAAAGAAAAAAGAAATTATTTTGAAAATTTTCATTTCAAAAATATTGTTCACCTTCAAGACTGATTCGAATGTAACAAATTTTTTAGGAAAGAAAAAGCAAAATATAAAATTACAAAATTAATTTTTAATTTTAAAAACTAAATTTAATCTTTAGTTAAAAAAAAAATAACATTAATTTTTTTTTTTAGTTTTTTAAGTGATTATTGTAAAAAACAAAAAAAAAAAGGAAAATTTTCAAATCATTTTTCATTCCATATTACAATTTTTAAGTTTTTCTCTTTTTTTTTTTTTGGAAAAATAAATATAAAAAAATTTTAAATGTTTTTTTATTTAATTTATTAAAAAAACAAAAATAATTATTTCAGATATTGCTGTATTTTTCGAGCCCATGCCATTGAAATGAGCTTCATTATTAAATTTAGAATTGTCAACCTTAAATTCAAAACGCCATTTTTCTATCTAGTTTATCTGGAAATTGCACTTAAATATTTTTAAATTTTTGACGTAATACAAGTCTATTATCTTGAGCTTTTTCCTTTTGTTTCACGACTTAAATCTGTTATGAAGTTTCTCTGAAATTTTTTCGGCAACTTTTTCGAATATTGGTCCTACGAGACGTAAGAAAATTTCAAGAAAAATCAAAACAAAGGTAAGGATAAAAAAACTATTGAGAGACGCTCTGGAAATAACAGTAATAGTAAGAAGGAGTTCAACACCCAACCCAGTATTAAAAGTATGCAAAAAAAAAAAAATTTTTTTTTGCAATTTTTTGTAGCTTTTGCACCAGTTTAACCTAAACTGTCTACTTCTATTCATATTTCACCAATTTCCAAAATTTTCTACAAGAATTACAGAAATAACTTTAATTTTTATGGGAGTGTAAGTGAATTGCCATATTATATTGAATCCCCATTGTTATCTACCGCATTGCATACTTTAAAGGCGATTATATGATGACATAAAATCGGCCGAAACTATTTCAATGAAATTTTATATCTATTTGAATTTATTTCGACAATGTTACAGAATAATAAACTTTTGGGATATTTCAGCCTTCGGGAACTGAACCTTTTTATGAGCTCCGATTTTACATTTTTCAAAATCAAAAAAAAATTTAATATTTTTAATCTATAATTTTTAAATTAAAGGGGTGTTACAAAAATCGAACGCATAAGTTTAGTGTGTAATTCAGCTAACTAAATGAATTTCTTGGAATTTAATATTTGAGTTCAAGTTGTTTGACTTTTATATTTCCAACACAATAAATGTTATTTTTGAGGAAAAAAATACTGTATAATTCACCCTATACCAAAATTTAAAAAAATCTTTGATACTTTTACCATATTTTCAGTATAAGGAAAAAATTTAAAATTAAAGTTTTATTCTAAATACCACAAAATTTTGAAAACTACTTTTTAAGTTTCGAAACTATTTAAGATTATTATCCAAATTTTTTATTTTTTTTTCCTATAACAATTCTTAAACAAGGAAAAAAAATTTACATATTTTTAAGGACCCAAAATTACTTTATATATTAACAAAATAACTACATTATTATATACAAACATATTGATGACCACATTGTCCTCACATTGTCCTTTTTCTACATCAATATCTCTTATAAAATGTAAACCTTCTGTCATCGTACTTTAAATTATGTATATACTCTTTAAAAACAATAATCCTTTTATGACCTACATCTCATTCTTTATTATAGATAAAAAAAATATAAAATAATATTTACTTATACATATACATACATACATATATGTTGCACTATATTCATAATGTCGTCATCGTTATTATAAAAATTAAATTTGTGAAAATTTATCAACCCTTTTCTAAATTTTTTTTTTTTTTTTCATAATATTACTAAGTTTTTATGCCTAACCTCAAGTTTTATGTAGAATTTCTTTTGAACAAAAAAAAAAAACCATTTTACTAATTATAATGGAATTGTTGCTTCAATTTTTTTTTTATTTTAGTTTTTTTTTTGCTATATAGCCTCGATAAGCAGCAAGAACATTTTATTATTTCATCCTTTTTTCTATAAGATACCATGTATGTAGGAGAATTTCTATATATATATATAAACACATTAATTTGATCCTTTCATTTTCTAAATAAGGAGCATTCATTTTATTAATTGAAAAAAAAAAACAAACAAAATCCTCCAACTACAGAAATATATATATGTATGTATGTAAAAAAAAATTTATAAATATAATATGGTAGTCATGGCCCCGACCCCATTTTATTTTAAATAAGATGTTACATGCCTATTCGTTTTTTATAATATGAGTTTATTTAATATTCATCCTACATAATTAAAAAAGAAAAACACCTAAAAAACATACATACATCCTTTTATACAACCTCAAATTGTTAATTTTATGAAATAATGTCAAGCAAAACTTAGTCATAAAATTTTCAAAGTTAAATAAAGTAGTTATGAGCATATAAGATCAAAATGATTTATTGACATCAATAAAGTTATTTAGAATATAGTATAGCCCCAATGGATTGTAATTAGTGATGGGTCTATTAATAATTGATTCATTTACCATTTGCAAATGTGGTAATTATTTTTATTAAATCATTTTGCATTTTAGTCCTGGTTATGTTTGGTACATAGTTCATTTTGCAAAAATTAATAAAATTGTTACTAATTATCCAAAATTTTTTATAATCAGATTGAAATAATTGAAGTAGACATGGACTTTGAGATTCCGATGGTCGGGTATTACTACCCCAATCAAACAATTAATTTATACAATTTGAGTTTTATAAATATTCAGTAGTACAGCACTTTTGATAATGGTACACTAGATTTTAGAGAAAAGCAAATTATAGGAAATCACTTATAGACTGGTTATTTTAATATTGAAGAATATCATGAAAATATAATCTCAACTTAAAATCCATTAACTATGTGGCCATAATATAGTATCCTGAAAAAACTAAATATTTTATCTTAAAATAATAGGAGTGAAGCTTTAGATTTACATATAAAAATTGAGAATGAATTTCAAATCACTTGATAATTTACATTACTTTACTTATTTTGTCGGCTAGTGCATGCTATCATAGAGAGTCATACCCCAGTTTCATTGCGTCATAGATGTTTTAATCAGGTGGGTGACTAACCTACTGTAGTAATATTATTATTAAAGATTGTTTATTTTCTTAGTTTAATGTCGTGTATTATGGATATATGAAAACTGCATATCCATAATAATCAACATTAAATAGACCTGACCAGGATTTAAATCCATGAAGACATGTGCCTTAACTACTGCAGCAATGGTAAGATTATTTTAACCCTGTAATATAACACAACTACATCTAGTTTACTACTACAAATTACCCTGGTAAAAACTAGTTTATTGGTTACTTACTATCCAGCAAATAGTATTACACATTCCTCGAAACATTGAAAAAAATTAATAACCCTCTTGTTCTATCAAAAATTTCAAATCCTTATTCTGTAACAATTTAGTCTATGATCTATTATAGTGAACTTATATATTAAATGATATTATTTTATTGATATGCTGCCAATAATCAGCATAATTGTATTACATCAATTATTCCCAATATAAACAAAAAAATATTTTAACCAAACCAATATTTTAACTTTATTCTTACCCATTCAATTAGATTTTGCTATAAGAATTCACTACATAGTTAATTGAATTTGCTGATTAATGTTTAAACATCATAAAATCCTATACAAATCTCATAAAAGTGACAACTATATTCCCTTAGGTGTAGGCAATCATGACAACATTATTTTAAAAAAAAAAAATTTTTTTTGGTAAAAATGTTTTGTACATAGATTTCTTAATACGTAGAATTTAATCTCATATTAATTGCGAGCAAAACATTTAACATCGATGTGAGCAAAACTTTAAAACAAAAATACATTTATTCTACAATTACAAGCGAAAAACAGAAAATATATTTACAAGCGTTAATTAAATAACATATTTAACATTACAGTTATATAATTTTACAATGAGAGTAATTTAATTTTCCACTTATGAGACTTATATACATTTGTACATTCATGCAAAGTGTGAGTAGGAATATTTGTTTTTTCTTTTATTTCATGAATCACAATCATTGGGATTGCCAACTTCAAATTTATTTTACGAATATTTATATTGTCTTTGATAATGTAAAAATGATAAATACATGTAATTGCACACAAGTTCCTACAGGTGTTTAAAAATTTAAAATTATTTGTAATAGTAGTCGAGGTTTTCGTTCTCGAGGTTTGAGTTTCTATATCCACACAGTTGGTTCTAGGACACCCAGTGGGGGTATGGCATAATATTTGCGAGGAAATTGGACATAAATTATCTGTTAGGCTGCCGGACAACAGTAGCGCTAGACTGATGCGCCTGAGGTGGCGTCCAATATGTCGGTTGCAACCATCAGCAGGGCGGCTGCTGGTGCGCCAGGATCCTCCACTATCAAATCTAGTTTGGTGAGGCGGTTGAGGGCGGTCTTGAGGACTTTTTCTTGGGTTATGTAGAGTGACTTCTGCTGGGTTTAGGGACACATCAATGTCTAAGGGAACGAGAGGACCTCATTGGAACGGGCCTCATTGCGGGCGAAGGCCTATACTGTGGCAATGGAGTGGTCGATGCTTTCTCCCTTGGGAGAGTTGAAGAACATTATAGATGAGGAAACTGGGGGGAGAGGAAACTTACTTTGGGATGCCAGGTAATATTTTTTTTTTTTGCTAAAAATCATCAAGAAATAAAGACGAACAGTCTTAAACTGTAATTAGCCCAATCAATAGTGGGAGATTTTAATCCAACCTAAAGCCCACCTGAATGCTCATAAGCTCCTGAAATGAGTCAAACTAGTTAACCATTACTTTTGCTTTATTATATGTTTTTATTTCTACATTCCGCCAAGAAAGGTATGTTTTCAATTCAGACCCACGATCTAGAAGCCATAGTCGTTTTCTCTATGTTCGTTTTCTTTTTCTACTTTTTCCGAGGTATTGTTTTGTGTTTTGTATTTGATATTCAAATTTAATTGTGATTAGTCTGTATTGTCAAAACAAAAAATTACCCAGAAGTTTATTTTTTGTAAATCTAAGAAAATTAAAATAATCCGATTTTGTAAAAATGTAAAAAAAAAATTGTTGCAGTTGGAGCAAAATTGTGTTTGTCACTCAACTCATTTCAAATTTCATTTAAAGTGCAATTAATTTCTTTCATTCATTCAAATTCAAAACATAAAGATGAAAGCAGTAAAAGTGAAAAAGTTATGCGAAAGTAATGCTGCATATTTCTAAGAAAGTCAAAATTTTTCATCCGAGATAAGATCCGAATTAAGTTGAACTTAAATAGCAAATTCTACTAGCAAAAAATTTTCACTTCAAACAGTTAGTACGTTAAATTTCGCAGCTAATTCACCTACATATAATAATAAACAAAACAAGAACTAAGCAAATAAAACTAAATCCTTTGTAAGTACCAAAATTTGAATGTGCTTTTCCTTTTCCTTTATTCTATTCTAGCTTCCAATATAATAAAAAGATAACAGAAACACACAGTTTACAATAATAAAATAGCTGCAAAACTAATTTTTTTTTAATTTTATCCTTAAATTCTTTAAATTTTTTTTTGTTCCATACACGCAACGCACTTACAACAATAGACATTTACAGTTACGTTTCCTTTACTACAAATATATAATTTTGTCGGCTCTTTTCTATCAATTTTGTATTCTTTTTTTTTTCATATACCAGTACACACCTGTGGGAGCAGTCAACCTTCAAAATATTAGCATTAGGCGACTCATATGATATGTACATATATTAATATAGTAAATATACAGTGAATCTAGAATTTGTTTTTCAATAAAACATACATGTTAACATAGACGTGAATATGTAAAAATATGAATTACCATTTTTAAAGTTAAAACTGCGTGAAAATGCCATTGAAGTCATCTTATTCTCTGTAATATAGTCATAGGGAATGGGTAAAACAAAACAATTGAAGATTAAATGAGGAATACAAAAACCATTCCTCATACCAAAACTTAGCATTCATGATGAAAATGATGATGATAATCATTATGATTTTTAATGATAATAACATGGTGATTGTAATAGTGTTTGTTATTACAATTAATGAAAAGTGCTTTTAGGACCATACAATTTACAATAAATAGGTGAAGTAGTTATGTTAATGGTCGCATAAATAAATTATGAAAAATTAAAAATAGTTTTACAATGTTTTATTTTAAAATATTCTCGGGCTTTCACATAAATAAATTTTCTTTTGAAATTGCTTTTAATAACTTCATAAGCACAACTTCAAATGCCTCTGCAAGAAATTGCTTTTAATAACTTCATAAGCACAACTCCATGTGCCTCTGCCAAAAACGTTTCCTGATGGCAGTGTCCAAATGTACCTTTTATAGTTTATGCCCCCATTATGTACACTACGATCCGACCACTTCCGTTTTCCAATTTTAGCCCCATAAATGTAGAGAATAAGCTTTAGAACCGAGTTACAAGGCATCCTCCCCATTTCGGAATCTCTAGAATTACCTTTCTAACAAATTAATAATGTATAATATTACTATAATATTAGTCTTTTAATTGATACTCAAATTGTGTGACCCTGAGTTTCTTTGCTTAATAGGCCGGTTCTCATATATGACCGAAAACGATGTTATCTTACCATTAAACGAATAATAGTGATTTGAAAATACCGACAACGTACGCTGTACTGTACAATCGCTTATGGATTTCTGAAACGAGCTCTGCGGACTTCTATAAAACCAATCAGTTTCTCAGTTTCAAATTATTTTTTGGTTCCTTGCAGAATTAAATGTTTTTGCTCACAAAAGAGGGAGGCGTAGTCTAGAATTCGGCTGTAAATAACCGTGTCTTAAATAAACTTTGGCCATTTCTTTAACGAAACGTTTGATGACAATTTGCTACAGCCTTGCTTTGACATTCACCTCATATTATTTCTATCTTCATATCAGAATGCAGCCGTAACAATGCCAATAGTTTAAATTTTTTTTAATTACTCTCCTTTAATTTTTAATCATAACATATTTTTACTCTCCTATTATTATATGCAAATACTAAATCAAGGTAAATACACTATTTCCAAAATATAGCGCCATTTAATAGCTTAGTTACCCTATAATATTGGAAGTGCGCTCATTATTCTAAATTAAAAAAAATTGTCCTAAAGAAGATTCATTTAAGGAAAATAAAAAAAAATAAAGTACTCAATGCTCGGTCATATACACATATGCGTACATATTTTCGCAAATTACGTACACTCACATGTGTATGAATGTGTGAATATGTACCTAAAGGTATATTAATGTGTGTAAACATTATTACACCTACTTTATACAGTAATTTATCCATTTTTTATATTTTTTAATTTTTGCCTTTTTAATTTCAAGTTTCATTTGAAAAAGGATAAAAAACACAAAAAAAAACAAAATGTGTAGGTATGTAAAGCTAGGTGATTGTACACAATACCTGTTAAACTAATAACATGACTTTATGCGGATTACATGGGTCAGTAATGCTATTCTTAACCGTTAATTTTTTATTTAATTTGTTTTTTTCTTTATTATTTTTATTATGATTATTATTTTATATATATATTTTTTTTAAGTAAATAGTTATTCATGGATGAAAAAATAAATTAGTCGAGTTGTAAGGATAAGAGCGTAAACTTGAATTATGGGTGAAATAATTGAATTTGTTGTTGTGCTTAACTTTTAACACATATTTTTTAAATAAGCAATTCTCATTTCCTTACACAAAATTTCCGATATAATATTAAATCAGATGACCGGATACAATGAAAATGGGAATTGTAAGAGATTGGAATATGAATAACAAAAAACAAAAATTATTTCCGGCGGATCTCCGAAAATTTTTCTAGAATTTATTATTTTTTTTCCTGATATAAATTACATGCATATGGGGGGAATAATTAAAATTTTCCATATTTAATATCGTTTATATTAAATTAAAGTGATAACTGAAGAGAGTGATTAACTAAAGAGTACTTAATTTTAAATAAATAAAAATAGAAAGAAAATTAGAATACGGGAAAATCTAGTGAGTGTTAAAAAAAAACTTTTAAGTAAAGAAGAATAAAGATTAGAAATTGAGTAAATACTCTGAATTCTCAACATACTACTCCATTTTCATGTGTTGTGTACTTACGTTACATACATACATGCAAACGGATAGAACTAAACAACCCAAATCAGGAAAATATTTTCATTAAAAACGGAAACATAAATGTCATAAAAATTATTCCGTAAGCCACAAAATTTATCGCATGATACAATATCGCATGACACAAAAATTTTTCAGTTGAATATTTATTAAAGTTATAAACGTTTTTTTTTCCAATAAAATTGCATGATACAAAAAATTTAATAAAAATAAAATTTTATAAGAATGTTTGCACATTAAATTTAAATAAAAAATAAAAAATTGTATGATATAAACTCAATATATATATATAGTGTAGGTAATTGAGTAAAATATGAGTAAAATATCAAAAAATAAAATTCAATTATCACAAGATTCAACCCAATCTACTTCATCACTACCACCACCGCCACCGCCGCCACCACCTCCACCACCTTTACCACCTCCACTACCACCACCTGCACCACCTTTACGTGAAAGTTCTATTTATAGTAATAGTAGTATTGATATTGGTAATAATAGTAGTATTGGAGCAGCAACAACAATAACAACAACTACAACAACAAGTGATGATGGTTCAATGACAAGTCAACAACAAAATATTGGTAATAATACAATTATATATTCAAGTGGTGGAAGTGGTAGTGGCAGTATAACAAGTACAGCACCAATTTCAACAACAATAACAAATAATGAGAAATCTAATAATGTAATTAATAAGAAAAGATCAAAACCTGGCATACTTAGATTAGATATAACAAAACCGAGACGTTCATCAGGTGGTTCAGTTGAATTTCGTTCACAACCAGATGTTATTGGTGAGGTAAGTTTTATAGAATTAAACCCAATTTGGTTTGTTTTTTTTATTAAATATACCAAAAAAATAATCTGCTTTAATGATGAAAACACGAATTTTTTTTTATTTTTCTTCTTCTTCATTATCCTTGTGTATACCAGATAATCATTATAGCGTGTTTATAGTGTAAAAGTGATGATATTGTTATATGTATAACATATTTTTTATTTAATTGTGTTTATATTTTTTTTTTTTTGCTCACTCATTTTATCTCTTTTATTTTATCATTGTTTTTGTTTTTGCTCTTTTTTCGACCTTAATTCAAGTTATTAGTGAAAATTTTTCACTTGTCTGGACTAAAATAATTACTGGTGTTATTTTTCATTTTCATTAAATTTATTCACCATTCCTTTTTATGAATTAATTTTTTTTTTTTGGGCAATTTTAAAATTTAAAAGTTTATTTTCAAAGTCTTTGACTTGATTTTCACGTTCGTTTTAAAGTAATTTACTTTGCTTTGTGTATAAAAATAAGAAAATTTTATTCAAGGATATTTTTTTTTGCTCCCTCATTTTTGAACGATTACATTAAACTTTAATGCGCATTTTAAAGGTGAATCAGTTTAGTGTACATAATTCCTTTGATATAGCTGCAATAGTACGAGGAAAAAAATATTGTTTGATTGTAAAAGAAAATTTTGTGGGTTTAATAGAAAAAATAATTTTTACATTTTAAAAGTTGAGAGAGTAACATTTTTTTTGGAAATATTATACTCGTATGTACTTGTAATTTTAATAAAAAAATTCCTTTTGAAAATTTTGAGCTTTTGAATTGAAAAGTTGAAAAGGAATTGCTTTATTGAAATTACAAAGCAATATTTAATGTGCTTTGTTAGGAAGAATCTGTTGCAAAAATGCTTTCTATACTTATATCACATAAATGAAAGACTGAGTATATCATAATATACAAATTTATATTATGATATACTTATTTATTCTTTGTAATAATATACTCATTGGTGTAATTGGATCAAGCTTTTCAATGTTACACGTCATAGTACGGACTATGAGTCTGATGACGCGTATATTGTACAAAGTTAACTTGTTTTCGTCTATTTTTGGTACGAACATAAGAGAGTGCTTCAGATCAGACTACAGGTAGCATTGATTTTCTTTAACTTATTCTTAATTCATGTGACTGTTTCTATTAACTGGCCGTACAGTAGTCAGATGCTTTTCGTGTTAGCTGTTTAAATTTTTAATTTACTTATTAATATTAAATTAATACTATTAAAATTATTTTTTTTTCGTACTTTCAATTTCACTTTCATTTCTACCTATAAATAATGACGATATTTGAGTGATAGTTAGCGTTGGCTTAATTATGATCATGTTTTTATTACAAAAATGCTTGTACTGAGCAATCGTCTGATATAAGTAAAGCTATTTATCGAAATATATGGTAACAATATAATCAGAATAAGAGGAAATTTTTATTTATTTCAAGCCGTTAACAGAGTCATTAGATTGACTTGTTTATAAAAATGCAAATTTTTGAGCTCAAAAGCTCGGATTCTGCAAACAACTAAAAATTTCAGTTTCTAAACATAATTATTAGCTATATTAAAAGAAAAAATATAATTCTCACAAAAAAGGACTAAAAAAATTTTTAGAGAGGACAATATAACGCTTAAATCTTGTATATCTTAAATATTTTGTTTGAATATTTTTACAATTCGTAAAATGTTGGTATTTTAACAGAAATTGCTTATGTTTTATATTAGTTGCAAATAAATTTTTTAGTGATATAAAAGAAAAAATTTTTAATTTAACATCATATTAAAAAAACAAAATTTTATAGTTTGTGGTTTTTGAGTTATACCACGTGTATTACAATTTAAAAATTATTGTGTTAAAATTTTACATCTATCCGAAACTCAAAATTCAATTATAAAGTATGCAATTCAAAAAAACTACGAGGTTTGTTCAGCAGGTAATCAATAAAAAAGAATGTGAATAATGAATACGATTTACTGAGAATATCTCTAGGGTATTAAAAATTATACACGCTAAAAGTTCATACTAATTTTGCAAGAAAATTTTGTTAAACTTTCTATTGTAGAGAGCGATTAAATTATTACAATGTGACACCATAATAATTTCTAACAAAATATTACCTTTAAAAATTATTAAATTATCATTACTTTAAAAATTTGCAGCTGAGTTCCTAGAACACAAACAATAGTGTGACTAAAATATTTCACGTTACCGTCATTATACTAGGAAAATTCAAATGTCACCCTTAAATATTAAAAATATTTAAATTATTAGGTAGAATTTTATATTCCAATGAAAACTCCTACATACCAAAGAAAAGAACAAGCAAAAAAAAATTCTTTCCTTTTAGCACTGATAGAGTCATCATGAATAAAGTTCCCAGTTTTGCCTTTCTACCATTTAAATTCAACAAATAAAATTAAATTCTAAAAAAAAATATTTAAATAAAGTTCAAGAGTATCTCTTACGTTGTTTTCCAAAATCCGTTGACCTCTTTTATGAGTTTTATAGTTTTTACATTATTCATTTTGATTTTTTTTAATTTTATTTTTTTTGCATATTTTATCCTTTTATATCTTTTCATTTTTTTTGATATTTTATTCTTCTTTAAGAATCCTTTTTAAATAATCACATATTTAACGATTTTGTATATAAAGAAACCATCATAATAGATAGACAAAATAGATAAGTTGTAGGGAATTAACCTAAATATAAAATTAATTGAATAAAAGGAAAAGATTACCCTCTAAAAATAGGTATAGGTATAACGGTAAAATGAAATGGAAATCAATTTAATACTGAAATGAAATACTGAATTTTTAAGAGCGAATATTTGAAGTTGGTCTGCTTAACTATAAAACATTTAAAATTAATTAAAGCAAATTCTCCAAAAATTCCCTCGATATTTGAAATTTCATGCTAGCATTTCTCAATTCTAGCCATGGTAACAGTGAAATGAGACTGCGTATATAGATCTATTGTGTTCCAATCAAGCACTTAAGATATTGAACTAGTATTTTATTTTGAGAACTCAGATAAAAACAATTTGTGTTTATTCTACGCGGAAAGCTTCATGATTCGGATAAATTTAGTATAATTTCTAAATCTTGCAAACTAATAAAGATTAAAGTAATCAACTTGGTACGAAAGTTTGGAATTTTTTCTTATCATAATTATTCCCTTGGATTCTATCTTAGGAAACTGTAAAATTTTATAAAATTTGACGAAATTTCAACTACAAAACAAGATTCTAAGAAACAAGATAATTAAATCTCTCGTATACTAGATTTTATCTCATTATTAAACCTATATTATTCAATAAATCGAAAAATGAAGTGCTATAGAGCTTAAAAAGAAAATTTAATAAGTTCATTTTAACAATATCATTGAAAGCATTTTAAAAATTAAATAAAAATAAAAACACCAAATGAAGTTTTAAATGTCAAAATTATCACGAGTAATGCGCCATTGAATTAGGGTTCATTCAATTTAATGGTAGTCGCGATTCAGTTTAATGTTCTTAGCATTTAGGACCACGAAATTATGCAAAAATTTTTTTTAATTTTAAAAATAAATTTCATTTTCCAATTCCATCACATTGAAATAAATTCCAAAAATTTTCCTGTGTGATATTTTTAAAACTTCAATGCAAGAAACACAAAACTTGTCTTTGTCTTCTACAGTGACGCAACATCATGTTTTTTTTTAAAAATATTCCAAAATTATTAGAAGACAAAAAAAAAAAATCAATAAAAAATATATGAAAAGAAATGACAAATGCCTATATTTATTATAGAAACCTTCTTAGCAACAACTTGTTTCAAAAAAGAACAGAAAGAAAGGAAAGAGATCTATCATAGTCTTTGAACTCATAAACAAGACAGAAAGAAATAAGAAAAAAAAATAATTTTTTCTTCGCGACATCAAAATAATTTCCTAATATTGTAATTAAACCTTAACTCTTCTATATGCTTCCTATGTTTCGTCCAATATTCGTTCATCCCATCACGTACTCAGTAGGAGCTTTATTCGCTCACTTGGATAGAAAAAGAAAACAAAACAAAAAAGAAAAAAATAAAACTAAAACAAAACTAAATCCAACAACGAATGAAAGTTTTAAGCTTTGGCACGTGCACGATTTTGCTGTGAATTTGAATAGTTAAGAGAGAAGGATGAAACGGACTGATTAAAAAAATATGAAAAACAAAAAGAAGAAATTTTTTTTTCATAATTTTTTTTTTTTTTGTATTCTATTTTTTTTATTTTTTATTTTATGTGTAAAAATGCCGCTCCCAAATATTTATAATAATTTTGAAAATTTATGTGCAAGAAATAAGAAAATCTTGTAAAATAGAAATATTTTTAATAATTTAAAATGTTGGTCACGATATTTTTCTTTTCATCCCTTCTTTTATTTTATAGTAAATTACAAGTTGTTGTTATGTAATGAATTTTCCATTTATAATCAAGCCATTTACCCTACATATAAAATTACTTTTGATGCAACTGATGTGGCTGCATATGTAACGTAAATTTAAGAAAAAAATTAAGTGAAATTATTCAGGTTGCAAAAATTGCATTTAAGAAATTTTAATTGAAAACTTCTGTATTGCAGCGAGAAATACATTTAGCGACAGAAGGATCGCTGGCTTCAATTGAAATTTTTCGTTCTTTTCAATCACATTTCAATATTTTTCCAAATTATTTGGAAGAAACATTTCTAAAAAAAAAAAGACAACTATAGGATTTCTGTAATTTGTTAAATTATACACCGCAACATTCAAGCCCTAAGCATGTGATGCGGCGTCGCAAATGGAACTTGTAATGACACCATTAAATTTTTTTAAAGAAAAATTTAATTTTATTTTCATGTAATTTTCATATTATAACCTTGAAAATTTTTGACAGGACAATATTCTGTTACGTTTTTTTTTTATTTGTTTTAATTTTCACATACAAGGATACATAAAGTCCTTGTATAAACATATAAACTGTAACAGAATGGAAGTAAGATTGTAAAATTTTCTATATAGAAATTTTATTTTCAATTAAAGAGGACCAATACAGTTAAATAAAAATTATTTATGTGATCTGGGCCATACAAAATTTTGAAATGCTAACAAAAAATAATGCAAATGCATACAAGAAATTTTCATAAAATAAATTGCATATATTCAGGCGAGACTACATGAAAATACTTTATTAATAGATTTTTTTCATTAGGAATTTCTTTAAATGCTTTTAATTAAAAATCGTATTTTTATATTAATATTAAAAATTTTGAATTATAATTTTAATTCAGAATGTAATGAACATTTACATATACAATTTAACACTTTCATGAATGTTATATCATCTTCTACTAGTATAAAATTCTTCTCCTCTGCAAATTAGAACGTTTTTATACCCGTACGAACGTATTTTCGAAGAGTATACTAAATTTGCCTTACCGTTTGTAACGCTAAGAAATAACGGCCTTAGATATAGACTTAAGTGTATGTTTTTGATCAGCGTCATTCATCATTCGTCATTCACTCATTCTGAGTTGATTTAGCTTTGTCCGTCCGTCCGTCTCTCCGTCCGTCCGTTCGTCCGTCCCAACGATAACTCAAAAACTAATTCAGCTAAGCTCACCAAATTTTCACAAATGATTTATTGTAGTAAGTGTCAGTACCCTATTTAAATTGGACATGATCGGGGTACCGGTTCGGGTAGCTGCCATACAACTTCAAAATTCATTTGACTATATCTCAGAAACTATAAAAGTTGTAATATTGATATTTCACACGAGCGAATATGGTAGTAATAGGGATGTGCTTGATAAAATTCGTTAAAATTTCTTGGCTCTTTTTGGTAGCTGCCATACAACTTCAATAGTAGTTTGGCACACACAGTATTTTGAAAAATCACAGTACTGAAATTTTGCACAAATTAATATGGTAAAACGACAACTTAAAGTCATAGTCTGTCCCATAGTCAGTAATGGCTTATTTATTCGCACGTAGGATAACAAATTCGTACGGGTATCACAGAGTTGACAATTCAACTCTATTTTTTCTCGTTTATCATTAATTTCAATATTCTGAGAAAAACTAAATGTGAAAATGCAAATAACAATGATACAAAAGTATAAGTATATAAAGAGCTTAAATATTTAATGTTGCCAGGATTATTAAACTAATAAAAAAATTTTATTTTAATCTAGTTCACACGAAAGACGAATATTTTGTCAATAAATGTCTATATTAAATTTTGAAATAATTATGGAGAGCAACTCCCGAAAATTAAATTTTTCGGAAAAAGAGGGGCGAATAAGCTATGTGAAAGAAATTATAATAATATACCTATGATTTAGATAGTTTCTAGCCAAAGTAAATACTTTTATTTTGTAAGCATAATATGCATAAGAAAATTTTTCCCAACAATATAGTACATTAAGAGTATTAAGCGACCACTAACTTGTGTGTACTAACTTGTGTGAGACTTATTTTGGAATATTTTCAAAAAACGAATTTAAATCAGACGTCTATGTTAACTAAACGCATATATTACAATTACAATAATCATAATATAGCCGAATTCTTCATCTGAACTGCGATCATCTATAGGCTAAATAGAGAAAAATTAAAATTTCTATAAAAATATACAGTTTGGTCA
Source organism: Condylostylus longicornis (assembly GCF_029603195.1). Lineage (NCBI taxonomy): Eukaryota > Metazoa > Arthropoda > Insecta > Diptera > Dolichopodidae > Condylostylus > Condylostylus longicornis. The sequence goes on along the minus strand of NW_026578013.1, from coordinate 2,589,696 downwards.
AAATCTTTGTCCACATTTTATTGAGTTTTGAAAAGAGTTTAGTTCAACAAACAAATGAAAACTTATACGGATTCTAAATGAAGAAACTAAATTTAATAAAGATTTCCACTTTTATATAAAAATTATTATGTACCATATTCGAATACCACCATTTTCAAATTCTAATATCAACCAAAATCACATTTTCTCAATAACAAAGGTTTTACAACAAAAAAAGCAAACCGAACAATTCAATTACCACTTGGCTTATCTTTTTCAATTTGTTTGTTCCTTTTTTTTTGTTTAAAAAATCCTCTGTATATTAAATTTAAGAAATTTTACATATAATTTCATTCTCATTTTATTAAAAACTTTTTTTTTTTTGTTAAAATTCTGAAGTTTATTCTATTCTTAACAAAATCTCAACCTTTTAAATTTTTTTTTGTTCATTTTAGTTTTTCTTCATTCTAATGTTAAATGAAATAATCGGCTATTAGTAGGCTATTCGCCCACAAAATCTGATAAATTACATTTAATTTTCTCCCAAATAACAAATACAAGGAAAAACCTTAAAAATTTAATAAAAGACAAGATTAAAGAAAAAAAAAATAACAAAATCTGCCCTTAAGTTTTAAAATAAGAGATTACTGTATGGATACACGGAGGGTGGAAGTGGGAGAATCGAAAAAAAAGTCCGATTTTTCTTGTTTTTCATTTTCTTATGACAAACCAAAAAAAAAAATACCAAAAAAGTTTTCTTCTCTTTTTTTTTAATAATCTTTAAAATTTTCACAGTTTTTTTTTCTGACAAAACATCAATAAAAGGTTAGCAGGAGCACAACAGTTTGGGTTGGGTTCAATACTCGCCTTCAAAAGAAAACAAAAATCATAAAATAATTCGAATTGAGGTCAAAATAAAAATGAACACGTAAAAGAAAATTTTTCTTTCTTTTTCTCTGGTTTTTTTCTTTTTTTTTTACGATTTTCTTTCAGGTTTTTAATTCCGTCGTCCATGTTTTTGTTTTTTGTTTTTCTTTTTTCATTTCTGTTCGAATATTGTCTAAAGTTTTTCACTTTTTTAACATTTCATACAAAAACGAAATTTAGAAAAAAAATTTAGAAAAATAAAAAAAACTCAAGAAGTTTTCCAACAAGCTTTGAAATACCACAAAAATAAAAGAAAACCTTTCCCCTTCCCGCTTCTCTACACTTCTTTTGTCCTTGATTTAAATTTCACTCTGTTTTTACTCTCTTTTATTTTCGATTTTAGTTTTATTTTTCTGGTTCATGCTCTTTTTTTGCTTTGCTTATCTTTACTGGAGGCTTTTCGGAAACAAAACCACAAGTCAATCAGTTTTTCCAGTCAGTCTTTTTTTTTTATTATTGTTGTATTTTTGATGAATTTATTTATTTTGATTTGAGGTCATATATGTTTAACAAGTCTTTTGAGGATTTCTTGAGGGATTCATTGTTTTTTTGTGAAAAACGAAAAACTTTTTGCCTCTTTTTTAACTAACAAAATATTTGTATAGTTAAAGACAACAAAAATAAAACCCAAAAAAAAAAAAACGAGAAGGATTATTTTAATCCTTTACTTTGAAATTTATATGAGTGTTATAGTCGAATATATGCACGTATGTGGGATCTTTTTTGGTACCCTTATTTGAAAATTGTCTGAAATTTGATTATATGGTACGTATACCCTCTTAATAATTTATTTAAAAGTCTACTCCACAAAACTTTAAGTAAATTAAGTTAATTTGATAGTCTTTATAAAAAAATTGCTGTACAATGAATTTGTTTAGACATTTGTAGCCATTTGTTATGAAGCTTAACATTTTGACTTAACTATTGAAATTCTGGAAATCAGATTTTATAATTTCTGAATATAAAATCTCCAAAGAACCATTGAAAAAACGTGGTCCTCAAATTTCAAATTAAAGGAACTAAAAGAAAAATTGCATACTTTTAGGAACACGACTCAGTCTATTTTTACCTTAAATTATAGTGTTTACAAAATTAACTTATAAGACGTTTAACATTTCAAAAAAGATGTTTGTTATTATAATTCAATAGTTGCAATCTTAAAATTTTAATCTTACAAATTCTAGGCTACAAAATTACAAGTCAGCTATAAATATTTCTTATTTTTACTCGTATAAGTCTGTTAACAGTATTACCACGTTGGTTGGTTGGTTGGTTGGTTATTTTTATGTGTGTCAATGTACATTCAACTGCAAGTAGCCGATCAGAGCCACCCGGTTCTTTTAAGATCTCTGCAGAACGGAGAACTCATATAGGGGTTAAGAAAAAGCTTTTTTTTTCACCAAATTCCCAACATGTCAGATAGTCCGATTAAATTCTCTGACTTTGTTTGATATTCATGTTTTTAAAAAATTCATGTTTTTTTTATTTTTAAATATTTTAACTTTAATTAAAAAATTATTCTGTATGTATTTTAAAAATTGAATTCCAAAAGGAGAATGACTTTTTGAAACAAACTTCCAAATGAACAAAGATAAACAATTTTTGTTTTAGTTTTTTTCTTTTTCGTCTTCTTTTATGAAAAAACTTTCAGAAAATGATTTTATTTTTCTAAAGCCGTTTTGTTTTCTTTGTGATACAAGAAAACTTTTGGAGAAATTCATCAAAGCCACCAATTGAATGATCATTTATAAATAAGAACGAGTGGAATTGTTTAATCAAAAAGAATTCACAGAAATTTGACAATATTATGAAATATGAACTACATTAAATATAATTAAATTGAAATTTTGATTAAATAGTGAATCTTGCACAAGCGATACGCGAGTGAATGAGGTGTGAACTCTCAATCTGTTACTTAATAGTGCTTTAACCTGTGGCCACGTTTTTTCGCCTTCAGTGATTTAATTATTTATAGATTTATTGTTCCATGCCATGTAATTTTCGACTTTCCTACCTGCGTGCCTCTTGCTGATTTCTAGTGTGTTCTGTGAAATTGTACTTTCGCCTTATGTTCAATGTGCACCAAAACCAACTTATTGGTTCTTGTTATATGGCTACATGGGCTATGAGCCTTTCAACTGTTATAGATTAGTTATTATATTTGGCCAGAAGATCTGCCACATTCTCCTAATCCACTTGTAAAATACTTTTTTATTTGTTTACCAGGTTTTGCTTTAATACAGCAGAATCGATTTTCTGTAAGCGCCGAACAATTTTAGTTTCGTTTTTTTGTTCAGAACCGGACAATTATCATGTAGTGAGCATTTTTCAAAATGCTCTTGTATTGTAAACTGCATTCTGAATTGCGGATGCAAATTCACTTTTTGTAATTTTAGATGCCAACCCTGCCTTGTTTGATTGCGTTCATATCCAAAGTAATTAAATTTAATTTATGAAAAAATTGCAGGTAATTTTTTTTTCGTAAAGCAACTTCTGAATTCTTTTCTTCAAATTTAATTTTTTTTTCTTGTAATCTAAATTAATTTGCACACAAAATATATGTACAACACTTTAGATCGTAAAGCCAACTGACTCTAATTGCAACTCACTTTTGTAATTAGGTTCGTACTGTTACTGGTTTCTTCACTAGACATCGTCCGGTGAAATATCACTTGCACAAACTGAGAAAATCGAACTTCCTTTTGTGTATATTATGTCAGGAGGACGAAAAGGCGGCCATACATATTCTGTGTAGTGTTCTGCTCCGGTTGTTATGAGGTACAGTCAGTCCCTCAGTCTCCTGAGCGATATCTCCGAATATTTTCCTGAAACCGAAATAGTTTAAGTGCGATATGGAAGGATTACGATAAGATATGGTTGGCTCCAGTGGTCAGAGGAATTCCTATGCCTATATCTCGCTTCAATCAACAATCTACAGTATACAGCTATAAATTTGAATTTAACATCTTGCTCTTTTAATGTACTCAATCATATTTAAAAATCTTTTGACAATTCAAAGCCTATTCTATATAAAATTTTTCACTCTACCCAATAGATGAAAAAAATTCTTTTTTCTTAGAAAAATATCTTCTAAAATTTTATTTAGTAAACATTTTTTTACTTCCTAAAATTTAAATTCCTACTTGAATAATAAAAAAAAGAAAGAAAACACATTTTTTATCTTTTATCACTAATTTAATATTCTGTTTTTATATTAAAAATAATAAAAGTAAAAAATCATCTAAAATACATTCCTGTTATCCTCTTGCGTACACAGCACACTATACCACACACAACCTATACGTATAGGTACTCACTTTAAAGACAATTTATTTCTTTAAATATATTTTATCTACCGCATAAACAAGTCTGTAAATTATTCTTAAACAAAAAAATTATATTGATATTAAAATCTATGTATACACTCTCAAACAAATTATAAATACTTTCAAGAACGTATAGCTTTCTACTTGAAAAATAGGAACAGTACGCACAGAATAAAAATATTTCACTCTTTTAATAAGCGAATTCCCAAAATAAATCTTTTACCTTATATAAAATTTTTTATTTTTTTAATTTAAGACTTTGTTTTAACATTTTTTTAAATGCAATTATTTTGCTTTTACAGAATTTTTTTTTTATTATTTCTATGAACTGGCGGCAGGCACTAAAGTAGATTTTAAAGAGCAAAAGAACTGTTGCTATGCAAATTAGGCAATTTCTTTTGAGGATTTTAATGTTGACTTTTTTATTGTTTTTTGAAAAGACGAAAAAAAAATATTATTTTTAAAATATTTTATACATTGTGTATAACAGTGGTGTTCCAATTGCGGCTAACGAGCCATATGCGACTCTTTGAAAATTTTTCTGTTAATGTCCCCGAGTTTCCATATATGTGTTTCAAAATGTCTTTTGAATTCATGGAAAAAAATATGAAATAGTAAGTGTAACTTTTACGGTAGACTAGTCACCTACCTAGCTAACTCTCTATGACTTTAGAAACTAGAGCATCATAGATATCATGCACTAGCCCTATACTCCTACTAGGAGTGAAGAAGGAAACAAAGAAAAAAAAAAAAAAAAAAAAAAAAAAGTGTAACTTTATAACAAATTTCTTTTCCGTCCAATAATAATTCTCATCAAAAGTGCTCGAATGAAGAAACGGTGGCATAATCGTTTTCACTCAAGTGACTTCAGAACATTTTTGAATTCCTAAACTTCTATTGCAATCGGCAGTAGCTTTAAAACAAACAATTTGTATCACTCTTGCTGCGGATGCAATTTGTTACCCAACGTGTTTTATAACTTTTTAATATAGTTTTAATTGCGGCCCTAAAAATTATTAAAAATGACTCGGCCCGGATTATCAAAGAGCTTGTTCACCTCTGGTATATGGTACTTATAGCGCATTTTGTTTTGTCACTAAGTTACAAATTTATTTGTAAGTCTCTTTGGAAATGATAAAAAAAACTGAAAATGTTTTATCAACTTTTTATAGCTCTAAAAACAAAGGATATTTTTTATTTTAAATAATTTCCTCAAATTAAATAACATTACGATTGTAATTTTATGTTCTTTTAATATGAGTTAAAAGAAATAAAATCTTTTCTTCTTGCAATTTTTCTATTTTACAGATCCCATGGAATTAGTATGAAATTTAAAATTAAAAATCTAAAAAAAAAATCAATTAATGAGATTTTAAGTACATTACGCATAGGTAATAATAGACTGTTCTTCCCGATATAATAAATTTCAATAATAAAAAGAGAATTGAGAATTCATTTTTATGAATTCTCCTTTTAATTGTTCGTTTTCTTGGAAAAATATTATTCGTTAATTGAGTCGCCTATTTTCTCTTTTTGCAATCTACAGTATTAGTTCTGAGACTGAGAGAATACACGTTATTCAATGCAATAAATATTTGTGACATCAAATTCCTTCGCAAAAAAAGGTTTGGTTAGTTAGTTAGAGAGGATGATGGCACTTTAAACGCTGCCATCCAGCACTAGGACAGTGGAATGCCCATCGGCATTTCTTTACAACACAACTCTCCTCGCTAAATCAATTGAAATCCGTTCAAAAAGTTTAGCGGATAAACCACAGGAGCGCCTCCGAGATCTCCTGGAATGAATCGAACCGATGTCCTCCTAAAAAAAAGCATCTCCTCTTCCGCATCAGGGTGGGCACTCGCAAAGAACGTGACGCACATCCTATGCCACGGCGATGGCATGCCATCCCCAGCAGGTATTCGATAAAGAAATGGACAGCCTTCTAGCCATCATTCCCAATAAAGAATGTATCGTCAAAATGCAAACAACAATACTGATATCCTCCCAGCAGCGTTTAGGATGCCATCAGCTCTCTCGTTGTTGCACTCGTCCTCTTCGGCCACAGGGCCCTTGCCTTTGCACAAGTTTTCCCGCACATAATTTCTCCATCTGTGTTTTATTTCAATTTAACGACCTGAATCCCTATAAAATACAAACCATTTAAGACAATAAATTAAATTATCGGAGCAAAAGTAGAGCAGCTTTCTCAAAAGTGGATTCAAAACTACATCCATTATTTCGTGATATAAAAACTTAAAATACTCGTACTAGTAGGTCTCTAAACGGTCAAAATATTCACATTAATGTTTGAAAATAATCTTCTATTTTTAATTTTATATAAATTTCCAAAAATTTATGATCTACTTTTAATATTGCACATTCTCTAGACAGAAACTTTATATAGGTAAAAGTCATAAAATACAAGACAATGAAAAAATTATATAGCAAGAAAGAACGTCGCAGCAAAAAAAGACCAAATAAAAAACAGTAAATTTATTTAATGAAATAGAATGAGACGTTCTGGCTTCTTGTTTTGTTGCTTTTTTTTTGCTCTCAACACAAATTTAAAGATTTACAAATATTTTGTTAAGGCAGTTCCAACTTTTCACCATTATTTTATTTGTTAAAGAAATTATTCCGCTTTTTATTGTAAAAAATTCTCCGTGTATCAACAAGCGAATTTCTACTTTATTTCTAAGGGCCCATACACTTACACTTTATACACACTTATTTGCAAAAGTTACAAAAGAAAGGAGGATTTTTTTTTTATTTTCCTTCTATTTTTTACGATAATGAGATTTTTACTTTGTTTATGGATCTTTTTTTATTATTAGCGCAACAGTAATAAAAGGATAAAAGGATTTTTTCTTAAAAAATACCTTATTATTATTTTCGTCAAAAAAAAAGTAATTACTCGTGTTAAAAATGAATGAAAGTAGTAGCAAGTAGGTATACGAGCACCTTAAGGAAAAGAGAGGGAAACATTTAAAATTTTATTGTTAAAATTTAAGTAAAATCATAGAATTTACGAGATAAAGTTATATTAGACCTTAAAGTAAAAAGAAGTGCGAAAAAGAGGTTTTTTTCTCTTTAAAAGAAAATTTATTCAAAAAATATCCTTGAAAGTTGTGAAATTTATGTGACGCGTTACAGTTATATAATTTTTTTGTTTGTTCTAATTTTAAAAATATTTCCTCTTTAAAATTAGCATTCAGGTGTAATTTTTGTTGGTTTTTCTTTTAACGTTTTTTACGACCTGTAAAAAAAACATATGCCTTTGATTAAAAAAAAATTTTTTACTACCGCCTTTTTTACTATTACATTTTTTTTTTCATTTTAAATTTGTAGAAACAAAATGTTAAACAAATTTTCATTTTATAGTGAATTTTTAATAATTGATTTACACCATTTGCGAAGAAGTGTATTTTTACAGAACACATAAGAGGCGTTATGCGATGGCACCCAATTTAGCATGTCAAATTTTCGACGAAAATGCATTTCTCTGTGATAAGGAAGCGACTTGTGGAATATGTCAGGTATCGAAAACTGCATCTTTACTACGGGCCGATTGTACATTTTTGATTATTTAAAAAAAAAAACAAAAACTATTCAAGAGAAACTTTAACTTAGAACCGTTTGAAATTTTTTATATAAGCTTCGGTTGATAATGTGACAAGGCTTTTTTTTTCAAGGCAAAGAAATCAAGTTCTGCGAACTGGTCTTTGACTACGGTTCTAAGTTACAATTTTGCGCGCATAAAGAGAAATAATTAACGGATTTTTTGATATTTAATATTTTAACTAAAGGTGCTAAAACAATAAAATATTTATGAGCGTGATATCATTTGCCATTTTTCTAGGTGAGTTAACTAAAAGCATAGTAGCGCCTTTAAAATTTAAAAGAAGTGACATTTCAAGGGAATTCATTCTATAATCTTATGCAACACTCGTCATATTAGAAAGTAAACTTTTCCGTTGTTTATGTGCTGGCCACATCAGATTTTTTTTAATTTTTATTATGAGTCTTGAGGTTATTATTTTTGGTCCAGCATAAGATAAGATTACTTTATTTTGACAACAAAATGCAAAACAAATAAAATTTGCAATAAGATTTGAATACAAGAATTGGTCAAATTTTTAACAAAAATTTAAAAATTAGAGTCTAGCCAAAATTTTTTTAAATTTTTCCAATTGTAAACAAATTTTAAGAACTTTTTAAAAGTTAATCCAAATTTCAGTTTCCTATTTCCACTCAGTTTAACTAGGGCATGTTGGCCACCGCCTAGTTCATTCAATCACCTGTAAAAAACTGATGCTTGGCTTTAAAGACAATTGGAAGTTCCTTCTGCTCTGAAATTGGACTCGTATAAAGAAAAAAAAAGTTAAAACACAAGCAAAATTTTTCTTAAAGTATATGGAAGTGAGTTAAAAGCATTTCCATTTAATTACAATTTTCTTAACAAAAATAAGTACCTACTTTGCCTTACTACTTTGAAGTGACTCCTTAATAAGAAAAACACATTCCTTCAATTCTATGATATCTTACGTACGTTATGAATCTTGGTATTAAAAATAATATTTGTATGTAATTCAATTATGCAACAAGATTCTTTTTTCAATCCAATTATATTTGGACTAAAAGGAATTTTGCCAAAAATAAATAACTGCAAATGACTTCATGTTCACTGGGAATAAAACGAAAAATAAATGAAAACAGAAAAAACTTTCCAATTATTTTATTTCACTTATAAATTAATTTTTTTTTTTTGTTCAAAAAGAAGGAGAAATTGTTTTACTTTTCCCTTCAATAATTAAATAATTATTCACCATTTAATAAATTAAATTTTAATAAATACACAAAAACACTAATTAAATAATAAAAAGCACATGCAATTTATAAAAAAGTTATTAAAAATAGAAACAAATAAAAGTATTACTGTCAACAATAAGATTTTCAACATTTTGAACTGAAATTATATAATCTAATTCACAGTTTAAATTCTTGAACAGTTGATGATTTTTAACACTTACATACCATCGAATCCATATATATAGGCCAATCGAAAATTATGCAATTTTTATTCCTTATTTTTATAATGGATTCAGTCCTATAAACCCAAATATTTTTTCTAAACGAGTTTTCTGCTCATGGACGTATAGCTTGACAAAAATTTTAAAGAGATGTATACAAATTAAATTTTAGTTATATAATTTTTGTTAAAGCTTATTGAAGTAAAGTATTATATATGTGGCAGATGCGTTTATATGCGTGTAAATTACGAAAAGTAAAAAACCGTATATAAACCTATTCTGATTTACTGATAAAGGAGTTCTGCTTTTATGCGAATCGCTCATATACGGGTCCAAGATATTTTCAAATTGAATTCTGCAAATAATGCGAAATATTTCTCTGACATAACTAATTGATATACACTATATCAAATGGATCGTTCCTATCACTGCCAGGTCTATCACAAAGGCTTGACAAATTAATATCAACAACGATTACAAACAAAATTATTAAAATGGTTCCCGTTACTGTGACGATATTTTGTCGTTGCCAATATCGTACGATAAAAAAATTTATAAGTATCAATTTAACAAGTACCTAAATTTAGAAGTCCCATTCCGGTGTCAAAATTTTTCTTGATTTATCTATAAAGACCGTCAGTCTCGAAATAATAAAAATATATTCCACCAATAGTGACTGACGAGTCAATTCTTAAATAGCTCTTTGTCAGATCAAAGCGTCTTCCAAAACAATTTTTGTACTTTATTTTTGACTGACAAAAACCTTTACAAAATAGGTTTAAAAATATTGTGTCAGTGAGAGTGATTTTTAAACTAATTCTTTTCTTATATTTTGTGACTAGTACTTCGTATTATAATTTTCTTAATCCAATAAGTTTCTTTAATTCCCACATATTATAATTGCAGGGAAACGATAAAACTTCTGAATTAAATATGATTTCAAAATTCTTAAAATAAATGAAATTTTAATATTACTCAATCCTTATGTAATATGTGTTGATATGTGTGATACTTAAGCTCTTGAATCTTTTTACAGACACCTTCAAATATTACAATATCTGCGACCTTTATCTTCTTATTATGAAATAACTATAACTATTTTTTAAATTTACATCATTTATAGCCTTATGCTTACTATACCAAATATTCCTTAGAAGTTAATCAAAACGATAAAGAACAATTTAAATTCTGGCGAAGGAAAATGTTAATAATCGTTGTAAAGGATCGTATCATATAAACGTCACGTCTTAAATTTGATGTACCCAATATACATATTATAATATTATTAAAAATAGAATATGACAAAACAATATGTGAATGCGTCTTTATACTTACTTTATTTTAACACTTGAAAAAACCCATTACCACATCATCACACACATTTAATGTACATAAATAATAATATTCTTTTCGAAACCGATGTATATTAAAGATATCTTTGTATCCTTATTCCTTAAAAAATAAATGGTTTGTTGTTAAACTTTATTGTTTCTAGAACAATTTAATAAAATTTGAAAAAAATTTACTTATTATTTTGATCCTACTGATCTAACCATTGAAATGAATAGTTATTTTGGAACCTTTTCTTTTATTGGCAACTTGTTGTACATATCTGAATAATACACCTGTAACAGTTTTTTAAAGGGTTTATTTCACTACAACTGATTTGTTTTCGATTTACTTCCTCTCCCAATGTTATTGATTCTCAAAATCATAAGAATTTTAAATTTCCGCCATATTGTTTTATCTGAAAATAATATTGCATGATTTGTCAAGTGTTTCCAAAAACATAACAAATGTCTTCCTATATTAGCAAATATAATTTTATTAATTGATTCAAGTGGACTAACGCAGCTAAATGAATCATTGCAGTAATGTTTTCTTATTTTTTGTTCTTCCCCTAACATTATGCAATGAAAAGACCTAATGTGCTGTTTTCAAAACCATTAAGCGCGTTGAAATTTATAATTTTTCTGTACCCCCATACTTTATTATTGAGAAAACGAATAACTAACCGTTCTTATATAAATAATTAAAGTGTTAATGGTTAAAAAAGAAAATGTAAGAAAAAACATTCCACAGATGTGGATTGCAATTTTTGTTTTGTTGCAACACATTCACTTCTCTTTCATACACTTGACATACAAAGGAGCGAAGAATTTGATAACGGTTAAATGTTTGCATCACCTTTTATTAATTTTTTTTAACCAATTAATCGTATATTAAATAGTATACGGCATTTTCGATCACACAAAGGGTCCCTGCTAGATCTATCCAAGCACGTTCAAGATATTTAGCGGAACGCCCACAACATTCTTTCTTGGCCCATCGCTGTTTGTCTGCAGAGCCGTAATTGTTCCAGAAGTTCGCCATCCCGAAACAAGTTCCTCTTCTTTTTAGCTTTCTTGGGTCTATAATGTTTTTCAACTCTAAGAATAGAAGTTCGCTATTCTGGCGCCACCCTCGAGTTTGTCGATCATCTCATTTCCTCTAATCTTATTGTGGCCGAAAAAACCAAAATAGGGACATGCTACAGCTTAATGGTTGCCCTACACTACTCCACCAGTTCAGATTTGACATTGCAGAAACCCAACGTCGAAGATATTCCATTATATAACCCAAATTCTTATTCAGTGCTTCCTTAATCTACAGACCTTACACAAGCAGACCTTAGACAAGCATTAGTTTAAGTACCTTGACTACAACAACAAAAATTTTTGTTTTATTATTTTCGAAACGAATTTCCTTAAAGAAGAACTTAAAAACATTAAAACCGTTCAAAATTTTCAACTGACTCCATTGCCCTACTTACATACTTAAATGAGAAAAAAATATTTGTTATATGTTTTAATGCAAGCATTCGTGTTTCTTGACAGCACCTCATATTTCAATTTCACACCATCATGTCAGTTTCATTTTCGAGAATTGCATACGAGTATATGATAATAAATTTTTTCTATTTTATTTTTAATTTTTCTCTTTTTCTTTCTTTTCCAATTCAGTTTTGTATGGTTTTTCCAAATTGGTGTATAATAACTTTCTCCCAGAAAATGTATAAATAGAGCTATATGCGATGTACTCCCTATCTTTATTTGCCTTAATGTTGTTTTTTCTCTTTTTTTGTATACAATTCACAGTCAGTGGTGAAATAATTCAGTAAAAATTTAATTTAGTGTTTGTAATATTTTTTATATAGTTTTCTAATTAACTTAAAATTGCATTTTTGTACAATTTTTAATATTTTTGTGCATGCAAAATAAAATTTTTAGAGCATCTACGTGTAATAACAGTTATATAAACTATTTGTCACCAGTTTTTGATAAATGGAAAAAAAAATTAAAGGGTATGGTTAAAAGATTTTTTAATTTTGATAATTAACTGTCGTATAATGAAAAATATTATAATTCGAAACTGTTCATAAAATTTAAATAATTAAAATTAATTTAATTACTAAATATAAGATTGCATTTATAAAAATTTTGATTAATATCAAAATATTCTTTATTGTCTCATTTTATAGATTAAATTTCGCGACTATGATTAATTTTATAAAACTCTTATACTTTAAGCGCATGGAGTCTAGGTGGAGCATTATTAGTACTATAAAATATTTGTAACAGAATGATAATCAAGATTAGTTTAATTAAAATGAATTATTCAGAAAATTCCTAAATTTTCATTTCAAATATTTGTATGTGTACTGATTTGTACGTCTTTAACCTTAAAACTTTTGATTTCCGCAGTAGATGTCAAAGCTTAATACTGTCCGAGACACAAAAATTTTTATAAAATTTTGTAAAATTTGTAATTTTCCACACTTATTCAACTATAACGCCTGTAGGGTATTCTCTTTTGCAAGCAAAATGGCACTGTCTTTAAAAAAAAAAATCTGATGTGGTCAGCACATAACCGACCGCATTGTGTATTGTCTAGTTAAATGAAAGTGTTACAGAATATTATAAAAATGTCTGTTAAATACTTCTTTCCAATTTTTAGGACATTAGTAAGCTTGTAGTTAACATACTTAGAAAAATGTAAATTTGGCTCTTAGTAGAGTTTCGCTTTGTGCTACCCGAATTCCCTGAAATGCTCGCCAGTTAGTTTCGGTAACAACCAGAACTCAAATATCAAATTTCAAGAAATTCCATCAATTTGTTCTGTGGATATGGTGAAAAATGTAAAATCGGCCCGCAAATCAGTTCTCGAGCCCTGATCTTTCCAATAAAGTTATATGTTCATTGCTTTAATATGAGGAATTCATATATTAAATTTCAATTAAATCGGTTGATTATTTCTCTTTATATACACAAAAATGTATATTTGGCCCGTAGTAAACGTCTAGTTGCCGATGCCTGATTTCTTCCAAAACATACAAATTTTTGCGGACGGTCGAGCTGAGCTTATATATAAAATTTCAAGTAAATCGGTTGAATATTTTCTTCAAAATGTTCAAAAATGTAAAACAGGCCCGCTAAAAAGTGCAGTTTCCGAGGCCTGATATATACCAAAATTTGATCGATCCGTGCCATGGTGGAAACAAACTTACATATAAAATTTCATCAAAATCGGTTCAGCCGAACTTGAGATACACGCGTGCACACACAGACCGACAGACCGACAGGTTGCTAAAAATAGTTTATTTACACTTTCCTACTATGGAGAAGTACGTTCCCACCGAAAACTCGATATGCAAAATTTGTTGCCATCACATAACCTACCTATTGTTTACACAATACGGTCGGTAAAAATAAATAAAATAAAGTGGAGGGTTAAACTAAAATTTTTAAACGCAACAATTTCAAAAAGTTCTTAAACTCTAGTTGCATGTCACAATTTATTCTGTCAAGTTCATTTCATTTTTGTTTTATTTTTTTCGGAGAATAATTTCATATAATTTTCTTTCTGATGATTTTATTCACAATTATTGTTGTAAAGGTGAAAACTGCACCCAAAGTCATTTTCATAATAAATAAATAATTACATGTAAGGTATAAAAAAAGAAAGAAAAAAAAAATATACAAAATGCATTCCAGGAATATTTAAATTTTCATTTATTTTTTATTATTCTTATTATTTTTCCTCTATTTTACTTTTCTATATAAAACAAAATTATTTTACTCTTCCTTTACGTCTAATATCTCATCATATATAAATGCAAAAATTATAATATTGTAATTGTTAATAGGAATGCAATTGCAGGTTAATTTTAAATTGAGTCATAAATATTAATTGGGTTTAAAGAAACTGTTATACATTAAAACTTCTGTTATACATTGCTCATAATACCAAGTGGCCTAATTTAATGAACGAAAATAAATTAATAGTGAACAACCAAGTTTTTACTTATACACTTGTCATCGGAATTATGATTTCGAAGAACTCCGGACAAGGCACTAAACACCTAACTATATTAATATACAATATAAGCGACATTATTTGTTTTAATCTTTTAAAATGAAAAGTGCATAAATTTATGCGTGAATGTGAATTATGTACTCGTATTAATTTTAAAAATATGAGAATGATCACACTGCTTCGAAGTTTCATTTCATAAAGAAAAAAATTTCAAAATAGAAAACAATTCTCAGGTATTGAAATTAAATCTAAGCAACAGCCCGCGGGACAGTCAATTCAAAATAAAATACTAAACGAAATCACAATTCCAATCAAATAGTCACATTATTCTCTTTCAAAGAATATTTTATAAAAATTAAAAGAGAATAAAAGTAAAACAATAGAAAAAGAAACTAAAAATATCACACGTAACGGATTAAAAGAATTACAATCCATAATTTAAGGAGTGTGCCATTTATAAGTTTATGTAAAGAGTTTC
Source organism: Condylostylus longicornis (assembly GCF_029603195.1). Classification (NCBI taxonomy): domain Eukaryota; kingdom Metazoa; phylum Arthropoda; class Insecta; order Diptera; family Dolichopodidae; genus Condylostylus; species Condylostylus longicornis. The sequence continues at coordinate 2,574,598 of NW_026578013.1, read as the reverse complement.
TCTAAAAATAAAGCTTAAATATTCATACCTGCATACATATGCATACATATATATGCTTCGTATATATACGAAGCATACACAAGTACATAATTAAATATGTTAAATGAAAAGTGGCGAAATCCTAAATAATACTCGTATCACCAAAAACAAAATTATAAAATAAAAGGAAATCAAATTTTTATAAGTTTATGACCCCATTATAATTATTATTGTGCTCAAAAAAATATATTTGAAAAAAAAAAAAGCCGTCGCTTTTCATTATAGAGGCGCAAAATCTTTTAATATGAAAAATTATTTTTCAAGGCGAAAATCTGGGTAAGGCACATACATACTTCAAATGTATTGTGGAAAAATCACTTTTTTTTTGGAGCACAGATTTATTTGATGACAAAATCTACTTTAAATATACTAATAGATTTAATGTTTGTTACTTAAGGCTCTCTTCTCTTATGTCTTGTGGTTTTGTCGCTTTCTAATATTTACTATTCGTTAATGCCGCCAATTCGCCTTAAAATTATTTAAATAATAACATTGTGTCTAATTCATAGTTATCATCTTTTAGTATGTCGACTATATCACCAAAGAAATTAAAAAGTATAAAAATAAAATGGGTGCTGATTCAGAAAAAGGAAAGAATTTTTTAAGTATGAATATACAAAATGAAAATCACTTATGTTGTGTGTATTGCAGATTTTGTCCTAGCACGTTAGCAAGAATTATTTTCATAGTTCGTTATTAGTATTACAAAATATTTCAACCCTCAGTCGCAAGTTGCTTGGAAAATATCAATTTTTGACGATATGGAAAGGAAATATTTTTCTATAGCTAATATAGATAAGTTTCGGGAACAAAAATATTTACGAAGAGAGATATTGCAATTAAGTTGCATATACTTGAAGCTGAAGATGAAGATACCATAAGTGTTAGACCCTACATTCTGAGGGTATAAATGAGCGCAGCCTCGGTGTAGAATACTTCCCCGAAAAGCCAGTGCAATTTTTGTACCACTTTGTACACTTTCCCATAGCATGAAGGTGTTTGTTGAATAAACCGTTCCCATTCAATATTTTCTGCACATACATGGTAATTCCGAAGAAATTTTTTTTGCAGATACAGGTCAGTATGTCATATTGATGATGGCTATACGCAATTCGTAAAATGGTAAACAGCCTGATATAAATTCAGCGTCAGCTTATACGGAACACTTTAAAATTCATAGAGGGAATACCTATTGCTTCCAGCTCAATTGCATTTAAAAACTTAACTGAAACTAAAGAGGCGCCTTCGCATGTTTAAAATTAATTTACATGTTTTTAATGTTCTTCACGTTGTTAATTTTTCTTTACCACTTTTCTTTTTTTATTTTAATTTTCGTTTTGTTTTTAACTGTTTTTCTCTTGTATATCTATTATTATTAACACTATTAACATAGACCATCTATTATACACTCAAATATATCTACAAAAGTAAGAAAGAAATATGAATTTTAACTTTCATACAATCCTTTAAAATAAGGATACAAAAATAATTTTCTTTCTACTTTTCTTCTTTTTTATTATGACGATCACTTTAACTTTAGCTTAAAGCGGTTTACTCAAAAACACCATATGATATACAAGCATGGAATATCGCGTTAATCTCACCAAACTATAAAATAGTCTAACCACATGTACAATGTTAGTTAAATATAGAATAGAATTGTACAAATGTACTAAAGTTAAATTTTCTGTTTTGCCACCCACTTAGACTTTTGATATGATTTTCCTATATTCATGCTACGTTTTGATTAGATTTTTAATTTTTTCTTTTATTTATGCTTATATATTCTGTTTATTAAAACTAATACATAATATTATAAAAATGAAAATTATAATAAATATAAAAATATGAATGTGAATAAAATAAAAAGGAAAAAATAAAGGATTATTGAAAAGAGCAAAAAAAAAAAGACAAAAAACAAGAAAACCACAATATTTTAACTATTAGAGCGAAATTAGACACGAACTTATGTGTGGTAAAACTTATATCTAGTAAGGCTATCAATTGGAATTTGTAGGTGTCCATTCACTTTTATAGTGGCTATTTTTTTCGCGAATCATATTTATTCTATTCAGTCTTTTAAAAACGGTCTTCGAAGTCGCATCTTCTTATAATTGGAAAAAAATTCGCGCTCTATCCCTCCTATTATTTTCCATTACAAAATATTGAGTGGTGAAATTTTTTGGGAGGAAAAGCCTTTTGGAATAACAGCGTGTATGTGTGTGTGATTAGAACTACTTACATATGTGATTATTGGATATATAAAATGTAATAATATAAGATATGAATAATATTAAGTGTGTACTATGTTAATTGTTTTGTCCTTGAGATTTTTTTTATTTTTAGATATTTTCGACCTATTCTTTTGATATTATATTGGTATATATTATGATATTGTGAATTTAATTTCACCTTTCAAATATAAAATATTGATGATCACTATATGGGGTCGAATTTATTTTTTTATTTTAATAAAATTAATGCTCTAAACAAAAAAGTATTAAAGAAAATATTAAAAATAAGTTAAAGCTGTGTATAATTTATTAAATTTAATTACAAAAAATTATAATTATTAAAAAATTTTGTGCTTTTGGTTTCATATGGTTTTGGTGGTGTTATTGTTATACTGATTGTAACTTACATAATTCATGGTTCGTTATTGGAGTTACTGTTTAAAAGTTGAAAAATTTTTCAAATTAGCGAAATTTTTGAAAACAAAGAATAGCTTTTAATAACATAAAAATTTTAATATTGGAATATTGAAAATATTAAATATAATATTTGAGCTTAGTGAATGTCATTCAAAAGTTTAAAAATTAAAATTTATTAAAAAATTATTAAAGAAAAATTAAGTGAAACAAGAAAAATGTTAAATTAGAAATTTCAATAATTTTTTAAAATTTATGAAAAAAAAAAATTGCATTAAAATATTAAAATTTTGTGTGGATTACAAAAAAAAAAAAAATGGAATATCGTTCATATTTTGGAAATAATACGGCAATATTACGAATCATTTGGATTACATTGGAAGCTCTTGGGATTACAACTTCAACAAATAATAACAATAATAACAACAATAATAACAGAAATAATAACAATAATAATAACAATAATGAAAATCAATTACCCACGACTATAATTACAACAGCTACAACTCAAACATCAACAACAACATCGGGCACGGTTTGTGCTTTGTAAAAGAAAAAAAAAAAAAATTAAAAAAATCATTTAAATTGAAAAATTAAAGTCCTTGATCCAGGATTTTCCATTATAATAAATTTTTAAATAAAAAATTTTAATTCTTAAATTCTTTTATAACTAAAAAGAAAAAAACAAACCAAAAAAAAAAAAAATTTTTACTTTCTTCTAAAATTCGTTTTCATTTTTTTAAAAGAGTCACAAAAAAACAAAATTTGTTGAAACTTAAAACACACCTCATCTTCACGTGTCACACATTATTCTTTTTTTTTTTTTTTTTGAGTGTGTGTATATTTTGTGCCTCTACCCACAGTTTTCAATTATTATTTTTTTAATTCTCTTACTGTTTTTTTTGTCATTTATACCGTAGGTCTTAGTGGAATTTCTCTTAGTTTATTGTTAACTTATTAGAACAATTACAGTATCAATATTGAGTGTGTATTTGTGTGTATATTTTTACTTGTAATCACAGTAGTTGTTTTGGAAAATTTGGAAAAATTAAAAAAAAAAAAATAAAGTAAAATATAGAGTAGTTAACAAAAAGTAGCTTAAATCAAAAGTATTATTAATATAGATTAAAAAATATAGTAGATTAAATATAAAAAGAAAAAAAATAATAAAAAAAAAACAATTCACCATAAAAGTAAAATAATACCTGTAATATGCTTAACAGAAATTATATAATACACATGTAATTAAAGAAAAAACAACAACAACAGAAAAAAAATAAATTTGATCAAAAGTAGTGTAGTGTTAGTGTAGTGTGTGTTGAAAGTAACAAAGAGTATTAATAAAAATTAGTTGAAAAAAAAAAGTTAGTTATAAATTTTTTTAATTTTATTTGTAAATTTGTAAATTTTTAGCATTTCTAATTTTTTTTTTTTTGCAAATAATAATTGTTGTGATAATTTGATTTGATTTGTGGTAGTTATTTTATTGCACTTATATTAATTTTTGCATTTGGTGTTATTAAACTAGAAAAATTGGACTAAATTATTTTTTCTAATGTTCTTTGACATTATTTAGTTCATTGATCTTCTTGAAAATAATTAAAAATGCAAAATCGGGCCGTAAAAAACCCAATTCCCGAGGCCTAATATATCCCAAAAAAATGTCAAAATATCTCACCCTCAAAATAAGCCCATATATAAAATTTCGTCGAAACCGGTTCTGTTGAACTTGAGATACAAATATCTGCAAATACAGACTGGCAGACAGACCAAGAGACAGATAGATCGACATACACCTCTGTAAAAATAGTTTATTTGCGCTTGCCTAGCATAAAGAAACGCTTTTCCACCGAAAACTCCACATGCAAAATTTGGTTTTATCACATAACCTCCCTTGTGGTCGGTAATAAGCATTGAGAAAATTAAAATAGACATTGGTCTAATGATGAAATTGAATTAGTTTTAAAATTCGTGATTATATTTTTTGACAAGAAGATATTTACCGTTACTTTTTCGCTTTTATACAAAGTGATTCAATAATAAGTGCATTCAGTTAAATTTTTGTTTTAAACTAGGTGTTAAAATTAATTTCCGAGATATTGGGATTTATCCTATATATGTGAAAAATATATTAAAAAAGGTTTAAGAATTCAATCTTAATTAACGGGTTATAAGAACGGTTTAGTTTGTGCTTTATGTGCTTTCGTGTGAAATTTTTTGATATTTTAAAATATTTTTTTGGAGAATATTCCCCAGCTTTTTAGCACTTTTCCAAAAAAATTTTGAAAAAAAGTGCATATTAGTTTCACTCTGTTCGTCGATGCGTCCAGTCATCTATCCTTCAGTCCGTCCGATTCCCTCTCAAGTTATTTTCTCTCGAAATTGTTAAAATTCCACCTTATATTTTTGAAACTGCAAGCTTTTCCAAATTTCAGTTAACAGAAACTGCGCCACCATCAAAAAATGTTATTATTTTTCTTAACACACTTGCTTATAATCGTTCAATTATTCATCGGAAATGCATTGTGAAAATGTTTTTTTTTTTTTTGCTCATCCTAAAAGTGTGCAATAATTTTATAAATGATTCGGTATGTCAGTGAAACTAATTTAAATAACGTAGTAGATTGTTTTCGGAAGCAGTAATCTCAATTGTTGAAAATACTGTTTTGACTCAACTTACTAAGCTTTGATTCAAGTTATTAAACGTTGAAAAATCTATTACCGAAAAGGAGATATAGCTAAAAAAACAAGATTTTAAAGGCAGTACTAAGATGTATATGTTCACTCAAAAAATATTACGGTTTTTGGTTTTCATTAATTTTTAGATTTTTATTGAAATACAAAAAATTCTTTCAAAAGTTAAAGTGAGTTCGATGAAGAGGTGAAGGTAATGTAAAAAAAATTTGTCTTCACGATATTAGAATATTATACTCTTAGTTACTGTTTACATATGTGCCAAAATCCAAAACCTGATGCGGGGCTGATAAAAGTCGTTTATTTAGTGAAGACTCTTTTAAGTCAAAGTAAAATATCAAGAACCAGTTTTTTATAAAACTTTGGAGTGGCGATCAGCTGATTTTGTTTTGGTTATTTTTTTCGTAGCAAAATTATTAAGTTTTGACATTATCCGAGCTCAACCAGACCATTTCAGACATGTAAATTCTCATATGTAAACAGTCATCAAACTTTATCATATATCTGATCTTAGATTTTAACGGTATCTTACAGCTTGGTCCCAAAAGAAAACTGGGTACATAGGGTGTCTTGAAATCTGTTTCAAAAGAGTCTTAAGAGACGATAAATAATGCCGTTCTAAAAAAATTATTTTTCCACGAAAAGTACTTTTGCCATTTTAGGATCTTTTCTCAAAAGATATAGAAGTTTAAAAAACGAACACACATACACGTAGATAAAAAAAAATTAAATAAGCACAATTTTTAAAAAATTTTCTAAAAAGTATTGATCAGTACAACTTTTAAAGCAAAATAACTATTTTCAGCTAATAAGCTATTTCATAGCTTGTTTCGTTTGAAACATAAAGCTGAATGGCAAGTATACCAATATTATAACACATTAATATTACTTTCAAACGAATTTAGTTTACTATATTTAATTAAAATATAGTTAATTATGTGAGTCAAAAGATAATCTCGGTAGGCGTGATTTGAACACGTTATGCAATACTCAACTAGCGACTCGCGGAGATTTTCTATTTTCATAATTTCCAATCATTTCCAATCGGTGTAAAGTTCCGATAATTCAAATGGGAATAAAGTCTTTTATTTTCAAATGGAAGCTTGTCGGAAGATGTTTAATAGATTAGTTGAAAAACAAAGATATAAAATTTACTATAATTGCATTGAATAGAACAATGCCGAAATACAATAATATGTAAAATAGATGTAAACTTTATTATTGACCAAACTAACGATCACATTAGATTTATAAAGAAATTATATTTCCTTCCATTTGAATAGATTCAAATCTCAAAACATCTAGAGCTTATAAACAATTTTCAGATTTCATTTTATTTTTTTGACGAAATGTCATGTTCTCTTAAGGACAATTAGTAAAAATTAAGAAAAAACAAGTAAAAATGTTTCAGTCAGTATAAACCGATTGAATTTTACCTTGCACCTTTCGTTGTTGCATGGCAATTACTCGAACCTGTGAAACCATTCTATATAAACTTCACGGATATATCTGACCTATAATTGGACACATAACTGCCAAGTTTCATGAATCTGACTTTATTATTTTTCCGAATATAAAAAATTTCCTTTTGGAGTTGTATGATAGCCACCTGAACCAGTGAAGCTATCCCATTAAAATTTTTAAAATATATGTAGAATATAATTGGTCACATATATTACAAATTTTATATTTATACCTTTATTTGTTCTTGAAATATTTAAAATAAAGTCCTTGAGTTGTATGGCAACTACCCGAACCCTTTGTCTGAATTAGTCTAATTACAATAGGGTTCACCTTTGGTACAAAGGTAACCCTATAAAAAGTAACACAGATAAAAATAATCTGAATTAAAAAATAAAAGTAAATGCAAATAAAAGTAACACAGATAGCGAAATAATCTGAATTAAATGAAGTCGAAAGATTTAAAACGACCTATATAAAATTTTAAGAATAAAGTAAAACTCAACAGTGAGGTTTAATCATGTACTGTAATTTCTTTTTTCCTTAAATGAATTAAATATAATTTTAAAAATTAGTATTAAACTAAAAAAATTCATACAGCTCATACGAATAATATGGTTGACTCCCAAAAAAAAACTTAAACATATTCTTTTTGTGAATGCGACTATTCGCGTATTTAAATTAGTAAAATGTTTGTAGCTTTTAATTTAATTGCTTCCACTTCAGTATAATTTTTTACAAATGCTTGAAATTTATTTAAGAGCTTATGCTTAAAATATGATGTGTAAAATATGATGCAAAATTAGCTTCCATTTTGATAAAATAAACTAAAATACATTTGTAGTCTTATCAAAACATCATTACCTTTTTTTCAAATTTAACTAATGTGTCCAATTTTAAAACGAATCTTCGGAATTTTAGGGTGGTAGTTATCCAGTCTCACCACCTCAATTATCAGTAACATGGGCTTCCAATTGTGATGTAAGTGAACCCGATAATAATTCAAAACAAATGCAAAATTTATTAAAACAACCACAAACGGAAAGAAGTAAGCGGTGAGTTTTTAGTAATAAAATTCGATTTGTTCATTTTAAATTATTTAAAGAAATTTGGAATATTTTATACATAATCTAAAAACTAAAATTAAATTTAAACAAAAATATAAGAATTACATTTAAAATAATGTACAACAAACCTAATTTATTAGTTCATCGGAAGAAAGATCAAATGAGTTATCACCGGATATAACAAGTCCAACAAACGCTTCTGGTAATTTCCATGTATTGTTAAAAATCTAATTTGAATTAATATAGAAATAAATTATGTATATTAGACGAACATAATTCAGACGAAGAAGGTGAAGAAGATTATTCATTATCAGTAAACGCCATCATGCAACGACGGGCAAGTATTCGTGTCGGACGACGAAAAAGTCATCGCGGTTCAAGACGAACATCTAGTCCAATGGATCATGTTTTTGAAACGGGCGGTCATTTAGGAGATAGAAGACGTTCAAGTGTATATACAACCAGCTCTGGAGAGTAAATTTAATTAAAATCAATAATTGATATTATTTGAAATTGAAATTAATCTCTTAACAGCACTGCAATTTCATTAGATGATGGAACAAATCAAGACTCAACACAAGAACAAATTTTTGAAAATATTCGTTTACATAAAGAAGTTATACAATCAGTAAAATATCAGCCATGGAGTATGAGAAGAAAATTAAAATTAGTAAGACAGGTGAGTTTCTATATCTACAAAATATATAATTTGCGAACATTATCAGGATTGCAATCAAAAACAACCGTCAATTATCGATAATAACTAAATTAAATTTAAAATTTTTATAAAATGAAATTTTAAAATAATTTTCTTATTATGTAAGTATGTATGTGTATACTCAGTAATTTTACTATAAAATTTGTTTTTTATAATTTTACACGAAACCTGCTTATCCTAAAAGCAATTTAATTTTTTTAATTTTTTTTACCAATCGTAAACATGACACCATTTCTCAATAAATGTTTCATTTAAGAAAATCAAAATTCATTTAAATGTAATTTGCAGGCTAAAACGTATATTGCTAGACACGAAGGAGCATTACAAGAACGATTTAATAAGTCAAGAAGTACTAAAGATTTATGGGCGCGATTTAAAATTGTAATGGCAGCGGTGAGTGTTTGTTGTTATTCTATTTTTGTTTTTCTTTTTTTTTATTTAACCCTCAAAATAATTTTTGGAATTTGGTAAATAAACAGTGATGGCTTTTATGTCCGAATATCGTATCAAACGCAATAAACACTGAAAAAAAAATTGATGTTATCTCAACATAAAAATTTTTTAATGTACTTTCTTCCTAATTATGTACGAAATCATAATTTATGTTGATGTTTGATAAACTTGATTTGTATAGTTACAACAATTATTCATGCTTCATTTTTAGTTAATGATAAAATATTAAATGATTAAACTCTAGATTTAGTCTCTAGAGTTTAGTTGCAAAATTTAAAATGTAAAAGCTAATTTCAATATTAGAAAAATATTATTTTTAATAAAATCCAATATTAAACGTTAATTTTCCAATAAAATCTCTTAAACGCATCTATACAGAGTCAAAGGAATGAGAAATAGACAATAGGATCAAATAAATTTCTAGACTTTCAGATAATGAACAGTAAATAAAAAATTTTTACAAATTAAGCTCAGTAAACTAAAATAATTACGTAGAAATTGTGCTATTAATAATAATTTGAAGAATATTTTTTTCAGTGTAAAATTTAAACAAATTGAACAATTTACTGAATTTTTTTTTTTGCATATTATTAATGTGTTGCAATATGTTTTGTAGCGATGGAAACATTGGAAAAGAGAAATGGCTAGCTTTTTTACAATTTTAATACCATGGGAATTAAGAATAAAAGAAATTGAATCACATTTTGGATCTGGAGTTGCATCTTATTTTACATTTTTACGTTGGCTTTTATGGGTTAATATAATGATAGCTATACCATTACTAGCATTTGTAATTATTCCAGAGGTAAGAAAATCTTCTCTTTGTTTTCAAATTTTGAATTCAAAATTGTCTTTTATAAAAATATTAAATTTATTTTCAAAACATTTTTAATTAAATTTATATTAATAATTATTTTGTTCATTTTAGAGTCTTGCAACTGATAATTCACTTGAAGATAATAGAAAACAAATGACACCTGGTGAAGCAAAAATTGCTGGAAATATTGTAACAATTTGGGAATTCGAAGGATATCTAAAATATTCACCTATATTTTATGGGTAGATTTTAAAAAATTTATTTTACTTTTTGCATTTGATGAAAGAGGCACAACTAATATGGCAAAATGTCATGAATTTAAATTAGCATTCATTAGCCATTTTTAAATATAAATTCACGAGACATGGAAACCATTTAATAAATTTTGTAATCCGATTCAATCTTTAACCAAGGCAAAGTCATTTTGGCTTATTTGGTTTAATATTTTTCAAAATTTAGTTAAATTTAAATGTGTAGTCGGAAACAAAGTCTTAAATTTCTTCCAGAATATTCGATTTTCGATATTTTTGATTACTCTGGGGTGTGATAAAAAAAAATAACGGAAAAGATAATTTAAAGAATGGTTTCTTTTTTTTTTGAATTTCAAATTTTTTTGTTTGAATGCGTAAACTTTTTCACATGATTCTTTTGTATTCTATTTTAATATATAAGAATAAATGTTTGTGTATTTTGCTTTCCTTAATTCTTCTGTTTTTTTTTATCACATTCATAAATTAAAATCGATAAATAAAATGAGAACGAAAAACTTTTTCAATTTCAAAACTTTCTCGTTTATATCCTTTTTTTTTTGTTTCTGTTATTTTTTTTTTGAATTATACGGTTTCCTTTTTGTTTTTTGTGTTTGTTTTTGTTCAAAATTTTCCTTAAATTTTGTGCCTTTTTTCATAAAGTTACAAAACTTCAATTCAATAAGACACTTTGTTTTAATAACCATTGCGAATGCAATATTCATTTTTATCTTTTTATCGTAATCACAAATGATTGAATTTTCTTCTTCCTTTTTTGTTGGAGCAATGCCATCTACTTATTGTATAAAACACACTTTAATAATGTGAAATATTATAATGACATAACAAAAAAAAATACTCATTTTATCAACAATTTGCATTATCAATTTTTAATCATCATCACGTTTTTCTTTCACCAAAAATTATGGAGTGGAATTCAAAATATTTAATATAATTTTTTTTTTGTAGTTATTACTCAAATTTTTCGGGAGCAAGTCGATGGGGTTATAATTTACCATTAGCATATTTTTTAACATCAGTTGCCGTTTATATATACAGTTTCGTAGCAACATTAAGAAAGTAAGTAATGTGAGATAGAAATTTTAATTTTTTGCTCTTTTAATTATTCAAAATTTACGAATGACAATAAAGTTTTGATACTTGTTTGGTTACGATAAACGCAATGTAAAATTTAATCATAATACAAAAGTAGGAGAACTGAGTGTTAAGTTATTAATTTTACATTTATGTTGAGGTCATCTACTCCATCTGCATATAATGATCACTGACGTCGATCGCAGATGGGAAACACATGCTGTCCACATACGGACGGTAAAAAAAATTTTGCTAAAGCACGACCTTAGGAAATTGGATGAGATCCTGGCGATCTCAATGCGCACGAACATTGTTTGCCTGACGGTAATATACACAGAACACTGGCCGTTGGGGAAACATTCGGCTATGCTAGGATTGCCCTTCAATATGACGATTCCCACAAAACGCCGGGAAATAGACAAGAAGAATACTATTTTGCACTAACTCTGAGAGCGTTCAGCTCTGGGCGGGGTCATTCTGATCACTTGTAGCGGAGCTGAACGAATTATCCAAGATTAGCATCGAAGATTTAGATAGATTCTTCAAGGAAATCGGGTGGCTTTTATAAGCCATCTGTACGCTCAATGACGGCCTGGTGATAACGGGATACTTTCTTCTTAATATTTTTTATAAAACGCATATCCTAAATACTTGAAATTTAATAGCGTTTTAATGATGGAACAATAGCAAGTTATAAACAAGCTCTGCACAAACATGTGGTATAAATATCACAACTTTTAGTAAAAGTCACTAATTTCTTCCATAATTCTATAATTATTTTTAGAAGCTTTTAAATTATATTTTTAACTCATATTCCGGAAACGTATACAAAATTCATTTGAAATTACTTCCAGTACTATATGCAAATTTTGATATGAACGTGAACATAATGTGAACATTATATGCTAACATACTCGGTATACATACTAATGTAACGATGTTAACAAAACTTTGTACATATGTGAATATGATCAACATATGCTATAATATTTTATCAATATTATATTAAAATTTGCATACATTGTATACATATTATAAATTCTAACTGTAAATGCAAATTATATAAACGTGAAATCACTATACTAAAGTTGCAAATAGGTAAAATCTAATCTAATATACATTGTCAATTTGTACTTAAGGAAAAACTCGTTATAAGGGGAAAGAATGAATGAAATATTCTGTATAGGAAGCGCAAAATACAAAATTCGAAAATAAATCAATAATTTTATGAGAGAGAAAAAAAGATACAAGATTCAGTGGAAATTGTTGAATAATTTTTGAATATTTCTTATTTCCATATACAAATTTGTTACAATATAGAAGAAGCCAGAAAGGATTAGGATAAAAAAATTAACTCGTTATTGAATTTATCACGTTCATATGGATTTCCTTTTTTTTTTGCAGTTTACATAAAGGAAATAATAAGCGAAAAATGTGCTTTGAATTGAAATTTTGTTTTGTTTTCTTGTAAAGATGAAATTTCTTACAAATTTGTATCGAATTTTTTAAAAATTATTTTGACAATATCAGTGTACAAATTATATTGATTGATATTTTTTCAAAATTTGTTGCAGCGAGTAATAGAATTTTGAAAAAAAAATAGAATGAATATCATATCGGCAAAATCGAATTAAGTTATTGGAAACCCCACCTTCAACGAAAATTTACAGAATAAAAGTGAGAAACATAAAAAGAACCCTCCTTGTCCTGAAATAGATTACTTGAATTAAATGAAATTGCTAGAGAACTGTATCCATGATATTATATAATCTCATTATTAAAAATATTTCACTATGCATTGTTGTGTACATACATGTATATAGATAAATTAATTAAAATAACCTATGAGTATCGCATCTTCGTATGAGTATTCAGTAAGCAATCTTGTTATTGGTGTATAATTTTAGTTAGAGATGTGCGACATTTTTTAGAACAATCCCGTGTAATAGCTGCCGGCTCATAGGTAGCATACGGCCAATTCAACTTCACATTGGAGCCCATTACTCTGCTTGCTAAAAAAAAATATTCGATTGCGACTTTTAAAATTTAAAAAACTCTTTTGAAAAAAACTTTAAGAACTCAATCATAGATTAAATAGAAATAGGTACATAAAATTCCATACAAATCTGTTATTTGCCAAAACAAAGCAATCAATAATGTCCGAAATTTGAAACAATAAGAAAACAAAAACTAAAATTTTGAGATAATTGCAAAAAACAGGTACACAAACACAAATTTAAAAGAATTTGTAAGATTTTTATGAATGTCAATAAAAATGTCAATTAATTGTTATATTTGAATATTTATACCCGTATACTAAGTTTGCCTTGCAGTTTGTAACGCTAAGAAATAATGGTCTGAGATATAGATTCAAGTGTATGTTTTTGATCAGCGTCGAATTCTGAGTCGATTAAGCTTTGTCTGTCCGTCCGTCCGTCACAACGGTAACTCAAAAACTAATTAAGATAATTTCACCAAAAAATTTTTATAAATGGTTAATTATAGTAAATGCCAGAACCCCATTTAAATTGCATATGATCGGCGTACTGCCATACAACTTCAAAATTTATTTGACTATATTTTAGAAACTATAAGAGCTTTGGTATTAAAATTTCACACAAGCGAATATATTAGTAGGACCAATGTGTTTACTTAAATTCGTTGAAATTGCTTAGCTTCTTCTGGTAGCTGCCATACCACTTCAATAGTAGTTTGGCCATATCTTAGAAAATATTGAAAACACAGTACTGAAATTTTGCATAAACTAATATGCTAATATGGCAACTTAAAGTCATAGTCAGTCCCATAGTCAGCTATTGCATATTTATTCGCACATAGGATAACAAATTCGTAGGGACATCACAGAGTTAAGACGGTCAACTCTATTTTTTCTCGTTTTAAATATAGTCCATACTCACATCGTCTCGAGTAGTCGTCTTGAATAGTCCATACTCATACTCACATAGTATACATATATTTGCTCATTACACACAAAAGTTGTCCGACTGTTTGCCGTATAATTTTCATTTTATTGCAAAAAAGAATTTGAAAATTAAAATTTGAAATGAGTGAAAAGTGAATTTACATAACGAGTTTTTAATTAGTTCGGTAAATATACTAATATTGCCAAATTTCTTCAATTTAATGCGTAATTACGCACTCACTTCCATACTACGCTATAACTTTTCAAAAGAATATACCAAATCAATATACCAAATTATTTTGTTATAAAAAACAATATTAAACTATTAAATCACTAGGTCCTCTTAATTAGATTTATAAAGAATCAATCAACTCAATGCAAAACTCAAAATAGCAAACTAAATGAAGAACTCTTCAATAAATTTAAGTTCCATTATATTCAAACTCTTACTTCAATTATTTTTTTTTTCAATTTTCTTTTTATAGAATGGCTGAAAACTCTCGTCTCTCAAAATTATCTTCAAAAGATGATGAATGCATTTTCTCATGGAAATTATTTACTGGATGGGATTTTATGATCGGTAAATCTTCCTTTAATACAGTTTTTAATTAAAATGTTTTCTTTAAAACTAAAAATTCAATATAAATGTCAATATATAGACAACATTTTCATTTTCAAGAATAATAACAATATTATATAAATATACCATTATGATTTCCTTTACAATTTATTATATTTTTTCCTATGATTATTTCTTTTATTTTTAAATTTTTTATTCAAACACCGTGAATTGATTTTTTCTAATAAAAAAGACGAAAAACATAAATAAAGGAAGAATTTAATTTTAGGTCATGCGGAAACTGCCCATAATAGAATTGCTTCCGTCGTTGTCGGATTTAAAGAAGCACTTTTAGAAGAAGCTGAAAAGAAAAAGGATAAACGGAAGTAAGCTTTTGATTTTTGTGTAATATATTATATATATAAAAGTATTATATATATAACACTTGTATATTTTCAATGTAAGAAATTTTCAATAAAAGAAAACCAAATAAAATTAGAAAAATAAAAATTTCAATCTGAATCTCTCTCTTTCTCTGTATATGGTTTTGGTTACTTTAACGTTGCAGTAAACCCTCCAATAATATCCTTTATAACCAATTTCATTTATTTATTTCATTCACTTTTTCATGCTTTCACAGTTGGCGTATTATTTTGCAAAGGATATTGATTAATATATTGGTAACAGCTTTACTAGCCGCATCCGGTTGGACTGTATATATCGCAGTAGATAGGTATATGTATTTAAATTTTTACATAACATTTATACGAAGTCTGGTGAATCAAAAGAATAATGAGAATATTTTTGATTTTCAATATTGAGTGATAAAAAATATTGTAAGGAAATTAAAAATTTAGTATTGCAACTTGAAAATTTCAGTTTATATACTACATGAAAATTATTAATGTTGCAATTATAACGAAACAGTAATTTGTAGTATATTTTAATACTAGGAACTACAATACAAAATATTTTACGAATTCTCATTATTTTTTAATTTTTTTCATTTTAGACTACGTAATCGTATCTTTATTTTAAATTTTTAAAGTTGAAACAACAATATTATTACTGCACAGAGAAGAAAGAAACAAATTGATTCTCATTATATTTCAATTTCCCTCATAAATATTTTTAGACAAGAAACTGCACTTCCTTATGATTCTTGGTTTCGTCGCAATGAAGTTAATATCATAATGACATTGTTATCATTCTTTCTTCCAATGATATTTGATGCTTTAGGTTTATTTGAAAATTGGCATCCCAGGCAACAACTTAGATTACAATTGGCAAGGTATTCGTTTACAATGATATAAACAACAAAAATTTTTTCTCAATATTTTTTTAATATATTTTTAGAATTATGATCCTCAATTTATTAAATTTATATTCCCTAATGTTTTCATTTATATATAAAATAACAAAAAAAGAAGCAAATCTACAACATTTTAAAGAACTCTTTGCAAATGCAACAAAAAGAAAAGAAGATTTATTAAAGATTATAGCAAAATTTAAACAAAAAAATATTGAAAATTTATCAACAACAATAGCAAATACATTTGATTTAACTACAACAGAAATATCAGCATTTACTGATAATTTAACCAGTAATATAATATCAACAATATTCCCATCAACAACATTACAAACGGAATCACCTAATTCAGCTTTACAAACAACAACAGTATCATTAGGTGTATTTAATTCAACATATTGCTATGAAGTTTGCTCAAATCCAAAAAATAATGGAAGCGGAATAATAGCGACAACATTTTTATTATTAAATTTAACAACAACAATGTTACCACATATTGTAACAACACCACTTATTACCACAACAACAACAACAACTACTACTACTGAACCACCAACAACAACGACTACAACTATTGAAACGACTACACCAACAACAACACCAACTACAACAACAGAACCGACAACTACAACAGAAATGACAACTACAACAGTGCCTACAACTACAACATTCGTAATACCAAATTATGATGAAAATGATCCGAAAAAAACAAATGATTCTGATAATTATTTTCAATATTATGATTATTTTGATAATTTAGAAGAAGAAGATAAAAAAATACCATTTGATACTAGTTTAAAAGATTCGAAAATTAAATATAAGAAGAGAAGAAAACGTCAACTTTTAAGTGAATTCGGTTATGATTTTAATAGCAGTGACATAACTACAACTAGTGAAACATCACCATTAACTACAATGTATGAAACAATCGAAAATGAAACATTGACGTAAGTATTTACAAACTGACGTAAGTATTGACTTAAAAAACGATTTATTCATCACAGTTATTATTTGCGCTTTAAACAACGTGTAGCCGTAACATTTAAATATTGAGCTCAATATGAAATTATTCTAAAATTTAATACATTACACCGCCGTTATAATGAATATAATATTTATTATAAATGCAATTAACATAAATTCCATTTAATTTTCTTTTAGGTCAACATTATTTCCCTTTGGAATAAATTTCACAGATGCTTTATTCCAATTATCAAATCAAGAAAATGAAAATTCTACTGCAACATCAACAACTATATCAAATTCTAATAATAATTCTCTTACAACAGATGACATTTACGATTCATTAACATTTAATGAACTTTTTGATGTTGAAAATAATAATATTAATTCAAGTACACTCTTTTATACAACATTATCAAATCTACAAATTAGTGATAATACAACTTTTGCAACATTTACCAATAAAATAAAAAATGATAGTAAAGAATTTGATGATTATGATGATAATGATGAAGATGATGAAACTACTTCAAGTACCATAAATGATTTATTAGATAATAATACAACATCAGCAACAACAACAACAGTATCAGCGAAAACAACAAAAATAACAACAATATTACCAGATTATGATAATAAAAATGAAATCTACACAATTCACGATGATCATATAATTATGGATTTTAGTGATTATTTAAATTGTACTATTAAAATAATTTGTATACCAATTGATGAATATCATCCATTACCACCAATTGAAACAAGAAATGATTCAATACGAGTTGATCGAAAAAAGAAAAAATATTTAATTCCAGATACTTTAGAATTTTATCAATATCAATTGAAAAATGTTACAAAAACTTTATTAGTAATTCGAAAAGATTTAACATCAATGTGTTGGGAGACTTCTTTAGGTCAAGAATTGGTTAAAGTTATTGTTTTTGATGCTGTAAGTTTAATTGTTATCGAAATTTAGAATTATTTAAATATTAGAGAATTATGTAAGCAAACTAATTCTTAACACTATATTTCTCATTGTTCATTGCTGTCTATTTTCGTGGAATTTTTTAGAATTCTTGGTGCAAAATAAAATGAACGCATAGTCTTAGCAATTTATCATATATACAGATATTTCAAATTCTCATGAAATTTTGTTTTTAAATTATTAAACTATAATTAAAATACAATACTGCTGAATAATAATCCAGACCACTTTAGAAACAAAATTATTTATTATATAATTAGATTATTATCTAAAAGTTTGAACTGTCTTACCACATTTATGATTTTGTAATTTTATTTTAAGACAACACGTTAATTACATACTCATAATTCCAACTGATTGAATTTCATTCTATATTTCGGAACTTAGCAAAGGGAAACTTTTTAGTTGTTCTCGTAAAATAAAATTGTTATATTTTTGAAAACAATATAATACTTTAGGAAAAAATTAAGTTTTTTTCTTTCCATTATGTTCCAAATATTTTGTTTCAAAAAATCTTCAATTCCCTAAGGTCCTTATCAAATAAATAAAAAATAAAAACGTGCATAGTAACATGTAAAATGATAAAGTTTTATGATTATAATAAATTTAATTTGTATATGAGAAATACAAAATTAACAAGTTTTTATTTTGTTATACAAAACTTTACTGTTTAGAAGTTTAAATACCTTCGAGTTCTAATTATTTCCAAATGTAATTTTATTTTTATACTGAAGGCCACTTTGAAAATGAATTAAAATTTTTTCCAAACCACTTTAAATAGCGTATAGAAAAATTTTATTAATAATTTTATTAAATAATATTTTATAATTTTATTTAAAAATTAATGAACAACTTATAAAATATATTTTGGTAAAACAAAGTTTTCCGAGAAAAAAAAAATAATTTCTTTAAGAAAATTATTTAAAATTAATGTTAAATTTAGTTTCATACTTATGCTTTCTAATTTTCCCATATATTTTTAAACTTACATAAACTTCCATAATTATTAATTTTTGTGCATGTAGTTCTGTATTTGGAAGCAAAATCATATAAATTGAATTTGCTCTGACTGTAATTTACAATTCGAAATTTCTATATTTGTTCATAGACCCTAGTTAATTGCAAAGTTACGGACAATAGTACAAAACAAACTTGAGTCACTAAGCCAGAATTATGAATTTTTTGAAAATTTTTTTAAATTTAAGTTCTATATAGTATTTTACCAGTATATACTGTCCAGATTAAGTCCATGGAATTCTCTTAGTTCGAAAGCTATAATATATTCAACTTGAAATATTACGTGCGATACATGCTCACTTTCTGATACTTAACCTGCGTTACATACTCACTGTGTGAAAACCGACTTTTTTCTTATTACTTGAAGTATTTTTTTTTGCGAAGGACAGTTTTTCATTAAAACCAAAGGATCAGTTAATTTATGATCGATAATGTAGTTACTTACGATTATAATATTAATAGTGAATATTGATTGAAACTCTAGATCCATAATTTGGAATTACTTTATTTAGTTATAAAAATTTACAACTTTCATGTTAATCTCCTTAAAAAAGAATTCTGTAAAACAGAAAATTTTCTTTTCAATCACAATCAACAAAACACTAAAAATGAAAGCATTAGTTTATCATATTTGATAAGAATCAAAAATATCATACAAAACTTTTGACTCTTTAGCTTTGAAAAATCAAAGCATAAATCTTACACAATCCAAAAACAACTGCTATGTATATGAGACGTCTGCCAGTTAAGCTTCTAATAATATTAACCTATATCCCCTACATATGTAATGTCTATCAAATAAAATTCTTCGATTCTTATAAATCTCAATTCGATATATCGGATCACGCACATTTTTATAACATTTAAATAGATTTTATACTATACAAAGTATTCCATATTAAAATTTGTCGATTGCAAAGTGCACTGTAATAGCTTATTACATTTTTATGACAAACTAAAATAATTAAATCATAAAAATTGTTGAAACTACGATAGATTCGTCACCTGTTTAGTGAACTCAATGACGTGAGGAACTATAGTCCATGGTTACCTATGATATCATGCACCAGTCTTATACTCCTCAAATAATTTTTAGCAATATTTTCATTTTATTTTGTCATTTCGAAACATTTGGAAATTTGGGAGATAAGTCTATCTGGTTGTGACACAATGAAAACTACGAAAATTATCACTTATTTCTGTTAAGAGATAAGTGCCGAAAAATGATATTACCAGATTTTGGTGAATAAAGATACTTAAAGCTTAAAAAAATTAATTGATTCTAAATTATTTAAATTTTATTTTTAAATTTTAGAATCTCGGTAATTTTAAAGTATAGACCGTTCTCTCATTGTATTATCCAAATACCGTTCTTCTTATTCTTTTCACATTTTCGGAATACTCTGTTATATTTACATGTTTCTTTTTATCTGAATTATTTTTCATATCCTTTTTATATAAAATTTTATATATTATGCATTCTATTACAGCTTATGTCAATTGCTGCTCCATTATGTATTGACTTTTTAAGAGCATTATTTGTTCGGTATATGAATGATCATTGGTGTTGGGATATGGAAAAGACATTCCCTCAGGTATGACAATTTGTAATAAGATTTTTTTTTAAGTCCCTCAGCTCATTTTTATTTTCCTCTTTATTCTTCCTTATTTTCTTTTTATTTTTTTTTGTAATAAGGCCTACATGGCATAATTTTTTTCCTTAAATTTACTGGTTTTGTCTTTGATTGAAAATATTCGTTGCTCATAATTTTTATTTTTGCATTTTTTTTTCTTTTGTCTTATAAGAAAAAATCCTTAAAGGCTTTTATGATTTGCTTTGTTATTTACTTACATATTATTTTGATCCTTCAACATTTCTTTAAAGATTTGTATATGTAGTAGTGTAGAACTGAAAAATAACGTTCATATTTTTATATGTTATCCTTTTAACAATGTTATATAATTTTAATAATGTAAAAATATACACGAGCGTATTTAATTTATTGTGGTCTTCTTGCTTGTTTTTTCGTTTTATAAAAAGTATGGTGATTTTAAGATTGCTGAAAGTATTCTAAATTTAGTATATAATCAAGGACAAGTATGGATGGGAATATTTTTTTCGCCAGGACTTGTTATCATAAATTTAGTTAAATTAATCATATTAATGTATTTAAGATCATGGATTGTATTAACTTGCAACGTACCGCATGAAGTCGTATTTAAGTAAGTAAATAAAATATGTTTTTTATTTTACGTTTAATTGAAGGTTAATAATTACGATTTATAAATTTAATACGAAGCAATTCAAGATCTTATCCAAAAGGGCAGAGATCGACTAAAAATTTTGAAAAGAATCCAAAGACAGGATGCTGTAAATTGGATACAAGACAGCGCCTTGGGAAAAAACGTACTAGTTATTTTAAAAATTGAGGAAAAAATTCTAAATTATAGTTAAGGAAAAACTGAATTTTTGAAAAATTCTTAAAATCTATTCGTTTGCACGGCGAATTTTAATGCAAGATTTAAAAATAATTCAAATGGATTGCCATTTTGTATTGTTCCTTACGATCGGTAAAGTGAATTATCAATTTAAATTGACATAAAAATTTAATATTTTCATCAATTGCTTCATTGAGACAATCCTTGTTATGATTTTATTAAAATAGTATGATTGAATTTTCCATAGAATTAATTATGGTGATCATAAGCGATAGCATATTCTAAGTATAATTTTGCGTGAATTCAATTTATGAGTAAAACACTAACGCGACATTGATTTCGCTATATACACTTAAAATAATTTTTAACTAATTCTTCTATTTTCTTCTTCACTTACAGAGCATCAAAATCTAATAATTTTTATCTAACCCTATTGTTAACAATGTTATTCCTTTGTGTATTACCCGTTGGATATGCGATTGTATGGTTAAGACCATCATGGCATTGTGGACCATTTTCAGATTATAACAGAATTTCAGAATTTTTTACAAATACAACACGAAATGCATTACCAGAGTAAGTGATAAAATAAAATACAAAAGAAAAGAAAAAATTAAAACATAAAATTTTAAGATTATCCTTTTTATGTATTTAAGTAAAGTGCATAGTACTTGCTTAAAGAAAATTCCAGATCTACTGAATGAAAAAGTTTTCTTTCAAGCAAAAAAAACATAATTTTTTATAATTTACAGTTCATTTCATAAACCACTGGAATATATGACTTCTTCAAGTACTGTTATACCACTTCTCCTACTCTTAATTTTAATAATTTACTATTTGGTGTCATTAACTGGTGCTTTAAGAGAAGCAAATCAAGATTTAAGAACGCAATTACAAAAAGAGAGAATGGAAGAAAGAAAGAAAATATTTAAAGTTGAAGATGAGAAACCAGCAGAAAATACTGTTGCTTCAATAACCGCACGCTGGCGTAAAGTATTAGATACAGCAGCTTCACCAGTAACCCCAACACCTACCCAACAGAATCAATCACAAGATCCTGAAGATGCTAAAATACAAGCTAGAAAAGGTAAATTTATAATATGTCCTAAAAAATAAATTTTTTTAGTTTTTTTAAAACTAGGATGGGTTCATTATTATGACTTGTTTTTTGTAGATTTACTGTCCAGAATTATGAAAAAAGCTCTTAGAAAAAGTTCAATTACATCTGAAGATGAAAGTTTACCACATTATAATGAAGATGATGAAACAGATAATGAACATCATGAAAATTTGCCACATGATGAAGAACATAAGAAGCGTTCGAAATCCAGATTTCCTGGAATTGGAGGTCGAAAAGCACGAAAACCTTCTATTATTGATATTGTTGCTCTAGCGAAAAAAGAAGCATCAAAAGAAGATCATCCAAAAAATCGTTTTAAAGTTAATCGTAATGTAGTAGATGCACCAATGGGAAAAACCGAACCTCCAATCGATGAAAATGACCCTGATGATAATTCAAGAATTGTATCAGAACGAAGAAAAAGTTTATTAAAGCGGCAACATAAGCTTGGTGAAGATGATGAAAATGGTGGGGATTCTAGCTTCGAAGTTGTAAACGAAAAAGGTAAAAAAACGGAACCAAACGTTTTCAAATTTGACAGTAAATCAGTTTCATCGCAAGGAAAACCGGCAGCAAAAAAACCCCAGCAAAATACATTACTTCAAGCTATATTAGCTCAAGCTAGAGCACAAAAAGCTCTCGAACAACAGCAAGAGCAACAATCAGAGCATAAACAACCAGAAAAATCACCTTTACCACAAATGAAACATGATAAATCTTCACATGAAACACATCATCAACCGAAAGCTCCACCACCTACAAAGGCTCCAGCTAAAAATCCTTTGTTACAAGCACTATTGGCCAAAGCTCGCGAAGAAAAACGTCTTGAAGCTGAGCAACAACAAAAAGAGGAACAGGAAAAGCAAACTTTAGAACAAAATCAACAGCAAGAAAAACCTCATCATAAAGATGTTGTTGATAAACCAAAACAAGACAAATCATCAAATGCATCAAAGCCTCATCATGCTAAACATCACAGTGAAACAAAAACTCAACAACAGCCCACAAGTTCTGAACCTAAACAAGAAAAGCCCACTGCCAGTTCAACTGCTCCAGCACCCGTTGAAAAGCATCACTCAACTGGTTTAGCTGCAATGTCAAAAAGTGGACGTAAAAGAATTGGTTCATTTTTGGCCTTAGTTAAAGAAGCAGTTAACAAAAAAAGTGACGGTAGCGATGAAAGTCAGTGTAATACACCAGAATCTCCATCAGCTCCTCAAGCTCCAAGTGCTAAAGGTGTTAATATAATACCAGAAAAATCTATTAAATCTCCTTCCACTACTTCTGCATCAAAACCTACAACTACTACACAACAGAAATCAATTTCTTCATCCAAACAAAGTTTGGAGAGCACTTCAGTAGCTCCAACAAGTTCCACAAGTAAAGACAAAGGTACAATTACAAAAAAAGAAAAACCATTATCCAAAACTGATTCTGAGTCTTCAACATTACCAAAACGACAAGATTCTCAAACATCGATACCAGTTATTACAATTAGTAAAACTGGTAGTGATGAATGCATTTTAGAATGCAGTGATAAGGATCCCGTTATTAAATAAATTAAAATTATTAAATAATATTTTTTAAATTTATAATTATATAAAATAATTTTAAAAATGAGTTTTTTAGTATTATAGCTATTAAAGCGCAAAATAATAATTGTACTTTTTAAGATATAATAATAATTAATTAAATTATTAATTTACTTGAATTAATTTTTCATTTAAACCTACAAAAAAACGAGCAGCTATTTCTGGAATTAAATATTTTAAATGCTCCTACTACAACTCGATTAAATTTTGTCTAAAAATTGTAACAAATACCGCAGACGACTCTTTAAAGTAGCTTCAAACTCAGTACTCAAAGAAAAGTTAATAACCCTTCATAAAGTTGCAAGGGATAAATACATACTATATTTGAATTTAGAATGCGAACAAGAATTTCTAAATATCTCCAATATTGTGATACTTGGTACTAGTACTTAAATTTTATTATAGTTTATACCCAAAATTATAATTATTAAAAATATATTTATAATAATAAATTTTAAAAATAAATTTAATAAGACTATTTAGCATGAATATAGGCGTAATCACCTATTTAGTACTTTTTCCTCCATAACAGTACTTTACAAAAAAATATTTCTTATACATAAAATCACTTTCAAATTTTTAGCATAATTTTTTTGTTAAATCTGTAGCTCAAAATTTATCAAAGACGTAAACCAAATGTTAAATAAAAATATTTACAAAAAGTAAACAAGAAAAAATTAAATTGTTCTAAATATTTTGTTTCAATTACAAAAAAGTTCCACTACACTTCTGCCACCAACATCACCAATTTTGTACTACTTTTGCTTTCATGTATCACATTATCAAAGTTTCATGTATCATATTATAATGGTTTGTGTCTGAAATAAATTTTGAAGTTTTTTTGTACACATTTGACGAAATGAAATTAACAAAATAAATAAAGTCTAAAATAACTTTTGTAGCAACACTAATGAAAATTTCCAATTTTTAAAAGTAAGTTTATAGACTACGAATTACAGAAATCTAATTTTAAAGGTTTCTCAAATTTAGTGTTAATATGCATAAAAATGCATTATATTTGAACTTCAAATTAAAAAATTCATATATGGGCTTGAAACAACATAAATATGAAGCAAAATTTCTGTGTGACAACTCAAAACTTTTCTATCATGCATATGTATATAAAAGATCTTTAGAAATTTTGTTATTAATATTAAGCGGATTTTAAAATATTAAGTCGGTTCTAAAAGCATAGGTAACGATAATCATAAAGAATAACAAAGGAAGTACTATGAAATACTATTGAATTCACGTTTGTAGACTGCGAGAGATCTTACTATAGTTAATAACTGCAATAGAACTACTAAAGCAGCGCTGCCAACAAAAACTCTATAATGTCAAATTTATATTCTTTACTAATTGAGGTTATTATGGCTGGAAAACAGAAATAAATTTTAAGCTGTGTCGTTTTGGCAGAAGATCTTTTACAGTTCCACCAACAAAAACGGGATACATTTTGGGATGCAGGAAGCTATAAAAACATGTTGCCTTTGCAAATTTTTCTTATAACTGCAAACGCAAATTCATGAATGTGTAATGGAAAATATATTTAATTGAAAACAATAGAGTAAGTTAAAGACAATGAAAGCAATAGAAATACGATCGCGCATCCCAGTTAGATTTTTGAGTTTAGGTTCAGTGCTTTCGATATTTTCAAAGTGACTTGAAAGTTTTTTCATGTTTAAAACATATTTATTCTGAGTAACTTTTACTTTTCTATTAATTTAATTCAAATTAATTTTATTCTATCACAATTACTTCTTCAACATATGGACCAACATAGTACAAGAAATGAGTAACTTTAAATCGAAGGAACAATATATGGAAGCTATTATTTTCATGATTCAATTTCTTACGGAGCAAACTGAATTCTAAAAAATAAAAAGAACCAAAATAACAATTCAGAAAAAGGAAGATTAAGAACCAAAAAAATTGCTTTAATTTTGTAATATTTTGTGTTATGTGTTCTTTAAAAAAATTTTTAAAAGTAGAACGAACTGCTATCAATATTTGATTATTTTATCAATCTATAATTTTAACCCTGATGACCTTAAAGAACACATACTTTTACTTTTGATACATAATGTTCTTCACATAGTACTTGATATTTTTCATGTAAATAGCAAATTCAAATATAAATTTAGAATTTTGTAATAAAAAAGAAATTATCATTCTTAAGAATTCAAGTAAAATAGAATTAGAAAAAAAAAGTACCTAAGTTAAAAACGTTTTGTTAATACGCGTTTCTTTTTTTTTATAAAAATTGAAATTTTTTGTAATAGAAACGAAAATTTTATTGCTGTCACATTTTTAAAATAAAAAATATTCGAAATGTATAAAAAATTATCGGTTTTAAATCATTTAATTAGAAGAGTTTCTAAAAATTTAATTGAATCTTTCAGATCATATACTTTGAATAAATTTATGTGAAAAACAGAAAATCCTTCGAATCATGACCAATTTAAACATTTTACTTCTATAAGTGCTGTAGTAATTTAAAAAAAATATTTTAGAAAATTTATAATTGTTAATGGGAAATTTATCTACAGCGATTTCTTACAGCGATTTTTTTTTACCAAAATTTTCTTTAAAAATATTTTTTATATTTAAACTATATTTAGTTATTAGGATCTCTATACATCAAAATTGCAGTGACACTCCAATAATACACAATTCATATATTTACGAGTTACGACTTGTAATTGCTGAACTATGCGTATCATTCCAATATAGCTGTAATTTAAAAATCACCGAATGTTATCAGAGAATCTATATAATACTAAAATTCATGAAACAAATCGTTGCCACTGCCAAATATTGCAATTAATTAACACTGAAGTGATTTCATTCAATCATACATTATTCCTCTACTGATCTAAACAATATTGTTGTGCAGTAATTTTCATATTAGAAATTAGAATTAGAGATTAATTTGCTTCAAGTAAAAATCCTTGCACAAATTATTTCATAAGAACTTTTAATTTGCTTTTAATTCTCCAGCATTTTCCTAATATTCAAGTACGTTTAATAATAGCACTATAAATTTCTCTATTACGTCATTCAACAATTTTTAATAAGATTATCTCTTCCCTTGTCAATCAACTCTTTATAATATGTACTAAAAAAAAAATTATTTTTATTTTCAATTTGTGCACATACATATCTACATCCGTACATTATTAGATTCTTATAGCCTAAAATTGGAAGAAATTAGTGAATGCTTTTAGTCACAAAACAAAATAGATCTCTCAATTAAAATTCAAATATTTGTTTTTTTTTTTTTGGCAATAAAAATAGATTAAATCAGAAAATTATGCTTATAAATTCTTATATATGTATACATTTTTATGTACATTATAAGTACGATAAACGCGTACATGTGCGTAATCTAAGAAAATATTTCCATTAAAGATAAAAAACAGATCATGAAGAAAACAATTTTTCGCTTCACCGGAATGATCGCAACTTTCGCTCTATATAAACAAAAAAATATTTCTCCGTCATTACAGCAGAGCGACAGGAGCAAACAAAAAAATTGTTTTAAAATTTTTTTTTTGAGGAATTTCTACTAAAGAGAAAATTTTATTGCATTGTACACAAACACTCTCATCAAATCGAATGTGTTCTCAATTTTCAAAATGTATTGGAAATTGGAATGGATCATCTATACATAATGTATGTAGGTATAAATAACATACATAATACAAGCATACGGTGAGGGTGTTTTAACTTCGGTTTAGAATGAAGGGAAATATGAAGTTTTAGATACTTACAACTACAAATAAAGACCGAGAAATAAATTATATATTAACATCTCACATATGTCATGTGTCTGTGAACGATATTGCATATTTTTTCCGTTATATTTATGTTTCGATCGGAGTTAGTGATTTTGAACTGTGAAATGTGTAAATGTGTATATATTATGTCATACATACATATAATAAGTATGTACCAATGAACAAAGATATATACTAATGAAGACTAAAGTAAATAAACTATTTTAATTTGGAAAAGATAAAGAGTTCTAAAAACAATATTGTAGAAGAAACAGAAAGAATCAGCATAGGGTAAATTAAGACTTATGGGTATGGGTACAAGTCTTTTTCTCGAAATTAAATTTCTTGAAGTTTAAAATTTTTTTTATCATTACCAGAACTTTCTTATTTTAAAACAACTTTTAACAAAGATATTATGTAAATTTTAAAAAATGAATTTTTAATTTAATACTTAAAAACTTTAATTATTGGGAAAAAATTAAAAAATAATTTCGATTAGTTCGGATTTAGCAATAATTGTCCGAAATTAAGAAAAGGAAAGAATTTTATGTTCAAGCTGTTTACACTGTTACTCGTAAGGACAATTTTATTCTTTATCCCTACAACTCCAAAACTTAATTTTAAATATTTGGAAAAGTATTAATGCTAAATTCATGAAACTCGGCCTTCGTGTGCCCACTTATAGGTCAGACATAATGTTCGTGAAGTTTCTATCAAATGGTTTGACACGTTCAAGTAATTGCCCTTTAGCAATCAAAGCTATTTTCAAATATTTCAAAAACAAATTTTTAAACTCAGATTGTCAAGTGCAGGGTATTATTCAGTCGGCTTATAGTGAGTGAAACGTTTTTACTTGTTCTTTTTTAATTGACACGACTTTTATAGTTATAGTAATTAATTAGCAACAATTTTTTGCAAAAATTATTTTATTGAAATTTTTTTGGGCCGCGTCTAAGCACAATTCCCAAGCATACAACAATAAATTAAATTTCACAGGGTTAAAATTATCAATTATAACATTTTCTGCTGAACGGACTTTGTCAACTCTACCATTTTATCAATTTCAATTTTGTATCAAATAAGTCAATAATTATGAAAATACAAGCTGATCCTGTTACACATGTGCTCTGTTCGCTTTTTATGAAATTTTCCTACTTGCGCGTGTATGTAAAACTCTCTTTATTATCATAACATTGATTATATAAATATAAAATATAGTATTTGTTTCCAAATCAATAAATAAATTTACAAATCACAGCATTATCAATCAACAATAAAAAAAAAACAAACAAAAACACAAAAGTCTACATTATTGTTGAGGCCGAAGTAAAAATATAAATTCAATCAAGAGTATTGTAAAATAAACATAAAATACCACAAATACTCTCATACATGCATGAGGATCGTGTACATGTATGCATTCCATTCATTTCTTTTTTTGATAATTATTTAAAACAAAACTCTTTGAGTCAAATTATTGAGTTTTTAGTACTAAAAGAGTATAATCAAAAAAATAAGCAAACATTTCAAGAAAAAACAATAAAAACAAAAAAAAAAGGTTTTATTATTTTTCTTTTCTCCATAGTACGTACATATGCAATACATAATTATGTCGTATGGGTCTGGTCTGGTTTTATAAAACGAATTCAAAAGATTTTAGTCTTCTCGGAGCGTTCAAAACGAATTGTAGTTTAAATCTTGTAGTGCGGTAAGATCGCGCGGATCTTGCAGTTCATAAAAACAAAAAAAAAAATAAGAAAAAGAAAAAAAAACTACTTTATGTTGAGACATACACTGTGAACGCCTTTACATTTTTTTTTTTCATTTGGATTATCATTTGATAGCTATTTTGGAATATTATAGAGTTTTTATAAGAAAAGAAAAAGTATTAAAATAATTTTTAATTATAAACTAATTAAAAAATTTAATAATTTTAATTTATAATTAAAAAATTTTTAAAAGAAATATGAACTGAAATTTCAGTAACTACCTATAATTCTATACTTATATATACGAAATATAATTCCATTGTACAGCATGTGTACATGTAGTTGTGGATTTCTTTAAATGTATTTGAATTGTACACACATAAATAAAACAAAAAATATAAAAGTATAGATTGTGTTTATTTATTTTTTTAAGAAAAAAAACAAATAGTATAACACTGATAAAATTATAAATTAAAGTTCAAATTGTATAATATTTTTAATCTAACTCAAATTACATGTTTTCAAAATTGTATGTAGTATTTAATAAAATAAAAAATATAATTTGAAAAATTGAAGAAAAGTGTGTAGATATTTTTGGAATTTTCTATAAACAAACAAAAACATAAAGTGAATGTTTATTTAGTACAAAAAAAAATATTTTCTATATAAGCATACATACATCCACATGTATGTAAGTATGTTGATATAGGAATACACTATACGGCCTGTGAATGTGTATAAGGAATATCATATACCAACATAATATACATATTATGTATGTACATACTTATGTACCAAAGAATATAAGCGATAACTCTAAGGAAGTGCATTGCTCCGAAAATGAGTTAAGAAGAAAACAAAAATAAAAAACGCGAAATCAAAAACAAAAAATTTAAAATAAAATCAAAATAATTTAGAATTTTTTTGAGAGTGAATTTTTCTTGTCCCCCCACACCCTTTCGTTTTTAATTTAAAAAAATTTTTGATCAATAAATTTTGTCTTTTCGGAAATTTTTAGTCCAATTTTAGTGAAAAGAAAAAAAAAAATAGATGTGTTGAAGTATATGTTGTATACAACATCTAACTGTAAAATATATAAAATATGTTAATGATTATAACAGTAAAATATAAATCTAAAAATTTACATACATTTTGATACTTAATGTGTACATACAAGTAAAGAACATTTAAAATTTTTCTTATCTTTTTAAAATAAAAAAAAAAATTTCTTTTAATAAATTATCAATTAACATAAAAAATGGCAAAATAATGAATATAATAATTTAATTAGTAAATACATGTGTACATACATACATACACATGTATACGGATACGGTCTGAATTTTTATCATACATAATAAATAATGTAGTGCATTTAATTATGGTACAAAATATTGTACAAATAAGTGTTGCCATAAATGTGTAAAAATAAAAAGTTGTAAATAAAAATTAAATCATCATCATCATTGTTGAGCCGCTTGCATTCACTGCTAGATATAGGCCTCCTCCATTCAATTGGAAAATTAATTCCCTGATTAAAATAAGAAGGATAAATTTCAATCTATTTCATCAGTATTCAGCAGTGCTTTAGAATTCAAACATTCAACAAATTCGGATTTAATAGCTTTTATTACAAAACAGAAAACTTAATTATATGAATTGCTTAAATGAATTTACAGATATTTAGGGAAATTTTAAACAAAAGAAGCATTATTTAAATTAATTAATTTTTATTACAAAATTGCCATAACATAAATACTGTTAAATATTTTTCCAAAACATAAGTATCCCTTTGTATATTTTGTAAATCGAATAAACACCAAATTACCCCCAAAGTCTCTCTCAAATTTAAAAATCAATTATTTTTCAAAGTATAAACAGAAAAATATTCCTATCTAAATATATTAAAGGAAATGACAAAATCTTCAATAGTTTTTTTTACTAAGAATTCTAAAAATATTTTTAAATTCATCATTAAACAAATATTTTTAGTTATATACACACATATACGTATACATATATGTAAATAAATTGCACTATACTATGCCTTTCATTAGTTTAACAAAACATATGGGCATTAAAAATATTTACGGCGGAAATTATTTTTCCAAATGAAAGAAAAATTGAGGAAAAAAAAAATCTTAATATCAGCGTTTTTATTTCTTTTTTTATAATTTCCATGATTTCACATAAAACAGAGAAAAAAAAAGACCGCTTTAAACATAAAGTTTAGCAAAATATTAAAGTTCTGTTTAATTTTATACGTTTTCAGCAGAAATTAATATACACAATGTAATATGAAAAAGGCACAAAAATATTTAAGCCATGTGGGAGTTTTTTTTTATGCCGTATGCACACAAATGGTGCAAATTAAAATATAGGAAATGTTACACATGCATATAATGCATATCTGTACTAATAAGGGTCAAAGAAAATATACAATTATAGAGTGTATCCGTCACCGAAATTTTAAATTCAAACTTAAAAAGCCAGAAAAAAATTGAGCTTACATTACTCTGCCAATAAATTTGCTTTACTTGTAAAGTGATAACAATTTTTTTGCCCTTTAATTATATTGTAGGTACTTATATTTTTTAAAAATTTACAAAGCGTCTATGTTCTTTTTTAAGTATAGGAAATTAGTCTTAAATAAGTGCAAACAAGATTTCGAAATCGGGAAGGGTATAATTTTAATATTTAATTTTATAATATTTTTGTATAAAAATATATTTTGTTAAATTAAATCGAATAATTAAAAAAAAATCAACACCTTTAATCTGTGTGACACTCTGTGATAATTGTCTATCAGACACTTAAAAACAAATAATTATACTAAAAAGTATTTTTAAATAAATACGGTCATCAGTGATATTATTAAGAGAAAAAATTTAATTTAAAAAATTTTCACACCAAAAAAGTAAATTTTGAGTAATTTTCCAATAAAATTAAAAATGTGCTATTTAGTTTTTCTCTGTTCGTCCGTCTGTACATTTGTCTACAAAATTTCTACAATCTTTATAGTAAGGGAATCAAAGTTTTATACGCCATCAAAATTTGTTGAAATTTTACAAATGCAGGAAATTAGAAATTTGTTTCTTTATGAAACTGCATGGCATTGGAAAAGTGCTACTTTAAAACCAATTAATTGTTACCAGATTACTTAAATTACTTTCGTCAATACACCAAAATCTATCATCTAAATGATGAGAAAAGATATACATATGAGAAAGAAGCATATCAAGACAAGTTTCGAAAATATGAGGTGTCGAAAATTCAATTGTAGGAATTGTCATAGTCTCAAACATTTTTTCCAATTTTGTTTTGAAAAAATTTTAAAAAGTACTGCAAGTAGTTAAAATACAAAAAGCTCAATAAGAAATTTAAATTTTTTTCATAAGTTTTCTTATTACTTTGGAATTGACACAGATATTGGTTGTTTCAACATCCAATGAATAAATAGAGAAAATTCTACTCTGCTAACTGATAACTGATTAACACAATTTATAAACTTAATTAGAATTAAGTCTACAAATTTAAAGAGAAGTAAAATATCAAAATCAATAGTATTATTTGATCTTTTAAAAAAATTTGTCCCATATTCAGATTTAATTTGTTTTGAATTCACAATAATATAAAATGCAATCTTGAATAAATAATCATAAAAAGTAAAATATAAATATAGAATTAGTATAATATTTCATTTCAAATTACAACGCTACTAGTATAACTAGATTACTCCATTTCGAACATAAAAAATTCAATTAATAAAAATTGAATTTGATAAAATAATATTTGGTAGGGTCAGCATACAATCGATCGTATGAATATATTGTATAAATGGCATAATGGCCTCTTATACACTTACTTCAAATTTCAAGTTAACATATCACCAAAAAAGTAAATTTCGTTCTCAAATATTGCAATGTTCTCAAATTTAAATTCAAAACATTTGGTTATCAAATACTCAAAATTTAAATTTGGTCTGTAGTTAAGATCCAGTTACAGGCACTTGTATTTTAAGGTGACTGGCGCAGGCATTTAAAGGCGACTAACTTGTTGTATTGCAAAAGAAAAAATACACATTACAAATTTTCAAGCAAATTTTAAAAACGGTAAAGTTTCATCAAAAGCGTTTCAGCGAAGCGTATAAGATTCAGAGAAATGAAAAGAAAAAGAAGAGAGCACAGCCAAGCAAACAGATCGATATATTGCTAACTTATAGCAAATTGCTTATTTCCGATTCTCTACAATGATATAAGTATCCTCTTTGAAAACACAACATGGTAAATTTGAGGTGAAAACAAGACCTCTCTTATTGTCCGTTATGTGGTCAATCAAATAAAAAGAAATATAAGAATTTTTTTTGGGTAATTTCTTTTTTGTTTTTGCTTTTTCTCGTTCCAAAATTTAATACTTATTGTGGAATGTGCATATCCAGCCAATAAAAGCGCGATGACTTCAACTAAGCACTTCAAGTTAATTTGATATAGGATCTTTTTTTTCTGTTCTTCTTATGCTTAATAAATTTGTCTTCTTTTATAATTTTATAAATTGAATTGGGTAGTGACAATTAATTAAACTTGTCATAATATTTTTATTTTGTTTTTGTTTTCCTTTTTTTTTGCGATTGTCAGTCGTTTTTTTATTATTACTTATTTTCTCACACACAAATCATTTTCAATTTGATGATTTTATTCATATTTAATATTACTATGGGTTTATTTGGTGAAATTAGAGCATGTAGTTGTTAGCTGTTATACAATATTAGAAAATATAGTTGTTATACAAAATATGTTATAAATACTTCAATGTTGATCTTGTGTCTATTATATGCATGTTGATATATAAAAGTGAGTACATTATGTTTTAATTAACAAAAGATTTTTGAATAACAAAAAAGTGGCGCAGTTTAGAAGTTGTCAATGTCTAGTGTTTTAAATTTGTTCAATGCATTCATGTTAAAAAAATTTAATGAATATTTTACATGAATAAGTATTTAGTTAAAAAATTTGAAGGAATTGGAGAGAAATAAGGTTAGTCTTAAAAGAAGAATTTTGTTAACTGAATTGGTTTGCCTATATTAGCGAAACTTAATCTTAATGATCAACCGGCCTTAGCCAAGCTTATCTAAGATAAATCTTAGATTATATATTAAAAAAAATGTACATTAAGTACTAATAAAGTATAAGTAATGCACATAAGTACTAGATGATGCAACATTTTTGGTTCCAGAAATTTAGGTTGTAAGTCGAATTGTCGCTGGAAGAAAAAAAGACTTGCCATATAACTAAATTCGGTATAGATTTTTATTCAAAAATCAATAAAATCTGTAAAAAAAAGTAAAAAATTTCAATGTCGTATCAGGAACTATGTTGTAAGTCAAATAAAAATAGTTCAAATTTATAGATACCATTTCGTAACTCGAAATCTCATATTTGAAGATCTATCTATCTGTCATATCTCGAGGATTTAGTGTATCGAATTATATTGTATGAATTTATCTTAAATTTTTTACTGTCTTTTCTTTTACAAAAAATCCTTTCACGTGCTTTAAATTTGCATTAAAAAAAAAATACCATTACCTACATTAATGTCCAATTTATGCATAGAGGAGATAGATTAACTGTTATACAAAAAATACTTAAGTAATTACAAGAAGGTTATAATTATTTCAATCGCTTTCATAATACTCTTCGATTACTATTAGGTTGTAATAATTTAATTTACGAGAACAAAATTTATATTGTGAATTATCAATAATTCTTAGGTAAATTAAATCTACAACTGATTGA
Source organism: Condylostylus longicornis (assembly GCF_029603195.1). Lineage (NCBI taxonomy): Eukaryota > Metazoa > Arthropoda > Insecta > Diptera > Dolichopodidae > Condylostylus > Condylostylus longicornis. The sequence continues at coordinate 2,539,168 of NW_026578013.1, read as the reverse complement.
TTGACTCGCAATACTTATATATATAACAAAATATTAAATAAATGCTTAATATTTATGTCTTTATAAGAATATGTTTTTAAAATAAATTAAATTTTTATAATAAAAATAAAAATTGCAAGAATTTTGGTATTATTGATATTACAATATTTTTGATAAGAATTGAATTTCATATAGTTACTAAATTATGTACTCAAATTCCTCTTATACTAATATTCCTCTTATATTACAGATAATTAATTTGTTTATGTGCAATACTCACAATATATATAACACAATAAAATTTTAACAAATTTAAATAAAAAAAAATTATATCGGAATGATAATATAAAAAATTAAATTAATAAAAATCAAAAAAAAAAATTAAATAAAAAATTATATAAGTATATAATTTGAACAAATATATATATACATATAAGTATATATATATTTTAAAAACAGAAATAATAGAAAAATAAATAGTTGTATAATAAAATGAAAAAACTGAAGTGGATAAATTCACAGCAAATACTATTAAGTATTTTAGTAATATTAGGATGTCAAAATAAATATGGAATTAATGCAAATGAGAATACACATTTTTTACCAGCTTTAGCATGCTATGATACATACGGTCGCCCACAGGTAATTTGTAAACTTTTATAAAATTTTTCTTAAGTATATAAGTTTTATGAAAATGCCCGCTAAAATTTCAAATATAAATATAAGTACTTATAAGTGTATTTTATGTTTTCATATAAAATTTCTAACTGTTACGTTGCATGAACATTAACCAATCTTAAATTACAAATACTTATACTTAATACTCAAATTTCATTGAAAAATTTAATGATTTATGTAGTTTTAAAAGGCGGTTACTTATTCGTTTAAAACAATATTGGTTTTCGTATTACTATTTAGCTCAGTTCCAAGAAAAAATTTCTTCTATTGCTAGTAGAAATTTAAAATCTTATTATAAAGTGATTTTGTTAAAATTTTTATTTCTCTATAGTTCATAGAATAACACTTTTAATGTAAAAATCCAAATTTTTTGCAATTAATTAAGATATAAGTAATATAAAATTTATGTAGATATATATAAAATTTGTAAAGTTTGTACACGCGGAAAGGCAATGACCCTCTAATTAGCTGTTAACTCAACTAATGATTTCTCATACTCATTTCGAATTAGTTTTTTTGTCAAATGTTAACTGTTACTTAAGAGATATTTTTTGTTAAATGCTCTATTTGAATGTTCTAGAACAAAATTTCTTGTTAAAATTTCTTGCTTTTCGAACTTGGCAATCGAACTCAATATGGTATACATTTTTTAAAATTATTTTAAATTCTTCTAAATTTATGTAGGATTGTGGTAACAAAAATCTCATTTCAATAAAACATTTCCATTATTTATTCTATTTTATCATCATGAGGTCTAGAGCTAAATATGAAAATGAATGAATAAATACAATTTTTACAAAACTCAAAAGGAACAAAATTGTTAAATGAATTGTGCTTATTTAGAAACCGTGAGTTTAATTGGTAATTTTTTTATGTTGACAGCAATATAAACTTATACTGAATATAACATACTCGAATTTCTTAATTTTATTTTACATATTATTATACGTGCATAACCTCATTGATTTACTCTTGAATTAAGAAATGTTAAAGCGAGCCGCTGTTCATAATGTAAGAGGAAACGAATGTGCTAAATCTTCTTAACTAACTTTTTTCTTAACTAATTTTAAAAGCAAAAATAATTACTTAGTATATGCAAATAGAACATCCATATACATACATACTCATCAACCATCAACTACTTGCTTGTTTGTTTAGTTTCCTAATTTTAAATAATAAAAGTAAGGGTTTTTAATTACGAAAAGCCTTAAGACTCAATCAAGTTAAAATATAAAGTCAATTATAACTATAGTACATGAATAAACATAATTTTGCTATGCCAAACTAAATCACAATAATGGAGGGTAGAGTTTTGTCAACAAATCTGTTCGACGCATGCTTATCTTTGAAATTATCACAATTTTTATGGCAATATAAAAGTGCAATTTAACTAATAATTAACTATTGTAATTTGTTGTAAGCCAACAAACTTAAGTAATTCGTACTAACTTGTTATTTAATAATTTTGTCTAATTAAATTGAATAAGTGATATATATAAATTTAGAGATTTTCAAGATCACATTCATCTTTTATATATGAAATATCATTTATAATTAAAATGAAACTAACTCATGTAAATTCATTAAATAAAATGCAATCTATTTAATTCAAAATTCATGGCAAAATATTATGTATGCAATTCAAGAAATATTATTTTCAAGAAATGAAACAAAGTGTTTCATTTACAAATTTGTGAAATAAAGAGTCACATACAAATTAAACTTCAATAGACTAAACAATATTCAACAAGTAATAACTATTCAGTTGGTACAGAAGAATGCCAAGTTTCATAAATCTAACTTTATTATTTTTCTAAATATTTAAAATTACCTGCAGCTACCGAAACCAATGCCGCCATTCTATTAAACCTTTACGAATATACATATGTAGAATGTAATTGAACACACTCTTACAATATTTTAAATTAACATCTCTATTAGTTTTTGAAATCTTGAAAAATAATTGAAATATTTAAAATAAAATTGCCATTCGAGTTGTATTGCCAACAGCGCTGGATTTACCATATATATGCAAAGTAAGCATATACAAGTGGTGTCAGAAAACAGATTTAAATAACTAGATTTTAACTAAAACAAACACATTCAAATTACCAGTACTTATCAGATCTACTAATATAGTAAATCTACTATTATGAAAGCAATTAAAACTGCAGATTTCAGTTTTGAAGAAAAGAGCAATTAAAAACATTCATTACAAATAATTTATGGGAAAATTTTTTGGCTATTAGGTTTAAGAAGATAATCTATCAATTTACCAAAAAAATTGAACAATTTTTTTATAACACCTCGTACTTATATACAGGATGATTCAGAACGGCATATAACAAAATATATACCATTGGCTGGAAGGTCAAATGTGGGTAAAACTTTTGTTCTGAACCAAATGCTAAATGTTGAGGGTTTCCGAGTTACAGGGATTTTAACGAATTTTTAGAAATTTCTACTTGTTCAAGTTTTTTTGATACCTCTGCAATCAAGCTCTGTGTCAAGCGCCGAAAACCGGGGTAATTCTGTAATTCTGTAATAAAAAATTTAAAAATTTCAAAAAATTTGGTACGAAGTTATCGGGTTTTAGAAAACACCAAAAAAATAATAAAAAAAAGGGTAAAATTTGATTTTTACTAAATTCGAATGCTTGTTATTTTGAAAGTACATAAAATGTAAAATTAAATACCATGTTGATTTTAAGCCTTTCACTTATAGGCCTTTTAAAAACCCTTTTTTTGAAGTCACCTTTCTTTTTCGGAACGAAGGCCAAAGTAGAAATTTCATTAAGTTTTTAAAATTCTTGTAACTAGGAAACTTTTGAGATTTTACACCTAGTCCAGGGCAAAAATTTCACCGATTTTGGACCCTCTAACCAATGGTATATGTTGTTGTATAACTTTCAGAATCACACTGTACATAAACAAAAACTTTATCTGCCTCTCTCTGAACAAAAATAAAATTTAAGTATTACAATATTATTTAGCAACTTAAAATTTTGAAAAATAATTTTTAATTACTTCATAAATTAAAGATTTTTTTTTTCCTTTAATTTTTTATTCAGTGAAATGAGATCATTTCATATAAGTACATGAGAGATAAAACATACAACAATAAAATTATTACAAAGATAATTGCAAATTATTTCATCGCTCTTCAAATTTAATCGCTCTATAATTTAAAACAATAACTTTTTTAAACTCAAATACAATGTCATTTTCTTTTAGTATCGATGATCACATCATTTTAATGTGTAATGCTCACAAATTTTCTTAATTTAAGTGGGAAACATTCAAAACCTACTAAAAGAATATTTAAAATAGACACTACTATTAATCGATGCTATAAGCATAATAATTTCTTAAGGGTTCGTCTTTCTTTACAATAAATTTTGAAATAATCTTTTAGAATGCCTCGATGCTAAATATTAATCTTCTAGTTGTTCTTATTAGTTCTTTTGTTATAGGACAACAGAAAATAATATCAAAAGTTCAACAAAATCTCTTATCAAATTTAACCAACTTCTTGTTTTTCCTTTTTCTTTTGTTTTGTTATTTCTTTTTGAATTTCGACTTTTTGTTACGCCAATATGACTGTGTACTTCCGGTCGACGGTATGATTATTTTCATGTATAAAATGTGATGTATAATTAAGAATTAGTTTTTTCTGCTTATTTTATTTTCGAAATTTTTATTTAATGAAGAGTTTATCAAAAATTTTATATTCTCTGGATGAAAGGGTTCTTTTTTTTTTTGAAGAAAAAGAATTTAGTCATGAATTTATATTGTATTATTAATTTTTATAAAACTAGGGTTTTTGTATTTTTAGCATTATGCTAAAAAATATCGTGACTGCGAAAAAAGTTATAAAATTGGATTGAGTTCGAGTTTAACTTATTTTTTGGATCTCATTGCTCAATCCAAAACAAAAATATTTTTAATAATATTTTATTCTGATTTTTATGTTTAAATGGAAAAAAGTATACTAATGTAAAATTAATATTAAAGACTTATCATGATAGTATACATTTGCTAATCTAACAAATATTAGGTATTTTCTCACATTTTTCCTTGAAACGTGATACAAATGCCAATTTTCTTGCATTATTGGCAATCGGTTAGCAACTATAAAATAGAATAATGCTTGCATAAACAGTTAGTTTGCATGGACAGTTAGCAACTTAATATAAATGTGTAATTCGCGGACTTTTGTGAGACTCTTTGTGAAACTCTTTTAGTTTAAATTTGGAGTCTGCCATTATTCTATACAACCATTTTATCATGCGTTAGATTATCATATTTATGTTGCTCTCATAGAATCTATTCTATCTTCTATTTAATTCAAATCGCATCATTGTATTCATAGACCATTTCATTGCAGTGACTGCTCGATTATGAGTCTCAATGCCTTCGCGTTTCAGTTTATCTCTCATTCTAGCAAAAACTTGCATGTACTTCTTTCATTTAAGTATTCAGTTTCGCAACTATTTTAGAATTCACTGCTAGTTTTTTGTGGGCTTATTTTATATTTTAAAGCCACATTTTTTGCCATTATTGATTGGACAATTTTATTTGGTATTACTCGCATTCACTGCATTAGAATTCACTGCTAGTTTTTTGTGGGCTTATTTTATATTTTAAAGCCACATTTTTTGCCATTATTGATTGGACAATTTTATTTGGTATTACTCGCATTTCATAATATCATTTACTCTTACCTAACATACAGAACGTGCAAGATTAGTAAAGCAAAATAGATTTTATTCATTGATTACAATTAGTATAAATACCAAATTTATTTCGTTGTCATTTAGCCGAGGGAAATCCACACCGTATACTTTTGTATTTACTTGTTCATGAATAATTTATTTTTGGATTTATTACTCAAAGTAAAAAAATGTTTATAATTTTTAGGATTTATATTACCTTTTGCCTTTGAATTTATAATCAAAAATTTTTAGAAAAAAAAAACTTATTCTAAAATAATAAAACATTAATTTAAAATTTAATAACTCAGAAATCATTTGCATTTTTTGCAGAAATGTATACCAGAATTCGTCAATGCTGCATACAATATACGTATGGAATCAACGAATACATGTGGTGAGCATGGAGAACGAGAATTTTGTGTACAAACAGGATATTCAAATAAAAAAAGTTGTGATATTTGTCGATACCGTGATCACGACTCAATTTATTTAACTGATATACATGATCCACAAAATCCAACATGGTGGCAATCAGAAACAATGTTTGAAGGTGTTCAACATCCTAATCAAGTGAATTTAACATTGAGATTTGGTAAGTTTGTATACTGTTTATTTTTTTCAGTTTTTTTTTTGCATCACATTCCATGTTCCTTCTTAACTTACACTACCACATATATACCATAAAACTTAAAATTATAAATGTGGTGGAACTTGACTTGTACAAATTAGAGAAGTAGTGTAAGAAGCCAACATTAAACCGAAAATTTTATGCTCCACATACTGCCATCATCACTTTATCTGCACAATATCATCACAATGTTTTTTTTTGTTTTCATAAAAGCTTCTGTTAAAGAATATTTCTTATTTTGTTTTTATTTTTTTTTATAAACTTACTGTTGTGATAGTCGCCAACACTATCACAAACAGAATATTAACTAAAAAAAAAATTGGCGCCTAATCCACGCAAAAAGAATGACTCTTCATCATTATTATTTTCTTTTTTTTTACCTACGGCTAACAAATTATGGTAACTATTATCTTTATCGTCTTCATAATAACAACATTATACCTTCATACATACAATTACTTTAATATTGTCATTACTTTAAAAACAATAAAAAATAAACCTCGAGTTGTTATTATTTATAATTGGAACCGTACAATATCTCATCTTTTTCCATTTAAGGTAAGACTTATGATATCACTTACATTCGGATTGTTTTCCGTTCCCCTCGGCCGGAATCATTTGCAATATATAAACGTGTTTCACATAATGGACCATGGATACCATATCAATTCTACAGTGCTACATGTCGTGATACATATGGGTTACCAGATGGTTCATCGATACAACGTGGTGAAGATGAATCAAGAGCATTATGTACAAGCGAATATAGTGATATTTCACCATTAAGGGATGGTAATATTGCATTTTCAACATTAGAAGGTAGACCAAGCGCAATAAATTTCGAAAATAGTTTAACATTACAGGTAAATAAAAAAAATTATATTTACAAGACATTTAAAGTTTTTTTGAATTTAATAGCTCACTATTTTGCGCAGAACAATATTGAGCATTTACTAGATATTTTTTTAAGTAATTCAAAGTTATGTATACATAATAACCATTATCATTGTTTTTTTTAGAATTGGGTAACAGCTACAGATATCAAAATTACTCTAGATCGTTTGAATACATTCGGAGATGAAGTATTCTTTGATGCTCAAGTTTTAAAATCATATTTTTATGCAATATCTGATATTGCTGTTGGTGCACGTTGTAAATGTAATGGACATGCAAGTAATTGTGTTGTAAGTACCGGTTTAAATGGTGAACATACAAAAGTATGTGAATGTAAACATAACACAGATGGACCTGATTGTGAAAGATGTCTTCCAGCATTTAATGACCAAGAATGGAAACGTGCAACATCTAAAAATGTTAATGAATGTAAACGTAAGTACTTTTCAGTAAATGTTTAATAAGGAAAAACTTCAAAGGTATAAAAAAAAAATAGCATAATTCTGAGCACAAAAGTGAAAATTTACTAGACAAGAAGAAAATTTATACAATTGAAATAATGTATACAATAATTTTATGATTATTAGATAACATAACGGCGTGACTAGGAAAAAAGAACAGAAATAGGAAAAGTACACAAGAGAAACTTTTCAGCATTGAAATCGATATCCAGATTTAGAATATTTTATAACTTTTAAAATTTTTATGTAGATTGTTTAAAAAAACACAATATGATGTTAGAAAAGAAAGTCTTTGCATTATAAACTTGAAGAATATTTTGAACCTTATATAGAGAACAAGGAAGATATGTACAAAAAGTATTTTCCCATTTATGGTGAAAAGTTCTTTATAATATTATTTTCATTCAATTATATCATACAGCTCTATATAATTATATAAATTCTTGTTGCACTTACCTGTTAAACATTTCCACAAATTCAATTGAACTAACTTAGTGCACTCTTGAACGTCCTAGAAAATAGTTCTGTTACTGTTCTGCAATAAATTATTTCACCGAAACCGTAGAATAAAAAAATGAAAATTTTTAATACAATATTAATAAATATATTATTGTATAATAGTATTAACTGTAATTACTGGTACTATCAAACGAATCAAATCCCAAAATTTTCATCTTGGTATTCAATTATATGTAAATATTTTTTCACCTTAATATTTCTCCTGTATTTTGAATATATTTTTTATTAATTTCTATTAATTTTTTTCTTATGTACAGCTTGTAATTGCAATGGAAAATCCGAAAAATGTTTCTTTGATCGTGCTCTATTCAATTTAACGGGGCATGGAGGTCATTGTATTGATTGTAGAGATAATCGTGATGGTCCACATTGTGAAAGATGTAAAGAAAATTTTTATATGAGAGAAGATGGTTATTGTATACATTGTGGTTGTGATCCAATTGGTAAGAAAAAAAAAACGAATTAATTAAAAATATGAATAAAATTTATAATATATTTTAACTGTAGGTTCACGCTCATTACAATGTAATACAGAGGGTAAATGTCAATGTAAACCTGGTGTTACTGGTGAAAAATGTGATCGTTGTGATAGCAATTATTATCAATTTAGTATACACGGTTGTCAACCATGTGGTTGTGATCCAAGAGGTTCATTAGATAATAAACCATACTGTGACCCAAATACTGGACATTGTTTATGTAAAGAAAATGTTGAGGGAGAACAATGTAAAGAGTAAGTTAAAAAAAAAAAATCTATAAAAAAATTGGTCAAAAGAAAATTTAGACAAAAAATTAATTATAACTTATTTTAAGATGCAAGCCTGGTTACTTCAATTTAAATTCTGATAATCGTTTTGGATGTACACCATGCTTCTGTTATGGACATACATCACAATGTCATAGTGCACATGGCTACTCAGCAATATCAATTATATCTAGCTTCAATAAAGGAAATGAAAGATGGACAGCAACAGATAATTATAATAGACGGGTTGACTTAAAATATAATCAATATAGTCATAGTATTGTTACTATAGCTAATGGTAATGATTATGTTTACTTCAATGCATCCGATCGATTCCTGGGCAATCAAAGAGCATCATATAATCATTTATTGAAATTCCAGTTACATCTAGTAGGTCAAATAAGTCCAAATCCATCATCATATGATGTAATTTTAGAAGGTTCAGGTTCAAAAATAGCATTACCAATTTTTGCACAAGGAAATCCATTACCTGATCAAAACAAACGTGAATATAAGTTTAGACTACATGAGCATCCGGATTATCAATGGCAACCAAGTCAATCAGCACGTAGTTTTATGTCAATTTTGAGTAATTTAACTGCAATTCGTATTAGAGCAAGTTATTCTGTTCAAGGTGAAGCTATTTTGGATGATGTTGAATTAGAAACAGCACATCTTGGTGTTGCTGGAAAACCTGCTACCTGGATTGAATATTGTACTTGTCCTGAAGGTTATTTAGGAAATTTCTGTGAATCATGTGCACCTGGTTATAGACATAGTCCTGCTAGAGGTGGTCCTTTTAGTCCTTGTATTCCATGTGATTGTCATAAACATGCTGAAATTTGTGATTCTGAAACTGGAAGATGTATATGTCAACATAACACAGCTGGAGAGTCTTGCGATCAATGTGCTCGCGGTTATTATGGTAATGCATTAGTTGGAACGCAATGGGATTGTAAAAAATGTCCTTGTCCTAATGATGGAGCATGTTTACAAATGCCTGATGACACTGTAATATGTTTAGAATGTCCAATGGGTTATTTCGGTGCCCGTTGTGAATTATGTTCAGATGGTTATTATGGTGATCCAAATGGTTTAATTGGAGAAGTAAGAGACTGTAAGTCATGCGATTGTAATGGAAACGTTGACCCAAATGCTGTAGGAAACTGTAACAGAACAACTGGTCAATGTTTGAAATGTATTTATAACACAGATGGAGATCATTGTGATCAATGTTTACCTGGGCATTTTGGAGATCCTCTTGATTTACCGCATGGCCACTGTGAACAATGTAATTGTGTTCCAGCTGGAACCGAACAAACTGAAGATGGCATATCAATATGTGATCAATTAACTGGAAATTGTCGTTGTAAACCAAATGTTTTTGGACGTGATTGCAATGAATGTGAGCCAGGATATTTCAATTTGGTATCAGGCAACGGTTGTGAAAGTTGTAATTGTAATCCAATCGGCAGTTATAATTCATCATGTGATTTATTCTCAGGACAATGCTTCTGTAAACCGGGAGTTACAGGGTTAGTTAATTATTAAATTAATACCTTATTCTTAAGTTTATTTTAATGTTTTGAATATTTTTAGAGAACATTGTGACCAGTGCGCAACATATTACTACGGATTTTCGAATGAAGGTTGTCTTGCTTGTGACTGTGACCAAAGTGGTTCTAAAGGATATCAGTGTGATCAATATGGCCAATGTCCTTGTAATGACAATGTTGAAGGCCGTCGATGTGACAGATGTAAAGAAAATAAATATGATCGTCACCAAGGTTGTTTAGATTGTCCAGCTTGCTACAATTTGGTTAAAGATGCAGCGGACGACCATAGAGCGAAATTAAGAAGTCTAAGTGAAACATTAGATAATATAGCAAAATCACCTGTAACAAATGACGATGAATTTGAATTGAAATTAAAAGATGTCCAGCAAAAAGTTAATATTCTCTTAGATGACGCAAAAGCTGGAGCTGGTGGAGGTGATAAATCGCTCATTGAAAAATTAAATGATTTACACGAGCTATTGGATAACATACAAATAATGCTTGATAATTCCAAACCTTTGCAAGTGTCAGCAAATTTAGAAATTGAAAAAGTTGCGAAAAATATTACTTTAGCCGATAACATTTATCAAAACGCTAAGAATGAGCTGGCTGTAAGTAATTTTAAAAATTTTTATGACGTTTTATTTTTTTGATGTATTGTTTTGATAACATTTACAGATTGCTCTTGAACTTTTAAACAACGAAGGTGAAACGGCATTGCAAAAAGCTAGAGACAAAGCGAATAAATTTGGTGAACAATCGGAACAAATCAGTGAAATATCAAGAGAAGCAAGAGCAATCGCTGACGAGTTGGAATCACAGGCAGAATTAGATTTAAAGAATGCAACAGATGCTCATGCAGCGGCACAAAAAGCTTACGACTTGGCTAAAAATGCAATCAATTTGCAAAAAAATATTAGGTAGAATGAAAAATAAAATCAAGGTGCATCTTTAACATGAAATAATCTTATTTTAGCGATGAACTAAGAACAGACATGCGCTTAGAGCTCGATTCATTAAAAGCGTCATTAGGTTCAACTTCACAATTGACGAAGGAAGCATTACGAAAAGCAAGTGAATCGTTTGATGCTGCATTAGAATTGTTTACCAATGTGAACAGAATGGAAATTCCTGAAATAAATACGCAACATTTAAAAGATCTAGCTGCGGATGCACATCAGCAAGTAAAATAAATATTTTTGCATTATAATATTTCAATCTAAATATTATTTTTATACATAAAGGCAATTTTGTTACAAAATAAAGTTGAAGGTGCTTCTAATGAAAATGATTTGATTCTAATTGAGGCTGATGAAGAAAATGCATTAGCTAGAACGCTCATTGAAAGGTAATATTAGAGTAGATTATAAACTCAATGTGATTGAAATTTAATTTTGAAGAGGCCGAATACAAAAACAGGATGATATTGATTTATATAATGAAGCTAAGAGTGCATATGATCATGCAGTTAAAGCTGTAGCACAAGGCGATAGCACTTTAAAAGAAGCAAATGCCACTTATTATACTCTTGCAGGTAATTTTATTTTTTAACCTAACCATGAACTAAAATCTTAAAAATATTGAAAATAATTAATATAGATTTCCAAGCTGATGTTCAAAAATCGTCTGAAAATGCACAATTAGCTTTAAAAACGGTCCCCGGAATTGAAAATGAAATTAAAATCGCTGAAGGTATGATTCGTGATGCTGAAATGGTAAGAAAATTACGAATCGAAGCTGAAAATATTTTAATTACTAAAAATTATTATTTTTAAAGGCTCTTTCTGGTGCTTTAGGAAATGCAAATGAAGCCAGAAAGAATGCTCAAGAAGCACAAGAAAAGTTTGCTGAACAAGCTTCCAAGGTATTTTTATATACGATAAGAGATTTCCTTTAAAAACAAAAAAAAATCCAAATTTTGTATTTTGATAGGATGCTGAAAATATTCGTAAAAAAGCTACTGAAACTAAACAAAAAGCTAAACAATTACGTGAAGAAGCTGATCAATTAAATCATCGTGTTTTAATAACTGAACAAGAAGCCAGACAATCTGAAGAAAGTACAAAAAAAGATAGCAATTTATTAGCTGATGCATCTCGAAAGGTATATAATACCCTGTATAATTGTATTATAAAATATATGATGTTACTTTACTGACACAATTAACTTTTAGGTTGGAGAAGCTAACACAGGAACTTTAGAAGCTAGAGATCAAGCACTGAAAGCTGTAACAGAAATTAATTCTATAATGGAAATTTTAAATAATTTAAAGGATATTAATGTTGATGAATTAGACTCATTAGGTAGGCAAGCGTTTCTAAATATAAAATAAACAATTATACTTAATTTTTTAAATATTTTATTTAATAAATTTATATTTTTAGAAAAACGTTTAAATGTCGCTGAACGTGAACTTAACAAAGCAAATTTAACTGAACGTATTAATAAATTGACAGAAAACCGCAATTCACAAAATAAATGGATTGCAAAATATGAAAGAGAAGTAAATCAGTTACGTGCTGAAGTCAATAATATTGAGGCGATATCCGCAGCATTACCAGATGATTGTTTTAAAAATAATAAATTAGAACCATAGATGATAAAATAAAGAATTAAATTAAAATATTAAGAAAAATTTATTAATTATAAAACTTTGAAATCCAAACAAGAGAAAAAAATTTTAAATTAAAAACCAAAATTACTTAAGCATTTGAATTTCGAAAATTTTACGAATATATTTTCGAATATTTTTTTTTTTTTTATTATTTTTAAATTTATTTTATACAATATTATATATATATATATGTAGATGCAAATGATATATATAAATGTAGTTGCTTATTTTTTCGTTTATAATTATATAATTATGTAGTTTAATGAAAAAAAATTAAAGAAAAGAAAATGAGATTTGCTGTTAAATTTAATCATTCGTAATTAAAAAATACGGGTTTTTTTTTTATATTTAAATAATTTTCGTTAAAAAAGTAATAAGAGAAGAAAATGCATAAAAAAAATTTTTAAGAATTTCATTTTAGAATGTTATTTTAGGAATTTCAAAATGTTTGTTTAAAATTCATAAGGTACAAAACAATAATTTAAAAAAAATTATTATTTTTTTTTTAATATTTGCCATAAAAAGTTTATTTTTTGATAAGTAATTGCGAAAAAGAACAAAAAAAGAAAATAAATTGCCAAATAACTTTTAACTGCCTATTTTAATATTATTTTTTTGTATACAAAAAAAAAAAGATTTAAAAATTATATAAGAAATTTTAAAATTATTTATTCATACTGCAATTTAATGAAATTAATATTAAATTATTAGAAATATCGTCATTTTGGAAAAAGTTTAATAATTATTATACTAGAGTTATCTGTTAATAAAATGATTATTAGTTGGAATTAAGCTGTAAATTAAATATTGATATAAAAAAAGTAAAATGTTTCATTTTTAAATTTACTAACGTTTCGGGCTGAATAAATAAATAAATACAAAATTGCTTAAACATTAGTTTTTCAATAAAAATAATGCAAAATTGCAAAATTGCAAAATAATTTTCTACATTTTGTTTTTTCAAAAGTTAATGCATTTTGACAAAACGCCCTTAAATTAAAGGAATCATATTTTTATTTAATTAATAAAATTTTCATCAGATTACTAAAGATATTTTAAATATTTTACATATTTTTTATTTTTCAAATTGCTTGTATGAATAAATAATTACATAATAATTAATTTTATAATGAGATATAAAACAATTTTAAATGTTAACAAGATAATGCCATCTTTATACAATTTTATATACAATAAAAAAAAAATTATAAATTTATTATTTTACTATAAGAATATCGCTTTAAATTAAAAAAAAAATAACTAAATAAAAATCGCATTATTTTAATATTGTTATTTAATTTGAAAACTACACTTTAAATGTTATACTATATAATATAACAATAAATAATTGAATTCTGTATTTTTTTTTTTTTTGAATTATTACAATTTTTTAACAACATTATTTTATTATATTTCAAAATCACGCATTTTATTATCAAAAAAAATTATATGATTATAGTATAATTTAATTTAAAAAAAAAAAAATATCTTATTAAACGTAAAATATTTAAATTCTTTTAAATTTGCCACAAAGATAGAATAGAAATTTTAAGAAAGTTAATTAATATTGAATAAAATAATAAAAAATATTTTAAATAAATAGTAAAAGAAAAAAAGAGAACAAATTTGAAGTTACTATAAATATGTGAAGAATTTTATATAAAATCTAAATGTGAATGTAATGTAAAAAAAAAAAAACAATAACATAAAATAAATTTTTTTTTATAAATATAATTATAATCACTTCAATATTTTTAATTTTAAATGAATCAAACTGTTTGCAAAGTATCTCAAGACTAGGTCCATACTATAACGCCCAAAGAAAAATTATTATAAAATTAAATTACATTTATTTTCATTAGTTTTTATTTTAGCATAATACTTTTTTTCCTGCATAATTCTATCCAGAAACAAATAGGTACTCGTACATAGACAGAATTATAAATATAGTTAAACATTGACTGGCAGTATTTAGGATGGGTAAGGAAAAATATTTTAGAAATATTATTTGAGCAAATTTTCATTCTCATAATAAATTAAGTAAAGTTAATAAAAATAGCAATACCTATAAAAATAAGCATATGTAGATAGCTAAATAAATAAAATTTTGTTCTCGAAAAATTTTTGCCTACAATCTTGCATATATTCAGGCGGAAATTTTGAGAAAATATGTAATAATATTTTTTCATAATTCATTTCAAAGGTAGTGCCTCTTTGAATTTCTTTGGGCGTCTTCGTTTATCAAGATATTGTTTTTTAAATTATAATTACGGTGGTCGATTATTAATACAATACATTACGGTTGTCGATTATATTTACATGAAATACATGTATTTAAAATACTTACATCATTAAAGGTAATGAAGCTTTTACAAAAGTTGTATAAAATGGGATATTGAAATTTATGCGGACTTCTCACCTCTAAAGGTATAAAAGAACCCTAATTTTGATCTATTCTGTAGTTATATGAAATATATACAGTATATACTATTTTTTTCAAAGTGGCAAGTATATATTATTTGCAATACTTTACGGCAAATAGTTTAAATGCAATACTTATAGTCAAAGATTACAAATTCGGAAAATATTGTAACATAATATTGGTGCTTCATTTAAGATATTAAGTTTTCTTCTAGGGGCATATGATGCTTTGTATGTAGGCACATGATGCTTGCAGTCACAAATTTTGTGAAAGTTTTTCTATGACTATAAAAGGCTATAGTTGATACAATTACTTTAAGAAAAAAACACTTAAGTACTTTTACTTTAGCTAGGCTTCACAACACAAAAAAAAATATGTTCCTATTTTTTTAAATGAACCCTGAAATAGAAATTTAAAGCAGTACATACTTTTAAAAAGCAGCACTAAATTATGAAATTAAACATGGTACTTTTGCAGATTTTATATTTTGAATTCATCAAACATGATGAATTCAAAAATTAGTTAGAATTAAAAGTGAATTATCGAAAGTCTTCTAGTGTGATTTCTATAGTTGTAAGGAAAAGATAATTTGTGTGATTTTACAGAAAAGCCTTTTTTTTAATCTTTCCTAAGATTTATTACGATTTCGTATTTGTGCATTAAAATTTTTTAGCTTATTAGGGAGATAAAGTAAACAAATTCCGGTAGAGTATAGACTAGATCTATACTTAGAGGCAGCTTAAAATATAAAAATTTAAATAAAGTACACCATTTATAAAATTAATTTATTTTTATTTTATTATTTTGTTTTCTTTTTTTTTTTCTTTTCGATTTCATTAATTCTAATACTTTAGTCTATACAATTTTTAAGGAGAGTGATCTATTTCTAAATAGATATCAAAAGTTTTTTTCATTTATATCATATATATAATATATATAATATATTTATGTATGTTTTTTTTTCAATTTTCTTTGTATATTTAATTTTACAAAAATCTATACATTTCTAAAATTAATTTCTGAAATTACATTAAAAAAAAAAGATCCATTTTAAGATGAAATTAATAATTTACAAGAGAATAGAATCTAAAAATGCAAGTTGATTATAGATGCAAGAATTAAAAAAACTAATTAAAAAATTAAAATATCCTTGCTATCACGATACAAATATACACACATTGAATATTTTCATTATTAATTGAGTATTTTTTACAATTACTTATTAAAAATTTATTTTACTCGTTCTGACTAAATATTTAAAAAAAAATAGTTTTCTGCTAGCAATGTGCAGATCTAAAAACTTCTTTATAAAGACTTCACAATTACAAAAAATAAACAATAGAGGAAAATTAACAATTCAAAGAGCTTCACTATAATTTTTTTAATTCTTAAACAAATCTATAATATTTTGAATTTTTTAATAGAAATTTTTTAATAGGAATTTTCACAAAAAGTTGTGTGATCATAAAAGAATTTTTTTTTTGTTGCGTTTTTTAGAAATAATAAAAAAAGAGAATAATATAACTACTAATATTCATAGTCTGGCATATAAACATATGATCCTCGAGGACTATTTCGATTCGGTAATCTAACACTCGACTGATGACGTATCAGTTCTTGCTGATATTGTTGCCTACTATGTGGGTGTATTGCACTTCTACGTAAATCTGAGGATGAATAATAAGAATCACTACTATGTGGGTAATTTGATGAGAAACGATTTTTTTCATATTTACTTAAATATGATGAATAACCACCGCGCGATGTTAGTGGTTTTAATGTTGGATTTAATGCATCATTTAATGTTACATCGTATTCATTTTCATAAAGTTCATCGAGTGTTGCTCTCGGTGGATTATCGATTTGTGGTTGTTGAGTTGTTCTAGGCCCCATATGATATCCAGTAATATCATCATAACTTGTTACACCATTGCCACGTAAAATAGGTGCTGTATGTTCTAAAATTCTAACACCAGATACAGTAGATCCCATATCAACTGGAGTACTTTCCGTTATTGATGATTTTGATTGAACACCGCCTGTAGCTTGTAATCCACGCGGTAAGTATGGACTTCCACCTCGTGATGGTAAAAATGGTCTTTTAACAATTCTTATTATTGGTCTTACTTCTTTGAAATTTGATAAATTATCAGAATTATCATTTCTTCCCGAAAACTTTATGTCTTCTCTAATTTGTGGTTCACCTTCCTCTTGCTGTTGCAGTTTTGCTAATTCATATTTTGATTGAATAGGTTCACGATTCCCATCTGATTTATATTTTGCAT
Organism: Condylostylus longicornis; assembly: GCF_029603195.1. NCBI lineage: Eukaryota > Metazoa > Arthropoda > Insecta > Diptera > Dolichopodidae > Condylostylus > Condylostylus longicornis. The sequence goes on along the minus strand of NW_026578013.1, from coordinate 2,521,673 downwards.
TTAAGGTAAATTTGAATGGATCTCTAACACTAAATTTTGCTCTTAATTCTCCCGATTTTGAATCACTTTCTTTTTCCAATGATGTTATATCAGCAGATTCTTTCTGACTTTCATTTGAATTTTGAGAAGACGTATCATCGTATTCTTCTTCACTTGGTCCTGATGGACCAGATGGAGCAGATACTTGTAAAGGAGCTTCTGGAGGTGAAACTTCTTCTTTATTATCAGTTTTATCTTCAGATTCCTCTTTAGATGTTTTATATTCCTCTCTTGATGTAAATTCTTGTGGTTTTTGTTCAATAGGAGCATCATCATACTCATCATCGTAAAGTATTGGCGCTTCCGTTGTAGTAGTTGTGGTGGTTGTACTTGTAGTAGAAAAAGTAGAGCTAGTAGTTGTTGTTGGTGCGCGAGTTGTGGTGGTTGTTGTAGTTGTGGTTGTACTTTTAGGTTTTGGTTTTATTAGTGGTTCTTTATGTGGAGCAAATAGACGTTTTGGTGGTGAAGGTGGCCGAAATGGACTTGGTTCAGGTGGATCAGGTTCTCTAACTGTTTCTTTTTGAGGGGTATCATCATAATCATCATAATACTCTACATTAGCTGGTCGAGGTCGACTAGTTGATGTTGAAAATATAGATTTTTGGCTTGAATAGTCATATTTCTTTTTCTCATTTAAAGGAACCGGTCTTGAGATTTTTGGTGGTGCTCTTGGTTTATCAAACAATGAGCTCAGACTGCTTGATGATGGTCCAGAAGGTTTGACTAGCAATTTATCTTCTTTTTCTCTTGCTTTTTTGTCTACGAAATCTCGCTTTTCATCTGATATATCATCGTAATCTTCATCTCCGCGACGTTCATGTGCTCTTCCAGTATTTCCAAATGGTCTACCACTTAATTTTCTTCGCCCATTTCCTAACGTCCTACGGTCTAAATCAATTTCATCACTACCAACACTTGGCTTAGTATCACTAACACTCCTTCTATCGTCTTGATTATACCTCCTATCAGTATGTGATCGACGTCCTTCATTTAAAGGTCTCCTTCGATCACCAGGCTTTTTCCGTTCTAATGGTCGTTCATCTTCATCAAATCTTGTCATTGTTAAAGGTCTATGTCGATTCCTCGGACGCTCAGGCATTCTTCTATCGTAATCATCGTAGTCGTCTATGTCATCACGTAATCTATCGCGATTTGACGAGCGTCTATCATATCTGCAAACATTATGAAATTTACTCTTAGAATAAATTTTAGAAAATTTTTTTTTTTACCGGTCATCATCATAAGCACGTCTTTCATCATAATCTTCCCCATAATCTGGTCGTCTTGTTCTTGGTCTTTGTTTTCTTCTTCTTGGTCGCTCTTCATAGTAATCATCTTCATAATCATCATCATAGTAGTAATCTACTTGCGGTCTACGCCTCCTTAATGGCCTCCTCCGTCTCAGAGGCCTTGCAGGTACAACTGGCGCTGGCGCTTGTGTGACAGGTGCCGGAGTAGTTGTAGTTGTGGTAGTTGATGTAGATGATGTTGTTGCCATATATAATGCATCATTTCTAAGAAATTAGATGAGAATAAATTATATAAAAACAAAAATAACAAGTTATGTATAATTGTAAATACCGATGGAAGTATTTTGGTGAATTTTTACAATCAACTTCTGATACGAAATGACAAATGAAAGTTTTTTGATCGAAAGCAGTGAAATTAGCGCACAGAAAATCATTTCGTATACCAAAGACACAATGATGGTAGACCTAAAATTATTAATTAAAAATTTATTATTTCAATTTCAAATTCAATTCAATATTTTTGAAACTTACTTGGCATTTATGTTTCACAGAAGCATAAAATCCATCATGTTGTCCATCACAAGTGAAATCCATTTCTTCACGTGGTGGTAGTGAAGCATAAAATGGATAATCAGATAAATTATATCCATTTAATTCTCGGGGTAAATTAGGATCCCAAATATAATCAATTTGCGGTATTCCAGTTAGTTTATGTGTCGTGTTTGTAACTGTTTCTGCACTTTCAGTTGTCTGAAAGAAATCAAAATACACCATCAATGAATATTGTTATAAATTAATTTAAATACAATTTAAAATTACATTCATTTTCAACCATATATAATTTTTGTTTAGCAATAAGGCTTAAATAACAGATAATTTGAGACTCCAGTTTAAATGCTACGAAAATCTTTTCACATAAATACAAGAGATTTAAAATTTAAGGTACTAAGAATTCTCACACTGGAAAAAAAATTTGTAGAAACGAGTAAAATCTCCTTGAAATACTGAAGCAAAAAAACAATATGATGAAACAAGGTTGTTCAAAGAAGTTTACATCCCAATAATTTGCGTTCCATGAAATCATAAACGGAAATATTTGTTGGGGTGTATGGTTTTTATACTCATATGTACGCCTGGGTACTTAGAACAAGAATAAGCAAGCATAAAACTTTGTTAAATAGCGTCTGATGTAGTGCTTAATTTAATAATTTTGGTTTTACTATAATAATTTCATTAAATCTATAAACACACATAAAATCACATATAAAATTTTTGCGGTATATACGCATTTTAAATAATACCCACAAAAATTTAAATCAAGGATATCAAAACAATTATAAAACAAAATTTAAGCAAACTTGAATTACTGGTTATCCTGACAATAACATCAAGGTGATTCAATCATATAAAAAAACGCATTATGAGAATATTTATGGCTATACACATACCATATCCTTTGCTTCTAAATTATTAATATCAAAACATTGCGTTCTTCTGAATTTTGTTAGGTATAGTGTAAAAAAACGATTTTTATATAAAAATATCCTTAAGGATACTAAAAGTGTTTTATAAATGTACGTAAAACGAAATCAATGGAACACACAGACAAACTCCATTATATTTCACTACATGAGAACATCTTGCAAGTAAAATATCTATTTCAATATGTTAAACTCATTTAGCAAAGACACAATCCAAATAGAAAAATTCTTTAAACTCTATATTTGTTCATATAAAAAGAGTTGGTTCTATCTTATTCTATACAAGAATCCTGTTTTATTTTTTTCTTCTTTTCTTCGAATTCTTCTTTTTCTTCTCTTTGCTCTTATATAGATAGATAAGTTTTCTTTTCGTTATTATTTTTTTTTGCACTCTTTAAGATTGCACTGTAGTTAAAAATAAAAACAGAAAAAGAACTTTATACTTCACAAGGATGAAGTTTTGTCATTATATTAAGAAAATTTTCAGTTCAAAATAAAACTCACTGATAGAAAAATTTTCTTTGGTTAGCATAAATATAAAAATTTTCTATATAATATTCAGGCGGCCTGATGCCTTATGGTCTATGGGTTGATTGCATTCCTATACCAATTGCAATGAGGTAAATATTTGTATAACCTTAGTTTATTATGAAAAAAAAATATTATTATATCATATCTATTAATTCAAAAATATTATAATATAATAAAAAAATATATGGAAAAATACAAAACAAAAATAAAAATGGGAAAAAATTCGACATCCAAAAAAATTCTCGAAAAAAGAATTTACCAAACTCTCAAGTTCAAAATTACCACAAAAAACAAAAGCCAAAATACATACAAAAAAAAATATAAGTTGGACAAGAGAAACAAAAAAATATGGTTAGGTTGATTTCAATTAAAATTTGAATTAGACCTATAAAAATTATAAATGATTCATTTCTACCAATAAGGTAGACTTGGCCGTCTTTTTGGTTTTTTTTAATAAAAACTTGCATTATGGTGAAGCAAATCGTTTTACTATGCAATTTTTTTGCTAAATGACACAATCATTTTCATTTTAATAGAAAATATCTTATAAACCATTTTCTTGACTTTGGGATTCAGTTTCATTGAATACGCAATATTAAATAAAATTGTTAATTGTCACGCAATAAATATAAGAGAAAACATTATAACGACCTGGTAGATTGTATTACTAGTTGAACTTTTGAAGAGAACAAACACCATGTATTCAAAATTCAGAATAATTTGGAACAGAAAAAGTGCAGAAAAGCTGACTTATCGAAATGAAAAAATATGCGAGGCATTTTAACACCAAATTTTGTTATCAAGGTATTAGCACTTACAGTTCACTCCAGAATAAAAAGCAAAATAGACAAGAGCCTTAGAGAAGGGTATGTCAGCTTCAGTAGGGGAAAAATTTGTAGCGACCACCCAACCACACTACAGGTTAAGTGACAATTGAATGCAAATCTCAACTGTACGTCATATGATTCACCGAGAGAAAGTACGCTCCTTAACTACTACATTCTTCAAAAAATACTCTCTAGATTTCTGTACTTGAATGCGTAGCTGTATACTTGAACATCTTTAAATCCTTTATTTTATATGGTCAAGAATATTTTCTGGTACATATTTGAATTCTGTGCTACAATATAATAATTTTTAAAGAAAATATTCTTCAAGATTTTTGTTTTTTTAATTTTGCCTTCAAGTAATTTAGAAATAAAATTTTTAAAAACAAACTGGAAAAATATACAGTCAACCCTCCTATAACGCGGTACTCGCAGAACGCGGTTTCCATATAATGCGGAGCTAAAATTGCAACAGCCCTCCTTTCGCAAGTGGTTAAATATTCCAGAGCTCTTTCACAGTGCATACGTTTCGCTGGTGTCCAAGTCTTTCTAAAATTTTTTCTGCACCGTGCGTTTGTTCAGCTTTTTGCTGCTTAATTTGTGATTTATAATTGGACTATACGAACTATATGATTTATACGAACTCTTCAATTCAATTCAATAAAAATAATTTTGTAATTTATCTTGTCTTTTGTATTTATTGGTCTTCATATAACGCGGTACGAATGATGTGATTTATACTAAAATCTGAGCTTCTTATAGTGCCGTTTCCAACGAGCTATGAATTAGCCGTGTTTGTACGGTTAGATCCGAGTTTCTTATAACGCGGTACGCACTCATCGTGTTATAGGAGGGTTGACTGTACGATCTTTATATTTATAATGGCAATGCCATTACAATTATAACTCTTATACATTAAATTTTAAATTAATAACAAAAAGAGTCTGACAGATATGTCAATCAAATTTATCAATTCACCACATAAGTTGACATAAATTTCACAATCTAATCCTTTGTCAAAATTTATCTCAAAACTTTTATATTCTTCACTACAATATAGTATTACCATAATAATCCTACACTTTTTTTTCAAATTAATTAAAATTATATTTTTTATTACCGGTAAAATATACATAATCCACTTCAAAACTATAACAAAAAAAAATAAATGTGTTATCTAACCTCTTACATTTATTTTATGTACACTTCATAATAAATATCCAATTTCCCTACATGCTATACCATGAAAGCAAAAACTTAAAATGTCATTAAAACATCTGAACTGGGTAATGTCCTCATTTGCAAAAAAAAAAAAAAATCTTTTAAAAAAATTATTAACAATTTTCAAATCTGAGTGCTCTTCATTCAAAGAATGATTTGTAACAATAGCGCAAACAAAAAAGAAGATCAAATAAAAATACAAACAAATAAATATAAAAATAAAAAAATGACAACACAATATAAAATGAGAAATTCACGTAAATCAAAATCAAATATATGAAATAGAAATTTTTAATAACACCCAACTATAGGATCAATTTCGATTCATATTGCAAATTTAAATCACTAGTTAGCTACATATGCGTTAAGAGGTTTGCAGCTTCTTCTAAATGCTTTAACTTAAATAAACAGGGAATTGAGACGCCGCTCTCTTGAGGCCGAATCTACGGTATATGTAAAATATACATATGCAATGAAAGCCAGAAAGTAGGAACGACACTATTATACGAAATTTGTAATATTTATTGGTTTTGTTCATTGCTTTAAAAATGATGAAGGGCCGTAGCGCCGAACCAACCAGAACCGGGCATGATTAAGAGTAGTCTAGTAAGGTACATTTATTTCGGTAGATTGCTTTTCTTTTGTATGCATTGCAGATTATAGGTTGTAGAAAAATTTATTTATTCTAAATGGAGAGATTAGAAAATTTTGGATTATCAATATGATTAAATCGAATATTTACCAATAACATTATTACAGAAAGCCAAATTGTTCTTCCCAACTAACTAATAAAATATTAATCATTATACGAAGAAAAAAATATTTTTCTGAAAACGTAAAATGAACAATTCGATTATAAACGTTATAACAAATTCGTGATATTGATGCAAACGTTCCTTGAAAATATTTATTTATATGAATACAGATTATAATGAAATAACATTTATCTAGTTACAATATGTCAGATCACAGAAATTGTGCCAACATATCTCTATTACACAATACGAGTATTAGTTCATTTTTTTTTGTTATTTTTATTTTTATTAATAGTTTTATTTGTATAACTTTTGATGAACGTGGGACAATTTCATCTTACTGTATTTACTTAATACTTAACAGAAAAGTTATCAGACATAATATTGTTTACATAAAATATATAGTATATGTATGCACACATGTAAATATGTACGTGTTCCTTTAAATATACAGGGTGACAGTTTCCTAAGTGCCCTGCTATTTACCATAGTAAATATTGACTCTAATGAGAAGGTCTAATTTTGTTCATAGTTCAACAGGTTCCAAGATAACAGACCCTAAAGTGAATCTCGACCATTGTTTTTAATTTTTGAAATTTTTAATATAATCACGTTCCTGTTTTATGTAGACCCATGATTAAATATAATTTGACACCTAACAAAAAAAGCTTTGTCATGAATATCTAGTTGCACTACAATATTTTTAGATTTTGGAATCACATGACTTATTAAAATTCACATAATTTGAATTTTTAACTTTTCGTTTTCTATGGAAACTTTTTTTAGAAAAACTACACCCTATACAAACAAAATGGAAAAATATTAAATATTTGGTCTTACCTGTGCTGCATCATCATCATCTTCAGCTGACGGAGTCTCTGTTGTTGTTGTTGTAGTTGTAGTAGAGGATTTACCAAATATTAAAGATGAAGCTCTTATAGCGCCAGCATGTGTCATTAGAGCTATAAGTACTGTTTGTACAAAAACAAAATAAAAATATTAATTACATTATATGATGAAAAGTTTTTTTTCTCTTTAATAAAAATAATAGCAAATAAAAGTATGTATGTATGTAAAAATTCAATAACGGTGGTATTTTAGTGTTTACTTCTCTGTTTACAAAAGTAGTTAAAAATTTTTTCTATTTTTTTAATTATACTATTTACACACATCAAAGATACATTGATACGACAATTCAAATTCAATGACTATATTATTATATAATACAAACGAAAACACACACTTATGTATGTAAGTTTAATGTAATAATTATGTTATGAGAACTTTTTCGCTTAACCTTGAAGAAATTGTCTATGTCATGAGTCATTTATGACAATATCATTAATAAACAATAATAATAATTATAAAATAATCTTTTTTAATTAAATTGAAGGTTATTTTTAAGAAAAAAAAGAAGTTAAAAATTATGTTAGACCTTTTTGTTTTTTAAAATAGCTGTTTGAATTTTCCGGCGGGAAACTTTATTTAATATTTTACAGTTTATTGTTTTTATTATTTAACATTTTGTATACTTAAGGTGACAGAATTCATAAATTAAATTTGAAATTTGAAGATATGCTTGTCTGTTTTTTTGCAAGGATGACTGTTATAGTTTGAAAGCTGTCATAATTGAAGCCACGAGTGAATGAAGCCACGAGTGAATCTTTTATATGCAAAAACCCGTTTTTCAAAAAACGACTCAGTTTAAGAGATACGTTTCCTTTAAAAGATGTTATATCCCATTCTTAAATTATTTTCCTTTGAAAGAAGGTTAATTTACTCGACACTTCAAAAACTGTAGTTAACACCTTCATTCACTCGTGCCTTCAATTCTCTAAAATAATAAAATAAAGCAATAATTTTTAAAATTTTTATTCTACTATCGCATATCATTTATTTCTATGAAAGCCACATATAGTCTTTCTGTATACTTTAAGGAGGAGGACACAAATTAAAAAGATCATAGTGTCTATCACAAATAATTAATGTCCGCAAATAATTACAATATTTAAAACTTCTACATTTTACTGTCTATTCAAAATTAATACCTTAAAGAAACGGTATTAAAATTACGGTTAATTAGATAACTACTATATAACGGTAATTTTACGTTTGTAGTATACAAAATACCAAAAATTTGTAAAATACATATAAGAAATCAAAAAGCAGTTTGGCAGTTTGCGTGGACGTAACTTTTAGGAGATAAGTAAAAACTTTCTTTAAAAATTTAAACAGTGTAGAAATTTTGCAAAGAGAAATGCAAATCGAAAGACAAAGCTAAATTTATAAACACATTATTTTGCAATTTTATCTGTCAAATGGTGCAGTGGTTATGGTACCGGTCGTCTAAACGAAGGGCTTGGGGTTCAAACCCTGATCAGATTACCTTAATAATTATATTAAATATTATATAAAGTTGAATATGCAATATTATAAAATACGGCAGGCTGGTCACCATTTATAGTTAACTTCTTTGATTTGCAGAAGTGATGCTTGACTTAGAATCAAGTAGGGTAAGAAAAAAATATATTTTATAAACAAAATTTTAATAAGAAGCCTAAAACGCCTAAAGAGTAATATTTAAAACAAACAAATAGTTTTTAATAATAATTATATTTTTGGTTATGGGTACGAAAATGGAGTGATTACGGCGCCAATTATTAAAATCATAAAAATCATTTGTAAAAAATTTATACCAATATTCGCTCTTCCATTCATAATATAAAACTGGCGTTAGTTAGACTCATTAAAATTATAAAAAAATCTTTAATAATTTTATTTCTTCTTTTGGAAATAACAATAATTTTCCATTATTTTGATATGAAATCACAATTATTATATGGAGTCATTTAAATTATAATTGATGAACTTTGTATTTCCTATATATTATTCCATTTCGCTACAAATTGGATAAGCATTATAATTTAAAAATTTATTGTCACCTATTTATTATGTTATAAGTGTTATACTTATATTTTATTTTAAAGTAGATATTGTAAAAAAAAGCTCTTACGTAACTATATTATGAATTTTTTAAAATACAATTTTTTTTTTTATTATTATATCAAAATAACAATACTATTTTCTTTCATTAAAGCCCTATTATCATTTACTCTATTGAATTGTACAATAAAATAAAAAAAAATAACCGCCTACTATTTTTACCTTTCATTTAATAAACTATAATCATAAAATTGATCATATATGTTAAACATTTCAAATTCATTCACAAACAATTCAATTATCACCCCACACATATACCATACACACATGCATATATACGAGAAAAACGCACACATAAACACATTTTTTCTGTCATCTCTTATTATAACTATTATAAAGTACTTTTTTTTCTATTATTATTATTATATATTATCTTTTATAAATTCATATACCAACATAATTAATAACTGTTATAAATATAATAATAATAATAGTATAACAAATTTATGAATTCTTCTTACCTGTAAAAATCAAAAGCCATCGTCTAATGATCTTTTTCATTATTTAAATCTGTAACGAAAGCAAAGAAAAAAAAATATGAAAATAAATGTTAAAAAATACAAAATGAAAGAAAAAGTTAAATATAAAAAATAAAAAAAAAAAAAATTATAAATAAATTAACCAGCCATAAAATTGAAAGTGTTGATGTAGGTTCATTGTACAAATCTATATACAAAATTATGCACACACTATACACTCATATGATGTGATAAAAAAGCATGAAAATCAAAATGTGATAAGTTAAAAAATAAAAGTAATAAATTTAAAATAAGGTAGGCAAACAAAAAGAGCGAGTCTCGAAAAACACATAATGAAAAATTCCTTTTTTTTCTTGCTTTTTTTTGACATTTTTATAAATTATTATTGTTAGTAAAGTTCCATTATTATCATTATTTAGTATTATTGTTATTATTAACGTATTTGCCTTCGAGCAAAAAGCCGGCATGTAGGTACTTATATACAATATTCAATAGCTAATTGAGTATGTGATTTCTTATATGAAAACGTGTTATGAAATAAAATTTCAATTTAATAATGGCATTCATTTTTTTATCTTTATTATAAATTTCATGCAATATATTATATATTTTCGAAATTCAATACATTATTGCAAGAATGACTCAAAAGAATTTATATATTTTTATTTGTAATGGATGAGCTTATAATTTTCAGTCTGAGGCCATAATTAAGCCCTTAAAATATTGGCACCTGGTGGATAAATGTTCTAGTAGAATATGTATTTAAGATATAGATTTCATTCGAAATTTCTAAATGATTAAAATTTCGATAACAATATTATGTCGTAATGTGATTTTATAGCATTATTTTTGTAATATTACTATAGAGGTTAATTACTTTGGATTGTTATACTATTGTACTTGAAAATTGGTCGTTTAAACTGAACTTATATAAAAGAATAGAATCGGGTAATAAAAATTAAATTGCACAATAAAAAATATTTAACTTATGAAAAATTCCGCAAAATTTATCCAATGTTAACATTTCATCTCCAAATATACATACATATACATATAACTATAAACTAATGATTTATCACACATTTGCGAGATTAACCACGTAATATATAACTTAAAAATTATAATTTTAACTTGTTCAACAATTTCAGGTTAATTTTCGGTCAAAATAAACACATACTTTAAAAATTATTTTACCATTGCTGAGTACTCTATGATTTACCAAAAATATTAATTGAAGAACCAACTGATATGATTTACACTCTTGTTTACACGAATTATGGACAATTAATAAGCAAAACAATTGAAAATTCCTTGGAACGAAGAATAGCTCAATATACAAAATAACAAATTACGGAATAATAAATTAAATACAACTGAATGAAAGAGTATAAGTTGTTTAAAATCGCATCAAAAATCAATTAAATTAACAAGACTAAGAATATTATATTCCAATTCTACACATAAATTTCTTTTTGAAAAAAATTTTTCCACCTATGTGTGAATGTGGTAATTAGCTTAACCATCAAACACATTTTTGATGATTGTCACAAAATTTCAAGTTACAGATCCAAATATAAAATGCATAATAGTCAAATCTTGAAAACGGAAGACACAATATGTCACAATAATATTTATGAGTTTTAAAAAGAAATTAAATTTTTTAAGAATAATTATGATATTTGAATAAATTATTTACTTTTGTATTGTAAGACTTTATCATAATCACGTATTGTAAAATTGTTTATGTAAATTAATTAGCAGGACCTGATAAAATCCAAAAGGTTGTAAGGGCCAATGAAAAACCTTTAAATAATAATTATAATTGCTGCATAATCAGAATATTATTGAACAAAAAGATTAGAAATCAGATTCAGAATAAAAACCAAGGTCGGGCTAGAATTTGGAATCACAAGAAAGTTGGCATCGATTTTGTAGCCCATGATTATAATAAAGTTTAAACCCATGAAAAATTAATGATCAAGCAATTCCTTTGCAAATTATAATTAAATAGTAAGAGTATCCTATAATAAAAAAAATACTGTTATCAAAATAAAAAAAAAATTATTTCCTTTAACGCCTTTTAAATGAAGTCCAAAAGAAAATATTCCACTATATTTTACAATAGAATTACATAGACAGTTTTTTTTGTTATTTTCCTTTTATACAAAATTTTTAAACTAATTTATCATCTTCTGTATTGTAACAATAAATCAAGTCATCCACACCTTCTCAATCCGTAATATAGAATTAATTTGATTTTTTTCTCTTTTCCAATCTTCTTTCATTATTATAAAAAAAATTTTTTCTCTTTTTTTTTTTTGATAGTAACAACACGAAAATGGATAATTGAATTTTTCTATAAATCCGCGTGATAATAGAAAATTTCACACTTTCTTCACTTCTCATAAATGAAAATCAAAAAAAAAAAAATTCGTGTACTTTCAATATTGTTCACTATCGATCATCATTATCATAACACTCTCGTAATAATAATCATTACTATCATTGCCAAATTAAAATTGTATTCATTAAAATGGAATTTTTAAAATAACTTTTTTTTTTTAAATTAAAGAGTTAAAAAACAATAAAAACAATAAGCGAAAATAAATTTTGTTGAATTGAAGAAGAAAAAGGTTTTATTCAACACCATTTTATTGTTACTTTTACGTCATAATTAACAACAATAACATAAATGTTGTTTAGTAAAAGTAAACAAATAAATTTAAAGGAACTCTGCCATTGCCATCTAAAAAAGCTGTTGCGGACAAAATGTATGTTTCTTGTCTCTATCTTCTTTCTTTATCTTTTATTTCCTTTTATTTGTTTTTTCACAATAAGTACAAAAATCCTATAAAATTTATTGTTTGAATTAAGTGTTTGATCTTTATCGAAAAAATTGTGTTTTAAGGTAAATTATTTGACATATAGGTTCAAGCCGGTATATTTAATCATTGATACAGGAAAAAGATATAAAAATATTTTTATACTTAACATTATTCACTTACATATATGAAAAAAAAAATTAAATAATATTAATGGCCATTGATGTTACAAAACTTGCCAAATGGCTCCCATAAAATATGAGTACATTTTCTGGGTGCAAAAAGTTTTAGAACGGGCTATAAAATCTTATAAACATTATTTAAATATGTACGTATATAAACGCATGCTGAATATAGTTAATCTTGAATCCAAGGGAAATTAATAAAGTGAAACTGAAAATAATGTGTTACTTTTTACACTCCAACCTTTTATAATACAATTTTTTGAAGACGAAGATTCTTTGAATTCATATAAAATATGACAATTTTAATACACATGCGCTCGTTCTAATTAATCTTGATTTGTACCAAAAATTAATTTTTAAATTCCAATAACTTATGGGTTTAATGAATTCTGCATCCAGAATCTTCAAATTAAGAGAAACTAGAAAAAGAAGCATTTAAAAAATTAACAAAAAACAAAATTTTACCACGTACGCCTTAGCTTATGCAAAATTTATTCAATATAAGGTAAGATGATAATTTCAGAGGCAAAAATCAATTAATAACTGCGAACTTACAGTGAAAATATCTGAACCAAACGATTGCATTTTAAGATTTTTTAAAAACTCATACTTTAATCTTAACATTTTATTTATTTTTATATACTGCACTTGAGACATATTTACAGTTCATGTTATTTATCCTTGAGGCATCATAACATAATGCAAAAATTAAAATGATAATCCAACCTTAAAAGTGCGTACATAATGCATACGCTCACATCTGCATCAAATTTTAATGGCTTTTTTGTTTTCTCTTCTTATAAAATGTGCGTAATAATTTATTTAAGAATGTCAATTAAATTTTCTTGTTTTATTGTTGAAAAAAAAAGAATGTTGAATCTTGTAGTTTTTGACCCATAAATTAATTACATTGAATTGTGAATGATTGCAAACTACGATAACAGAAAATGCCATGCATAAATTTTGTATTTTTTTTTTTTTCAATTAAAATAAAATTTTAAGAATAGAGAATGGCAAATAAAATAATAATTCAATTTTAATTGAGGAACATTCCAAATTTTATCATTGAAATTAATTAAAGTGTATAGAATGCAATCTTATTGGGAACAATTCAGATTTACACACAACACATGTGCCTCTGATCTAAAATATACATATATATGTACACATGTATATGCATGTGTGGGTTTTTTTTCCGCGAAATTTCTAATTTTTAATATTAAAATTTAAGTTTAAAGAAATATAGGAAAACTTAAAAATAGAAAAGCAGCTGGAATTGACGGAATAACCAATGAGCTAATAAAGTACGGAGGAGATCAACTAACAAATGAGCTCACAAAGCTTTTCAATTTGATACTTAAAAATGGTCAAGTTCCCAAAGAATGGAAAACCAGTATAACAGTACCTATCTTCAAAAAAGGCAGTAAGACAGACCCCATAAACTATAGAGGAATATGTTTACTAAGTTCAACTCTAAAACTTCTCACAAAAATACTCGCTCAAGAAGTTGACAATAAATCCAAAATTAGCGAAGAGCAACAAGGTTTCCGTCAAAACCGATCAACAATAGACGCCATATTTATAATCACACAAATAATAGAGAAAGCAATAGAATTCAATAAACCAGCATATATGTGCTTTATTGACTTAACAAAAGCTTTCGATAAAGTAAAACTTGGAGACGTTCTTGCTATAATGAATGAAAAAGGTGTCCACCCACAAATTATCAATATCATCCGTGACATGAACACAGAGAACAAAACAAAGATCAGAGCCAATAAAAAACTGACTCAAGATGTGCGTGTGGCTAATGGCATTAGACAGGGCGATAGCTTAAGCCCCATTTTATTTAATCTAATCATGGATAAAATAATTGAAAAAACAAAAGAGGTCAATGCCGGATACACAATGGGTAACAGGAGAATCAATATATTGTGTTATGCTGATGACGCCACAGTTATAGCAGAGAACGAAGATGATGCTCAAAGATTACTGTTTAATTTTGCGAAAGCTGCAGAACAATATAACATGAAGATTTCCATTGAAAAAACGAAAAGCATGGTAATTGCCAAAAATCCAATTAGATGCAAACTAGTCATCAACAACAAATCCGTAGAGCAAGTTATGAAATTCAATTATCTCGGTGTCGAAACAACTGCATATAGAGACATAAAGGCCGAAATGAGTAAACAGACCAATAAAGCTTCATTAATCTCTGGCTGTTTACGACAGGTCGTATGGAGAAACAAATACATGTCACAGGAAGCAAAAGTCAAAATATATAAGACATGTGTACGACCAATTTCAACGTATGCTTTAGAGTGTAGGGCAGACACTTCCATAACAAAACAAAAATTAAGAGCCACTGAAATGAAAACTTTACGGAAAATCTGTGATAAAACTCTACGTGATCAGATCAAAAGCGCAGAAATCAGGAAAAGCTGTAAGATCCCCGACATTGTACGATGGGTACGAGGTAGAAGACGCGATTGGAGGGATCATGTCGAAAGAATGGATAACAATAGATTGGCAAAAATTGCATACACGGAAAAACCATACAGTCAACGACTTCCAGGTCGCCCTCCAAAACGATGGAAACAATGCTGGTCATCAATTTCACAAGAACAACCATAGTAAAATACACATCCGAACACACAAAATAAATACCACAATCAAATCACATATGTCAACTAGCAAGTACATCATCATATCCTAAACAACAACCATCATCATATCTTGGATAACAACAAATATAATAGTAAGACCGACAAATGTATCAAGAAACAGAGAAACCTATGACAAAGAAGAAGAAGAGAAGAAGAAAATTTAAGTATATACGTACTGTCGATCATAAATACAAATGGCACTCTTATAAGAAATCAAAAAGGTAATCCCTTTCAAAGTGTCATTGTGCAAGGTAAATTGTGAAATTCGTGATAAGACCTCTAAATCTGTAAAGTTTGTAAAGTCAACTATGATAATTGGCTTTACAGATTTAGGGGTCCATATTTCAAAACAAACAGTTAACTTGGTTTAACTCAAAGGATACAAGCTTACAAGAATAATTAATGAAAATTTCTTCATACAACTACAAAACAGATGGATGACATAATCAAAAGAATGAGTTAAAGCAGAAAAATTTATTAAAAAATTTTTTTCACCGAGCTGGACTCGGACTAGTGGCCTACCGCTTTCAAAACGGACGCTCTACCAACAGCGATCGTTAGACTGAAATTATTCCGTACAGAGCTTCCTGTCTCTATTTTCTAAAGTTATTTTGAAATTTTTAGCTCAAACAGCTGATGTTATAGTTTTGTATTGAAAACATAAAACTTAAATTTGTTAATAAGATCAAAAGTTCCATATTGCGGTAATGTTGCAGAATTCAGTTTATAAAACAAATATAACAAAAATATATCAAACATTTTTGCATTGTCTTTTGTTTTAGATCATATGGTGCAATTTATATGAACTTTATTAATACTTTTTTTCAAAATATTCTTCTAAATAAATTTTGCGTTACAGAAATTTAACCGAATTCTTATAAAATACTATGCCATACAATAAAATTTTAATTTTTATGTCTGCATTCATACATAATTTTTGCGTGCATTTCCCACGTAAATCATTTTGAAAAAATTATTCTATTTGCTATTTAAAAAAAAAAATTTATTTTGAAATAACTAAGCCACTTTGCGTGTATTATAATATCTTTCGCAAAATTTTGAAGCAAATATAAGTTTTCCTCTTACTTATTTCTTAAATTTCTTATAAATTGTAAATAAAATAATTAAAATTTTTTAGTGTTAAAACAAATATCTTTATTGGTCTGGAAAATATAAGCGTTTTATAGATGCCGTATAGTAAAACAGATTTTATTTTTGAATACATTAAACACTAAATGCCTTCATTTCCAGTAATTCTAGATATCATGGTGAAAGAATGACATTAAACTCTTATATGTATCATCATCACTGTTTGATTTTAAGTAGTCATGTAGCTATAAGAATAAAGAATATAATATGAACTTCATGCTTATTAGGAACATAGTTAAGAGTAATTACATTATTTTTAAGTACAAAATTAATATCACATGTATATATATATATATATATATATAATAAAATACGAAATATAACAGAATCTATTACTAATTTTATTTACACAAAAAATCTCAATTAAATAAAAGAATTTTAATTTGAAATGCAAAATATTTTAAAATAAATTTTAAAATTATTATAAAATTGCAATAACCATATAACTTGCATGCCATTATCAAAACAGTGCGTAAGTATAAAACATTAAGCATACAAATAAATTGTTATAAACTTTTATAAATTAGGTAACACTTAACAAAATAAGTTATTTATTTTCAATATACAAATTGAATTTTAAATATTTTTTTGTTTTTTGTTTTTTTTTTAAATTGTCAACATTTTTATAAGTAAATTAAATAACTTTGTTTTGTAACCGGAATATTTACAATTTTACCTAACTGTAATAATAATTCAAAAATCATGTCGCTTTTTATAATTGTGTCACAAAAAAAATATAGGAAGAAAATATACATACACTCGTACGTACGTCTGTGTAGATATTTCCAATGCCCATAGGTTTATTTTCTCATTTTTAAATGAAAATTAAAAATTTTTTTCACGATTTATGCGTCTTCACCTTTTCTATTTCAACCTAATAACTTACATGTATTATAATGACATTAACGCATGTACAAGATTAACTTATATTATAATGCATAAAATAAAGCAAGTACATGTTTAAAAATATTTTAATTCCAATAACTGGAATTTATTTTGTTGTTATTTTGGTATTTTTCTTTTTTTTTTTGCTAATAATAAAAAGTACAAAATTTACGCCTTAAAATATTGAATATTAAAGTTTAACATTTTAATATTAAATAAGCCCATAAAATTTCCCAGTATAATATAAAAATTTAAGCACTATAAAAATGATTTCCTGCAACGTGTTATAAATATATTGTATATAAGTATGCAAAATATTTATAAAAAAAAATAAAAGTTAATGAGGCTTTAATATGAAGCATATATACATTTTGTTGTTTGTATAACAGTATTAAATGGACATTAAATTTTATATATTACACAATTTATATAATACGAGAAAATACGAAAAGCAAACAAGATCGTTGTCCAACCTCAGTTATTCAAGTCACATAGATTTATTTCTTTAAAATTTCCTTTTTATTTCATTTCTTCTTTGCATCCTTGCATTACATAACGTGATATTTTGTTGATATGAATTTTATTTAAATAAATTTGATTAAAAATTTAAATAATTAATATCAAATATATGCAGTTATTGTATGGCCATTTGCATAATAAATTATTGCGTTACATTTAAAAGAATATGATATTCCGAACTATCAATCATAGTGTCACACTATTTCGTGTGAACATCCTGAATTATAGGACCAACAAAAAATTTATGAATTCAAAACAACCATTCGAATTCGACTATTATTTTATATACAAAAATATGAAGCCATTTGATGTAAAATATTTGCCTGAAGACTCGTTTTTACAGGCTTGTCGCTTGTGTAGTTGGAAATGCTATACCTCTTGAGGCTTCCACTCTTAAGACTCTATACGAAAGAGTTATGAGTATTGCAAATTTTAGTTGTTTTAATTCAATATTATAATAAAAATTAGTAAACAATTCATTTTCCATTAACACCAATATTAAAATTTAAAAAAAAAATAATTAATATTTAAGTGTAATTGAAAATACCACCTATATAATATATTTTTCATAATTGACTTTTTATTGCCTGTAACATAATAATGCTAAACACATTTTACCTATAAATTAAATATTTTACGACTAAGTTTGTATACGGGTATTTAAACGCAGTGGCAACTTGTCGCGTGCGATTTTATAATTAATTTCTTTAAGTGTATTTACATTTTTTTGTAGCAATTCCAAAGGCGAAAAAAAAAATGAAAAAATGCATTTTTTTTTCTTATTTATTAAACCAATGATTTATTTGCCCCACAGTTTTAACATTTTTTTTTTTACAATTTCATTGTAAAACAGAAAGTAAATTAAACTAGTTTCTTAGTTTTTTTTTTCTTTGTAAATTAAAATCAAGCAAAAATTGATTTAAAAATAAGAAAAAATACAAAATGGTATCAATTTTAATTTTAAATTTCAAGATTTTATTTATAAAACTGAATTTAATATTTTTACAGTTTACTCAAATACAACTTTGCATAAATAAAATACTTATATAGGCACGTACAGAGCTATATAAAACTTGCATGCTGTGTGATTACTTCCATGGATGGTGGTGAATTTTCATACAATAAAATTGCTGTGGTGGTAGCACAATGATAAAGTGGCAGTGGTAGTTTTTCTTTAACATTTTTGTTATTTTGTTTTTTTGAATTTATTATACTCGTAAGTGTGCATGTATGTTGATTTAAATTCCATTGAATAAATTGCTTAAGGCATTCTAGATTTTGTGTAATTTGACAACCACATAAAATTATGTACATTTAATATACATACACATTTATACATACATATTGTTATTTAAATACAACCTTTTAACCTGACGTCCTTCATTAAAAGTAGTTTATATATACTTATGTATGTACATTAGTTAACATAAAATTAAATAAACAAAATGAAAGAAAAAACAGAACACTTTTTCTACTTGAATTTTTTATATATTTTGTAAAATCATTTGTAAAGCAATGTAATATTATAATATGGGTTCGTTCCAATTTAAAAATAACTGTTATTTTCCGCATTTCAACTATTTGTAAAATAATAACAATAATAAAAAATTTATTATTGTTTTATTTCAAACCACAATTTCTCATACCCTTGTTTTAAGATTAGATTTTTTTTTAATTTGTGTACTATAAAATAAAACAAAGAATAATTGATTAATAAAAATTTTTTTGATTTAAGCTTCGGATTTAAGATTCTGTACAGATTTAAACTAGAAAAAACTATAGAAACTAGAGATTTAAACTAGAGAATCGCTCACATACATAAATAGCTTATAGATAGCTATGTTCATACTTAAAATAATTATTATAATTCTAATTATAGATTATATCTCTTGTTAAAATTTAAAAAATCTAAAAATTCATCATCTATATTGCCACATCTATTGTTTCTTTTTCATATGATCCCCACTAGTTTTAATTGAGAAATTTGGAAATTCTGAAAGTATGAGTAACATAATTATTTTTCAAAATGATTTTGTACTTATGTCATTTTATTTTTTCTAATAACAACGTGATGCAATTTTACTGATGCATAAGATGCTCAATAAATTGTTATAAAAATCAAATCATGTGAAACAAACAAAATATTCGTAAGTTGGGAAAACATTTATAAAATTTTGTTAATAAGGACACCTTGGTTACCTAAATCCGATGGAATAAAATAAAGTAGAGATAGTTTCCACCACATGGATTAACATTAACATAACGCACACCATGCATTTGAATACAGCCATTTAAAATTTCATTAGTTTGATAATAAGATAAAGATGAAGGAGTTACTCATATAATTAAGAAAAAAATTTTGCATTATAAAATCCAATTAATACCCACTTTATTTTTCTTCTCATGTTTTCTTAAATTATTTTCATAGTAAAATTTTTTGATTAAAAATTCATTTTATTATACACAAACAGTATATTAAATTTAATAAGTATCTGCGTATGTACAACATTGTAATATTTTAATTTGTACAAGAATTAACTATGGTCTTCTTCACAAACACAAAATCAACCAATTGTGACATAACACATTAGGTATTTTATATTTTTGTAAATTACTTTTTAATTAACTAATTTTCTGACATCAATTTTAAAAACATAGAAATTTTTTGTATGTATATTGATGCATATATAGCTTAAACTATGTAATACATAATAAAATAATAAAATTTACAAATTTACGATACCTAAATATGTTTATTTATGTCATAATGTAACTGTATTACAAAATGTTCTTAACTTAATAAAATAAATATTAAGATTCCTATTATTTTTTTGATTGACACAGTCAACTATTGGAAATCGGTGCGAAAAACATAATTTTTTTCCTAAATTCAGTGTGCCGAGAATTCGGTTTCTTTTCATACAGGTTCCCGTTATAATATTTAGAAAAAATTTTTATTAAATATTGAATTTTAAAAAATATTATTTCAATTACTTCTTTAAAAAAACTCTAGAAAATTATTATATTGCCTTGGATTGTTTGTATTTCAATAGTCGTGAAGTGTTATACTTGCTTTTATAATGTAATTCTTAGATTAATTGTAACATAAAATAAAATTAGACTCATACGATATTATGCAGAAAGATCGACTATGTGTGCCCTTTTATTAGCATTATAAATAGTAAAATGAGTTCATGAAGCAGCAAATTATACTTTTGTACAATTATTATAAAAATTAATGAAATATGATATTTTTAATTTATTTTATCTTTTATACGAATTTATATGTATAGACGTCATAAAATCATAGAAAATTTTAAAAGTAATTTACCGCCTTATATGTATATTGTTTCCTCAATTATATAAATAATATTACAAAATACTACACGAACGTATGTGCTATACTTATTTATTATCACATTAACGCACTTTTAGGCTTATTTTGTATAATAAAATCAATAAACTTACAAAAAAAACATATTGGACTTCTAAAATTTTTAATGCAAACATTATTATACATGTACATACATATATAATATGAAAATGTACGCAAATACATTGTAAATTAAAAATACGGAAATATTGATATTATATAGAGTTATATCTGTATGTAAATTAAGCTTACCCATAAATATAGAACTAATCCATAAATAGAATTTATACTGTACTTCAAAGTTACTTTAAATTGTATCACGAATTTTTTAAGATTTTTTTAAAGAAAAAATCATATCATGTCAAACATTAATAAAATCTAGATCGTAAATGTCTTAAATATGTGCATATGTATAACAGTATATGTATCATATTAATAATAAATATTAAAATACCATTTATGTACGAAATTAAGGTAAAGAAATTCAA